>NC_082345.1:63322015-63947015 GCF_027477595.1 Haemorhous mexicanus | reverse complement strand
AAGTTTTTGGAAAATCAAGTTCATTTTAACTACTCTAATTTTGGTTTTCCTGTTTTGCTTACACAGTTTGCTATTCACTGTCTCCCTACTTGCCCAAGGACAGAATTCCAAGACATTGTAATTCTGTCTATATTGCAGAATTTCATCACTAGGATGACATAAATATGGCAAAAAGATATCCTCACTAAATAATGGTCTAGGAGAAAAGAGAGTCACAAGTACCAGCTATTCTGCCTCATTATCTTTGCTGTGAATGTAACCTTTCATTTTGTCTAAGTTTGGAAATTGAAACCACATTTTATCTGAAATAAATGTTATGTAATAAAATTCAGTGTGAGTTTGAACCAAAATCCCCAATTTGATCTAATTTCATAATTAGACAGCCATATTCCTACCTAGTGACTCATTTAATAGTCCCATGCACCACTTCATTAGGGAATCCTATGTGTCAGACCTCTTTTCCTCTAAGGACAGCAGAAGCAGATCTGAGTGCAACGATGATGCTCACATTGAGTGAAACAGCATGATAATGCAAAACTTGAGAAATCCAAGAACTCTGATATAAAGGATGAGAAATGAGAAGAGTAGCCAGACAAACTTCAAAACTACTTTCTGACAAGTGTTGATGCCCAAACTAGTTGTGGAGTGTTAGTGGGATATGAAACTGGAACAGATTATGGAGGGGTTTTCTAAATGCCTTTTTTAAAATCAAATTTAAAAAGTCATGATAATAACTATCAAGGATGATATGGGCATAACTGAAGATGGAATAGATTCCTCCTAAGATTTTTTCCAGCCTTAAATTTCTGTAATAGTGAACTACAGCATACTTTAAACTCACCTTTCTCTGGTCATAAGAGCATCTCTTAAATTTTCTATATTATTTTCTAGCAATTTTACCCGGTTTTCACCTTCTTTTGCTTTCCACTGAGCAATACGCATCAAATCTATACATTTGTCCTTTTCAATTTGCATAAGATCACACATCCTAGTAACGCCTTGGATTCTGAAGAAATGAGATGTGTGAAAGAAATAATTATTAGCATTTTATGCCGGCATTACTTGGATAAAATTTGCTTTAGAAGACTTTTTTGAAATAATGTATTGTTATTATTTTCTTACTCTTTTTCGTTTTCTTTTTTCATCTTTTTACAGATGATTAGTTCACTATCCATTCTTTTTAGTTCTTTAACAAGACTTTGGAGTTGAATCTGAAATTTAAATAAAATTTTGTAAGCACTTTGGATATACTGAAGAAATGTCTTCAGTGAAATTACCCAGAACAACTCTTAGATGAGAAAAAGACAGTGAGAGGACATTATTAGAAGAACCTTTTATTATTATAATGGAATGTTTTTATTACAACAACATAAAAAAGCACAGTTTTTCCATTTATATTAAGCTTACACTTACTATTAGTAATGTAGATAATTTGATGCTGCATCTTAAATGCTTGGTTCCCTCTATCTGGAGTTCCACTCTTTCTACTGATCAGCCTGTCAAGTCCATTACTATATAATTATTTAGCATATGAAGCATTGAAATTGTATCTTTACAAATAAAATTTCTTTCTTACTCAATTCTGACTTTTAAGCAGTCACTGATATTTGAGCAGAATTGCATTCTGTTAAGTTTCTGGATCTTTTAATTCCAGTTGTGTTCAGTCCTCAATAGCCTGGGCCATCAATCCTAAATTGAGAGGCCTTTTCTCCCCTCCCACTGGTATCAGGAGGAGGAGATTGGTATTAGGGAAAGCTGGTGGATGATGGCTAGCAACTTTGGACTTGTCTGTGTGTCCCTGAATTTGTATTATTTTATTTGTTTTATTTGTTTATGGACTGATTTTATTGAAGGCACAAAGCCTGACATGTTTGTTTATTTTTACAAACAGAGTTTCCCAAGATGGTGGAAGTGTAGCATATCTAATTTATCTGATTACAGACATACATTTTGGAAACATCAGTACCTTGTTTCCACATAGCAATTTGGTATTTAGCAAATTCTGTATGACATCACAGCACACGTCATGCCAGAAAAATGCAGGCAGCAGATACAATGACTAGTCATAGGAAGAGTTTTCTTTCCCTCTTTCTCTAAATCAATATCATTATTTATGTTTTGAAATGTAACAGGAAAATAGAAATTTCTGCCTCACTTTGGAATGAGTGGTAGTTCAGTTTATCTGCTAATTTTCATATATTTGTAAAATAAACGACACAGTTTTACTTCTGGGAATCTCAGGGTGTCTGCTATTCTGCCTCTTTCTTTCAAATTGTTAATTTTATCCCATGGGCTTGAAAGAAAATCACAGAATCTCAGAATCACAGAATGTGCTGAGTTGGAAGGAACCCACCAAGACCATCAAGACCAATTCCTGGCCATGCATGGCACCATTCCCAGCAGTGACCCCATGTGCCTGACAGCATTGTCCAAACACTTCTTGAACTCTGTCAGGCTGGTGCTGTGACCACTTCCCTGGGGAGCCTGTTCAGAGCCCAACCACCCTCTGGGTGAAGAACCTTTTCCTAATGCTGAACCTAAACCTCCCTCCAGCACAACTTCAGGCCACTCCCTCAGGTCCTGTCACTGGTCACCAGAGAGCAGAGATCAATGTCTGTCCCTCCTCTTCCCCTCATGAGGAAGTTGTAACTGCAGTCTCCTCCAGGCTGAACAGAACAAGTGACCTCAGCTGTTCCTCACCCAGCTTCTCCTCAAAGCCCTACACCATCTTTGTTGCCCTCCTTTGGGCACCCTCTAAATGTCCTTTCAAATATCTTGTTTCAATTATGGAGTCATATTTTAACATACTGCACTGCACCACAAATTGCAATAAAACACCACAGTATTGTGAGTTTCCAGTGTCCTGGTGGAACTCCCCTCACCAGTAATTTAATTTCTCCCTATACCAGCTGGTATTTTGAACAATCTTCCAAATATATCATTTTTTACCTTGGCTTTCTGAACATCCCTGCATTTCAGTTGCTTCTCATCAGCTCTGAGCAAAGTCAGACGTGTAAGTGTGGATAACTCATTTCTGCATTTTTCCTGCTCTTTGAAAAGCAAGCGTTCTGCAGCAATGCATTCTTCTAACATGCGGGCATCCATATCTGATATCATTTCCTAGAGAAGAGGAAATTTTAATCCCAATGCAACAATGTATCAGTGTTGGCAAACCCAAAGTTGGAAATACTTTGGGTTTATCTGCAATGTAAACAAATATACAGACTATGTAGATTTAAAACCATAATAAATTATTGCTTTAAAACACCATGCACAATCCCTATAATAACATTTCAGAATATATTATCACCTAGGAGCATTTCTGTTCCTCAGTCCAACATCTTTCAGCTATTGTCCATTGGACAGAATGGATATTTGTAGCTATATAATAAGTTCAGTGCCATGTCTTCAGGAGGAGGTGAATGGAAGCTCCCCAGGCTCCGCTGACTGCATGCCTGTCTGTGGCACACAAGTTACATATCCCAGAGAACGACTGTAAGTACTGGAAGGCACATGTATCCAAACACAAGCACATCCCCACTTGATAATGTTAATGAATTCAAACAAAGCACATAAAGAAAATGGATATAAAGGTAAGAAGACAAGGAGGTTTGACCTTGGAGGTACCAAGAAGATATGTCTGAAACAAATTGCTTCTTATAAGGTCATTTATGTAGTGGCAAGTACTAAAGCTCTTGTAACACAGGTGTCTGCATTGCCACACTCTGCATGGCTGTGCTGCATACAGACAGGCATCCACAAATGACAGAACTGTGAAGATGAAAAATCTTAATGTACAAATGCTGAATTTTTATTGTTGCAGCAAGACATAGTTTCATATCCAAAGGAAATTTATAACAATAAATTTCTAACTGTAGTGTCATCAACAACATTTAGAAAGACTTAAACTAGAAAGTAGATTTGCTTTCTACCTTCTTGTATATGGCCAGCAACACCAAAAATGTTTTTAAAAAGAAAAGGCAAGTGGTCTTTAAAACTGAAGGAATACTATTGCATTTTCTCACCAGAAAGCTGCAGCTAGAAACTCCATTATTTTTTTTCTTCAAACAGTCCCTTTATTCTCACGATAGAAAACCAACTGTCAAAATGAAAAAATATGAGAAAGCAGAATTCAGCACCTGTTCAGCTAAATCTCTCTTGAGCGTTTCAATCTCGTCCTGCAGTTCTTGTCGTCTTTCCAATAATGCTGCATTGTTTTTTGAGCTAATTTCTGCCTACAAAAATAAACCAAGCAAATAGTGATGCAAACAAAAAAGGAGGAAAATTTAAACTGCTGATACTGTGTTAGAAGCAGCTACACCAATAAAGAAATTAAATTTCTCTCTTATAATTGCTAGTACAAGAATGCTTAATTTAGTAGAGTTCCTCAGCAACTTACTGAAGTTTCTCAAATTTTTCTTTCAAGAACTATGAACACTAAATTTCACAAATTTAGAAGGTTTATGGTTTTCAGCAACTAAATTGTCAAATAAAAAACCAATAAACACAGAGGCAATATATAAAAATATAACCTAAATTCACAGAGGATTTTCAGAGTGAAATTCTGGGCTTACTAAAGGAAAAAAGAGTTCACATCTACATAGAATGGATATCACATTTTTTCTTTTTATCACTACAGTAGGATTTTCATTAGACCCTAAAAAGTCAAATCTAATAACACAAACATTTATGTATTATTTTTTCATGTACATTATGGAAAATTCATTTATTCAATCAGATGTTAACACTAAGTATGTGAAGGAATACATTAAAAACACTACCTCTGATTAAAATGTATCTGATCAATCTCACTACAACTACTTACATGATATAACTTGTAAGACAAAAAGCTGTACTAGCCTCACTGTAATTAACTTCACTTAAAAAATTCTTTATGGTTTTAAGAAAGCAATAAAAAAATGCATCAGGCTAACTATGATGGCATATATTGCCTCTGTGAAATTGATGGAGATAAACAATTTAGCAGGAACTACTCTGATAGGAAAAGGGATATTAATTTTAAAATAAAAGAGGGAGGATTAGATATAAGGAAGAATTTTGTTCAACAAGGGTAGTGAAACACTGGCCCAGGTTTCCCAGAGAGGTGGTTGATGCCCTGTCTCTGGAAACATTCAAAGCCAGGTTGGACTGAGGTCTGACTAATCTGATCTAGATGAAGGTGTCCCTTCCAGCTGCAGGGTTTGGACCAAATAACTTTTGAAGGTTCATTCTAGCCCAAATGATTTTAATTTCAAGTCTGTAATTCATATGGATGGGAAAAAATTACATTTAACAACACACCTGGAAGATATTAAAAAATAATACACACAACCCCATGATATCTTGCTCAGATCTCAACCAGATGTTAGAGTTCACTATAAATCAATACTGATAGGTAGATGGTTTGCACTTGTTATTTTCACTTCTCTGATAGTGTTGTAAAATTAAATTCTGTTCACTTGCATTATGGCAAAGGGAAAGAGACACAGTACAGGTCACAGTGTGGAGTTACCTTAGTTGCAGCTCCCAGCTCTGAGGTTTGATTTGACTTGGGTTTACTAAAATGTCAGTAAAGCCTGTCCTAAGAAAGTGACTTTTGGTCTTGTGTTGGGATCAAAAATAACTTTTCTGTGGAGCATATTTAAGTTACCACTTCTGCTGTGTAAAAATAAAAAGCTCATATAAACATCTTTAATCTATTAAGGACTTCTGTTCACAGAAGACAGGGCTAAACTTAGGCACTTTTGGCTGTCTCTGCATCGGCTTGAGCAAAGAGAAGGCCCACATGGAGAGGAGCAGCAGCTCTGCTCCAGGCTGGAGGCAGCAGGACCAGCAGTTCTCTTTCACACACAATTTTGGTGTTTAGCAATAGCTGACCTTTCACAACATACTAACAAGAAAAACACATTTGAAGGAAGTGTTCCTGTAATTTCCTTATTCTACAAACCAGTCATTCTGCACTTAGCATATGATTCAAAAGAAGAAATTTCGGGAACCACACTGATGTTCTGCTGCTTCTGCAATCACATATTTATACAAACAATTCATTCTTGTGATTTTTTTTTTCACTTTGAATCACAATGAATAAATGTGAATCTGGGGGTTTAAGTAGTTAAAGAAATTTTATCTACTTAAAATACTGGTTTTTAATTTTTTCTAGGTGTGCTCCCAAGTCTTACAAATTAAAATTGTCCCAATATAGCAAAAGCCAAGCAGAATCAAGTTGGCCACTTGACTCTTCCTTACTGCAGTACTGTATTTCAGTGCAGAGGAGCAGTGATTTCACATTTGCGCTTCTAACAGAGACAGAAAGAAAAGGAATCAAAGAAAATATGGAGCATGGGAGGATGGACTAAAACAACTCTATTGCTGTGGCTATTTGCATTACAGTAGTATCCTGCAGCTGCTGGAGTAAAATACTGACCAGAATTCCACGTCTGTCTCTCATGGCATTCCTTTTCCCTTACTCCTCATGATGTTTTTGTAACACACATACAAGGTCTTGTCCTTCCACAGGGTGAAGGAATTGGGCTAGGGTGGGTTTGGATCTCACCCCAGACTGTGAACTCTAACCACAGCTGCTGGTGAGTTATGGCATTTGATTTTAGCATTACATGTTTTTAAACAATTGTGGTTCTCCATCCAGGAACATTTCCTCAATGGGAACACATGCAAAAATACCAACTCCCAGATTCTCTTAGCTGATACTGAACAGAAACTCTTTAAGCATTAAGATCAAAGTCTGGAATATGAGTCAGCCCTTTAATCATTATTTAAGGAAATTCAATCCAAAACTTTGTTGTGTAGTTCTAGAGCTTTCCTCCCCTCTCCCAGGTGAGCTTATATTACTAGGTAATACACAAGTGAATTCAGGAGGAATTTCAAGGGAGACAAAAAATATTGTTTAATAATATTAAATATTATCAAGTAATGATTGGAGTTGTTTAAATAGCAAAGATAAGTATATATGAGTTTTGATACATATAGCTATTTTTTAAAACTTTACAGTTATGCCCTGAAAAATTTGAAGGACAGTGTCAAGGTAGGAAGCATCAAGTGCTGTGAAAAAACATTCACCTGACTAAACAAGATTAATATTTTATGACTCAGAATTCAGACTGGGCAAGGAGCAAGTATAGGGGAAAATATATATAGGAAAAAGAGAATGGAAGAACCAGTGATGAGAGAAAGAAAATATAAAAAAAATATAGACAAAGTAAATTTTTAAGAAATAATTGGAAGCAGAAAAGAAAGAAAATGCTTTGAACCCACAGGCAGAACAACATTTCCCTTTATCATAGTCAAAAGACTAAGTAAAACAGAAAAGAGTAATGCATTATTGAAAGAGGAATGGGTGAAATACTAAAGCAAGGAGGAAATGAGGGAGATGAAATAATGGTATTCCCCCGTTTTCCCTTGTAAGACTGTCAAGAGATTTCATTGGAATATTTCTTATGAGAAAATTTACAGTCTTTATGATCAATGCATTCATACAGACCTCTGATTTGAGTCTTTTATGCGTTGCCTTATCTCCTTCCAAGGAATCCCAAATCCCTTTCAGTTGTAGCTCTAACTTTTTTAAACTTTTCAGTTCTTTATCTTTCTTTGTTTGATGGTGACTGAGAATATCTTGTTGGTTTTTGTTCTCCGAGACACGTTTATTTAAATTATTTTCCAGAATTTGTCTATATAGATAGACACAGAATTTTAGAAACAGGTAACATTATCAAGACATATATGTAAATAGGCACAACTATTTTAATTGGTTTTGAGTACCTCATTACTATGTCTCAGCAAGACAAACTTGTAAACCACTTACAAAAATTACCTAAAAAGACAGCATTTTTATAACTATAATCAATTATAATACCCAATTATGTCAGTGAGGTCTCACAGACTATTCTAAATATGCTAAAAATAGCAGTGAATCTAATACATATAGGAAGAAGAAAACATTTTTTAGTATAAGGGAACATTTCAAAATAAAATGTCATGGGCCTTCAATACAAAGCTTGAAAAGCAAAAGCATTGTTGCTGAGCATATGGCCAGAATTACAACTATACATCTCCCTCTGCACAGGAGGAATCATTGGAAGCTTGCCTTCAACCTAACGGTTTATTTTACTTTGCCAATTAAATATAAAATTATAATTGAAGGGAATATTAAAGAGACTATTAACCAATTCCCATTGAAATTCAGGACTACATGAGAGAAGACATCTATGATCCTCATTTGAAAATGAAAATACTGAAATACTTTATTCTTCTTCAGATTACTTTCAGTGGGTTATGCAGGAAAGAAAATGTGTGCACTAAAGAGAGAATCTCTCTAAAATATTTCACTTTTTAGAGCAAAATCTCATAGGATTTTATCAAATGCTTATGCTTTTTGATGTTCTCTTCAAGCCAGATCCTAAATTCCATATTCCAAATTTTTATATAAATATTTCAGAAGTGAAAACCAAGCCTGATCATTTATAATATGCACGGGTTGCAGCATAAAACTTGAAAATAGAAGAAACAGCAGAAAAAAAGAAATAAGAGAATAAAAGAATTTGAGAATAGAGAATCGTTCACTCTTTCCATATGGCTCACGTCTCTTACTCTAACCTGTCTGATAGGATGGCAAATTCCTTCTCTGCATTAATTTCTAGTAATTTTGTCAAATTATTGCATTGTCGTTCATTCTTTTGTATCAAAGTTTGTCTCTCATCCATTTCCTTCATTACATCTTTTTTTTCCTGCAAAATCTCTTCGAGCATTTTTTCAGTGACTTTCAGGGTGCTACTCAATTCTTCTATTTGATCATTGAGGGCTTCATTCTGCTTCTCTGCATCACTGTGGATATATTTTAACAAAGCAGTAAGGGTTAAATTTTCCACATACATATTTAAAAGACAAAATGTAAGTTGCCAGACTTTGTGGACATACAAAATAATTTCACAGTAATATATGTCAAATGTTTGAAAACAGACAGTAAGAACCTTCAAATACCAATACAGTCCAACAATAAAACTGCAGATGGGGCTAACTGACAGCTTAGTGCCATGACAGTATTAAAAAGAGTTCTAGTAAATTGATCTCGGTCAACATTGCCACATACATGGGTGTGACATTTCGAAACATTCTTTCTAAGAACTGGGAACTCTGGTTAGTTTATTCTGTGATATGACATAAATATACAGACTAATTTAAATATTTCATTAATAGCCATCTGCACAATGTAGGTTTTAGAAATTGCTTTAAAATTGCTGTAACACTATAGGGCAAACTTCTTAGATTTACGATGGCAGAGTTGCATTAAGCAGAGTAGTGAGGAAAATGTAGAAGAAAACCATCATACAAGTTTTAAACCTGAGAAATTTAACAGTCAAACAGTTGATGTGTTACAGAGAGGGACTGGAAGCAGGAGACACAAACTTCAGTGTAACCCTGTACATAAACAGGGTACAAAACCCCTCATTCACCTGGATGGCAACTGGGCTGCTGTGATCTGTGGGTGACCTGGCTGAAACCACACAGAGCTAATTTGATTTTACACTTAGAGAACTAACAGCACATGCCATGCTTCAGAGGAGAAGAACCCCAACTTCATGAGAGAGAGGAAGAAAAGGTTTGCATTTCCCCTGATGAAGTATTAGAGACTGCAACTCATGTCAGGACCTTACAGCAAAGCAGCTGTGACTCCACAGCTGGTACAGAGGGACTAAGGGAGAATGGGTTTGTAGCTCAGGGCACACTGTCAGCTGTGGAATTGTTAGTTTAAATGTTGATACTAATTTTAATCAACAACCATTCTCAATAATTTATATAACCAAGGGATGAGAAGAAGTCATGCATATATATATTCATGTATATAGAATTATTTATTAAAAACATACATTTTTTTCTGTTTCAACTTCTCAGTTTCTTTTGCAAGTTGCTTTGGAACACCAATGATCCTAACTAGCTCAGCCTAGTAACAAAACAGAAAAGTTTGATTAATAGCTTCAAAAGCTGATGAATTTTCATAGCAGTAATATTAATTTAAAGATGCTGTGAAAATCAGTAGGAAACATTTTTTAATTGTCTAAGTTTTTCCCAGAAAATTGTAGTTCCTACTATTAGAACTAAACATTGATGTTTACAATTTAAGTGTATCTTCAAGATAAAAAATATGCTTGAATATTATTAATACATCTTATTATGCTATTTTTACCATGGATGGAAGTAGACCCAGATATGTTTTTAATTTCCAATGTAAATCTGTATTAACTGTAATCTGATCAACCTAAAATAACACTACATTACTAAGATGTCTTTATAGAAACCACTTTTTATTCAAAATCACGAATCTTAGTATTTTCTACAGGAGCAATAAGGATATGGCACAGCAGCATGTTTCATGCCTATTGGAAAATGGTCTAATATTTAATGTAATGGCACAATGAATTTGGAATGACAGCACCCAGAAGATTCACTGCTCCTTTGGGCAAAACATGGACCCATACACACACATGCACACCCACTCACAGATACATAGGCACAATTAATTTTGTGTTACTTTTAAATAAGTATGCATCTCCTGAAGATTTTTCATTTCTTCCTCATCTGTTAATATCAGCTTTTCTTTGGATGAAACAGCTTCTTTTATTGAATCAATTTCTGCTTTCCTCTGGGCTACTTCTTTGCTGAGCTCATCACAATTTTCTTTCAACTGTTGAGCTTTATCATTTTTCTTTAAAAATGAAGTAAAAGACCAGATTAATTGTGTTTTCCCTTTTACATTTTGCAGGTTTCTGATAACACAGACTCACTAACATTGAATGATGATAACATTTTTAGTGACAAGATATGAAATGTAATTTTTTTACCAGATGAGTGTTTCTTCTATCAATACTAACAGAATTTATTTCCAACAAAGCCACATATATTCCTCAGGACTTATGACTACAAATGTATTTTTCATGTTTACATCCTAGAACCAAAAACCTGCAGCTATCTTTACATGCAGTATCTATTTGCTGAATATAGTAAACATTTCCTTGGGTACAAAATTCCAGATCTTTTCTGAATCAGTTATTTACTGCTTGTCCTAGTTATCAAAATTGAATGATCTAATATAGCCTATAGAATCTATTTCTTTTAAAATATATTTTTTATATATTCTATTTAAAATAAACTCTAGAAATGCATACTGGGAAAACATTTTCAGTGATTTTTTTTTATATGTTAGTTGACAGAATATAAAACAATGCTTTTCTCATGTTTTGTACTTACCTTTTCTTTTGACATTCTTTCATATTCATCTTCCAGAAGCCTTTTTTCTTCTCTCAAACTACAGTAAAAATCAAAGCAGAACTGAATATATTAGTAATAGAATACTCATTACTGTAATATAGCAAATGGTAAGAAAGTATGAAGGCCTGTCCTGTGTTAGACTAAAACACAATTAGCATGAAAGATGCTCAGATTTAAAGCAAGTTTGTTGACTGGTAACTGGGGGTCCTGAAGGACTGGGTGTATATTTATGGAGGGGCACACATCTTTTTCTACAGTACACACATCTAAAAATTTGAACCTGATTTTTCTTAGACTGACTACCTCCTGCAGGGGTGCATTCATGCCTCACTCACTCTTGCCTTTTACTAGTGGCACCCTACACCTACAGTTCCTCCCAACCTCAGAAAACAAAATGTTAACACAGAAATGTGGCAAAAGGAAAGAGGAGATGGGTAATAAATAGCCACAAAGACATCAAGTATCAAAGAAAGTGCAGCTGCTAGTGAGAAATCTTCTTCCTATGAATGGTTTCACAATACACATTAACTCTTCAGACAACTGTAGGTGAAGCTCCTCAAACCTGGACTGGATCCTGTGGAAAAAAAGTCCTGAAAAGTGGCAGGGGTTATAGGCTAAGCCAAAGGAGTGTGGTAGGAAATGAAATTGAATAGCCACTTAGTTAGATCACTTATATCCAAAACTAAATTGCAATTTCACTTCAGGCATCAATCAGGACAGATGCTAAAGAAGTGAAGAAGGAAGAAAGGAAAAACCAGGAAAGCTCTTAGATCTTGTGGGTGTTTAGTAACACTGCCCTGACAAAGATGAAGGAATGGTTATAAAAAGGGAGCTCAACCAACAAGTTTGTTGGATTTACAATAGGGAGCTTCTTGGTAGCAGGTAGTAAATACTGCCAAATACAAAAAATTTTCCCTTCTGAAGGTGCATCCCCAGTGCATGCACAGAACAGTTGTGCACCTACTGTAGGTCAATGGGCTACAGCAGTCTGTGTGCCATCACAACCAAATAACTTCACTGAGTCCTCTGTCCCAGGTATAGCAAAGAATCAAATTCAGTGCTTAAATTAATGTTTATAACTCCAATAGGAGGATGTGCTGGTCAACTTTTGTTGAGACTCATGGCAGTCTGGTAGAATAAATAACTCTGTAAATTAGGGAAGAATTAAGAGAAAGGGACAAATTTCCATAAAACAATTGTTCACTTGGAGCTATAACAATGGCAAGGCACTCCTGCGCATCCCCACCCACCCAAAGCAGCTATTACAGTTACCTCATAATGTGGCTGATACAGAAATGAGGCAGCTGATTGCTATTTATTTTTTTTTTTTTTCTTAAACTTTCCAGCGGCAGTGCAAGACTTTGCATGGTGGTGGTGGTTCAGGTTTTAGAAAGTGTGTGGTCATGGGAACAGTGATCAGTCTCCCAGCAGCCAACCTCATGGAGGACCATCCCTAGGACCTTATGCTCAACCCCTTAGCAGGGCTGATTTAAGATTCCCTCCTCCATGCCACCACTCCCACTCTCTCAATAAACTCTTTCTTAAATTTGAGTCCACCAACAAAAGGAATGAAGCTTATACCTGGAAGTCTCAGGAAACATATTTCTAGTTAAGGAAAGGAAATAGTGAAAAAAAGAGAACTGGGTTGGTGGTGCTGCAATATAAAGAGAACAAAACGAAACAACATCTCTCCCATGAATAAGAAGCTCCAGCTCAGATGAAGAGCAGACACAGAGTAGATGTTGATATACAGTATGTATGATATTTGTACGGGCAGACAACAAGTATGCCTCTACAGGGATTGGTAAAGACTAAAAACTAATTTGAATGCCAGCATTTGAACACTCACAGAGTGAACAAGTTTGCAAAACAAAATCTTTTACAGAAAAAAATTGAATTTAAATCAATCTTCCTCCAAAACTGATAAAATTAATTTTAAAAAATTCAAAAATTCCAAAATAATTTTCCAAACTTATTTTGGCAGTACTTCTAATTAAACTCCTTGGGACTGGCATAATCACACTAAGGATAATGAATGCCCACTTTGCACAAATATCCATAACTGTTTGACTGCCATAAAATATTATTAAATAAGTCCTGTGCAAAATGATTAAAGAGGTACTGCAGGGCCTGTGGTTAGTCCGTGCTGTGCCCTCTTTCATATCACGCTGGACGATCAAAAGAGCAACACCAAAGATCAGGAGGGAGAGCAAAGCTGACACTGTTTTCTTTTGTCACATTCCTCACTCATGAGGACAGAGTCCTGTGGAACCATTCCAGTTTCACAACAAAGACTTTTCCATCCAGCAAAAGTAAAATGATTTGAACACTTGATTTTCTGTGACATAAACAAAGGCAACGGGAATGGCAGGGGCCAAGTTACCTAAATAGCTGGCAGACCAACTACTTCCACACAAAAACCAGTGGAAGTGTGAAAAGAAAAAATGGGTAAAAAGAAAAAAGTTAAATCTCTCCCTTTTGAAAAATGAGTTTGATCCAGCTGCCCACAGCTGTAAGTCAGGCAGCCCTATGCTAGCATCCTTACTTCAGGGCTTCCTTACTGTCAGGGATAAAAACTGGGACCTCCAAAGGGCAGGTCATCTCACGTTCCAGGTGACTGTTTTAGGATGACATAAATTACCAGTTGAAGATAATATATCTCTCTGTGGACTCTAAAGGGGAGGCAGGATGATCAACACACATTTAGAAATCAAATAAGATTCTTCAAAAATTGAAGTTTAGTCTCTGTTTCAACAGATGAACACATTAGCTTAATGTAAGATAAGCAGAGAAATTCTGTTTTTTCCATTTATCATTTGAATCTTTTAATCTGTGTTATATGGATATCAGCCTCATGACTGTTTTACTTGGACATCAGTTGCAACAAACAAAACAGCTACAATTGGCATTAGGAATTTAAATTTCCCATTATTTTATAGCCCTTCCCTGGTGGATGTATTTTTCAACATCATGTAGATTTCATTATTACCATTGTTTTATCTCTAACAATACACACAATGGAAAGAAGATAAAACTCTTAAGTTTAGGCATTAATGTATGCAAAGGTTTCTGTGTTTCAAATGTTGCTCTTATTTTCATGAAGCCTGATAACAGTACTGTACATGAAAAGCTGTCAGAGGTGCAGTTGTAATGAGTTAAAAAAAGGCAGTTGGAAAACTGGGTCGTTAATAGAAATACATTCCAGATTTTTCCCTGAGAGACATTTACAGCTGCAAGCTGACACAGAAATGAAAAAAATAAAACGGAGAGATTAAGAAATGTAGGGGTAGTTGTCAACAGAAGTCCACTTCACTTCCTCAGCTAACAAAATAACCACAACACTGTTAGAAGTCCTATCATGGAAGAAAGTGAACTCCTTCAGCTGCTGTCTCACAGAGCTGGGAAATCCAGCTTGGAAATCCACAGAAGGTGTTTGGCACTTAACAACTATAATCCAGTGACCACAGGTAGAAGTTATCACAGCTGACAAGCTGCCAGCATGAACTTCCTGTAAGGCTGTAATTAATTTGTAGGTACCAGAAGATGCAGTCACAAGACCAGCTGACAACTTCAGCTGTGGTGCTATTTATTTTACTTATGGTCTGTAATTCTTTACTAGAGAAGCTATGGATAACAGCTTAACTTTTCACTTTCTAATTATTGAGTGACTAATACAGAAATAATTACAAGTGTTGAAATAATTTTCCTTCTTTGCAATGCTTCTACAAGGACAAAATCAGTTTTGCAATCCTGACTTGCATGCAGTTGCAGAGTACTTCAGTGAGGAGCTGTTTTGTTATCTGAACAAATCACTGTAAGAGCTGGAGATTGGACCTAGGCTTTCAAATAAAATTGTTTTCAAGCATCAGGCACCTTTAATCTCACAAACTCTTGTTATAGATAAATTTAGTACAAATTAATTGTTTAATTTTAGATGAAGTGTTTAAATGACAGATTTAGATTTAATATTTATTATTTCTTAACAATAAACAACTGTTGATACCATTGTGCAATAAAGAAAACCAGCTCTTCTTTATTTTGTCTCATAAATCAGAACTCCAAGACTCACATAAATATTAAAGTGAAGTGTCTCCTTAAGCCAGAACAAATCCTTGCTGATCACACTGATTCTTTCCTTCTTGTTCCACTAATTTGATTTTTTGAACTATATTCTTACTTACTGAGATTCTTATCAATTATTTGAAGAAATTTCATGGCTCTGAATGCAATTTTAGTAGAACTGAGTGGAGATGACTCTTTTTTCCTTTACTTCATAACTCTTGCCAAATACTTTTTGAGAGGAAGAATACTCCAAGAGTCAGCTCTGACTTTGGGATGGTGGCCCAAGCTTTATAAGCTCAGTAAAATCCTTCCAACCCTTGTTCTCTTAGGCAGACACACCAGCAATGAGCCCAGTACATCCATATGGCAGAACAGGCCACAAACTGGGAGAGGAGACACATACCTACAGGGGGAACACATCCCATCCATGCAGTCACCCTCAGGGTGACTTCCCTGAAGTGTGTCAAGAAATACACTGAATACCTCATGTACTTATTCAAACTATGAAAAAAGTCACAAAATTCCTAAAAACCTGATGATACTTCAATGCCAAAAGCAATTGAATTTATTCTGGGAATGCTGACTATTCATTGGAACAATAAAGAATTGAAACAGACAATGAAATATCATCTACAGCTATTCAGAAAGGTCTGGAAAAAATGTTTACAGAGGCAAGCAAATAGGAAACTAAATAGGGATAGAAGATTATCGAAAGAGACCTTGAGACTTCTGCTAATGTTTTGGCATATCTGTATGACTCCTCGAGTGTGAAACGTCATTGCCAGATTTGAATCAGAGTTCAAAAAAGGTGCTAAGTACTCTTAGATATCAGAGAAAGTGAACTAAGGCAGGAAATAAAGTCATCAGAGATAAGAGGGATGCTCCAGAGCAAAGGTTTACAGAAACAGGGGAACAGAGATCTGTAGAACCAGGGAAAAAGATCGGATTTCTCACTTCCAGCTCAGCACTAGGTCTGAGTAAACATTCTAAAAAAAGGATAAAGCAGTAGATAAGAGACACAGATAAACCCTTCAAAACCTTTCCCCCTCCATGTTCCCTGCCTGCTATACATACAAAAGTAAATAAACAACATGTTTGTTTTCAGACTGAACAGCCATTAGTCATAATTCCCAAAGAGAAATTTACTTGTAAGCGCCAAGCACAGCTGGGACTGTATTAACACAGTTGGACAACAAGGGAAACTGTGTTCCAGAGAGATCAAGGGCCAAGAGAGGTTGGGCCATGACTTTTTATCCTGAGAAATTAAGAAAACCAAACAGCGACCTAACAGCAAATTTCTAATACTTTTGATGCAGCTTCCCTCCCCTCTGAGACATTGTCCATGATATTTCAGAAAATATATATCCAGATATTTCAGAAAACATTGCTTTACTCTTTGGATAAAACCAGCAAGCATATGGATCGTCATTTTACATCAGTGTTGCTATTAGATCACCTGCTACTCACAACTCTATTCTGGACATACACTTTCACTGTCTTTCACAGGTACCAAACTCATCCCTTCATTACAAACATGTATTCACACAAATAATCTGGTTTTCTTCGTAGTCCACTTCTCATTTCTTCACTACATTCACTCACCCATTTTTCACACATATTGTGCTACTCCTGTTCGTTCCAGACTAGTCCAACTCAAAATCAGTAGAATTTCTTGAATATTTCTGGAATTTCTCTTCCAGTAAGCAAATCCACACATATCCAAGGCACATCCTTCTCACTGCACACCCACAACACACATAAGACCCAAGGCTACCATCAGACATGAAACAGATTCCAAATAGGGAACAATCAAATAATCTGTAGCTACTGAGTTGGGAAAATTGACAAATAAAAGGGGCAAAGAGTTGTACAAAAGAGATCTATCAAACCATTCTGCTGCAGTGAATCAGATGCTCATTGTCTCATCCAATACAAGAAGTACAGGGCACTAAATGAAGCTGTCGGGGTCAGGTTAAAAAAGTAAGGAGGTGGCAGCTCTTACGTAGTTAATCTGCGGAACGCTTTGCCCAGCGTGTTGCAATGTCAGAAGTTTGTTCTGGAGGAGACAGGAGAAGTTCAAAGGAATAGGGGTCAACTGAGGATTCCCAAACACAGAGGACTGTATTTGGCTCATGCAATCCCCACATCACGAGAGGCTGGGGCTGCACTTTTGGTTTCCATTAGATAATGCACCTCACAGACCTCTGGTCAGACTGTACAGCTGGGTTTGATCCCGGGCAATACATAAGACTTAAGTTTCTTACTCCAGTGAAGGAACATTTTTTACAGTATGACTGACCCAAAAAGTGGATTTTTAATCTGCAAGATATTCAGTTCATATATAAAAACTGATCCAGTAAATGTGCAAGCATAATTGAAATAATGCCTACACTGTATTTTGTATAGAATAGAGTTCTCATTTTCACTGGAGGTAGAAAATAGAGAATGGGAAAATATCACCTAAACATATAAATCCTCATAATTTTTTTGGAAATTGATGCAAAATTAGAGAAAAATGTTCAAAAGATGTGAGGACAAATGGTTAAAAAGCATGATACTTCTGAAGAACTCATTTCTGGACTGCTTGGAAATTGCAATAAAT
Organism: Haemorhous mexicanus; assembly: GCF_027477595.1. Classification (NCBI taxonomy): domain Eukaryota; kingdom Metazoa; phylum Chordata; class Aves; order Passeriformes; family Fringillidae; genus Haemorhous; species Haemorhous mexicanus. Next base: position 63,929,071 of record NC_082345.1, on the reverse strand, counting down.
TCTGTATTTAATAATTATTTCAGGAAATTTCATGTTTCTTAGTTATCTCATAGCAAATAATTTTTTCCAGATGCTTTCCATGTTTCTTTCCCACTCCCAGTTTGTTTCATTCTCAAGTTTCTTTTTCACTTAGAGCAAACACTTGGCTCTAAAAAACCAAAAGAAATGAAGAAAGAATTGCCAGCAAAACCTGCTCCATGCAGTGTGTACAGTGTTCCTGATTTCCTTGCAGAATAATAATCTTAACTGCTGAGATGCTGACATTGTGTGCTTGTCTTTTTATATACACCACTGACACTACAGCTGGTTTGAAGATGGGTAAAAATAGCAAGTCCCCCACAAAATAAAAATCTGATTTAATCTGCCTAGGTATATATTTTTACAGATGCAATACTTCTGCTTATAATTTTACTATAAATTATGCAGATAATTGAAATGTATACAATACCAAGCTAATTCTGGACTGGAGTCCTTATATAGAAATGTAAAGATTTCACTCCTTTCACACCAAATTTATAATTTTTCTGACATTAGAATATACAAGTACTTCCCTTTGAATACCTGAATAGAAAAACTTGAACACACCGTGCTAGTGATGTTAAAAATACCATTGGGTCTATTTATGACATTGTTCCATAAAATCCAAGCCAACAGGTCTCTGAGACATTTTAAACATTTGTATTGAAGGTGTTCTAGACTAGAATTTTTCCTGTTAATTTTCTCTACCTAAATATTATTCATCCAATGTAGTAAATTTTAAACAGTATTTTAAATAACTCCATCCATGTTCTAAATTTAAAACTATCTGCAAATCTGACCATGGCAAATTTATTCATCATTGACATGTTGCTCTAACTGGGAAAAGTTTGTGACAATTTGTTTAACGACACCCATCAAGAAATGTGTCCATGTAAAATGTAAAGGAGATTGATTTTTAGTCTGTTTATCATCTTTTTACATTATCTATGATAAAATTAGCAGCTTTGACCACTTTCCCCTACCATTCTATCTTCAACCGATTTTCATGCACTCTTCCTTTAGTAGCATTGTATTCACTTCGGCAGCTGAAAAGTTGTTGCCTTATTTGGGAAGCTTCACTGGGAGCTTCTTCAGGGAGCTGCTCTGCTTTTTCCAGTTCACTCTGCTGTTCCAGTTCTGCACTCAGGCGTTCGGCTTCCTGCAACAGCTGGGTCTCAGATTCCTGTAAACTGCATTAAATAGACTGATTTAGAACTAGTCAATGTGAAGCACAAGCTTTGTATTTATACTTCTTTACATACCTATAATATTTAATTGAAGTTTTGCAAGATAAAATGGGATTAAGATCTGTATAATCTTGCCTGATCTCCTAGTTGACCCTGCCTTGGGCAGGAGGTTGAATGAATCCTGAATTCTGTTCAAACCCAAATCATCCTATGATGCCATGAGAGCAGTGGAATCTGGTCTTGGGGGGGGGGTTCTGCATACCTACAGTTGGAGTGAGATTCATCTCATCTAATTTTAACCAGATGGCAGACTGTTACTTAGTCAAATTTATTTGTCTAACACTTCCTGGAAAAAAATGAAGAGACAGGGAATCTATTTTATCCTAAGAAGCACCAAAGGCTAGATCTGATTAAGTGTGGAGACCTATAATAGTGAAGTATCCACCAGGACAAGGCCCAGTCTGGACTATATGGCAACTTTAAGTTCTTAATAAACACTGGGACATCTACCCAGTGATGAATTACATCTTGCTACTGCTGTAGTGCTACCAAGACCAGAAATAACTCATGCAATGATACAAAAGCTGAAAATCCATTTGTGGACATCTGTGGAAGCTTATTATAAGGCCTGTAAATCAATGATCTGCTTTGTATCAATGGACTAGCTCCACAGAAACAGCAAACTAACTCCTGTCAGTGTCTGGAGACTGGTATCCATAATATACTTAAAAACTTGTGTGGTGATAGCTGAAAAACATCCTAAAGGCTGTTAGTAAAAGACATTGATTATTATGGAAAACTCTTAAAGGGAACACAGTATGAACATTCATATACAATGCACTACACATAAACCTATGATTTATGCTACAGAAATATTGTGTATGCTTCCTCAATATTACTATATTATGACTTTTATATCATGGTCTACTAAAATTAGTCACAAATTATGTAGAAGAATAAATAACTCTATCACTTGATTTTTATTAATTAAAAATATAGTGCAATATTTTTTTAAACATAGGAACTTAGAATTTCCCATATTGAGAAACTCTAGACATAAATTTTGGCTCAAATTTGACATTTATGGCTTAAACAGAAAGAGAAATTACCTATCATACCAAATAATAGAGATGGTAAAATGATGATAAAAATGCAAAATATAAAACTGATGATATTGCACGAAGTTGAAATAATATAGCAGAAAAAGTTTTGATTCATGCAAGATTTCTCCCTAGATAAGAACTTCCTGTTTCTAAACTAGAAAATAAGAAAACCACAGAATTCAAGAGAAAACAGTGTGCCTTCATCATGAGCAAATAATTTCATGTGTTTACACATATATGTAAGCCAAAAATAAACAGGCTTATTGACACTGGATTCTATATGATATTTAAATCTTATTTAAATCTTACAGAATGTATGCAATTGTGGGAGAAAATATAATTGGTTGTAGTAATACACAATTTCAAACACAATTCTTTCATAGCATATACACTTTACATACAGTTACATAAACATGTAAGTGAATTCATAAAAACAAAAATTTGAGTATTTATTCTTTCAAGATAATTAAAAAAAAGAAAAACAAAAGCAAGAATTGAGTCTTGAATCTAGATTTTGCTCCCTACAGATGCCAACAGTATTTTTTCATGTGTTGATTTGAATTTAATTGAAGACAATGAAGAAATAACTGCACATCTTCACAATGTACACATACAGAATCCCATGATTGCAAAAGTAAGTTTGTGCGGTCTGATGTGGCAGCTTTCGAATTTGTGAAATAATTAGTAATTTAGCAGAGGCTTAAGAAAATAAGATTTCCAATCTGCTAATGAATCTTCGTTATTATCTGAGTATCTTCCAGTTTGGGTTAACAGAATATCCATACTAGGTTCCTAAATTGAGATAATATAAATAAAATTTACAACTAGGCCACATAATTGAGTGACTAAAAAGGTTTTCAGGGGCCAAATACAAGATCAGATACTTCAACTTTAGATGCAGCCTTACTACAAAGTGGATGGGTGAGACAGCACCACAATGGGATGACAGCCTGTTTTTCAAAACCACTTAAGACTTTGAAGAAAAATATCAAAGATGTTATCTGCCAGGTGACATCTTTCAGCTTTTAGAAATGCCAAATTGTGCCAAACTGAAAGCAAGAAATAAATTTGCCACTAAACAGAGGACTGCACTATACACTTATAGCTCTGTGTGCATTGGCAACAGCCTTGGAAACTACTTGCACACAGAGTAATTGCATTCATGATATTAGAGAAATTTGAATGAATATCAGAGAGATCAGTTGCAATAGTTTGGCACAGCTGTCACAGGGAAACTGTGCTGCTAAAGATGTATAAGGCTTTCTCTTTGAGATTTTATATGCTAATAAAGGAAAGAAAAAACCACACAGAGCTTGAAAACCTCATCCTGTGTCATTTGTCTTAACATGGCATTGCAACAACTAGAACAGATGGGCATTAATTAGGAAAGGGATTGACTTCAACTGTAATATGTGAAAAAATAAGTTCTTGATCCACAGAACTGTACAGCTCATGTTAGGGTGAAGAACAATTAAAAAGCAGCATGGATCCTGTGAAGGGTTCTTTGCAGGAAGAGAATATACACACATACTGCACTTACCACCAGGACAATCCATACAGCCGATGGAGAAAACCAGACCCCTGCAGATGTCTGGATAAGGAGGAAGTGTGTGGTCTCTATTTCTTTCTGTAGAGTGTTAAGGGACCCGTGGAACCTTCTTCAGATAAACATGTCTACTGATGTTAACATATGGACAATTGAATCCTAATTTTGAGGCTGAATCCCACTTTTGATGACCTCAAAATATAATGGAGATCATGACTGATTCTTGGTAATTGATTTCCCTTGCTTTCTTTTAGCAGCAGGAGAAACTTATCTGTGATAATTAGTGCTTGCTCACACATTGGTGTTCTGCTGTGACACACAACTACATCCAATACAGAATGGGACACCATGACCTCTGATCCAATTTTTTACAGAAATTTCATACTCCTGCAAGAATGATGGAAAGAATGAAAGATATAATCTACCATCTAACATTTTCATGCTTTTGGTGCATTCTGTTAAGGGTAGTTTTTAAGTGTGACAGAAAGGACAGCTGAGTCCCGTTTACACTCAGGCCCTATTCCACTTGATATACACACAAAGGGATTGCCTTTACATAAATGAATGTCCCATAAAAAAGAATACTGTATAAATACATAAAACATGTAGGAATATGTTTGTATTTTTCCAGTGAAAGACTGTTTTCAAACTAACACTGGCTGAAAATCAACTAATTAGCAGCTACTGGCTTCTGCTTCAGCTCAGTGAACACCATTGTGGTAGAAACTCGCTCTAACAATTAATCCAAGCACCACAAAATATGTTTAGATCTGAGCACTTAGAAAAGTCTTGTATTTTCTAGGAACCTGAACCAGAACAACACTGAAGTGCTGTTTTTAACTCTGCTTCTCAGAAAGATTTGCTATCTATCTCAGTAATCCGAAATAAAGTCACATGATGTTTCACAGAGTCAGAACCATATCTCAACTCCCCATTTTATTAAGACAAAACCAGAAGACTCAGCTACCCTCAAGAAAAACTGTTATTTCAGTATTTTGAGAACCCTTTTTCAAATTACTTTACATTACTTTGCACTTGTTGCTATTCAGACTACCAGGAGGCACAGCAAATCCCAGCAGTATCCAAATAAGCAGGTATAACCTGAATTAGTTTTAGAATACTCAAATTAGGCTTTAGCTTCGATGACACAATTGCCATAAAGTTTTTAATTTGGACTAATTTGTCAGTGAAAGTGGGATAAAATATTGTCAATACGGTGGATATTATGGTGTGAATTACAAGAATGTAACAGGAATATCATGATGCTGATTTTACTGATAATTACAGGTATGCTGTCTGTTGCAGTCTGTACATCCATTCCCAATATTATTATGTTTGTATTAGAAACAAAGATGTGTTTCAAACAAGTATTTAAGTATCCCAAATTACCTTGAAAGTTTCTATTAAATAATAGTGGTTTTCAACCTTGTGTTCTGGCTTCCTGTTTCTGAACTATAACTGTAGGAAAGTCTTAAATGATGATTAGGCTTCATCATGAGCAGAAAGTACTTTAAAAACAAAATGCTTTGGCTACTGAAAGTCTAAAAAGGAATATTATACCTTATCACAGCCTCATGCAGCAGGGTGTACTGTTCCTTCAGCTCAGCTACTCTGGTGTCTGTGATTTTTCCAGCAGAAAATAGCTATGGAAGGCAGACAGACAGTTATGAAATCTTCTAAGCACTAATACTTTCATTCTGCTGCAACTTTTTATAACTGTAATTGGCAGCCTTTCAGTTTATACAGACTTTGGTAAAATAACAAATTAAATACACCACCAAATCAAATAAACAGACAAAAAAATACTTATTTTCATAAAAATTCAAGACATAAATATATGAACATAAAGAATGTTTCTAACCCAACTACAGTGCTACCTGCACTGTACCATTACTTCTCTGGCTTTCTGTCTGTAGTAATATTTCATGGTAATTCTGTCTTGACTTTGAACTCAGGCTCTAAGTAACCTCTTTTCATTGCTTAACTGGTTCGGTTTTGGTATAAACCCACTGGCCCACACAGGCAAAACTGAGGCCTAAAGTAGCTCTGCAAGCAATAGGTTTGTAAAAAAAATAGGAGCTAGGCTAAAACTGGATTACCCCCAGGCAACAGAACACATTACCTTACATGCCTGTGCAGATCTTCAGCAAACACCAAGATCAAGCAGGTCTTTTAAATACCTCCAGAGACAGTGACTCAAACTCTTCCTTGAGCAGTCTGTTCCAACACTTGACCACATTTGAGTGAAGAAATGTTTCCTAATATCCAATCTAAACCCCCCTGGTGCAACTTGAGGCCATTTCCTTCTGCTCTATCACTTGTTACCTGGGAGAGGACACTGATCTCATGGTTGCACCTCCTTTCAGGTAGTTGTAAAGAACAGTGAGTTCTACTCTGAGCCTCCTTTTCTCCAGGCTGAACACCCCCAGCTCCCTTAGACATGGGAGCTGACTCCCATCTGGAGTCTGGAATATAGTTGGATAAATATTCTTGACTCATCCACTCCTCATCAGACTTGTGCTCCAGACCCTTCCCCAGCTCTGGTGCCTTTCTCTGGACACACTCCAGCCCCTCAATGCCACTCTTGTCATAAGGAGCCCAGAACTGACCCCAGGATTTGAGGTGTGGCCTCACCAGTGCTGAGTACAGGGGGACAATCCCTGCCATGGTCCTGCTGGCCACACTATTTTTGGGTGATATTGCTTTAGAAAAGCTTTCTTCCCCTCCTTTGGTCACAAGTAAGGAGAACCAGTTTAAATCCAATTAAAAAATGTAAGCTGATCCACCTCTATGAAAGTCCATGGCTAGCCTTGTGGGGCAGCAAGTCAAACCTGCAACTTCTGTGGAACCTTGCCAAGAAATGTGATTATGCAGATCTCTGAAATAAGAAGTGAAATTACTACAGCACCAAGAAAATACCACTAGCTATAATTCAACCTTCAGAATATTCAGAGGAAACCATTTAGAACTAATCCTATGGCAAAGAAGCAGAATACATGTCAATATGTCAAAGGAAGTATGTATTTTCTTGATAACTGCTCAAGTTTTTTTGAAGATCTGTTTCAAAACATTTCATCGTAGCAAAGACAATCTTTGCTCCCTGAGACCCCAAGAATAGAAGGTCTGCCTTTCACTTGTTTGCATGAGATTAAAGATAAGCAGCTCTCAAATATTTATTTTGGCATTCTGTATGATCAAAGATACTGTTCACTTAAGTTCAAAATACTATCTAGGTCTTCTGTGAGAAAGAAAATATTTCCCTTTCTCAACCCATTTATTTCTTAGCCTCATATATCTCAACCCATTTATTTCTTAGCCGCATACACAGATATAGTTGTCCTGTTTGTGTGGTACCTCACTAATGGGCTTTCTCCACACTCCTCTGATCTGCACCTGTGAGTTACAGGTTTTTTTACTGCTTAGGTTCTCACTGCAGATCTACACCATGTTTGACAATGCTTCCACAGAAATAAACTTGTTTGTCCTGGGGGCTGTGTCTTCTTCTTTATGTCCATAAACTTCTTACAGATTTCACACCTAATTTCTCAGTTCAGTTCTGAGCTAAGAGCTCTATTTCAAGAAGGTTGGTGCTCTGCAGTGTGAGGACTTGTAGCATTGAGGACTACACAGGACAGGCTGCATGGATGGCATACCAGCATGTCAGAGGCAGTGAGACTTCCTGGAAATTTCATCACCAGATAGTTGCCATTACCACAGTGTTTGTGGGAGAGCCATCAAAGAGACAGCACTGGGCTACCCTGGTCCCAGGATTTGTTATTAAACTCTGGTATACCAGACTTGGTATTCTCCAAGATTCTTGGGAGAGCAGAAGGGAAAGAGGCAACTGTTTGAGGGGAAGAAATAGTTTGTGGAAGAAGAGAGCAAATGTGATCCTACTCTAGAAAAATTGAATTAATTGTGACAATAAAACCAGACAAGAGATGATGCCTCTGATGTAAAGATATATAATTCCTTCCAGGTGGCCTGTCCCACATTAATGATAAAATAACCAAGAGTATTTATGCACTCACAGTTCATTTTATTGCTCAGAAGCTCTCACATTGCTGGGGTAGGTGAAATGTAAGTCTCCTCAGTGTAACTATTTACATTGCTACACTGAAAAGTAAAAGAGTGAGTGAGAAGATGGAGAAGTAAGAAAAAAAAGGGCTTCTAAATGACAATTGAGGATGACTTTTTTTCAGTCCTGTGTTAACCATAATGCCCTTGTAAGAACTGAGGTAATTTTATTATACTGGTGATCTCAGATCTGGAGTCTGGAATATAGTTGGATAAATATTCTTGACTTGTTGAGTCTTCCAGTCCCATTCCATGTCAGTTGTACTTAACTGTATATAGCTTTTCTCAGATTTTCTTTCTCATTTTATAATATACTGGGACACCGTACATTTTCAAACACACACAACATTGATAGATCATCTGGATAAACCAGAATAAATTTTCCTTATCTAAATGCAGAATTAGTGGAAAGTTGGGTGAAGATTTGTCTTCAAACAAACGGTTGCCTGGCAACTCTCTGCTTTCCGTTTCCCCATATTCCCATAAATGCAATTACATGGAATTATGTGTCTTATTACTGGATTTACTTGAATCTTTTTATTTTAATGTAAAATTTCTATTATGTTTATTTTACCATAATAAGTTACCCTTAAATTACCCTTGTGATTTTCTAACTTTGTTACAATTTTTTATATTGCCTCGCAATTTGAAGTCTGGCTTTTCTACCAGAAAAACAAAACAAAATATAACAAAGCAAAACCAAACCCAAGTTCCAAAGCAAATTTTTTTCCTTCAATCAGTAAAAAGTCCCAAAGTGCTGGACAATTCTGTCCTATTACAAAAAATGTGGAGGAAAATTTTGCAGAAAAGGTGAAAGGGAAGGACATATCCTTAATATTTTTCTAGCAGGAAAAGGTAGATATTCTGTCTCTGAGCAGGACTCATTTAAATATAGGAGTCCATGAGAAAAACAGAACATACTTATGCTCAAATAGTTGTTCTGTACACCTGAAAAACTTTTCTCTCTACAGATTCATATTCACTTGCTACCAATAGTTCCCCACCAGACCTGTCTTCAAAATCTCCTGATGGAAATTCCAAGAAAAAGTGAGCACAATGTGAGGTTATACACTATCTGAGGGACCTCTTTTATATCCTTCCAGCTTGACTTCAGGCACATGAGCCCCTGGATCTAAGACCACAGTAGTTTCTCCAAGCTTGGAAGGTGGATAGAGATGTTAGTAAGAAAGAGAATTTGTCAGAATAGGAATGGGAATTAAAATCACAGAAGGGAGAGGACCCACCTGATAAATGAGGTACTCATCCATGTGAGCAAAACTAGTGAAATCTGGCCCTAACTTGATCAACACCTCCTCACTCTGCATTAAGTGCAGTGGGCATTCTCCACTTTATCAGATTATATTCAACTCTTTCTGAGAATCAACTCAAAACAATGCTGCAAGGAACTAATCTGAGATTCCAAAACAAGTTTTCTCTAACTGAAATGTGATATAAATAAGAGCTCTAGGCACATTTCCCATTTCAAATTTCAAGGCTCTTAAAGTTCTTTTGGGACTCTCCAGAAATGAATAAAATTCAGCCAAATATTAAACAAAAATAGATGATGGAATCTGAATATTGATCTAACTCTTCACAGTTTTTTGATAAAAAAGCACACAAAACAAGCACAGAAGATAAATAAAGTCACCACCAAGAAATTACCGCTTAACATCAATTAACATAATTACAATCATTATTAAAGTGAAGCATTTGAGGCTTCTTAGGAAATACTCAATTTCAGCAGTGCCTAGGGTCTCTGCATTTTGGAGAAATGATGTAGCTAACACATGTTTCTAATTATGTTTGTAGTTACTGCAAAACAACTAAAATGTATTCTAAGCTCAAATGGAATAATAATGCTTCCCCTTTCTTCATGCTAAGTTGTAGGTTTTATAACTGTAACAAGACATTGTGACTACATTTAGTGTAATTTTAACACAGAATTTCCAACATTTTATATTCTTTTGCTATTTCAAATATCTGAAATGTTCCATCAAACAACTCTTTTGCCTCCTAATAGAAGACTAGAGAAAAATATCAAGGGGTTAATATATTTTACGGTTGGAATACACTCAGGATTTCAGTATAGTATTAGCCCCTTGGCATATAGCTCTTCTGCCCAGTCTGTTTTGTCAGGTTTGGAATTTTCCTTCTGTGCTGTTTATTTGAAGAGCTTTTCTTACCTCTTTCATATAATATTTAAAGGTTAAACATTAAGCAAAGAGAAAGGGTAAGTTCTCCTTTTTGAACAGAGAGCTCTGCCTCTGTCAAAATCCACATGAAGCCACACAGTTTGGACACAGCACACAGCTCAGGTGTGCCTCATTTGGGGGAGAAGGCAACGCCACCTTCTCAGGGGTTGTTTCAACATCATAGCAGGGCAACAGGTACAAGCACAAGGAACCCATGCTATGACTCTTGCATTTCTGTCCATATTGCTGGATACCAGTCTCCACAGAATCACAGGACTAGGGATTTCTGCAGGTGTTTGGCTTGCCTGTGCCTGCTATATCCAAATTATCTGGGCAAAATCTTGGACCCATGATAATGCACTAAGGGAACTGAAGATTCCTCCTCAAGTTCACCCAATGCTCAGAGCAAGTTCAAAACTTCTCACTAATTCTGAAGATCATGTCCTGGCTACTTCAAGATGAAGCATTCAAATATGAAGGAAAACCAATTAAAAGGTTGTGTTTGGAACCTCTGTCAATTTTAAAAAAAGCCAAAGACAATACAAAAAAATAGAATCTTTACACTTTTTATTCAGTCATTGTTTGCATTTTTCAATAGGTCTCAAATATTCATACACATATGGAAGACTAACACTTACAAATTATAATTTCTCTACTCAACAACATTTCAGGCATCAGCACATATTTCAAAGTATTTTAAAACAAGAAGATAAAAGTCACTGATTTAAGACTGTAAACAATTCACAATAAATTGCAATTACTGGTATGCAATACTGCATTCCATTTTGGAGGTTGGGAAACATTGAAAGCACACACAGAAATAGCTATACTGCAGTTATTTAGAGAATGATATGCCTTGCTTAAGTCGTTATTCTAGAGAAAGGTTACAATGATAGAAAGCAAAGAAAAAGGCACTGACAGTTTTAAATAGATACTGTAAGTGGAGTTTAAAAATAAGATGTCGTTACTCTCACCTGGAACTACATACATTTATTACAAGAAGTAGACTTCAGAATAAGTATGGGAAGTCCATAGAAAAAGCCTATGTATTAGCTTTTTAAGTAGAAAAATATTTGGCACTGAGTTTCCTAAACATTTAGTTTAGGTGACAAGCAACAAGGCTTGAAGCCATGAGGTTATTGGTTGCACAAATGTACTCAGGTGGGAGTAGTGGCATACACATAAATCATAAATACACTTACGTAGAGTAGATACACTGTACTGCCTTACACTGAACTACTGCAATTTTACTCTTTAATCACAGACAGATGAACCAGGCATCCTTTAATGAAAAATAAACTGCTGAAGAGCCTCCTAAAACTAACAAATAATGACTAGGAAAAATAATATCCCAAATTCTTTCCCAAGGCATAGTTCATAATTGTAGTTTTGTTGCCCAGTTCATGGGAAAAAGCAATCCCTACACGGAAAATATAAACATCAGCCACAATCAAGATGGTACAGTGGGTGAGACAATGCTGCTGGCCAATTGAGGCTTGCATGGATCAAAAAAGAGGGCATAGGAGACTGATAAGGAAGGCATTTTAGGAAAGGACATAACTTTCCTGCTCCCATCAAATTTTGTTTGGCTACAAAGCTTGAAATCAGGACAGTAAGTAACCAGCCCAGTCTTACACTTGCTGCTTTTATTGGAGCAGGTTTGCAGGAATCAGAAAAGAATTTTTCTGAAAACACTAAGGAGGGAGAAGCTTTTGTATTTGGGATATCATCACTCTGAAAGTGCATTTGGGTTTAGTCTCTTTGTATATTGAACTAACTAGAGCATCTTCCATGGCTACAGATAAAGGAAATAGTCAGCAGTAAACTAGAGATTTTGAGCAGGCAGAGCAGATGTCATGGGAGAAAGAGAATTAATAAGAACATAGTTTTGTGGATCTCCTTCTTTACAAATATGGTCCTCACCCTAACAGAAGGAGTGATTTTCTTTGACCACATGAATTTTATGACATGCACTATATTTACAGTTGCTGATATAAATGTCCTATCCACTGATTACATGCTGTCTCAGTGGTGCCTTTCTGCCTGCTGCCAGCATTTAAAAACAAAGTAAAGAACAATTTAAGCAGGTAGGAAAGCCATGCAGCCACTAGTTCTATGTAATCTGTATCTGTAGTCCCACAATCCAGTGGACAACATAAGGACTGCTTGCATGAAGAATGACTACTGAGTTAAAAAAGAAAACAATTTAGCTAATCAGAAAGAATTCTAAATCAGAATTTGTTTCTAGTGTGGATTTTTGGTATATCTTTCACATTGTGGAAAAATCTGAAAATTAATCTAATTACTTTCATTCTCTTTCTCAGTCAAAATGTATCACAGAATCACTGAAGTCTACAAACAAAGTCCGAAATATTCCCGCAGCAGTTGAATCTCAACACATTCCATCTCTGCCACCAAAATGGTTTGTATGAATGAGTCCCAATGTACTTCAGGTTTGTACATACCAATCATTTGAACTGCTTAGATAAGCCTGGATATTTTGCAGCAATTCTTCTGCAGGAGATGTTGACTCCCAGAAAAAAAGCCAGAAATCAAACAGGTGCCAAGATGTTGTGTTTTAAATTGCCATAGTCACAAGTTAAATTAACATCTGCCTACAGTCACAGCTTTGTTGTTTTCTGCTTGACCTACATTCCATTATCTGCCAGAAAAAGAAAAAAACCTTACTCTAAAAACTCATGGGAAATGGTACATGCTGGTTCTGATAAATGTTAGATAAACAATCTCAGACAAGTCTAATAAAATGAAAATATATCACTTCTTTAACCTTGCAATCACTGGGAAATTCTGTGAACAGAATTAAAATCTTCAGTAGAATTTCAGAGTATCTTGAGCTGTCAGTTATTTTCTTTATCTTTAGGAAGATGTCTGTATGATAAAGATATCTCTTCAGTCCACAGGAAAAAAAATAGATTCCTAAAAAGTAGACTAAAAGAGATTGAAGCTAAAAGAAAATTAGCTTTAAGTAAAAAGCAAAGGCCTTAGCAGAAAAGTCTCAGTTACAGTCATCAGCTGTTATTCAGTTAGATCCTTTCATAGTTGAAAAAGATTGGCTTTTGGGGTTTGCGACTGCTTAACTAATTTAAAGTTTTTAGTATTATGCAGAACACTTTGGATCTAGAGAGACCCCATCTGGGAAGAAACTTTCTTTATAAACAAACAGCAGATCTTAGTTTAAATCTGGTCCAACATTTCTGCCATTGGTTAAATTGCATCAGCTTAAGACTACTCAGTGTCCTTCCTCTTTGCTGAAAAACTCAGATTTGAAACTTTGCTTCATTTATTCCAAGAAGGATAGGAGACATGAAACATGAAAAAGGCTATGCCATACTGTTTGGGTTCCTGAAGAAAGAAAAGAGATGTGACAGATTGCTGGGAATGGACACTCCCTGACAGAACAGGAAGAAAGGCCAGTACTCGTAATTACAAGAGTGCTCCAGGTAGGAGAAGCATACAGACTGGAGCAGAAATGGATCTTCTGGACTCCAGACAGACTGGTGACAGCTTAGGAGCAGAACATCAGACCAAGTATGAAATCAGGAGGATAACAGAGCAACTCAAGATTTCTGAAGTATCATCCAAAGGAGGAAGTAAATATCCCAAAAGGAAGATATATATGGGACTAAGGAATAGATGTCTCAGGACAGAGATGTTTGAAAAGCTCAGATTCTTCACCTAGCTGTCTGAACTTTCTTTTTACATTTAGTATGAACAAAAATTTCTGCCCTTCTAGATGTTATGAAATTCTAAAGATAGTTTAGGCTTTCAATGTAGCACAGCAATCACAAATTACAACAATATTTGTTAGACATTTAAATATCTCAAGGCAAATAATAGAATATGGTCTATGAAGGATAGTTATTCATTTTGCAGATACAGAACAGTTTTTCCTGTTCAAAGTCACGAAGCAGATAGCAGAGTTAATTGTAAACTGAATAAACAAAAGTGTGGGAGGAATGTGGCTTCCCAAATAACAAGGATTTAAAAATTCTGTTCTATTACTAAAGCCCCTCCAAAAAGGCTGGTATAGCTTTTCTCCATTTGACAGTAGCAGCCATACACAAGAATAAGGCTTCAGAAATACCTGATTTTAGACTGATACAATGAAAAATTAGCATCAAATCAAAAATTAAATCAAATAAAAAAATTAAAAATTTTACTTGCAAATTAAAAGAATACATTTTATCTTTTACAAACATTTCAGTTTTGATAAAACCAAAGTGATGACAGTATCTTACACCTGCATGGCAGGGAGTGGCTTTTAACTCATTGCTGGTGAACTACCATGATCTGAAAAGTGGAGATACAGTTTTGTCACATAACTAAAAGCATCATGGCAGGTTTTGGGATGCTCATTTAGAATACAAGAAAGATACATTTAAGACCCATCCCGTAGGAAATTGTCTCAACTTTAGTGCTCTGCAGGAATCTGTGGGAATTGTGGCAGGGGTTGGACAAGTAGGTTTTTTTACCTACTGTCCAAGCCTCCCTCCTGTACTATCAATATAAGCATGTGGTGTGAATAATAGCTAGTAACATTACAGAGATCATGAACCTGTAGATTACATGTGTGACTAATGTCTGCTTAATGTTTAATGTGTGTTATGAGTAATTCCAAATAGGGTTTAGGGAAAGAAATGGTTCTGATTGGATTAATTAAACAAGAACTGGTGTAAATACCCTTTACTTGTGCAAGTTATTTGACTCGACTATTGTAAATCAAAGACAACTCCGATGTTGGCGAGGGAGAGAGAATGATGTACCTGACTCCATCATCAGAAGACTAATAATTACTTTATTATACTATACTGTGTACATTGTATCTAAACTGAATCTGCCAGGCACTCACTCTTGCTCACAACTGCACAGAACTGCACTCATCTCTCCTTCTCTCATGACAGTCCCACACACACACACTTCTTGGCCCTGATAGGCCAAGGGAACAAAACATCTTCACTTTGGGTAAACAATCTCCATATTGCATTCTACTTTAGCACAACACAGGCACAGCAAGCGAGATAAGAATTGTGTTTTCCTTCTTCTCTGCTTGTCTCACAGTTTCTCTCTGGTCAGAGGGCATGTGAATATCACACTTGACTGAGCTGTGAATCCATAAAGACATATACATGTAGCCTTGCTTTGAGGTACAAGGAAAATTACATAGATGATTAGAACTGTACAGGTATCACATGAGAATGGCAAAGGTGGCTGTAGAATGAAAATGGCAATTGTCACCTGGAGAAGTATTTGATTTGGAGCAATCAGTCATGTAAAGTATATGATTAACTCTGAAAGCTGATATGAGGCACAATAAAAAGAAGAGCAATACCTCAAACAGAAGAGAGTTCCTCCCTAGGTCTCTGCCTCATTGTAGATTTAGAATTTGGGACACTAATCAGAACATCAGGATTTTATTTGGCTTTCCTGTACAAGTAGTCTAACAAGTAGTATCTGATGCATCAAAGGGGAAAGCATCTTAAGTTCACATCCCATCATTTAAAAAGGCTCAATAAGAAGTATCTCAAATCAGATAATAGTGAATTTTAACTGTGATGTGCCATGGAGATTATTAATATTCCAGATAACTATTTTAAGGTGGGCTAAGTGAAATAGTAAGAAGAAAGTGCTGTTCATCCTCCTGAAATTGTGACTCTATACTGAAAAATGTTTGGAACCAAAACTATACCTGTGTTTCAATGTTTGAGGTTTTAAATAATTTATATGAATATATCTATAAAGTTAAAAAAATAGGGAAAAGGGGACTGACTGTCAGTAAAGCTATTGCTGTGATAAACCTCAGACTGGGAAAAAGGCTGGAAAGTGGTTTTCACTTTCTCTACCTGCTTTTTTTTCAAAAAAAAAAAGAAAATCCATGTACAACAAGGAATTAAAATAAACTGCATAATTTACCAGCACACATGCATTTCATCATCTGGCTTACATACACTAGCTCTGAGTCAGAAATACTGAAATGTGCTACTCTTGCAAGTGCTACCTAACTTTGCTCTGCTATTAATCACTCGTGATGCAAGCACTCCCACCCATTTCTGAGAACAGTGTAGGCTGTCTGATAACTCACAGGCTTTGAGCTGCCCTTATAAAGTTGTTCCACTTCTGCATACTTCCTCATACTGCTAGTTTCTCGGTGAAGATGAAGCTCCTCATTTACATAGTCTTGCTGAAGTCAACTCTCCTTGCTTTGACAAATGTTTTTGCAGTTATTTTAGAAGAAGAAGAGAATGCTAAAGAAGCAAAACTTACTGAGACTTGTCCCATAAAACTGAAAACTAATCGGAAATGTGATGAAGGAGAGGATTGTCCTTATCAGATAAATTTGCCTCCGATGACCATCCAGATACCCAAAGAATTCAAACTGCTTGAGAAGACTCTCAAAGAAGTACAGACCCTTAAAGAATCAGTAAACAAGCTGAAAAAATGCTGCCAAGATTGCAAGCTGCAAGCAGATGACAACCAGGAAAGAGACAGAAGTAATGAATTCCTGCTACCCAACACTGCAGAAAACAGTGAAAGCCAAGATAACAGAGTACAGGAACTGCAAAGCAAAGTTAACAGAATGGCAACCAGCTTAAAAAATGCAAAGAGCCAGATTCAGACACTGCAGGGTCGTTTAGAGAAGCTGAGCCTCATAAACATGAACAATGTGGAACATTATGTAGACAGCAAAGTTGCAAATTTGACATTTGCTGTGAACAACCTGGATAACAAATGTTCTTCTAAGTGCCCAGCAATGCAAGCAAGACCTGGTATGTAATTTGTTAATTCTTACTGCTGTATAAGCTTTCAGTGCATTTCAATAGTATTAGGGAAACAATTTAAAATATATTTTACCCAAATAGCTGTATTATTAACTTCACAAGTATCTGCTCTTTTAGTGTTTATTTATACTCCTGTAAAACATTTCAGCAGCCACTAGAGGGTTACTGAGAGCTGCAGGTGTTCAGTCCCTCCTAGGGTTGAACTTCATTTAGGGATTTGAAATATTAATTTTTACAGGACAATTTTTTGCAATTTAATAAATATACATGAAAAATTAACTTTATTTTATACCATAATACACTTCATTAGAGACATGAAACATCAGTGACCTACACATATTTTCTCCTTGGATGAAAAGGGAATTGGTTAAATTTTTTCTAGGTGTGTCTTAGAAAACTGCCTTTTAAATTTTTCTCACTGTAAAACTGTAAATACTCTAAAAAGGGGTGACAGACATCATCACTCATCAAGTGAATCTAGCAAAACACTTCATTTTTAATGGATAATAAAATAATTTTCTTTTCATCACAGCAAACATCTGAAAGGCTCAGCTAAAAACAAGCTTACTAACAGCACTTCTTGACTGGGTAACACATGTATCATCATTTTTACACTAAACCCTTTGGATTAATTTAATATATAAGCAGTATAAAAGAGAAAACAGGTGTTATCACTGAAAAAACCCACTTTTTTTCTTTTACCATTTAATTCTCCTTATAAAGGAATAGAACCAATGCTCTCTTTCTAATGTTTGCTGTTATTAAGCCAAGATTGAGGGGTTTTCTTAAAGTCATAAAGTTTTTATATTACATAGAGGAATCCTTGAAAACAAGAAGTGCTTCCTAGATTGTCAGTGTATTCTACCACTTTGATATCAAACATAAGAAGATAAAGCTCTCGAGAGACAAAACAGAGAAAGAGCAGGCTGCATTACAATCTTTAAGTCTCTTGCTGAGCATCCAAGCTTAAAAAAATTTTCCATCTATCTACAAATATTGGAAATGGATCTGCAAGTGTACAGCGTTTTACAGCTGAAATTCTTGAAAATGCTCTTCTTTGAAAAGAGGAAATAAGTAATAATAAAGGTAATGCTCTTACTATATTAGTAATCAAATCAGATAAAATCACTAGAAATAAATTATGTTCATTCAGATACAAAACATCCACAAGTAATGAGTAATTTTTTGTTATACTAATAATGAGCAATAAATCACATTCAAGTACAGTACTTCAAAACAGACTAAATAACAGACTAAATTAGTTTTTGATACTCCTCACATTTACTGAAATGCTGGGTAGTGTTCAGGGCACATGATCATGTAGGTATTCCTTATATTTTATAACAACATGCTAAAAGCATTTGTAGCAGTAATATATTCATTATGAAAGCTAGCAAGTAAACAGCCACAACTTTTTCCTATTCAAGAGCCATTCCTGCATCCACTGAAAGTAACATTAAAACTTTATTTAAATAGGAGTTGAATTGGATTATAAAAGTATTTTATCTGAAATGTATATTGTCTGTTAATAACTGCTCTGAACTTTAGCCCACCAAAGATTTTACACAACGTTCAGTGAAATAAATAAGAATTTATTCTGGGTTTAGATTTGGCTTTAAGGATTTTGAATCCTATACTCTGTGGTTTCATAAATGTCCATTTTTTTGGCAAACAAGAGGTCCTGAGTCTTACTCCCTGCTGCAGCCTTAGATCACTCCTCCCTTTCAAGAAGTAGTTTGTTCAAATTTTCTAGGAAAAAATTACAACAGAATCTGAAAATGAAAATGCCCATGCATTCAAATCTGCAATAAGAATGAACATTATGGTTTTGACTCTTAACTGAGCACTTCTGAGAGCTTTCCATATCTCTTAAGAATATGGAATTCTAATACCATGCTGTTGAACAGAATCAAATTACTGGATGACACTGTGGATCAAAAATGGATTTTCACTCTGGGAGAAAAGACTGGGGGTATTTTTCTTCTGAATAAAACACATCACCTATTGGTGGGAAAAAGGTACTGTTAACAGTAGATGCTAACATTCTTCCTTTTTGTAAAGCCAGGGATGCCACATAAACAGGAAAGCATCATCACCTTCATCTTTCTAGGACTCACACAATTACTACAGATGTGACAATTTGATTGCTTTTTTCCTGCTTCCTAAAGTACAGTCAATATTAACACACAAAGCATTCCTAATGATGTTATGTTCTCTGTCAAATGATGTTTACTTAACAATAGCCAGGTTAACATCATTCCCACATGGACAAAGCTCTTTCTCTGACATACTGCCAGATGGAGCTGTAAATTTTAGGCAGATTGTGAAGCTATACACTTAAATAGAAAAAGCAGCAAGTATGCAAATACAAAGCATTGGAAATATGGACTGAAGAAATCAGGTTGAATTTACATGAGATAATAAAAGATTAAATAGAGTAGAGAAAAGGACAAAAAGGAAAGCAAATAATCAAAATGCCCTTATATTAGGCATTTTGATTAAAAAATGTAGTTTAGCTGGGTTTTTTTAGTCAGCTGTCTGATGCAGAGATCCTAGGTGACATCTATTATAAAGTAAATCTAATGGAAAAGGTGTTTTTCTCTAGAACTGAAGTTGTTGCAACACTATTTGCAATGTAAAAGTTTCTCCAATGCAAGTTCTGTATGCCATATCAGTCTGGGTAAAAATTTGCTACATTTTTAAATTGAAATTATGTTTATTCTAACACTACTTGTTCTTTCACCAGTTATACAAATAATGCAGAGAGACTGTGCTGACCATTACACAGCAGGGAGAAGGAGTAATGGAATCTACAGGATTAGCCCTGATCCCAGAAACGAGAGCTTTGAAGTTTTCTGTGACATGCAAACACAAGGAGGCGGCTGGACAGTGCTGCAACGGCGTCAGGATGGCAGCACCAACTTCAACAGAACCTGGAATGACTACAAACATGGCTTTGGAAACCTCAGCAGGGAGTTCTGGCTAGGCAATGACAAAATTCACCTCCTGACAAGGAGCCAGGAAATGCAACTGAGAATTGATCTGGAAGATTTCAATGGGATCAGAGAATATGCCAAATACGACCACTTCTATGTGGCCAACGAGTACCTCAAGTACCGTCTCAGCGTCCACGGCTACAGCGGCACAGCAGGAGATGCCCTCCACTACAGTAGGCACTACAACCACGACCAAAAGTTCTTTACAACCCCAGACAAGGACAATGACAGGTATCCCTCGGGAAACTGTGGTGCCTACTACAGCTCTGGCTGGTGGTTTGATGCCTGCTTGTCAGCCAATCTCAACGGCAAGTACTACCACAAGAAATACAAAGGGGTTCGCAATGGCATTTTCTGGGGTACGTGGCATGGAATTTCGGATGATATTCCCACTGGATATAGGCAATCCTTTAAATCAGTAAAGATCATGATCAGACCCAAAAGTTTTGTGCAGTAATTCTACACATTTCTCTTAACTAGTTTGCATTGGATTGCACTCAAAATCGTACTTACTCAGTATTATACTCAGAAATCAAGTATTCAGTTATGTTTGGCAAAAGATTGTTCTAGACAAAACAACATACTTCCACATAATATTTTTAGAGATGGTTTGACCCATATAATGTTTTAAAACCAGCATTAAAATATGTGAATACTTATTGCTAAAACTTAACACCAGTTAGGTCTTGGTTTTGTTATGTAAATATTCTAAACATTGCTTTTGGTGCTTTTACTGACTGTGATATACCACATTTTATGATTTAAAACTTTTATATTGTCTTCCACAAGTTGTGTCTGAATGAATACTTACATTTTAACCTGAAAATAATTCAGAGGTGTAACTAATATAAATTTGTCAACACTTGGAAAAAAACCTAGTTTCTCTAAAACAGTCTTTTTCCATCATCTATCCTTCATAACTTCAAATGTATACGACAACAATATCAGTATAAATTAGGAAATGTACCAAAAATTATTATTTTTAAAGAACTAGAAAACAGTGAGCCACATGGTTTACCCAAAGCCACAAAAAAAGGCCTTGAAGAAAACAGAAAATGAAGATGATTCCTCAAATTTCATCCTGTTATCAAAGATTTTTCAAAGAAGTTGTTAGAAGAATTGAATAAAAGCGGAGGAAATATTTATAAAACCATAGAATCATTTAGTTTGGAAATCTAAAGATCATTGAGTCCAACTGTTAACACAGAGCTGCCAAGTCCACACTAAGCCATGTTCCTAGGTGTCACACCTACACATGGAGAGAGCATGTATTGAACAACATTCTTCTCTTTTGCAGGAGAAAGGAGCCATTATGTAGCTTATTGCACATTTATGCAGGCAGGTAGACAGGTAGGAGGAAGACACATCAATAAGAATCCATGTTCTTTGCATTAATACCTCTAAATACATACAAATAGTTTCCAGTGCCATTTTGCTTTCTCCTGAATCCTTTAGGTATGTCAAATGTTACAAGATGGTCTTGTAGAAACTCAAGCTCTCATTCAAATACTTCTCAATCTAGATATCATTAGACTCCAAAACAAAAAAAGACATTATAAATGTTTTGTAACATGAGAAAAGACTGTTAGACTACATGTTTTGTAGCCACAGAAACATAAAAGCATACTGTTGGTTCTAAACAAGAAAGAGAATATAAGAGTAAAGATTTTTTTTCTAAAATATAAAAAAATCAAATTGTCAAATAGTGCAGGAATTTCCAATTAGAGATACTGTTATTAAATCTCTCATTGTAGATAGTGAGTACAAATTTGGCTGCACATATTTAGACCATGTCTCTATAAAGATAGTGACCAACACTGAGTGGAGATGCAACTTATCTTAGCAAGAGGCTATTTTACTATCTTGCTTACACCAATCCTGAGATGCAGACAAACTACACTAAGACTCTCTTTCTTTATCAACTAAGTGTGGTCATTGTCGGCATAGCTTTTTTGATTAAAGGAGACATTAAAGAAAAGAATACAAGTATACATCTGACCTAATACTTTATAAATATGATTGCTACTGTTTTTTTAAGATTACAACAAAACTATTATGGTTATAAGTAACACAAATGAAGAACACTGGCAATAGCTAAATTGTAAAATATTAATATATATTTTAAAGAAGTAAATACTTTGAAGGATAGTTCAAATGTAATTTGGTTTATTATATTTCAATTTTAAAGAGTAATGAAAAGTTTTAACTGCAAGATGTATAATCTTTGCTTGAGAATGTGTTTTAAACTATAGAATATTTATTTTGGGATAAAAAATAGTTGTCTAAACAAAACAGAAAAAGCAACTGTTGAAGTATCAGTTAGAAGAGTAAATATCTAATTGCATATGATTACATTTAATCATTTTGCATGAAATGCACAATTTGTTCCAATTCATTATATGATAACTAGCTAAGTGTGACTTATGGTATCTACAAGATTCCACTTGAAAATGCCTTTTTCTACTAAGTTGTAAGAAGAGAAACTGTCCTTTTAAAATCTTGTTTTAAGGAAACTTTGTAAAACACAGAAATGTTAACAGAATACGTAAACATGACTAAAATCACCAGCAAAAGCTTTGTCTCATGTCTTTAAAAAGAAAAAGAAAAAAAGAAAAGAAAAGTGTAATGCTGTTACAGAAATCTGATTATTACCTGCCTGGAACTGTTGTAGCTGAATTTCTGTCAATGTGCACTAGTTTTACAAAGTGTAACTCCATCTACTTGTTGCAAATATTGTTTTTGCTTGGTGTAATAAAATAAGAATGTCCCACTGTTAAAGCTGTACTACTGTTATAGATGTACATAAGGACTATTAAAAATTCTCATAAATAATTTTATTGATTTTCTGTAAAAATTGAAGCAGTAAGAAAACACCAATAACCAACACAGATGACTATGTGACATGCCAAGAGAGTACTTGCTAGTAATGACAGTTACTTTGAGATCTGTTTTATGACCCTTCAGCCGCCAGATAATACCAAGGGCTGAAATCTTAGATATTTTTTGTATCTATTCATATTTTGGAAGAGGAAAAAGTAATTGCCCAATGAAGAGTTTATGTAACCTCTATCTTTAACATGAAACAGGAGAAGCCAACCAACACTTTGACCTTTCAGATCACATACAAGAATCATCAAAGCATATGAATACAAATACAAACACATACCCCAAATTAAATCATGCAATTTTTTGTACAAAGAAAAAGCCTTTGATCTCTGCCTAAGGCTTAATAATTTAAAACATGTCTTTCAGTCTATGGAAAACATCTATGTAACACTGATTAGCATATGAAGACTCTTGTGGTTTTAATCCTGATAATATTTAAATAGTGAATTTTAGTGGAAACAATTACTAACAGTGGGTTTGCTAGCAAAATTCCTATGGCTCGTTTCCAAAATATAAAGGCACAAGCCCATCCGTTCAATGTGATCAGCCAAGCAGACGGTAATGTCTTGGCTTTCTACACATTGCTTAAACAAAACCAAACCAAAACTAAAAATATCAAAACTAAGAAAACAAAAAACCCAAACAAACCAGAGAAGAAATTCAAAGAAGATTTGAAAACACTGGTGCTTTTTCCTTCCCTTTTAAATGCAAATACCTGTTTCCTTAACTGTGTTTATTGGGAAAGACTGCAGTCAAATTTGGAGCAAGTTGAGAATGATACGTATCTAGACAAATTGGTGGGGAAAAATATTACTATTATGTGTTTATTTGAAAAAGAACTTAAGATGGTTGTCAATCCCTACCCAGACCCCTGCTGAAAAATTAAAACAAAATCAAACAAAAGTGCCAAATTTCTATTTACATGTCATGGAAAAAACAAAGCAGCAAGGACGCAACTTGAATTTTCACAGAGGGGGAAAAAAAAAAAAAAAAAAAAAAAGAGAATAATTAAATACTGGCTGACAAAGAAAGGGGATTTAAATATATTAAAATATTTTTACATTGTTTTGTGTTTTCTTTCAGGAAAAAAAAAAAGTTACACATAGGCCTGAAGACATTGACATAAGTTTTAAAGAAAAATGGCTGAGCAATACCATCTATTGGCCCTGCTAGATGTAAACATTTTCCATACTAAATTGATCTCTTTCATTCACTGCTTTAATTAAACTTTTATGGAGTTATAGTTCTTCTGCCAGAAGTTAATTTGGCTGTGATACTCAATGGTAACCAGAAAGAGAGAACAATATTTTGAGATGGTATGTCAAGTCCAACCTTCACACAAGTCATGAGAAAATGGAAATTATGAAAGCAATACTATTATTTAAGTCCTCATTCATCAGTTTTTTCTGATTTCAGTAAAAGAGTAATCCATTTAGAAAATAATAATGGGAAAAAAGAACCCAAATTACCTGATTATGTTCATATAATCAAGACAAACTGGAAGTTTAATTAAGCCTACATTTCAGCAGGAATAGTATGCCATCATTTAAAATTACACTGTACAAAATAATAGTTAGCTTTGCACATTTTTAAGCAATTGCATGGAGTGAATGATTTTTATGGAAAAGCAGGATACACTTTGAGAAACAGAAATTCTCATGCCTTTCTTCAGATGGAGTACAAAAGTCTCTCCACTTCACTCTGCAGTTTAACCTACATATGCTAAAGCCAAACACAAAGACTCTTTGTCATGCAGATATCTAAGGCTCTGTTTAATCAGGAGTATTTGGACACATGTACTTGGTGCTTTGAATAAGTAAACCAGGAATGCCCTTTTTAACATTTAAAGTAACCTCATGTGTGTAACAGGTGATTCTCCACCAATAAAGTTTTTACTGAATGTATGATGGGTTCACATTGCTCTGGCTTCCTCATCACACGATTTTGCTGACATACAATCCCAGGTAGACCCAGTTTTTGGTACAAATTTGCCTTGTCTCAAATACGCATTTTAGGCGAGAAAACAGGAAGAGATAGCTTTGGAAACAATATAGCAATATACTTGTCAAGTCTGGTGAGTATCAGAAACAGCTGAGAAGAAGCCAAAATGCAAGAAGATGTTACAGTTAAAGGTAATTCCTTCCCCTAGGCTCACACTAGAGAGCTCTAGTTCCTCTGCATGGTATGAAATCTGCACACTTTACTTTATAATAGCATAGAAAAACAAGACATCATAAATACTTTCAAACATGTTTTTCAGACATGAACAGAAGTACCATCTGCTTTGTGATAGTTCAAACACGCCCAGCCACTTCCTGGCCTTGTTTCCTGACAATGTCACCTGCTATTGGTAAAAAGAACCTCTCTGTAGAATGAGCATGTTATACCAGCTCTATTCTCATTCCTGCTGTTTGAAGGCACCTGTAAATTCACCCAATTCCTCTGCAGCTTTTTCAGGAAAAATCAACTTTCCTGTTGCAACAACGATTTGCTTTAACATCCACAATACAAACTATTTCCTACTTGCTGGAAGCTGTTGCAAAAAACCATACTCTAGCTTAAACAAACATCATCAGCCATGGCTGACTTCCCAAGTGACCATTTCAACTAAGTCAAAAAAGGTTTATTTAATTAGCAGTCAAATTCCTGTGCACGGAGGTGGAGACAACATCTGTCTCAGCTGTCTGTGCCAACATATTTATATGCTTTTTTGTTGGGCCAGGAGCCTTTGAAGCGTGTCATGTGGAGTGTGCCAGGATCAGCTTAAGTTTAAAAATGTTGTTTGCTTTCAACATACTAAGCTGTGTCAAGATTTTTATATCTTTGATAGAGTACATGCATATGTGGTGAGTACTAAAACAAATTATGCACTGCTATAGTTACCATGCAAAAATATAGTGATGATCACACTTTATAATAGCAGAAAGCACATTACAGAATATGTATCGGGACAGAAATTAAAATGGTGATTATGTAAAAAAAAAAAAAAAAAAAAAATCTATCCTAATCTACCAAGGTAGATTTTCTAGGAAGCTTTTCATTTAAAGATAAAGAAACTTTTTTTTTGAAGGAAACTTGTTTACAGCCATCACTTAAGTTAAGTTAGGGGAGAATTAAAAACCAGTTTGTTACCAAAAGAAATTGAAAACAACTCTAATTTCTAGAAGGGTATTGTTAGATGTGTCTATGTCACTGAAGAATTATATGAAATATTGATTCTTATATTTATATTTGAAAGTTGTAGCCAACCTTTATGTGACTTCCTCTTCTTTCCTGCAGTAGAGATGAGAAAAGGGAGAAAAATGAGAAGTACCTTTCTCCCCTCAAACACCATTTAAACACGTGCATCATTCTTTGACGTTAAAGATCTTACAGATAGCAGATAGACATGAATCAGCATCAGATAATCAGAAACAAAATTTTCTTGAGAATTCTTTGTCATACTGTTGATTTTTTGGTAAACACTGAGATTTTGCTCTGTGTTTCCACTAGAATGGAGATTTTGGTTAGCATTTTTATTTGGCCGTTCAACTGCTTTTGGAAGTCAGGAGTATAAAATCACTAATCTCAGAAAGACTCTGAGCTTCAAAATAGTAATGAAAAATATTCATGAAAGGTTCTTTCTGCTTCTTGGTGGCAATTGGACACTTGGACATAAGAGATGAAGAAATGTAGCATGATAGTGACAATTTCCACCAAAAAAAGCAGCACAAATGAAAGATTTGGTACTGGTATCAGATAGGGGACACTGATAATTTTATAGGATATAGGGTGCAACAGTTTACAATAGACAGTCAGGAAAATCTCCCAAAGGAGTTTATTCTTCTGCATGTTTAGATTTAGCAAATAAATGGATGATTTCTGTTAGCAGGAAAGGATTATTGCTGTACCTTCCAAACAAGGTACCCACTCACTGGATCTGGAGAACAGCAAAGCACTTTTCATTCACAAGTGCACTATTCTGCAGAACTATTTCTGCTGCTTCTGAGTGTCCACTGCAAAGGCATGCAAGATAAATGTTGCAGAATCATTTTTCTGGTATGGTTTTAAAAATGGATGTATACATTCGACTGAACTACTTTTCTAGCCTGAAAACATACCAACAAAGGAAAGAGAAAGCACAAGACATTGCCTTGAGTAAAACACCTCACACTGGGAAAAGATACCCACCATTTGATTTCTCTTTGGATGTTTTTTATTTGATTCACAATCAGATTGGGAAGATGTATAGAGTAGGGGTCTTTTTTCCTGTCTAAACATCAACAACATCATTATGACAAATTATGTTTCCATTAAAACTAGATCAGGTGGAGGAAAGTAAAACACAACTTGAGTGGCCAGAGGGGAAAAAATATTATTGTACAATATAGTGAAGCACAAAAATGATGGGGACACAAATGAAGAGAATGGGCAGGAGGCAATTTAACTGGTCTTTTTTATTTTCATTCTGCATAATCTTGTCTTTTTGAGAATTCAATCCAGGTTTGTGTCATGTTTTGTTGCTTTTCCTATTCAAATGACAGTTTCAATTGTCCTCTGCTGCTTTAGCAGTAACAGCATTGTTGTAGCAAGAATGATATAAGGATGAAGGGAGAGGTTAAATGTATTATTATATTACCATCTGTTGCAAAAAAATTATAAATTTGCAGGCAAGGGGTGAATACAATTTTAGATCATTTTGTTGAAGCTAACTACTATTAAATATCCATTTAATAAAATTAATGGCTGTTTAATATTTAAACAATGTACTTGTATGACAAAATTCAATACATTTTTGCTGCCTTTTAAGAATCAGATTACATATATATGCCTATAATGCACTAAAATCAAAATAAAACAAGCAGAATTTATTGCATCTTAATGTAGCATTTATTCAAGTAATATTTTTTTCATTACACAGGTACTGGACCATGTAGTTTTCAATTAAAGTTACTAAGAGATGCAGACTGATTTATTTCTAACAGTAGAAGAACAGAAGATATGAGGATTCACAGTTTAAGAAATTCAATTAGAAGTGTTAGAACAAAGATCTTTATTTCAAGGACATAACAACATCGGCTAAAGGAAGTGGAAAGTTCTTTCTGTGAATATATGGTAATACCCTAACCAATAGAACAGCAGATGTCAACTTGGTCATAAATGAAAACACGTGGTAGAAAGAAGTCATGATGAATTGGGTGGCTTTTGTTGGAACTCTGCCAAGTTTTTAATATTTCGACCTAACCCACAAAGCTGAACAATGTTACTATTAAGGTTTTATTAAAAAAAAAGGAGAGATAGTGTACATGTTTTAATTCTTGCTCTTTGTATGTTTGAGTATCTGCTGCTTTCATGAGAAAAACAAGACTAGCTTGGTGGGAAGAGGGCATATATCTGTTTTTAAAGAAATCTTATAATAACAAAATGTGTCCCTTCTGATAAGTACATGCTGTGCAGGCATAAATGACCAGTCAGTGAAACTGAGATACTATGATACAATTCTGCTTCCATGGAAAAATCTTGAAAAATCCTTGCATCAATGCAAGAAACCTCTATGGTGACCAAAGCCACATATTTATCCCTGAATTATGGATAACGTTGAATAAAAGAAAACAAATACGTCAGTGGAAGAGAAGAAATGTGAATAAGTGATGAAAAGCCAAACTCACCAGTAAAGTACAAGTGCAAACTGTTAAAAATCATGGTAAAATAAATGAGTCATAGTTTTCTTCTAGAAATTGACAAAATGACCAGAAGACCTCATTTATGAAATATTATGCAAATTTCTTACTTTGTTTTTCCACAGCATGTTTTTTCCTGAATTGGGAACAACTCCAAATACTAAGTTTTCCCTGTATTTGCCATTAATGGTTTACAATGTTATCACTGTTAAACAGGTTAGTTTTAAATTTGATATGCAGAATAACCTCTTTGGAAAGATTTTTTTGAGAAAAAATCAGGCAAATAATTTAATAATTTTCTAGATTAAGTCTAGAAAAATTAGTTTTCACCATGATTAAAAATAAGGAAAACAAAGCAAAAATGCAGAAT
Organism: Haemorhous mexicanus; assembly: GCF_027477595.1. Lineage (NCBI taxonomy): Eukaryota > Metazoa > Chordata > Aves > Passeriformes > Fringillidae > Haemorhous > Haemorhous mexicanus. The sequence continues at coordinate 63,900,239 of NC_082345.1, read as the reverse complement.
ACAGTTTAGAAGGGGCATGGGGGCAGTTTTGCTGCTGCTTTGGACTGAGAATAAAGGGGGTTTGTGCTGCAACAATACTGGAAGCTGTGGGCTCTCCATACACTGGCACTGGACTGAAAGTAGCAGCTTCAAACTATGTTCAGTATGATCTAATAGCAGGATAGAAAAGGTCCAGTCCTATTTTCCTCTTCACTACAAATTCTTGCCATGTCCTTTCTCCTGACCTTAGATTGTAGGCAGAGAGTGAGAGCCAGGGTAGCAAACCAATCTGACAGATCCAAAATGGAAAGAGTCCAAGATAAAGCAACTTTAGGTAAGAACTTCAAGAAAACCATGAAGTATGAACAAAGCCTGATAAGGATACAAGAGAGAGATGTACATTTTTATTATAAAGAGGGCAGAAATTGGCTGGTCTCCCTTTTTAATGTGGGAAAGACAAGAAGAAAGCTTCATTATTCATTACAAAGGAAACTTAAATTGGGATATAGGAAAAACTTTTTATAAAACCCTGGCAATGATGACATGCTGGAAAACGATATCCAAAGAGCTATCTCCACCAACTAAAGATTTAAAAACAAATTAGACAAATATCTGCTGAGAATCTATTTCAGTGTCAAATTTCGATTAGATTATCTCTTAATGACTCTTCTGACCTCACATTTTTAAGGATTGCATTTGGTATATATTTGATATTTAAAATTTTAAAATACTTCTTGTATTTTGAAAGACTCAACACAAAAAAATTGCAAAAGAAACTGAGCTCTAAAGGGTTTCTTCTATCAACATCATCATCAATTAATAGTGCCTCAGGAGACACTTACCTGTGATTTTTCCTTTTAAAAAAATCATGATGCAATTACCTCTACAGATAGAATACTACAAGATCAAAACCAAGACCTCTGTATTCTCATTCCCCTTAAGGCCATGATCACTGTAAAAAATAACATGATTCTCTATCAAGCACAGCCTCCCCAGCAAGAATATGACACTGCTGCACAAAATTTTCTTAACACTTAGAAAAAAAAAAATCAAAGAAATGGTGATGATATAGATAGTCCATGGTAACAACCTTCAATTACTAACAGCAAAAGATACACCTCAGAATAATTACTTTGTACTGTTACAGACAGAGAAATCTGGGGCACATGGTACCTCATCTAAACACTGAAATGCAGGACTTGCTGTTAGGCCAGTGGGTCCCTCCTCCTCCTCACTAGGAGCTGCTGCAGTCAGCTCACAGGTAGGTGACTCACTCTCAGTTGCCAGCTCTGGGTCTGTGGCACTTCCTTCATCAGCCTGACTCATTGTTTAAAGCTCTAGAAAGTAAAAACACCAATACAGTTCATTAGATCCAGGGATGTATCTGATTGTGAAAGGTAAATGTGTAAATGTGTAAAACCACTACACCAACATGTCAGACCCATGTTCAAACCATAGAAGTCACAATGTGAGCAAATGATATAACTCTACAGTTACAACTTCATTAAAGACTTCATGTAAGAGGCTGCACTATCATTCTATCATACTCTTGAGTACTTTTGAAATATCCTGAAGAAAACTCTTATTCCAGTTAGGTAACACAGTCTTTTAATAAATGCACAGACAGAGAAATTAAAGAAGGTTGGAACAAGCAGGGTTGTTGGAAAACATAATTTTGCTATATTTATATTATAGAAAATCCCATATTATTATCTGTTATATAGGAATAGAAATCTCTAGGATACTTCCATTAGAAACAGATAAGGACATGCAGTACTTCCTTCTCAGCAAGATATGACTTAATGCCATAAAGTTTCTATAATTTCACTTTGTGTTTACTATCTTGGTCCAGCACTTGAGAATTATGTCCCAAGCTTCAATCATCAGAACTCTTTGAGAAGTGTGAAAATGCCAAGGTGGGTGAGGGAAATGGGAGGTGGAATACAAGGGGATACAATGCTCCTGGTACCCTGATAAGACAACAATGTCCATCAGGTAGGTCTTCATCATTACATCAAACATGAATTAATATCTGAAAAACCCATCTTCTGGCATTACAGCATGTTTTGTATATCCAAAGAGTTTTAAAATACCAACCTTTTACATGGAGAAGCATGAAAGTGACAAAAACATCTCAGGAGACAGATAAAATAGACATGGGATGATCGACCAGAGGTAATCATCTTACAGAGGGAAGAGAGGGAAAGAGGGATTTGTGAGGCACACAGAAATCTTGCCATGACATAGTGAGATAGGTGAGGCATGAAGCATTTGTAGAGCAAAGCACAGTTCAAAGGGGAGATGGAGTGTAGATGGAGGAGTTCAAGAATTCCTTCACAAGTTCACTGAAGCTGTTTTAGATTACAGGAAGGGACAGATCAGTATCACAGTATTTTAGAGCAAAATTTTGGGAGAAAGATCATCAACTTTTGCAAATGTTCACCTGACACCAGAAGGTCTTTCTACATTAGCTATGATGTAGAGCACATTGTATTCTGCTATGGAACCACACCATGATAAAACCCCTATCAGCTGCCAAAGATGCAGAATCCTCTTCAGGATTAGGCAGTCTTGACATTGTTTAGCCTTTCAATAATATGCAGGAGATCTTTCTCTTTTTTAAAAGAGAGAAAATAAATCAAGGACAACCAAAATTAAAACAGTAATAAAATTAAGAAGAAATTTTGACACTACTTCTATAATATATACCAGATCTTTTCAATGAAACAGACAGTGCAATTTGGCATTGCACAGCCAGAAAGCTGACAGTTAAGAAAAATATAATTTCTTTTTATAATTGTGGTGGGAAAATGGATACAAAAATGTTGGGTCATTTGTCTTAACCTTTTGAAAAGTTACTCGTCTATAAAGGTAGTGAAAGTTAAACTGGCAAGTTTATGTCTTCTTCAGTACTGTCTGGAATTCCTTCAGGAACATTTTGACTTTTAGAGAGCTTTCAGTGTCTGTTTTGCTTATGGAAAGAAAAGCAATTTCATGATCCCTCCTGGACAAGTCAAAACATTGTGAAATAACTGTAAACATCGTAGAGGCCAAGAAATAAACTCTGAGTTACTGTACATAAACATGTACACACATTTATAAATAACAAGTGATTTTTTTATCTGTAAAGAGCTGCTGAATATTTTAGCCTATGCATTTTGTGTTTATGGCTACTGTGGCTTTATTTGTTCCTCTCAACTTAGAATTTAGACAGAGGGAAAAGCACCGTGGAAGAAACTCTTAGTATAATAATGCCAAAATTTGAGAGTTTCATGGGTGTAGGTATATTCATCAATACTTGTATGTAAAACATAAAGTTGACATCAGTCAAAAATACCTCCTCGCAGTACCGTAGTACAAAAGAGTCCCCACCAAGACTCCAGTTTGATGGGTAGAAAGAGAACAAAAAAAATCTTCTGAATCTGAAGAGTTTATAGTTTTATATTAAGACACAGCTAGAGAAATCTGAGACAGAGAAAAACCATTAGACAGCCTCAGCTAGTGTGAGGAGGACAAGCCCTTGTCTCCATGTGGTTTTAAGAGGCGGCAGACATAAACGAAACGTACGTGGGTTTATGAGACATTAAGTTTAGCATTCCTCCATTATCTACTACATTACTAACTATATAATTCAGCTTATATAAAATTTTATCTATAAACTTTAAAAAGCAAAGTGGAAAATTTGTGCCTTTGCAGTATCTGGTAGATAAACTGTCTAACTGAAAAAGGACTGAAAGTTGTTGTGATTTCTAACTTCATGGAATAACTCAACAAGTAAGGATGTTTTCAAACTGTAGAACTGCAAACAATATCACTGCCTTGATCCAAGACACAGAATTGCAGAGAATGGAAATTACAAGGCTGTTTTGGAACCTGGGTCAAATCAGGCTGAGAACTGTCTTGTGAAACAGCTTCAGGGCAGCAATAATAACAGAAGTCTGAACTCAGATTCCCCAAACTAATTTCAGCATCTTTACTTCTGTATCTTTCCAGCAAACAGCAATGTTCATACACAAATCAGTGCAGAATTCATGTAGGTGACACTTAGCTACATTCATTATTTTCAGAGTGACAGATGCAAAAAGTAGTAGTATTTTATTCTGAGCATAAAGAGATGCAGGTCCATGTATGAAGGTGAATCAACTATGTCTGCACACTTCCAGCCCACAACTGGATGCCTGGGGAGGGAGAGAAGTACCCACCCACGGTGTGGTGATGCTTCTATGAACCCACCCACTTTGTCCTTGAACTCTCTCAAAACTTTCAGTATTGGTAAAATCCAGTGGAATGGAGATTTTCATTTTACCTTGGCATGACATGAGTAACCAGTGCTTCTTGTTGAACCTGGCTCCTTCATGTCACCTAGTTTTTTTACTGGATGGGATGAGTCACTGAATAATCACAACTTTTCTATGCCACTAGGTTTATTCCTAATGTTGAATCATCATTTGACAATCCTTTTTCCAGGCTGAAGCAGACAATCCACCTGCTGTCACTGGCATGGAAGCCCTTTTCTGCCTTCCACTGTCCTTTTCCAAAACTTTTTCAGTTCTACCATATCCTCTTCAAAGAGAAGGGGTGAGACCTACAGACAATATTAATAACAGGAGCACCATAGATTTATTCAATCACACAGTGATCCTCTTTCCAACCCCTAAAATTAATTTTTTTAATGCCTTTTCCCTGATGTTAAAGTAGAAGACCTTTTGTTTTAACTGGGCAGTCTGTGCTTCAGCATGAATGGATGTGTCTTTAAACAACAAAACCATGCCAACAATACTAAACAATATTAAACAATACTTGAATTTAAAACTACATCATGTACAATAGGACATTATCAAAGGCATGTGAATCAGAATGGATTGTTTGATTAGACTGCACAACCTCACCACTTTGGGAAAAGGAGAGCACACCATAAGCTGCTAGCAATTTCTACCTAAACTGCTCAACAATTTCTGTCATAAATTCTGCTGCTTTCCCTTGTTTTCAAATCACCCTGAGCCACACACCGACTTTATCTGCTGGAGTTCTAATTAGATATGGCTAAGATAAGGAGAATTTGAATGGTAAGATTTGTCAGTTCCCATTTCACATGGTTTCCATGAGGAACTTTCGTCAGAAAATTTCTGGTAGTGTGACAAACAAGAAAAACCCTGAAATCCAAACCATTGCATGCTTTGCAATGCTAAAGTACAGAGGAGGAAACAAACCATAATTTGCCTACCTACTGAACCCTAGACCTTAAGAACTAAGAAGATTCAAGGAAGCAGTTCAGAAATGCACCACTAAAGAACCCTCAAAATACAAATAAAGGTGGCCCTATTTTTCTAAGTGAAGTCACATTATTTCTTCATTACAATTATAGCAAATGGGTAAAATTAATCCTGCCCAGGCAGACTAAGTTAGGTATCCTCTGGGTACCTGCAGCAGTTTGTGATTATTCTGTGAAAAATTCCAGACACAAAAGTTAGAAAAATGTATTCCTTCTATAGCCTCTCCTATAAATACTTCTTATTTAATTCCTCTTTCCTTGAAATCTCTCTCTCACTTTAGCCTGAAAGTGCATCTGATAATGCTTTGGCTTAAAATCTATTTTAAATAACTTTATAGAACTTCTATGAGTTCTAGGGATTTTTGATCTTTTGCATGAAATACTGAACATTCCTTGGCATGCAACACCAATATCTGGTAAAATGGCAAATAAGGATTGTAATTCACCAAGAAATCATGCAGCTATCAAAAGTGGAGTTCTAATTATATCTTCACTTAAAAAATTGATATAGCTTTCTTTTTCTGCAAATGACAAGTCAAAACATGAAAGAATAAAACAATTAAGTAAATAAATAAATATTCTTCTACTGTTGGAGTCTGCTACATGCTATACCAGCTGATCCAAACAAAAACATGAAAGTTAAACAGGATCAATATAGGAAAAAAATATAGGAGACATAAGTAAAACATTAAACACATGAGGTTTCATACGTATGGAGAAAGAGTTTCTTCCTAGCAATTACTTTTTTCTGTTTTGTTCAGTGTTTTTAACCATGCGTGCTTGGACTGTATCTAAAGAGAAAACCCAACAGCAACAATGAAATATAAATGTAACTGAGGCTTAAACATCTTGGAATAGTTTCTTGAACTAACTTTTGAACTATGCCTGACAGTAATAAAGGTGATGCAGAGCACAGTTTACTGTGGATTGTGGGTACTGATAAACCTCTGCCTATGTGAGGAGCATCAAATACCGGGGTCCTGGAGGAAAAGGGGGCGGTGGGAAAGCAGCACTATGGTTTCAGAGGAGCTGGGAGTCAAGGATCAGGAGCAGCAGCACTGGCCCAGGGAGAAAGGCGGGCAGCAGTGAGCCCCACCTTACCCGGGACCGGATTCCCTCGGAACGGTCGGAGCAGTTATTTGCTGAACTGGCTGTCATCTAGCGGAGCCATAGCACATTGCAACACACTTGTTACACATCTGTCACAACTTTCCCCCTGACAAACAATCTGACATCCAAATCTGGTATTGGTCTCAAGGGTGAGAATTTTGCAGATTTTTTTTCCCGAAATCCACTATTTCTGAAGACTTGGGAAAAAAAAACCAAAAAAAACCTTCCAGCCTACATCATGTCCCAATATATTTTTGATACTTTTGACTTTATAGAATTCAATTTTTGTATACTAGACTATCATGAAACAGGCTAGCCCTTTTTTTTTGTTTAGCCTGATGATTTTTTGAGACTGAGTAATATAAACCAACACATTAATTTAACTTGATGGGCTTTATTGGTGAATGTAAATTTTCATTAAACTTTCCACAGCGAAAATTACCAATGGACCAAAAAAATGGGGCAATTTTCTTTCCTCTTGGACACTGAGATGTCAGTTCAGATTCATAAATAATCAAAGCCAGACAGGGACAGAAATGGAAATAGGGCTAATGAGATGAAAAGTATTTGATGACTAAGTATCATGCTTTCATGGTTATTTATGAAACAGAAACAACATGGAATGCAAAAGGGAGACAGGAATTAAGTAACAGGCCCAGATTTCATTATTACTTGTGTTGCAATCTTGCTAAGACAATGCAGCTTTCTGCATATTTTTCTCTCTCATTATTGGCAGTAAACAACAACTATTACTAGAATTCAGCCCCTGACTGCACATCATCTATTGCCCACATGCCCCACCTCATTTATTAAGATTGTTATACGAAGGCAATGTGGGGTATGAAGTCCAGAAGAGTCTTTTAAACTGAATTAAGAGGTTCCCTACTTGTTTGTAAACCCTGTAAGGACAATTGTCTCATGGTGCATTTGTGCAGAGCTCAGGAAAATATTTATTTGCTTGGCTTCAGAACTGCTAAAAAGCAGTACAACACCTAACATACTGACCAAAACTTACTGACAGAGAGCAATTCTGGTGCTTAGTGCTATCACTTCAAAAAACCAACTACAAATAACAACACGTCTGCCAAACTGCCTGTGCACCGGCTGGCGAGGACATTTCAGCACAGGCAGGCTGGCTGTAGGCTGAAGTGCACTGAGGGGCGGGCTGCCCGCGGGACCTCGTCTCCTCACGACACGGGCCCGCCCGGGGGTCGCACCCCCGGCCCTCAGGGACTCCTCAAACAAGGCTATGGCGGCGCCGCTTGACTTACTTCCCGCCTCGACGTCGGAGCCGCGGCTTTGCCTCTCTTGGCCCCGGTCCCCGCCCCGGTCCCGGTTCCCTCAACTCCCTCCCGGCCGCCGCAGGGCCCGGCTAGGCCGAGAGGCGTCCCGGTCGCTATGGCGACCAGCGCACAGTCTCCCGCCCACCTCAGCTGCCCCCGCTTCTGATTGGCTCCGGCGTCCAGCCCCCGCCGCCTAATAACAGCAGACTGTGGGCAATGCCCCGCCCTCCGCGCTCTCCGATAGGCCCGTGGGCACGGCTGTAGTTCCTTCCGCGCGCGGTAGAACTATGGCTCCCAGGAGGCTCCGCGGCGCAGCCACCGCCTGTTTACCGGCCGTGCCGGTGCCGCTCCCCGCGTGCAGCCCCGCCACGTGACCGGCCGGGGGTCACGGCCGCCCGCCAGGAGCGGCCTCGTCCCGTCCGGTCCCGGGCGCTCCTGACGCGGCTCCCGGGCGCTCTCGCCCTGGCTGCGACAATGAGGGCGCTGCCCCCGCGCTGGGCTGCCCTGGCTGTGCGAGCGGCGGGCGGGCAGTGGGCGCCGCCCGTCCCCCGCCGCGGTCGCAGCGGCCCCGGTTCGCCCCCGCCGCAGGAGTGGGCGCTGTCGGTGAGCCCACGGGGGCGACTGCGGGTGCGGCTGCCGTGCCAGGTGAGCGTCCGCCCGCTGGACCCGCAGCGCTGCCCGGGCGCGGACCGGGTCCTGGTGGCCGTGAGCGGCGGCAGCCCCGGGCGCCGCGGGCGGGAGCGGGAGCCGGTGCGGGTGGAACACGACGAGGCGCTGGGGCAGGTGGCGATCCTGGCGGACGGCGTGGACAGCAAGACCGCCGTGGACGTCCGAACGCCGGTGAAGTTCGGTGAGTGCGAGGGAGGCGCACGGATCGCGGGGGTCCCACCGGGGGCTGGGCTGGGCTGGGCTGGCTCTGCTGGAAGCCGGTGTTGGGAATCGGCATCGCGCCCTCCCTAGTTCAGAGCGCCCCGTTGGGCGTCCTGCACTTCCTGGGTGTTTGGGTCCGTGATTTGTTGCTGACCCTTTTGCCAGCAGTAGTTCGTGCTAGAACTTGAGCTGGTGAGTGGCACTGGGAGCGCTCGCTGTCATTTGTGCTTGGCAGCTGCTGCTCCAGAGCAACTCGGCTCCGGGGCAGCATCCTCGGCGTGAGCCGGGCACGCCTGCCCTCCTGGGGCTGCTCCATGGAGCGGGGCTGCGGCATCCAGCAGCATCCTCAGCCTGAGCGGGGCACGCCTGCCCTCCTGGGGCTGCTCCGTGGAGCAGGGCTGCGGTATTATCCAGCACCATCCTCAGCCTGAGCCGGGCACGCTTGCTCTCCTGGGGCTGCTCCATGGAGCAGGGCTGCAGTATTATCCAGCATCATCCTCAGCCTGAGCCGGGCACGCCTGCCCTCCTGGGGCTGCTCCGTGGAGCAGGGCTGCAGTATTATCCAGCATCATCCTCAGCCTGAGCCGGGCACGCTTGCTCTCCTGGGGCTGCTCCATGGAGCAGATCTGCAGTATTATCCAGCATCATCCTCAGCCTGAGCCGGGCACGCTTGCTCTCCTGGGGCTGCTCCATGGAGCAGGGCTGCGGCATCCAGCAGCTCCGGCGGGGTTTGTGTGCGCAGTGGCTCTCCGCAAGATCGAAAGAGCCTGGAGGGTAACGGTGCACATGAAATACCAGGAAGGGCTCCCTTGTCCTCTACAAACGTTGCATTATATTTTTGGGCACAGGGCTATAATCTTGTGTGGGTTTCTTGTGTGGAGCACAGTATGGGAGAGCAGCTGTAGTGGCTGAAGCTAATAAACATCTCTGCTGAACTGACAGTAAAGTTCTGACGGTCACCCTGAGTTTAGAGAGCACAAACTCCGAGATCTGTGTTCAGTCACTAATGTGGTTTTTGGTTTTTCCTATGCATTTGGGCAATTTCCTGTGCAGTGCAGAATGTTTCATCAGGCTGGAAAAGCTTTTTGATGTACAATGCACCTGGTCTGTTGTTTTCTTAAAGTTATTGAAGACTGCTGCATTTTTTGATTTAATGCCCTGCTGCAGTTATGATACAAGAAATGATGAATAATCCCACTGTAGTTATTCTTCATACATGTAATCTATGACTTTTGTAGAATCTGATGTTACATACAGCAAAGACATTCTGCACCTTTTATCTTACTTTACTTTTTTCCCACCCTGTGTCTTAGGGAAAACTTCTGCAATGTGCTTTTTTTTCCCTTTGTTTTCTTTTAGAAGGATCTGAACTATATATAATTCAAAATGGAGAAGTCCTATGGGTTTGACATAACATCATTCTCACATTTTCCAGTCTTACTCATCCCTATAATTTAATTTTTTTTTAAAAACACTGCTTATAACTGAAGGGGTGTTTCTTAAATACGTTTATTACAACTTAGGGTCTGTTTTGTTTCCTAGCAACTAATATATGCACAAATATTCTATAACTAAATACAGAATATTTGTGCATATAATCTCACCCTTCCTGCCCTCAGTGTGCTTTGCTCTGTCAGAATGGCTGTACTGATTCCTGCCACGACTCCAGCAGCCACTGTCCTGTCTCTGGTCATAAACAGATGCTCAGGGAAGGGTAAGAACAGAACAAATGTATATGATATTTCATCTAAGCATTCTCTTAGCTGTTAACTGTTTTCATCACAGGATTTTCAGAGCCTGATGCAGCTCAATCCCTCAGTGGATCTCTGCTGAGTGTCCCTTTACACATGGGAGCAGTTTCAGGGTGAGAGCTTCCTGATCAGCTCTTGTCAGAGTCCCACAGTTTAATTTTCTGCTACTTTATCATTTGAGTATGTGGTATTCCAAGGTCCTCCTGCAATTTGTCAGTGAGTTTTAACTAGTCTGAATAATTTGGTGCCATTGATATAAGTTTTCAGCCTTGTAATTTGTGCTGATTTCCAGCTTTTTGTACTGTTGAAGGTGATGCACAGCTTATACCTGAAAGACAATATAGAACTGAGGATATTGTTAAAGACATTTGAAAATCCAAGTTGGTTCTCTTAGACAGATTAGCTGTTACCTCTTTCTTCATTGGCTCTGTCATTGAACTGTAGCTGGACTGTCTTCTCCAAGAGTCTTGTAGCCTTGACTCTTACCTGAGAATTTTCACTTGCTATTTTACAGCTCTTCCTTTTATTTTTTTTCCCTTCCCTTGCTTGACAAGCACAAAGATTACCTTGGCTTGTTTGTAGCACATTCACAGAGTCCATCCCATAATTACTGAGAATCAAACAAACCCAGTGTCTCATTTATTACCCTTCAATTCTCAGGTGTGTCTTGTTACTGTAGTCCTTTACTATTTCAGTTTCTCCAGGATCTCTGAGTGACTGTTACCAGTCACTCTAGAGCTGGTTATTCTCAAGGTGCAGAATTCATTGTGTTAAGATGTGAAGAATTTCAGCCTTCATAAAGGGTTTCAATGTGAGGAATCTTCCTGAAAGTCTTGATAATGAATCCTGATTGATGGAAAACAATAATTTCGGTTTTTTTCCTGTCTCTGAAATTCTTAGTGTATTCTGAATGTCAGCCAGCACTGCAGACAGTCTTAGGGGCTTTCTTCTTGAAACAGGTTTTCTTTTTTTGTTTCTAAGGTTTTGTTTCTAAGGTTCCAGGTTTCTAAGCTGTTCCACTTGGGTTTGTGGTAAGCTTGTGCAATTCAGGTTCCCTGGACCATCTGTGGATTGTAATGTCCTTCCACAAGTGGCTCTTTGTCACCCCATAATTAGCAGGATGTTAGTATTGCTGTCATCCAGGTGCATCTAGAGATATATTTACAAAAATGTAAGGGTATGGGGTTTTGGTGTTTTACGTTTCTACTCAGTGGAGCAGAATTTTTGCTTGCACTGAGATTCTACTTTTAAGTGTCCTTTCAGCTCTAGTTTGGTGTTTTTTTTTAGATCTTCTGAGTATTAGTTTGTGCTTGAGTTGCTCCATTTATTTATTTAGAAAAGAATTATCCATGAAATATCATTGCATAATCAAAAGATCTTATCCCTTGTAAAAACACATCTCAAACCAGAAAGGAGCTGTTGCTCTGCAAACACTTTGGCTTTTCTCTGCCTTTCCTTGGATGTGTGAGGAAGATAGCTCTGTTCTGCTCAGGTAGTTCTGCCTGAGCTCTCTCAGTCCCTTAGCTGCAAGAATTGAGAGGTTGATGTGAATCTCTTTTTCAGTGTTTTTCTTTTCTTCACTTTGGAAGTTAAGGCATTTCATAACAGCTTTTGCAATTTAGCTTGGAGTTTATCCAGGAAGCTGCAAGTTATCAAAGCTCCTTAGAGCCTGAATGAAGAGCATGTGTGGAAGATGCTGTGCTTAAATATGCATTTTAAACCAAAGGCAACCTCTAAGCAGCTTAGTAGGACAAGTACCAAAAGATCCTCTGTTTGTCTTAGTGTCTGTTTTTGAGCTCTGTATAGGATTTCAATACCATACATGATCTGATAATCTTCTCTGATACATCTAACCTTCATCGATGGCAGATGTCAAGGAATTTCTGTTTAATCAAGCTTATTTATTTTTTGCATGTGTTAATTAAACCTGAAACCAGCCCTTTGATTTCTGGAAACTGTACATTGACTGCATGAGTATGCAGAAGTAAGCTGTACTGAGGGCTTGCATAACCATAATTTGAGATAATTCTAGTTAGTCTAGGGCTGCTGAGTCATCTGAAAAGAAATCATTATCCAATCTATTTCAAGTATTATAGCTTAAGGCAGCTTAATAACTGGGGTGCTTAAATACCCTGGGGACCCCTGCTTACATTCTGATACCAAAGTGTTTCTGTTTTCCTAAATACCTTGATTTCTATTACAGTCTTTTACACCACAAAGATCTTCATGCATTCTTTGTGGCTTATTTGGCTAAAGTTGGCTTCAGCCCTTGTCTTTGCCAGGGAGGAATCAAACTGGCTATTTTTGGAGTTTTGGCACTGAAACAGATTGTATCTTGTTCCTCCTTGTTAAAATTTCACTGGCAATATTATCCAGCTTTCAGTCTGTGTCTTTATGGAGTTGTTTATCCTTGGTTTGGGAACTCAGAAGGAAAGAGGCAGAGGGGCTCAATCCCTTGTTCACTAATTTTTGCCATATATAGGCTACCACTGCAGAGGATCAAGGCACAAAGTGTATTCCAGAAGTCCCTGGTGTTTCTTAACGACTTGTTTATGAATTTCCAGATTTCTCTGTCCTCTTTGAGCACCCATCTTTGATAGCTAGGATTACACTACTAGCCTACCTTTTCAAATGATGGCAATAGTATGTTCTACAGGATCAAATGGTTTTTTATTAACCTTATTCTTGTAAAAGTCTTAGTGAGTTTGTATCATGACTAAACTGAGCACTCTCAAGCCTTTTCCTTGTCCCTTGTAAGAGCAGGAGGGTTTCAAGCTGATTGAATTCAAAGATTTGCACAAGCAAACTGGCTTTTGGGACTCTCTTCTCAGAAAGCAAAATAGCAGAAGTCTTGGTTGTAGACCTTGCCAAGCACTTGTGCAGTTGTCCAGTGGGTGAATTGAGAATCTGGGCAAGACAGCTTATTCAAAAACAGCATTTCTTTCCAGTTTACCTCTTATAGCCTTTTTTCTTAAGGAATTGTTAACCTTTGAATGGGGTCTACATCCTTCACCTCTTGGCTTACTGCAGCCATAAGGAGCATGCTTGCTGCAAAGATGTTGTGTTTTAGCTCTGTCTCTTGGAGTCTCCTCCTTTTGTCAGGTGACAAAACTTCCACTTGTTGTTAATTGGAGCTCTCAGTCTCTCATCTTCATGGTCTGCAAGCTTATTGTTGTCATGGTTCCAGGAAGCAGGACAGGAGGACACTGCTGTCCTGGGCAGCAGTGTGACAGTATTGATCTTCAGGCTCTGCTGGGTCTCAGGTCTGACTTGGGAATCTCCTCAGGCCAAAGCTTGTTTTGCACATTCTGATTATTGTTTTCATCTTTCTGATAACCTTAGCAGGCAGTGGCAGTGAAGGAAAGACTTTCACATGTGCTGAAATGAAGGTTTCTTTACCAAATAATCTCCTTTCCTTTAAGAAGTGATGGGGCTCACTATCTCATCCTGTCAGATCTTAGTTCTTCACTTGTGTCTTGCAGCAAACACTTCTGATTGCTGTTCAATTTTTCTTTTTCTTCTTTTTACCTTTTATTCTTAGAAGAACAAAATCACTTTTTTCCTCTCCTGCCTTTACCTTTTGCCAGTCATTGTGGTGGTCATTAATACAAATCATTAATAGCAATAATTATTAATATAGACAGAATTCCCAGACTGTACATTCTCAAACTTCTTCCCATTCCTTAAACCCAAGGTTGAGACAAGCAGCAGGAAAATGCTTTTCCTGCTCCTGTATCTTCTCTACAAGAACTGGTGATTTTTCCTTGTGGGAGTCTGTGAACAGTAGCAAGGTGAGGTGACTCAGACTAGAGGCAAACATGCTTCTTCTTGCCAGGGGAATGTCAGGCTCTGCAAAGGCTGGGGTTCAATGAGGCACACCAGCACTTCTCTGCCTGGTTTTGGCTAGTGCAGCAGCAAGGCCTGTGTATTTGTGCTGTTGAACCTTATCACTCTGCCTGTGGCCTCAGACATGTGCCAACCTTCCACCCCAAAGTGTGGGTCAGGGTGCCCAAGGGTCTGAGTAGAATTTCTAGTGGAATTGGTGGCTAGGGTGGATAGGAGATGGAGTTAAAAAGAAAAAAGAAGAGACTTCACTAAAGGTTCACAGCCTGCTGATTCCTTGCAACAGGTTACAGTAATTCTTCTTAATGTTCTCTCTTGGAGTTGGATGGCTCAAACACTGGCTTACTAAACTTTCAGCATCCCTAGCTGGTAGTGACTACTCTCACTGTTCAAGGTGTGTGGCCAGACACTGCAAGCAGGTTTTTGGTAACTAAGAGGCTGCTCTTTTTCCTTACTATGTTTGGTTACTGTGTAACAATATCAAATACTATGTCAAAGATATCTGACCTTTTTCTTTCTGTTGCTAATAAAACTCTTTTAATTCTAGATTTGGATATCAAAACATCTGGGACTGGCTGTGTGAAGGTTCAGAAAATAGAATGTGATAACTGCAGAATAGAAACAGAGAAGGGGACGAGTGTCTTGCAGTCAATAAAGGTACAAAGAGCCCTCCCCCACTGTTTGAGAAGGGATTGTGTGAAGGGATATAGTGTTAAAACTTATGAACCAGCTCTGGAGATGGGAAGTACTCTGGTATTTCCCATTGCAACACTCATATTGCTGTGTGTGCAGCACCTCACCTTTAATTATTGCATACAATTGCAGCACAAAGTCAAAACCAGTGAATAATGAGGAGTCAGAAGTCCATGTATCTGTGATAGCAAAGGCAGCAGGAACAGTGACAGCAGTAACCCTGATCCCTGTCTTCCCTACCCCTCAAAGAAAAAAAAAATAACCTGGGATTTCCTGTCTAGTAGGTTAATAGTTGTGCCTGCTCAATCAGGACTTTGCAGCTTGCTGCTGATATTTTTGTATGTGGGTGGGGTTTTTTTTGTTTTTTAATAATTGGTATATCAGTGCTATTGACAATCCCTTTAAGTTAATTTTCAATCAGAAGTTACACATTACATGTCCAAAATACCTGACTGAAATACATCTGATCTATACTGTATGTATCATAGGCATGAGGTTGTTTTTTCAGTCTTCAGGCTTCAAGTTTGCTGACAAAAGCTGTTGTAAAATTAATCACAGTTTATCTGACTTAGGTGCTATTTGGAATCAAATTCACTTGATTGGGATTGAACCTGCAGGAATTGGTATAAATTCAAAAGAAGGGTCTCATTTTTGAGATATGAAAAATTTTTTAACATTTTTCTCTATTGTGGTAAGAGATGATTTTTTAACAGGGAAAACTGAGCTTTGGGAGGAGCATGTAGTGTATAATAGAGCTAGATGTGCTCTACTGCTGGGGAACTATAGGCACCTTAAACCTTTCAGATTCTGTGTAATTGTATTTTTACTCTTCTAAAGGTACCTAAAATCTAACAGAAGTTAATAGCACTATGTGATGCCCGTCTAAACTTTTCATTAAAAATTATTATGTTATGTAATAATGACAGCAACAGTGCATGAGAAACTGCATAATATGAGAAAACAGGGTGGTTTTGGCCAGTAATAATGACAGTAATTATGGCATGCCATCACATCAAGAATTTTTTGTGGTATCATGGAAAATGATGGTTTTGAGGAAAGACCACTAACATATTTTCTGTGAATCTTGCCTCAAATACAATCCAAGGTGTGAAATATCTTGAATTTTAAAAATTAAGAGCTGGATTTTAGTCTAATCTTGTTTTTAAGTAGTAAGGTGAATGAACTATTTTTTTCTGATATAGCTTCAGGAATTGTATTCTGTATTATCAGAGAAACAGAATTATTTGGGAGAAACAGAAGTATTAGCCTTCAGGGTTTTCCAAAACTACTAAAAATGTTATGGACCAGATGCTCTAGTGAAGCATAAGAGCTGATTCCCTTTCTGGGAATTTGCTTTACTGAGCAAAGTGAAGTGACAGTGCCCTCCCCTGGATGGATTAAAGCTCTTTTAATATTGGTTTGCTGTTATTAACAGACCTCATTAACTAACAAAGCAGGAGAGCCTTTCTTTTCAGGAGAGAGAAAAGATTGTTGATAAATTATTTTAAATGAAAAAAATATGATCATGTAGGGATTATTCAAGAACACCAGCAAACAGCTCCACAACTGCAAATTTTCTTAACTTGCAAGAAGTTGTTAGTATAAATTGTAATTCAAAAAAACATGCTGGGTTTTTTTTATACCATCTATCTATAGTGTCTTTACAAAAGACTTAGGGATTTGACATCTACTTTGCTTAATCATGCATACTAGTAAGTGAACAGAGAGGAGGAGTCTCTGTGAGGCTTATTAATGGATTTTTTTGTGGCAGTAATGGGTTTTTTTGTGGCAGTTTTGCTGTGGTAGACATTACCCAGGCAGTGAGATTTGTTGAGGGTGGTTTTAGAGAATTGTTTTGTTTTGTTTGGATGGTGGTTGTTTTCTAGTTGGCTGAAGTCCAGTTTACCTTATCCCTTCCAAGTCTCTAGGTCATCTGATAGCAACAGTAATTCCAAAACACAGTTATGGCATTTTGGTCTTCTTCAGAGTATGAGACAGCAGTACTTCTTATTTTTAATTTTTATTTGGTTGTGCTTCTTATGATGACAATGCTACCAGGGAGACCCTTTAATTATGCTTCCATGTTCCTCAATTGCTCCTGACTCCTTCACTGTGCTGCTGATAACAAGAATTTCCAGGCATCTCACACTGGCAGAAGACCTGCTGTGCTTCCTCAGCACACATCTTGTCTGAGCCTAAATCATCCTGCACCAGTGTCCTTCTCTTCTTCTGAACAAATTTTTCTGGTTTTCCTCTGAGGTCTGTTGAGGTTTTGACAGCCTTTTGCCTCTTTCTTATTCAAACCTTTCTCCTTTGCTTAGAGAAGCCCTATGAAAAATTAGTGCTTTTTTTCTTTCAGCTGGTGGAATATTTCCCCTTAGTGAAAAAGCTGCTCCACTACTGTAACAGGTTTCTTCTCCCAGCAAATCCTTCTGTCTGTTAGGTTTCTCTAGAGATACCTACCTCTGACAGCCTGGTTGGGTTTTTTAGGGAGCTATTCTAATAATTTGGGATGGGGGAATTAGTGCCTGTGTTGGGTTTGGTTTGTTTTGGTTTTTTTTTTTTAATTTTTACTGAACTGTTAGTGGCCACACTGGTAAGCCCTTGCTACACACTGGTTTTTCCAATCTTTCAAGTTCCCATATTCTCCTCAAGTTACATATTTGGAGGATGTGCTGTTTAACCATTGTTCTGGTAACAAGCATGGTGTACCTGCCTCAAAGGAGCTGTGATGGCAGATTGAAACATTTAATTCATCATGTTACTGTATAAGGAGAGAAAAATCTATTTATTTAAATCTGATTTTTAAGTTTTTTTCTCTTTTACAGATGGCTGTATTTTATTCTCAAGACCTGGTGGGGTTTTTTGGTTTTTTTTGAGATTGTTTTTTGTGTGTTTCTGTACTTTTTTTTCTCTTGTTGGTATGCAGCAACAGCTTGAAGGTATAAGGGCTGTAGAGCAGTTGTTACTTGAAACCTGGCTAATTTGTTAAAAACTGGAGATTTGCCTTATGGAAAACAATTTTAATTAAAATTTCTGTGCAGTGAAACACTGTAGAATCTGGTTCTGCTTGCAGGACTAAGGCTGCCTTATTCCTGATTAATGTGGTACAACTTGAAAAACAAGATTGCCATAACTAGAGAACCAGTTATCCTAACTGTATGATTTTTAAACTTTTTTTCAGAGCCATAAAATTGATATAAGGACAAATGGTGGCAAAGTAATTGGTCTTGGAACACTTTATGGCAATACAGATATTTGTGCAACAGAAAAAGGGGTAAGTAGGAAGTAAAACTTTGTCTTCAATGTCTCATTCTCCTCATTTGTTGTTAAAGGACTAAATAAAATAAATGTGCCAAAGAATATGTAAATAACTCTCATTGTAACTTCACTGTTTCTTAGGTTTGTCTGTTAAATTATATTATCCTGTGCTTGATTTGGATTGATAAACAGACTGCACAGAAAGCAGGAATCAGTGTGTGATCATTCCATCAGTACAGAGATCATTCTACTGATACAAGCCATCAGCTTGAATTACATAGACCCCTCAGGACATTCTTAAACTTTCTCCTGGGCTGGTATGCAGGCATTTGGACTCTGCAGAAGGCTCAGGAGTTTTAGTGGATAGTGGCTTGATATTTGTAAATGCTGTACACTTCTGGTGTTATGTAAGAATGGAAGAGTAGAAGGTTTTGCAGCTGAGGAAATGTAATCACAGGTAATCTTGCTTTGAAATGCAGTGGGAAGAATCACAAACAGAACAGTTTTGCAGAGAACTAGCTTGGCTTTTTTCAGTAGATGGCAGTATGAGACTAACCACAAACTACTGTACTCTGGTTTTGTTTCTTGACATAAGTAGGCAATTCTCCTTTAGTTAAAATAATGCAGAGCTGAACTCCCTGCAGTTCTCATCCCCAGTCTTGTTTTTAGGTATTGTAATGGCCATGCCAGTGGTTGCATTAGGATTCATTGGCTCTGAGGCATTGCTGTGTGAACTTGTGGAGCCAAGCCAAGGCTGGGCTGTGTGCTCTGTCAGAGTCCATGGGCACCCTTGAAACCAGCAGCACTGGGAAGAATCAGAGTGGGGGTAACCCTCCCTTGCTGGGATAGATTTGAGACCAAACTAGTAAGTTCCAGGCATCCCAAGCCACCTCTGTGAAGGGCTGTGTGACACTGCTGTACACCTTGTGGGTTGGGTTCCCAGGTCAGTTCACTTTCCTAGAGCCAGCTGTGGGCTGTTCTTAATGCCCTGCTGTCAACTAGGCAACTTGCCATTGGATCCTCCAAAAACTGGCAGCATTAATTTATCTGTGTTTCTTTGGAAGTGGGTGTTAGACTGCCTTTTATGTAATAAGTGGAATAATTGTATCTGTATGGGAAAATAGAGTTCAGAAAATTGTTTTACTTTGAGCTTTTAAGTGCTTTTAAAAAATTAGCTCTTTTCAGAAACATCATTTTTCTGAAACAATAAAACAAATGTCATACAGATTAAGTTGAAGTCCTTCTTTGTGATCATAAATATTTGTATGTAGTATGTAATATTACAAGAAGACAATCTTAGAGTTGTAAAGCTGTAGTAACTTGAGCGAAGTGAATCATTGCAGCACGAATTCACAGCTACAGAACAATATTTTGGCTTATGTTATTGAACTTCTCACTAACAAACTCTGTAGTGTGGTTAGGAAGGACAGATTTCTTTTCTCAACTGGCCACTTCTGTTAATAATCAGTCAGCCTTATGTCTCCTCTGTGTGTTTGTATGAGATGTTTCTTCCATCAGTTGCAGTCATCATTATGTAATTATGGCTCTGTCAGCATTTCCAGCCCCCTCCTGGAGGTGGGGAGGGAGAGGATGTGGTGAAAGGCACTAAGCACTTGGAAAATTATTATTTTTTAAGGGGGAAAGTGGGAGAAGACACTAGTAAAACATTTGAGCAATGATAGCAGAAAAAGGCCAAGAGCAGGAATATGTGGAGAAGGAGCTGTATGTGTCTCATTGAAATATAGCAAGATGTTAGTTTTTATCTTGAAAATGTGTTCAGGTGTAAAACCTTCTCAGTCTGACTTATGCAGGTGAGACCAATGGAACTTGAGCATGTGCTCAGTTTCAGGAACTGCTACCCCCGAGGCTCTATGCCCAAGGGAGGGAATTTTTTCCAGAAGATCTGGTGGTTCAATGGACAAAAATAAAAAGATGTGTTTGCCTGGGGAGTTATTAGCTAATCTGTGCCATGGAGACTTTTCTATAACACTTGCTTTGTTGAGCCAGACATCTGTGTTCTGCCAAAACTCCACAAGAGTTAAAGAATTTGGGATTGAAAGCATATTTATTTTCATTGAAAAGCAATCCTATTTTTCCATGCTTTCCCCATCTAAAATACTTTTTTTATGCTTGTACTTGAGCAATCTGACTTCCCCTTCCTCCATGCCCCTACCCTGGTTTGGGTTATTCTGAAACAAAAGTTCTTTGTATTGGTAGTTTTTGTTTTATTGTTTATAGTAACTTCTTTTGATCTGGAGCTCAGACAACTCTTTTTATTGCTGTGCAATTTGAAGAAAGGCAGTTGAGGCTGGTAAAAGAGTTGGTATGTGAGATTATTTTAAAATTAAGTGCTTTATTGTAAACAAAGTAATATATCTAAATAGAGTTAAAACTTGCATTCTGTAGGAAGAGAGGTAGCTTTTTGAACTTCCCTTTGCCTGGTTAGGAATGCCACAAGGCAGCCAGCTTGTATCCAAACTATGCAGCTAGTTTTATTTTATTTCTCTCCTTGAAAGTGTCCTTTGCACTACTTTCATTGTGCTGATATCAGTGATGGCCTTCAAATGGGAAATGTTCTTTGCAAGTCGTTTAACTCTTAAAACAGGTGAGATCCTAGAGCCTAAAACAAGAGTGCCTTTCCCTGTCCTTGCTGCTGTGGCCATGTGTCACCCTAGGACAGATGCAATGTCAATTAGTGCTTAAGATCTGTGGTTATGAGGGTTTTGTTGCAAGCAATAGATGAAAAGTTAAATTGTCTGTTTCAGTAGTGACAAGCTGTGCCTTTGTTACTGGATTTTGTTTCTATCTGTAGCACAGTTCTAAGCAGCAACACCTGCATGATTGTAGGCATTGACTGTCACATATTTCTAATTCTGCCATAGGTTATGCATAGCATTTTGATTTTCTTAAAGTTTAATGGATCTTGCTAAATTATTGGAGATCTAATCAGTATTGTAGCATCATGGGAGAAGTCTCAAGCCAGTAGTCCATTCTGTAATCTTATCATTTAGTAGTTCAGTATGAATGGATGGCTAAGGCCACAGTATCATTTGGCTGTCATATAGTCCATACTAAACCAGCCTCTTCAGTCAGTTTTTGGGGTACAATGCAGCCCTGAGTTTGTGCAGCCCTAGCAGTTATTTGTCAGAATATCTCTTGCTTCATCCATAGCTTATTCTTTATATAGTATTAGACTGGAAGGGTTGACAGACTTATTTTTTTATATCAGGTTTTTTTGCACAAGATGGCAATGCTGAAATGGCAAGGAGGATTTCAAAATAATTTGAGTGAGGCGCAGTTTGATCTAGAAAGCCATGTATTGTTTCACATAATGAATAAGGATTTTGTGCAATTCACTGAAAGTCTGCATAAGCAAAATAAAAAAGAAATTGAGTGGGGGTTCAGGTATGAGCTATTGCATTCTTCAATCATAAATCAAATTTAACTGAGAATAGAATTCAGTTTCATATGGTTGCTGCACAAGCATGTGAATTGTTCTGTTTTGTTCAAATACATTGATGTTTTATCATGTGGCTCATCACTTTTGCATAGATAATCTCATCTGTCACCTTTTATTTTCCAAATCCATAGTGCAACTTTTCTATCCTTTATATTCTATCCTTTCTCTCTGTTTCTGTTGCAAAGAAGTAGAAATGGAGATCTTATCCCTGGTTTTTCAAGGCTCTGCATGTCTTGAGGCTTAAGTCCAAGAATAGAAGCCTGAGTAACCAAGGTAATAGGGAAATTATGCTGAGAAAAAGGGCAGCTGGGTGGGGCTTTTTTGCAAACCTTCACCAAAGATATATCTACAAAGTAAGCCAGTTAAAAATCTTCGTAAATAACTGTGTGTAACAAAGACAGAGGATGTTTCAATTTGTGGTGGCAGAAAATTGATCACCAATGCTCCAAGTGTCATAATGCTGAACGAAGATTCAGTCTTCATAATTAAAGTGAATAATTCATTTTGCTTTTCAAAATGAAGTGTTTAATTTTGAAAATTAAATTAAGCTTTTCTTTTATCTGTTTGTGACTACTTGGGTTCTTCACCTGAACTATGGATGTAATAACTCATAGGAATGTTGTGAAGAATCATTAACTCTTAAGTCAGAGCTCTCAGATGAAAAGGTTGTTTTGTCTTGTGTAGCTTTTAGCTAAAACCTGATTCCATTTTTCCTGCACCAACAACTGCTTTCTATTTGTTTTGTGTCTTAACAGTGTTACCTCCCACTGCTTTTTCAAACCGTGATGACAAATTGTTGATTGTGTTTATTTCTCCTAGAGTGTAAATATAGAGAAGCTGCAGGGGACAACCATCAATATATCTACAGAAGATGGGCTGCTGAAAACGAAATATCTCTATGCAGAATCAGCATCTCTCTCTTCAGAGTCTGGTGATATTATGCTGGGAAGTGTTCATGGTAAGAAGGAAGTCTGTCACAAATTAAGCTGCTTTGAAGGTGTTCAGTAATGTTCAGTAACAAATGGACTAATGCAGTGGACTGTCACTAAATCAGCTGTGCACAGTATGCAAGCAAAACAGTTCTATTTCTCTTAGAGACAATGGATTTTTTCCACCTAGCAGACTGTATTTTTGAAAACAGTTTCACAACCACACTTGTTAATAGCAAAAAGCATATATTATATGAAAGAAATGTCACACATACTAAGAACATCAAAATATTCTAAAATTCAGCAATGAAAATGATACTAAAAGTTGTCAGCAGGCTTTTCTTCCCCTCTCCCCATCCTTTTTCTTCACAGGAGAAGCAACTCTTAGAACACCTACTGAGAACTGTTGTAGGAGAGAGCCATAATTAGAAGTTTTTATTAGAAATAGCCTGTGTGTTTGCTGGCACCTTATATTAAGAGTGGTGACAGTTTCTGTTTTTAGAAGAAGTTCTTAGAACTTAGCAGTCTAAACCATCCACCCTTTGGTGTCATTCCTCTAGATCTAAAACTAATAAACTACAGAGTATTTTATTGAAGCAGCAGCCGAGGTTCAAATCTGGTGTGGTTTTCTAATTTGGCAAAACTCCCACTGAATTCAGACTGTGCTATAATGCATTTGTGGTGATTTAACATTGAGTAAAACAAACTGGAAGATGTACAAAGAAAATTACTCAGCTCTGTCAGAGTTCCAGATTTTCAGCTATATCCCCTAAAAAGAATTTGCTACAATTGCTAAGAAATTATGTTGTCATCTTGCTTGAGAAATTATTTCTTTCTTCCTTGAAGGAGCATCTCTTCTGTCCCTTTATATTAAATGTGAGAATGGTTTCTAAACCTGTTAGGTAGAGTTAATTTTAGCATTCACTGACAGGAATAAGCTGCTTTTTCTCCTGTTATTGTATTTTTCTAACATGTAGGTTTGTATTATTTCTGGGACTTCTGTCTCATAAGCTGTGCTGGTTTGGCTTTTTCTAACTTTATACAGTATAATGATATTGTGGAGTGATCAGTTTGTGAGCAGGTTCAGTCTTTGTGCACATTCAAGAGTTAATCTTTATTTTCTTGTTACAAAAATGAAATCATAGCTGCTGTAGTTAACTTACTTTCTGCAGTAATGCCTGTTGCCATTAAGCTGAAGAACAATGTGAAAACAAATAGAATTGTATCCAAATTATGCAGACATTTCTTATGTTACTTCAGGATTATTTTTATGACCTCTCTACTAAAAGGGCCTGGAACACCTAATGTTATTTTAGCTGTATGTTTTTTAAAAGATTTTACAGTAACATTTGCTTGGTAATTTTACCCTATTCTTTTTGAGAAAAAAAAAATTTCTGTTCAATATCATGTTCCCCAGTCATGTTTTAATAGCCAAGGCTTTTAAAGTACACAAACATGTATTAGCAGATGAGGTAACGCCTACTATAAATTTCTGCTAGGAAAAAATGGTGACTTTCACTTCTGATTTTTGCTCATGAGGTAGCTCAGTTGCAGTGGTTTTGTCTGTAAACACCTGGACAGATTGGTTTTTGGGCAATTGAAGTCACCATTTCCCTACAGCTGACACTGGAGGTGGCATCAAACCAGCACATCCTGCACAAAACTAAGCTAAATTCCATTTTGCACTGGGAAAATTGAAGTTAGGGCACCACAGACTTTACAAACCTGAGACAGATTTTGTGGTTGAAACTCAGGCTGTAATATCAGGACACTGGTAGAGCTGAAACTTTCACAACTGCTCATTTTAATGCTCCTCCTGCAAATGAGTGATGCATTGTTTTGAAAGGAGTTTGTTTTGGGTCATTTTCATCAGCTTCTGTACCAGGCATTAGAGATGTCGGGTGCTATTAAGCTTTTGAGTTGGCACCTGAAAAAGAAATTTGCTCCTGAGGAATTTCTTCTTTCCCTGAGAGCCAATAACATTACAGTGAGCCTTCTCTACCAATGGGCACATGGGAGGAACAGGAGACCCCTCTTTGCAGCAGTCCCAAAGTCTTCGGTTGAGTTGCATTAATTATTAATTTGTTTTATAAATCTAGTTTAAATTTGGATTAGATATCAAATTTCTTCCCAACTAGTGTTTAAAATAGGCTCAGTTAGACCAAGCTTGCTCAAGTCCTTGTCTAGTTGAGCTTTGAGTATTTTCAAGTTTTTCAGAGTTTGTATGACCTTTCTGGACATCTTAGTCTACTCCTGAATTATTTTTCTGGTGGGGAATAAAACCTTTTTCAATCATAATTTCCATTACAGCTTGTGTCCGTTATTGCTATTGCTTCCTTCTTCTTGCTGCATCACCATGAGAAGAATGTCTTTTTCTCTGTACCCTCCCACTGGGTAGTGAAGGCCACAAGAAGACTCCTTCTCAGCCTTCTCCTTTTAAAGCAAACCAGACATGCTCTCAGAGCATCTCTAGCTTGGTCTGGGTCCCTGATCTTCTCAGTAGCCTTCTCATGCCTTATTTAAGTGCACCAGTGTCATTCTTGACTTGAAAGCACAGAACTGGACACATTATTTTAAGTGCAGCCTCACAGAAGGTGTTGACATTGTGCAGCATTGGTGATTCTGCCATAGAAGTATGTATCTAAATGGAATTTGATTTCTACATGCTGAATATTTTTCAGGGCTCTACTTATCAAAACAGGTAAGAAAACCCCCAGAAAAACAAAGAACAGACTCAGGGCTGTGTGCTGACAGAATATGATCTACCTGCAGCTGCTCCATGGGAGCTGCTGGCTGACAAAACCCTAGGTCTTTTTGTAGGTTGTACCAAGCTAAGGGCCAGTCATGATAAAGTGAGGGGAAGGATGGGATAATTATAGCATGCCTTTTAAAACCAGCAAAGAGTGAAGCCAAACATCTTTTAAGGTCATTGAAAAATGCTTTTGTTTCTGCTCTGATTTTTGGTATTTTGTACAGTATGTGCTTGAAAAGATGAATTTAAGGCTGTTGATGATAGGCTGCTTTTCTAGCTTTCAGCCCATGAACCACTAAGAAAAATACAGGTCATATACAGTGGAATGCACTCTGCCCTAATGGTTTTTTACTTACAGTGTAAGTCTTTTTTACACAAGATAGGGTAGAGCTTAATCCATCTGCAAATTTTAAAGCCTCTTCTGAAAGATCTGAAAATGATGGCTACTGTGTATTGCTAAACTGCACTCAGTTTCTGTGATCAGCCTTAGTCTTCATTCTGTTTTTCTCTGGGGAGGATGAGAGAATGGCAGGGATGACATGAGGTGGTTTAGTTTTTAATTTAGAGCATTTTCTGTGACACATTTATGCATGGAAATGTAGAAGTTTCTGCAATTTAGTTAGACTGTTAGTAGTATAGATGTCTCTTCTTAGGAGGTACATCTGTTTTCCTTCCAGATTCTCTTGATGTTGTAGGTGAAAGGGCAGAATATGTATTTTAAAATTTTAAGGCTGGAACACCTGTGCCTGTTTAAAGTGATGCAAGCTCAGTAGAAGACCATTCTATACTTTGTCCCTTACTTTGTTTGATGTTCTCCACTTTGCTCAACACTCCAACTGAAGTCAGTGGAAATGTTGACAAGGGGGTGTCATGCACAAAACTCTTAGAAAATGTAAGAGTTTTTTGTGTTCTTACAAAAAAGTAAGTTTGGAGGGAGTAGATGTTCAGTGGGTCCAGGAAGCTGCCTTTGCAAATTTCACACAAGATTCCCTCCAGCAGAGATGGGGTATAGGTATATAAAAGAGGAAAATAGAAACTGTTTGTTATTCATGCAATTGAACTTAAATCATCAGTAGTGCTGTTGCAGGCATCAGAGCAATTAGCAAAAAATTGCCTAAAGTAAACTAAGGCAATATTGTGCATTAACCTTGCACATGCCTCTCTATATTTTTTTCTCCCTCAAATCCGGGTGGTGTCTTTGAATTCACCCAATGTTTTTTTTTTGTCTGGAATCACTTAATTGTTACCCACATGTGTTGAGACTTTTGTTTGTAAAGCAACAATATTAATAATAAATAAATATTGTTTCAATTATATGTTTTTAACATTTTTCCCCTTTTCATTATAGGTAATACCAACCTTCAGACCAAAAGAGGGAGTATCACAGTAGGTAAGTTCTGCCTTCTCTCTGTCTCTTTTGCTCTTCCTTTCTTTCTAAAGGCTAAATATTCAGGTATTTAAGTAAAGTAAAAAGGAGGTGATTTCACCTCCAGATGTTTCTGCCTCCTTTTCAGGAATAGCACTGATAAGTGTGGCTGAATAAGACCCTTTCCAAACTCAGCCTTTTATGATTGGGCAAGGCACATGATCTCCCTGGACTTTTCACAAGTGAGACTGAGTCTAGCTGTCCTCTTTTAGCTGTAGATGGGGTAAAAGGACATGAGAAAATGTTGAAGTCTACATCAAATGCAGTTGTGCCCTTACTGTAGTTCTCTCTCTTACATTTTTTGCTATCAGTGATTAGCTATGTTTAATTTTTATATCAGGAAGGTTATTATTGATGTATTACTTATTTGGGGAGGTGATGGGAAGGCCTGTGGTAATTTCAGTATTTTCAAACTATTATGCCAATGGTTTTCCCTTCAGGAATGAAAACAGCTCATAAACCTTTCATTGGGAACCTGGGCATTTATATGACAGGATAACTCAGAGCTATCAGTTATCGTGCACCTTATATCAGTGCATTTTATAGCACACAAACACCAAAGTGAGAAAATCAAATTCCATTCTTGGTATGGCAGGAAATTGAAGTAACAGAATCTTGGACAAGGCTCAGTGTATCTTTTGAATGTGGAAGGATTTCCTCAGGCCCAGATCTTGGAGATTCCTGCTGATGCTGTTAACTGCAGTCACTCTCTAAGCATGTTTCAGGGACCATCTCTAAGATGTGTTCAGGACTGTTAACAGCTCTTGTTATGTTTCTAAGAGCTCTGTATGAACATTCCTGGAAAATGAATGCAAGACACATTCTTATGAGTTAGTCATTAAACCACAGAATTAAATTCAACTTGCTAGGCTGTTTTTCCTTCTCTTAAATAAACTCATAGGGTATGAAGAGTGTTTAAATAAAGGTTTCTTAATATAGGAGGTAGCTTTTTCCATCAACAGATGATGATTATTTTCCTCAACTAACCAGGTTCAGCTTTAGCATTGAGACACTCTTACTGTTGAAGAAAGTATTTTTCAGATTTCAATTCTGACAGCACTAGATAGACTTCATCTTTTCCTAAAGAGCACTGAACATCCCTGGTATTTTAATTGATTTTTCTAAAGGTAAAAGACTTTGAAGATCCAGACTTTCAACTCTAAAAATGTGAGATTACCTCCTACTCAACCAGTTTGCTGAAGGCCTTATCCCTTATTTCAGTTGGAAGGGACCTACAGTGATCATCCAGTCCAAGAGCCTGGCCAAGAGTTGCAGTGTCTTGTTTAGGGGCTCTTAAACTCTAACAGGCTTGGGGCACAAGCCTCTCTGGGAACCCTGCTCCAGTGTTTGACCACTCTCTCTGTAAAAAAATCCTTCCTAAAAAAGAACCATTCCCATGCAACCTTTCACTGGGCACCCAGGAGAAAAGCTCAGCACCTCCTTGTGCCCTTCCCTTCCCCAGGAAGCTGCAGAGAGCAATGAGGTCACCCCCAGCTTCCTTTTCTCCAAACTAGGCAAGCCAGGTGGGTGGGTTGGTTGGGCTTTTTTGGAGCAGAGTAATTTATCAAAAAGAGACTGTGGCCTTTACAACTAATGGTTATAGTTTAGAATTGGGCTAGAAAATAGATCATTAATAGATAAAAATATAGCCTGGATAATTTAGGAAAGGAATTGTTTTCTGGAGAGTTTTTTTTGCTTTGTGTGTTGCATCATTTGTTCTGCCAGGTCCCATGGTGAGTATGGTCAGGACTGCTAAGGATTTTTTAGTTGTGGGTGCAGTTTAGTGAATTCTAAATAATAATAATGAAGTCTATTTGGTGAATACATTTCAGTTTCTTATAATACTTTTCATATGACAGTTTTAGAACAATGAACTGAACCAAGAATTTTTGCCAGTTTCCTATCAATAAGAAATAATAGATTGATTGAATTCCTGCTTAGCTATCTTCATCACACTTCAGATACCTTGGAATTTCATGTTCCCTCCAGTCTATAATCAAATAACAATAGATATTTAGTGTTCCTCTAGAGATTGATTTTTGTCACTGATTTTACCATAAACAAGGTCAGTCTTTAGGTGCTATTAAGAAAAGCATGTTTTTGCTTAGATTAAAGTAGAGATCACTTGTGTTGAATCCTTTCTTTAGTGCTAGGCTGATCAAGTGAAGGGAGAAGTGATGCTAAATGTTACCTTTGTAGGCCTTTCATTGCTCTTTTTGTGCAGTCAAATTATGTGACTTAGGTTTTATTCTTCAGGCTCTTTTTATTTCCATAAAACTTAACAGAGACTTTGTTCCTTCCAAGGACATCTTGCTTCACTGTGCCCTTTTATTTTATCTTTTTTTCGCTAGTACCAGTAAATTCTTAAATAGCTAAAGCTGCACAAGACTGACCATCTGTTCCATTTCCAGTAAGAGGCTTTGTCCTTGTTCTCCCCCTTGAAAAACCTGGAGCAAACCTTTTCCCTGTTGGTCCTTAGCAAACTCTGAATTCAAACTATACATTTTTTCCTTATTTTTACCTTCAGCTATTCACATTTATATCAGATAGCACTGATATAAATGTGAATATATTTATATCACTGGGTATATATTTGAAAGTATATTGCCTTAGGTTTGATCTGTCATAACCATAAAATATGTATTGTGTCCATTGCTATTTGTTATGTATTTTATGCTATCAGCCTCTGCTTTTTAGTATAGGGTAATTTTTCACTGTGGAAATATTTATTTATTTATATTTGGGCACAATGTTGTGCCTTATTTGGGGGGGGGGGGGGGTTAATCCATTTTCCTTTTATTCTCCTTTATTTGTTAAGAGTTAGAGACACAAAACAGAATTTTTATGGACTTTGCAGAAGTGATGAACTATTCCATGTTTCTTGGTATTCTCAATTGTATCTACACATTTGTATTTAATATCATACCTGTAACATTTATTAAATAAATCATATTAATTTGTTTCCATAAAATATCTTTCATGTTATTTCCATAGGTCAAAGCTTAGCAGTTGTTTACTGTCCAGTATTGTAGTGTCAGGTTTAGGGTTTGGGTAGTGCTGCCAAGATTCTTGGTGGTTTTGAAACTCTGCTGAAATTTCTTCAGCCATAGGAAACTTTGTATTAGTGAGCTACTCTGAGAGTCAAAATCTGGCAAGTTGTCCTCCCAAAACAGAGCTCCTCAATGGAAAAGTGTTCCATTTCCCTCAAGGTTGTTTTTGGCTTTCCTGGTAAATCTTGGTGCCTTGGTGAGCCTGTCCCTACTGGCCTCCTCCTGCATCCTTTATTTGTGTTGATGCCTTCTGCCAACACTACCCAGTCTCTCACAAAACAAGAATTCTTTTTATTTTAATATGTATTAATTGAAGATCTTGGAAAGAACACTTGGTTCAGTCTTGCAGATTGACATATTATCTTCCCACTGGGAAGAATCTCACAGGAGCTGCTTTTGCATTTGAGGAGTGGGAAGAAGAGAAAGGCTGTAGTGGATAAATGTTGTCCCTCTGAAGCACCATCAGCTGGTGATATGGGGACTGTTTGTAGTTGTTCTCCCTGGAGAGAGCTGCTGTTCTGTCACAGGAGACTCTTCTTCCTTCCTGGAATAGATAAAGGAACTTATTATAGGTTCTCTTTAAAGCAGAAGTCAAAGGCTGGATGTTTCCTGTATCTGTTGCCAGCAAAATCTCTGTCAAGGTTATGTGGAGTTGGTAATTGGCTGTTACTAAATTTGATGGGGAATATCTGCAAAAACAGCCTTTGCATGAAAACTTCTAGTGATCACTGCTTAAAATGTGCATTAAAAAGGTTGATACATGTCAAATTTTACACTTCTAATGACTTTACTTTTCAACTATTATGAACAACCTTTTAAAAAATCATCAGTTAAAATCAATATTTCATCTTCACTGAGACAAGCAAAACCCTTCATTATTAATGAAGAGTTCATTTTCATTTTTCAGATTTTGAACAGACCTTCTCTAGTACAGTCTTGAAATGGCAGAAGCATTCACATCCAGTTCTAGTTATTAATGTTTTCTTTTTAGCCAAAGCTCTTCTCAGTTTCTCAGCTGACTAAGTATGGATTAGCTGTGGTTTTTTGATTACTTTTCTCTCCAAAGAAATCTGCTTTAGCTGTGGGATAAAGATTCTTTTCTGTGTTTTTGCTGTTGTAAGCAATGCACTGATCTTTGGCATCTGTACTTGAAACCTGGGATCAGAAAAGCTCCCCATGAGTTTACTTAGAGCTGAAACTGTATGGCAAGCATAAAATGTTAATATGAGACATCCTTGTTAATGAATCAAGTTCATTCTCTCATTAATGCTTTTACTTTTTAAAAATCTTTCATTCAAGTTTTGGTTTTTAGCTACTTCTGACAGTTTGACTGTTGGGGTTTTTTATGCCTATTCAGAAACCAGTCTCTAGCAATGTCTCAGGGTTTCTTGCCAATACTTTAATTTCTAGCATTATCTCTAAAAATACCTCTCAGCAACTGCCTTTTGCTCATGTACCAAGGTAATTTTTTATGCTCTTCTAGATTTTATTTTTCATAATTTCTTTGCAATTATTTTTGGGTATAAGCTTGTTCAGTAGTTTGAAAGTAAACTCTTCAGGGCTTCACTCAATATTGTGGAAGTCTGTATTTAAAATTGGAATATATTGCAAATAAAGACTACTCAATTGTACACTTAAAGCTTCTTGAAGACTTTATTTGTAAAAATGCTTCTTTGCAAAGTTTTATGATCATAAATTTCTGCTAATAAGGTATAAAAAAGAAGTTAGGCCTCTCTATTCCAGGGCACAGAACAAATGCTGTTTTCTTGCACGTTAGGCATTTGTTGATAGTTCAGATGTAGTGAATCAGACTTTACAAAGCCTGTGCTCAGTTGTTCTGTGTAACAAGATGTTGCAGTGCACAGCTGCTTGGTTTGTGCATGGGGCAGCTTTCCTGGCTAAAGTTCTCCCTGCACAGGCTCTGAGCAAATGAACTCCTTTGGAAGCTAAAAGAGATCTTAGTGTTCAAGTTTCATGCTTGGCTTTCACACAGAGCTAAAGACATTGCTGTAGAAAGATGTGCACTGCAGCTGGGCCCTTGTAGAACAACTGCAGAGCTGCAGCCTGAGGACCAGAGTGTGCCCCAGGTCTGGAGTGGAGTGGGCAGATAAGGTTTTTTTCAGAAACCTGTTATTCTAAGTGAAGGCTGACAGTCTTTAAATTATTATGATACTTCTCAAAGGCAAAAGGATTGATAAAAATCAGTTTGGGGTAAAAAGGTTCTGGCAAATGTTTACTTAAAAAGAGTGAATGATACACAAGTTCTTTGCTTTTGTTTTTTAGATTCATCAGATGGAAGTCTAAAAGCTTCTACATATCATGGGACAATAGATGTTTATGTCAGTCAATTAAGAAAAGTGGATCTGAAATCCCAGAAAGGTTAGCAAACTAAATAAAATATTTTTTTTTCTGGCAGATTTTGATGTAAAAGAAAAGGAGATAAGGGTTTGTTTTGGGGTTTATCTATCTGTAAAAAATAGTTTGTGATTGTTGGTTATTTACTTCTTCTTTTTGCATCACTATTGGAAGATGTCTATAAATACTTAAAATACAATAAGCTCTGTAAGGGACAAGAATACTTAAGATGGATTAAATGTGTTTGTGTTTTTCAATGTTTTTCTTTTTTTTTTTTTTTTTTCCTGGCAATATGCCCAGCAGAATTCTGCAGAGTTGACTAGGGTTACAGTGTTCCTTTGCCTTGAGCACAATTTTCTCCACCATGCTGTATGTGCAGTGATCACTGACACACATACTTGTATTTTTCTTCCTTCTGACTGAAATGTCCTACTATGAAAATTTGAAGACAGAAAAACAAAGATGAGAGAGCCTTACATTACCATTTTTTCTTTATTTTCTCTCCTGCTTACTCACTACAATTTCTCTTCTTAGTTAAAAGCTCACACCTAAAGTTGAAAACTTTAAATTTTTGTTTGGTTTGTTGAAACCAAACAAAAATCTAAAATGCAAACAAAAAAATCCAAAACGAGCCAAAACACGCCACAGCCTTTCTATACTTGACTTTAATGTCATGTCAGACACTACAGGTGGTTTAAGCACTTCTGTCTCCTGTAAAACAAAGCCTGTGCTCTGTTAAAACAGAATGAGACTCATTGTGTCAATGAATTGAAATCACTTGTGCATCTTTCTGTACAATCTATTTTGGCTTCATTAGTGCAAAGAAGTTTATTTTTATATTATTTCTTGGTTACCTTTACTATCACTTATTTTGCTAAGATAACGTCTCTTTGAGCTAGAGGAAAAGAGGAATGTCTTTAATAAAAGCTAATTAATGTTATTTTCAAAATATTTTCTAACATCTCTTCTGGCAGCACAGTTTAGTAAAGGCAAAGTTGAAGCTCTGTTTCTGTTTACCCTGTAAATTCAGAGTAACTGCTGACAGCTGCAGTGTAGAAAATGTCCCACTTGTGCTAAATGAGCTGCATGTGTGCTGGTTTTTGTGAGTCATCACTGAGCAACTCTCCAAAGAGGACCCAAAGATGAAGACCTTTTCCCTTTCTTATTCTAAGGCTTTTGTGTATCCAGCAAAATGCAGGCCTAAATTATACTGGAAGTTATTTGTTCATCAGAGCTGTCACAGGAAGTGATTCTGCTGTGTGTATATTGCTCAGCTAGGGTTGCTTTCTGGTGCTTCTTAGATGTTATTCTTACCATGTTCTGCTGAAGCTTCTGGGATGGATGTCAAGAAAATGTTTTATATTTTTCTAAAGTAAATGTTGAAATTAAGCAAAAAATAAAGGAGCACATAAAGAGGAAGCATCTTCTGAATTTTTCAGGTTTTTGATCTAATGTGTAGGAGAGAGCTTTCAGACTTTGTGACTGAGTTATTCCAAAGGTGACTAATGTGGGCAGGCTGGGGGCCCAGTGTCTGCCTTTGGTCTGATGCATAGATGCCCATATTTAGGGGAAGCAGAAGTCAGACTTTCTGGTTTTAATCTCAAAGTAGAATTATTCAGGCCACCAAAGCTGTAATTGTGCTACTGGTTTACATTTTAGTGATGCATAGTCCAAACTGGTTAGTCAGTTCTGAGACTGCATCTCTTGGAGGGTGTGAACAGCTGGCTCTAAACAGTAGAGCAAAGACAATTGCCAGTGTTCACAGACAGCATCTCATCCTTCAGAGGAGCAATTCTTCCATCATGTGCCATGCAGTGACTGCATTGTTTGTCAAGTCTGATGCCCTGTCCTTGCTCTGGAATGTCAATATGCAACTAAAAGATGAACTTAGTCATAATACCTGTGAGATCTGTTATATTTGCTTCCCTTGATCATTCCTGTCATAAGATCTTCTACCAAAAGGCATTGCTAGAAGTGTATGTCACTATGAATTTTCATGGCTGTGAAGGAAATACTGTGATACCATTTTGACATACATGTGACATACTCTGTTTATGATAAATGAAGATACTTTCATTTATCCTTTCAATGACCAAAAAAAGAGGTTACTTTTCCTGGAGACTTAAAAAAAAAAACCCCAACCAAGCACAACCAAATGATGATTTTATTCAAGTTAGTGAAATAATGGACTATTTCATGCTTTGATCTCAGGGTTAAACTAACTAGCTTTCACTTAAATTTGTACCAGGTTCAATTACAGTCAAGGTGCCTGCATCTCTCAAAGCCTATTTAGAGCTGTCTGGAAAAAAAGTGGATGTGAGTTCAGAGATCCAGTTAAAAGAAACACAGAGTGCCTCCAAAGATGATCATGTAACTCTAAGTGGTAAGGCTTACTAATCTTGGCTTCCAATAAATGTCTGTCTGGCCTAAGTCAAAGGCATCTACATTTCTTTATTAGTTTATTGCCCTTGGCAGCTGCTTGTTTAATCTGCTCCACGTTCAGATGTTTGCTTGTGCTCTTGTACTCCCATGTTACTGGATGACTTTAAAATTTTATTTGGTAAATGACTTGTGAATGTAATCAACTTCTTCTAACAAAAGCCTTAGAGCCAAATTCCTCCTTAGTGTTAGTCCAGTGGATTTGTGGGAGATAATTCAGGGCTGAATTTGACCCATTGCTTTGTTGGCTTAGAAAGTCACATAGACTTTCCTAGGCAATCTGTTATATTAAAAATATAATAATAAAAATAAGTCTGTCTGTTTCTGAGTCAAAGGGGGAAATAAAAGGGGTAATGGCATATTTATAAATGTACAGTAGTGCAGGATAGGCTGAGAAATGATGGCTGGGAGATGAGAAGAGCAGAAGAAGCTGGAGCTGGAGGAATAGAGAATAGAGTACATGAAAAGGTACCTGCAACTACTGGAAGTATTCTTGTAAGGCATTTAAAACTGAACTTAGAATCCTGAGTTTTGCAGTTTCCTGCTTTAGAAAACAGTTGTACAATTCACTGTCAGGGTGTGTATTTCTCTCCCCCACTCCAGATGTTGCTATCTGGAAGTTAAGGCTGTTGCTTTTAGCAATTACAGTTTGCTCTAGAGAAAACATTAACTGCATGTGTCTGAGGGCTCCAGCTCTATGTTTGAATGTGTTATGTCAGAGTGACCTGCTGTGACAGCAGATTGGGTAAGTTTGAGTTTTAAACCTAAGAAAATATGCACAAAAACTCTTTTCCTCCCCCATGTAAGATGGGGATCTCAAAGTAAGGAAAACATTGGAAGTGTAATTTTATAATTTTAGTATGCAGCCTGCTTATATATCCCTTCCTGCCTAGGAACAGTAACTAGTACTTAAATTTAGTAGTGGTTATTAAGTACAGTTTCTACAAAAACCATAATTAGAGGTTGTCAGGCTAGAAATCTGTGGAAGGACCCCAGGTTCTAGCAGGACTTGGTGTAATGAGTCACCTCAGCAGTAAAACAAGACTTGTCAGTGAATGAGGACCACCAGCCAATCAATCATCTTGCTGCTTTGGCAGCATTAAGGATAAGAATGGTGGTTCAGATATCCACAGCTGAATGACTCCTCTGGTTTCACAACCCAGTCAGTGTTTGTGTGGGACAGTCATCACTGAAGCAGATGCAATTTTCCAACCCGCTGTTCTGTATGGAAATGATCTTGGCACTTGAGGCCAAAAGCAGAAACTCTGATTAGTTAACTCTCAAATATACACGTCCCAAAGGCACAGAGATCATCAAGAATTATGCAAAGGCAACAGCATCAGACCAATGATCATCAGTTATTTAAAGAAGTTGCAGCATTACATAGAAAGGGAAATACTTCCTCCTTCTATTTCTCTTTACCTTACAGTGTATTCTTTCTGCACTTGTCCCCTCACTATCAACAATTGCTTCTTCCTAAAGGTGATATTTGGTAATTTTCTTGTATAAGTAGATTTTCAAATAACTGAAAATCATTTAATACAATTTCTGTATCCTCTGTATTATTAATTGTTGAAGTTTCAGGTACAAGGTCCACAGCTGTCCTGCTGTTGTGACTGAAGAAAGGCAAAATAGAGAGTGAAGAGGGGCTTTGCCAAGGGGTTAAAAACTATCACAAGAGCCTGGCAGTTTAGGAGTTTTATGCCTTTGAGTTCAAAGATTAGTTTAAAAACAGATGATTTTTCAGAAAATCCAGTTCTCCTGTGAATAGATTTTTCAGAAAATCCAGTTCTCATGTGAGTAACACAGGCACTGTGACCTTTTAGGAAGCTTTATTTGCCTCTGGGAATATGTCAGTGTGTTAGAGAGAAGGCTGTCCAGTGGGAAGACAAGGCAGGGTTCTGTGACTTGGGTAAACATGCACCTCTTCCTGCACTTTGCTGCTCCAGGAAAGCCTTCCCTGCTGCTTTGGAGCAGTTTTCATGTGCACCATCACCCCCCACTCCCACACTGAGGGGCAGTCAGTGCTCCACAGCCCCACCAGCACTCCCATCCAGGCTTTGCCAGCTAGCCAAGGAATAGAGTGGGATTTAGTGAAAGCAAGCTGATGGAAG
This sequence comes from Haemorhous mexicanus, assembly GCF_027477595.1. Lineage (NCBI taxonomy): Eukaryota > Metazoa > Chordata > Aves > Passeriformes > Fringillidae > Haemorhous > Haemorhous mexicanus. The sequence continues at coordinate 63,863,652 of NC_082345.1, read as the reverse complement.
TCTGGAGTGAGTGCTCTAGAGACAGAGGCATGGGAGTGTGAACATGGGTTTGCTCCTTCAGGAAAAGAAGGGGCTTTCCTGCAAAACTGAGACACTTGCTGAGGAAGGGAGGGAACTGGAGAGCAGTGACAGGGAGTTTTTATTCTTTGAAGTAATTTGCAAGGGCAAAGCATCTGTTTCCATTGGCATCAGTAAGGTGGTCTTGAAAGCAGTATGTGTGCCATAATGAAATGTTACAAAAGCAGAGTTCAGGCTAAGCACTGATCCAGCTTCCATCAGTGCAAGTCTTTGGCTGCTTTTAGAGTGCTTGAGTAATTCCAGTAATTTCTGATTGTAATCTTGTCAAGGTGTTCTTTCTTTTCCCTGGCAAGAAGAGAAGCCCTTCCTGCTCAATGTCTGCCTTCTCCCTGTCTCCAGGTGTGCCTGTGTTCTTAAATCTTATGCTTGTGGAGGTAATTAGCTAGAGGTACTACATGTGGTAAGAGGGAGAGTAGCAGGCTAAAAAGTGTTAAATATTCAAGCAGAAAATGAACTTAGAAGACTGTTATGTTAAAGAGGTTGCAAACATGTTGAAGGTCAAGGTTAAAGTTCATGAAATTTTGATTTGCATGCTTTTTAGGCCATTTTCCCATAAGTTAAGTTCTAAGTACAAAGGTAGGAGCAATTACCTGTGTAGTCCCAAGAGGAGCAATATTTAAATAATACCAGGAAACAATAGTGTTACACCATTGAAAACAAACAGCATTTTAACATGATTGTTCTGTAAAACTCAAAATAATCCTTTGGCTTTACATGGCATTAGTAATACATTGCTGGAATGTGTCCAGTTTTGAGTAGTGTGCTTTGAAAGTGTAGAGTCTCTACAAGAGAGTATGTGATCAGAGCCCAAAAAACATGATTAACAAGAGAAGACTGAAAAGTTCTGGTTTTGTCTCAGAAGATAAAGGGAAGAGAAGATGCATTTGTCTAGTACATAAGAAGTTCCTACAGAGAAATAAGGAAATAAATTGTTCTGTAGGACTAAAAATTATAACTTGACCTTATGGTAAAGGAAACTTGGTTAAATAGCAAGGTAAACTTGCTTGTAGCACTTGTCTGGGGAGGAGTAGGACTGTGAGTACTGCAGGTTGTGCAGACCAGGTGATGTGAGCATCTCAGACCAGATTCAGTGCTCCCTCAGGAGAGGCTTCCAGCCCTGTTTTCTCTTGGCTCAGGTCGATGTGAGCATCTGCTCCCACCCACCCCACAGTAACAAAGGAAGGGTATCAGGCATGTGGGTGGATGGGGGACCAAATGAAATGCAGCCACTGGACACACTTCAGCCACTTTGGTTGCCAACTTGTGTGCTGACCACTGTGAACTTGCTGAAGAAAGTCTTGGAGTCATTCAGAGACTTTATTTGAATCCTTGTAGCAACTTGTGTCAGTTTGCAAACCTAACTGTCTGGAAAATAAACCATGTAAATCTAATCTCTGAGTGATGCCAGGGACTCACCTGATTTTGGATGTTTCTCCATCCCTGCCCCAGTTCTAGTGCCAAGTTCATTTCCAGTGGCAGCCTTTCACCTGATGCCATCTGCTTGGTGCTGAGGAATCTTTTAGCTTTGCAGGCAACTCATCTGGTTTGCAGCAGCTCTGTGAATTTCCATGGTAAATGTCCCACCATGTCCCAGGTGCTCCTCAGAGGCTGTAGATGTTTGTTGTTACTGTGTCTCCCTGTTTTTACCTTCTCAACTGGCAAACCTCTCTGTGTTTTTCTGTCCTTATGCTTATACAAAGAGCATATGCTTTGGTTTTCTCCCAAGTGGAGACATACTTGCTCCCAGTTGTTGTCAGCATGACAACATTTGCAGCAGTTAACAGGACTTGCAGGTTTTGGTACTAATCCCATCCTGGCTACAGCACAAGAGCTTTGCTAAGCCACCTGAGAGCAGTGTTCCTCTGAGCCATGCCTCTGGTGACCATGCAGGTCATAGGACTCTCCCATGTTAATTTATGCCTTCCCTCAGATGTGTAAGCAGGACATGCAGAGGAAATCCCCCATTGACTTCTCTAACTCCTTCTCCCCTGTGAAAATTTTCACATTGCCTCTACCTAATTTTCACATTGCCTCTACCTGAGTATCCAATTATTCTTTTAATGCTGCAGAACTTCTTAGCTGACCTTCTTCTTCCTGTGCCTCTGGAGAGTCACCCTGTCTGTAATTACCAGATTCCTTTGAAAAGATGGACATTGACACTTCTGTCCTATCTCTGACTTTTCAGGTTTCTCTTACTAACATGCCTCAGGCCTTCTCATCCTGCCTGGTTCTCTCCACAGATTGTGGTGAGAAGCACCTTTCTCCTTACAACAGTCATTCATTGAAATATTACAACTTTCACATCTGCCTGATGTTCCCTGCTGGAGCAAAGGGGATCTAGCCAGATGTTTCCTGCCATCAGGAATAATTACTTCTCACTGTTCACTCCGTGGTCCCTCACACAGTAGTACTGGGAGAGCAGCCTATGGAATGCTGTGGCCTTCCCTTTAGGATTGCTTTGAGGCCAGTGTGCCAGAGGGGGCTGACTGCATCAGTCTCTTGTAGCATGCACAAAGCTTTGTGGATGGATGTGGTTAAGAGTCTTCATTATGAGAAATTGTACGTTGTTTACTCCAAGGTAATGTCTGGGGTTTTAGCTGCCTGGAGTTCAAGGGTTGAATACAAACACAGCTGAAGGGGCAGTGAAAAACATGAGACAAGCAACTTGCCTTTAAAAGGGAAATAAGTGAAAGAGCTTGTATTATGTCAGTCTGCTGAAACTTCAGGTTTTATCTGAAGCTTCCCAGCTGCACAAGTGCTCCCACTGTGCAGCTGTCTCGGGTTTGTTGCAGTCAGCATTGCAGTTCTGATCCCAGGAGTAACACTATCTGCTGTCTTGCCCCCCCTGTTTAGAGTGTTCTCAAGGCACTTCAGAACTTTCCTTCTTTCTTAGAAGCAGTTTTTATTGACTCTTGGCCACTAGAATTGAGTGGGAAGAGCTTTGTTTTATAATGTCCCTCTACACACTGCCCTCTGTGAAGCCTTGATCCTTAAGCAATATCTTAAAAAAAATAAACAAAGACCCAGGTTGTATCTGGAAACAATTACATTCCTTCGAGTCAAATAGAAAGTTCATCCAACTTTTATTAAACACATTAGATGAGATGCTATCCTACAGATTTTTATTGGTTTCAGCTTGCATTCAACTCAAGCTGTTCACAACCTTTTGATATATACCACAGTCCTAACACTACCAATGAACAGCACTTAGAATGTGATCCTCTTCTTGTGTTTTGTGGTATGAAAATAGAGCTCTCAGCTTCTCCAATCTCCAGGAAGGCAAGTAAACCAACAGTCAGTACTTGACTGTAAAGTTTTGCCAAGGTGTTACCTTCCTTTACACCACACACTGGGGAGGGGGAAAAACAGAACCTTTTTCCTGGGCTTTAAATTGCAAGGTCTACACAGCATAACAGTGTTTGTGTCTTCTCCTGAACTTGTGCTGCTGTCTTGACTGGTAGGTTTTGAAATTAATTTCACCCCCCCCTCATGCTCAGTTCAGGAGGTTGTTTGCTTTTGTGATTTAGTCAAGCTAGTAAAGTCTTCCTCAAAATCCACTTATGTTCTCATGGTATTCAGAGTACAAGCAGTGAGTACAGTTAAGACCCAAGCAGTCATCAAAAGGTCTCCAACTAAGCCTTGTTGCTTGATTAGTGCCTCATACACAAACCTATTTAAATATAGGAAAAAACTTTGAACCTTCTACTAGTGATGGGCTTAATAACCTTAATATTTGCCTCACAGGCAAATTTCCAGGAGTGTAAGGAACAAAACTTTTTTCTACATTCACATAGCAAAAACAGAACGAGAAACAGAGCTCAGACAGAAACTCGGCTTTAAAATGGCTCTTGTAAATTTGTTCCTGTGTTCCCCAAACTCTTCTTTAACTTTTTTGCCAAGGTGTAAGCAGTCATGAAACCATTTACAGCACTGAATGTGTGCTTCAGTGTCTGTGTCTTGTACAGAAGTACAAGCCATAGTCACAAAAACATGAGAGAGAGAGGAACTGGGACCAAGCACTCCAATATGCACTTTCTGGAAATATATCTCTGCCCTGCATTTATTGTGTCCTCTTTCCCTAGGAGAAAAATATGTATTTTTAGTGTTTGACAGCTCTGTTAAAGATCAGCTGAAATTTTCCTTTATACTTCTTTGTTGGTTCAATTTTTTGTCACCTGGAGGCTGTTTCCTGTTTAAAAACCAGACTGATGAAATGTTTTAAGTGCTATCTATGCTTAAAAGACAGATTGTTTTAATTTTTGTTCTATACTCTCTGATACAATACTGTTGAAAATCAGTGATTGAGGAAAGCTTTGAGGAACTGAACTTTCAAATTTTAATGGATTCCTTATACACCACATTTGTCCAACTTGGTGATTCATCACAGATTTAAGTCTGCAATTAGATGATGAGTAGAGGTCTGTGGATTCTGCTTTGCTGTAGGAATGGCACTGACACTGAGTGTGGTTGAGACTGCTGCTGTCTGGAGCAATGAGGAGTGCAGAAATTGTATTGAGACATCCCCTTGGAGACACCTGAAGGCATGTTGTAGTCTGATAACAAGGGACACTGAAGTGACTCTGACATTGTTGGACTCCTCTGAGAATCTGTACTTCCAAACCATACCTCAGCCTGTTGTGAATTGCTGTGGGTTTGGCCCATAAACATAAATGAATCCCTCTTAGAGCTGCTCAAGCACTGAAATGCTATTGAAAAATTCTGGCACATGGGCCTGAGTTGTGGAAACCAGTGCAGTGATGTCAGTTGGAGTTTTGCCACTGTTTTTGCTGTGGCCAGAATTTAACTTCAGCTGTGTTACAGGTCAGAGCAGAGCGTGTTTGCAAAATTGGCTCAGAATCTGCATCCCTGCCATCCCTCTTGCTATTCCAGGCTCAAATTATTCTAAACTTAGAATTCATGCAATTAAATGAACACTAAAGTAATAATAAATGATATTTTGTTAAGATAAACCAAAGTGAAGGTTGATCTTGTGATAAAGGCACTGATTTGGCACTTTAAAGATCACAGTTTAATTCCCAATATGGACACAAATCTTTTGTAGAAATTTGGAAGATCACTTATTCTCTCTGGGTCTCAGTTTTTTGGTTATAAAATGGGACTGAGTTGAACTCTCTTCTCTGTATACAGTGAGCTTTTCAGAGCATGCCTGTGAATATAAAGTTTATGTGAAACCTGTAAGAAGACAGATACTTCAGGGTTATGGGGTTTTTTTTAGGCCACTATCATAAGGAAACAGTAATACTTGCAAAGTGTCTGGGCCTCTGGACAATCAGGTCTTACCATGGCTTTTAAAATCTTTGAAATTACTTAGCCAGATCAGTATCCCATGTAGAGTCATGGTTTGAGCAGAACTGGCTATGGGGCACTAGGTCACCACTCACTCCCCACCATTGGGATGGGGGAGACAAGCAGGAGAGTGAAAGTGAGAAGTCATGGCTGGGATAAAGAGACTTTGAGATTAAGACAGTTTGATGGCTAAAGCAAAAGCTGTGCCCACAAGCCAAGCAAAAGAAGGGATTCTTTCACTACTTCCCAGGGCAGGCAGGTGTTCAGCCATCCCCAGGAGAGCAGGACTGTATCTCATGTAACAGGTACTGGGTCAGACAAATGCCATCACTCTGAATGTCCCCTGCTGCTCCTCCTGCCAGCTCTGATACAGAACATGACACCACAGTTCAGAATGTCCCTTTGCTCATTTGGGGTCAGTGTCCTGGCTCTGTCCCCTCCCTGCTTATTGTGCACCCCCAGCCTCCTCACTGGCAGGGCAATTTTAAAAGGAGAAAAGGTCTTGATGCTCTAAAAGGGCCACTCAGAAATAACACATTTTATATATTGTCAACACTGTTTTCAGCAGAAATCTAAAACATGGTTCATCCTAGCTGCTATTTAAAAAAAAAAAATAACCCTATGCCAGAGAAAACCAGTACATGAAGGGCTTGTGTGGCAAGGCTGTGGTCGTGGGAGTGCACTAGGGGTGGCTTCTGTGAGAAGCTGCCAGAAGCTTCCCCTGTGTCCTACAGAGCCAGCACCAGCCTGCTCCAGGATGGACCCACCACTGGCCAGGGCTGAAGCCATCAGTGATGACAAATAACACAGTTAAAGAGGAAAAACCCTTCTGCACACCAGCAGCTGGAGAGAGGAGTGAAGATATGTGAGAGAAACAGCCCTGCTGATGTGCAGGCCAGTGCAGAAGCAGGGACAGGAGATGCTCCAGATGCCAGAGCAGAGATTCTCCTGGAGGTCTGCAGGGGTGCAGAGATCCACCTGCAGCTTGTGGAGGGCTCTGTGTCAGAGCAGGGGAAGAGCATCAGGAGCTCTCCTTCTGCAGAGGAAGGAGTGGCAGAGATAATGTGTGAACTGAGAAAAAACCCCATTTTCTGTCCCCTGTGCCTCTGGTGGGGAGGAAGTAGAGAAATCAGCAGTGAAATTAAGCCTGGAGCAAAGAGAGGGGTGAGTGGGAAATGTTTTTAAGATTTGGCTTTATTTTTTATTATCCTTCTTCGAGCTGATTTGGAATGAATAAAATTAATTTTTCCCCAAGTCAAGTCTGTTTTCCCTCTGACAGTAACTGCTGACTGACCTCTCCCTGTCCTTATCGTGATCCATGAGCTTCTTGTTATATTTTCTCTGGCCTGTTGATTTGAGGAGGAGAGTGTAGAGTGGCTTTGGTAGGTACCTGACAGCCAGCCAGGGTCAACCCACCATAACACATTTCTTAGCTTAGAAGAAGAAGTGCAGCACTATAGAATAAAAACCACTACTCTATTGTAAAGATGTATTATGGGAAAGTAGATTAATGTAAAAAAAACTGTGTCAAGAAGGAAATGTCTCTGCTAAAAGTACACAAATTCTACCAAATAAAAGTGCTGTAAGTGCTTCCAGGGAGCTTGGAAAAAAATGACAATGTGATTATGATATGTTTACTGTGTGTCAAATTAAACTAAGACAACTCTCTTTTCCAGGTCACATGAATCAAAGGGATGAAACAGACAAATGGATTAAGGCTGACACACAAAACGGCAAAGTGTGTCTTAAAAGCCAAAGCTGGATCCAGTCTGTCAAGCTGAAGAGTTCTTAAAGGTGAAATAGGGCAAAGAGATTAAATCAAGAAACTACAAAGGAACATTTCTGTAAAATTACGAAAACTTTTGGATGAATATTCTTAATACAAAAGAGAAACTATTAAAAAGGAGAGCATTTTAACCCAAGATTTGCCTGTGGCAGTGCTGGTGCTAAACAGTCTGGTTTACTTTTAGTGCCTTTTAGGAACGAGATGATCTTGTGTATTCAGAATTCATATAATTGACCCACTCACCATATCAGTTTAAAAGCTGGTAGCTTTCAAACAGAACTTTGGAGTTGTCATTTAAAAATTAAAAAAAGCATTTTTAACACTTCCAAGATGACATGCTTTGCAAGCTGTGTTATACTTCTAAATGAAATGTCTTAATACTGTGGGAATTCTGCTGGTTTATGCAAAATGCAGACAATTTTCTTCAACCAAATTGTATCATGGATAGGAAAAAATCACTTTTAGGTGGTTCTTATGTGGTCTTCTCATTTGGTGGTTGAACCCTGAGCCGTTTCTGCCTGGGTGATGGGTACTTTCTGTGTAAAAATACTTCTGTGAAATGACAAAACTTGCTCTGTGTCATCCTGAACCTCTGGTTTGTGGATAGAAAGAAGAACTCCAACTCTGTCTACCACTGCTCATCTGCAAAGAAAAGCCTTTAAAATAAATAAAAGTACCATAGATCTGGCTGATTTCAAGGAGGAGCACCCCTCCAACTGGACTTCAGAGGAGAGTCCACCTGAGCATTCCCTGAAGGAGAAGCTGCCCTAGAAGGGAAGTGTTGCCCTCGTGCCTGAGAGCTGGAACCTCTTGGTTTGCTCTGTCTGCAGTGACTGAGAGCCCTGTCCTGCAAAGCTCCAGGCAGCCCTGGGGGGCAGAGAGGGAGGTGAGGGGAGCAGGTAAAACTGCACAAGGGCAGGTCTGATTTTTGTGGAGGGTTCTGTGTCACAGTAAAACAAGCACACACTAAAGTAAATGGGGCTTTTAAAAGCCTTTCCATGCCTCTCTATGGCACCTTATAAAAGCAGTAGTGAAATTTGTGTTTTAAGCTGAAATGTCAGAGTCCCTGCCAGCTGAGGGGATGGTGAGGAGCAGGAGAGAATTCAGACTGCCAGCTCAGACTTTAAGTTTTGTGTATATGTGTGTGATCTTTAAGTCATAATGGTACATTATGAAATTATGAAATTAACTTCTTTTGCCACAGGATTCCCCAGGAGATATAATTGTCCCTGGCTAATGGACTTCAAGAGTCAAGGGCAGCATATCTACTGTAATTCAGGGTGGTTAAAAACTCCCCTTCCTGTTTTTTATTGTGTACTGCTTGTTGGGATGAGGTGGGCTCTAATGCATATGACAAATTATATGTATTTTTAATATAAATAGTAATATATAAAACATTTCTAGTAGTATTACTAAAGGCATTACAATATTACTAGATATGAGTTATTATTTTACTATTAAAAGCCACAAAAATAATAAATTATAATGGTTTTTGATACCCAGAAGAATATTTGAAATTAATGATTTCTGTGCCCTGCTGCAGCCAAAGTGAAAAAAGCACCTCAAAATTCACACCACATGAAAACAATCTAGTAGGTACTTCACAAGATTGAATCCATTTAATGGTCCCATTATTCACCTGAAATACAAAGCCTGTCAGCCTCTGAGATTAAGGTTGTGATTTTTGAGACTGCTGCATCAGCAATTTAAGGGAGAACATAGTAAGAAAATATGTTATTTGTTCCATATTCAAAAGAAAGCAAACTCAGACTTTGAATTAATTTGCTAAATCTGGCAGGAATTAAACATCAGACTTGTTAGTTACTTGCTTAAATAAGTTTTAATCAGCCAGCAGAAAAATTGTGCTACCACTAAAGCTACTGATTATATTCATTCCAAGCTAAAACATGTTGAGACCAGCTAGAATGTTAATATGAAGGTCAAGAATGAGTTGAAGGAGGACAAACCCTGCCTTATGAGTTTCCCCAAAGGCATTGAACAATGTCTTGTTCTGCTCTAATGAGGTGAAACTGTATTTATCTCTAGACAAGGGAAGATTAGTAGGTTATCAGCAATTAGAATTTGAATGGCAAATCCCTTGTGTGCCCATATATCTTTTTTTGTCCATTTGATGAGAAGACATTCTTGTAACTGGAGCAAATTTAAACTTTAACACTTTTTTCATCTGTGCTCCCTTTAATTTGGTTCTCCTGCTCTCTCAGCTGCCAGCCAGCCCACAGTTCAGACCTGCAGACAAGAACATCAGCTTGTTCAGAGAGCTGGACTCAGCCCAAGAGGCTTTTATGAGAATGAGGGCTCTGGGGGCACAAGTGACTGTTGAGAAGAGGAGAACTGTGCTCAAGTGCGTGGCTGTAGTTGTGTATTAAAGAATCTGTAGTCACTGCCTACTCACTGCTCTCCACTCCTCAAGAAGGCTGTACTTGATGAGTACCAGCCACAGCAAGAGTGAAGTTCTCTGGGGAGTCAGTGTTTATGTCCTGGAGAGGACCTTCATGGCAAACAAATCCTCTAACACATGCAGATTTATTCGTTGCTTACTCTGCACGGGACTACAAAAACTTTCATTATTGAAAGATGAAGACAGCTTGAATCAACATCTGAGAGCCAGCAGTGCTGTCTGGTGCAGCTGTCTTGCTTGAAGGCATTCATACTCCAGTGAGAAAGATTTGCTATGCTTCCCTACTAATGCAACAAATGGCCTTTTATTAAAGTGTGATTAGTTTTAAGAAAAAATAATACAGTGGTCTTTTCATGCTCTAGAGAAAAACCCTTGAACTGTAGAGATGCTGCACAATTTCTTCATTTTTCATTTTGAAGAATTTGTTTTTTCAGGCTCTGATCTGTGTTTTTTGATGAAGGTGGTTATGTTACCATCCCAGTCATATCCAAGCCAGGAAGGATGGTCAGCATCGTTATGTTCCTGTTTCTCCAGTTCAGCTGGGTATTCCAAGACAGCTTGTCTGCAACAAGAGTTTAAAAATAACAATGACAAAACTTTTCAGAGGCTGTTTTTACAAAGAGCACTAAAAAGAGTTTAATGAGGATAAGTTCCTTGTTTTAACTAAAGCTACCAATATTATAAGGGTGTTGTGGAAAGTAAACCAGAAGATAATTGGTTAGGTCATAGAGTCACAGAGTGAATTAGGTTGGAAGAGGCCTCTGGAGAGTGTTTCAACCTGATGTTGCTTTAAGTGTATCCAGCTAGACCAGGTGAGTCATGGCTTTGCCAGATGAGTTCTGAATATCTTTAGGGATGAAGGTTGGACAGTCTCTGGGATCCTCTTCAAGAGTTTGGCCAGCTTCCTGGTTAAAAAATTAAAGTTTTCTTGTAATCAGAATGTGATCAGAATTTTCCATGTGCCATTTGTCCTATCAGTGCACCTTTGACACTGGTCTGGCTCTGTCTTCTCTTCTGTATGCTCTGATAAGAGTTAGAGGCAGCAATAAGGTCTCCTCCATCTCAGATCTTCTCCTGGAACTTAGCAAAGCAATTCTCTGAAGGTTCTTCACACGTCACATGCTCCAGCACTTTAATGGTCTTGGTGGGCTTCATCCACACTTGCTCTAGGGTGTCAGCATCTGCCTGAACACAGATCTGAGAGGATGATGTCACTGGAATAGTAACATTGTCTTTGGAAGAAAATATAAAACCAAAAATAAATAAACCAGCTACATCCAAAGGTATTACAGCATCTCCAGCATGTTTTCTCATGGCTCTGTAGGAAGGCTATAGTAACTGTGCAGGTCTCTCTGTTCTTTCATTTGAACCTGTGTCTATGGCACCTCCAAGTATTTTCACCCTTTCCTCATTCATCTTCTGCTTTATTTTCGACAGTCTCTCTGCTGTAGGTATCTTCTGTCACCCACCTCTATTAACAGGTATTGTTTCAGAAATGGAGTTGAGTACACAATGGGCAGTGCTACAGGAGCCTTGTGGTTACCTGCATTTGCTGGCACTGGCTCTGGACCTGCCCCAAGGCTGTGTTTGGTTTTGCAGCCTCTCTGAGAGCTGAACCAGAAGAGAGTTGTCTGTGATGCCCAAACCTACCCGTGAGCCCTCAGATCCCCCTCAATGTTTTGTGACCACTGCCCTTTTGCAGAATTAGAGCACAAAACTAATAAACTAGATCAAAATTTGAGAAAATCAGGCCTCCTGAGTGAGACAATAAAAAGAAGAAGAGCAACTCTCCTTTATTTCTCGGCAGCATCAATCCAGCAATTTTCAGTACCTTCCCAAGTTGAAGAAACAGAACCTACCACTTGCAGTCCTGTGAGTGTCTCTTTCTTTCCATGCCTTGTGTGAGCTGGTTGCCAGCCTGGTCCTGCTGAGCTGAGCACCCTCCTGCCCAGCCTCCCCCTGAGCTGAGGTACTCCAGGGCTCCTGGGGAAGAGCCAGCTCTGCAGCTCCCATCCTCTCCAGCAGATCCAGCCTGATCTGGTGTGTCACAGCCACAGCAAGGCAATCTTTCTTCCTGCTGGCCAACTCCTAAGCTCTGGAAAAATATAATATACAGCATCCAGACAATACTGGAAAAAAATCCAAATTGAAGGGCTCTGTTATCTGCCAGTAATGCTGCTACAGTGTTTTTTGTGTTTGTTTCCCAAAGTGGAAATGCTGGAGATGGTTACAAGGGCAGATGTGCCCAGCTGTAATGCTTGCACCTCTACAGCAGGAAAGGGGAAGTGGGCAGGAGTGGAAAAGGGACAGAATTAGTGAAGCAAGAAGGGCTTGTTTTCAAGCCCTGCAGGATATTTTTTTTATAAAATGTCCAACACTGACACACTCTATGAACCACAGGAACACAAGGCTGCATCTGTTTTTATATTAGGGAGGCCTGTGCCATTGAGGAATGTGTGCACAATTTATATGAGCTATAAGCTCTGACCTATAAAAAATCAACTCATCCAAGTCCAAATTCCTGTTTTTCATGGAAACTGCAATGTATAGTGGCTGTCTGAAGCATGTATGAGGGGAGCTGTTACTACTTTTTTGGAAACTTATGATGTCCCATGCCTGGAGCTACAGTTGAGTGGTGTGCCAGAAACAGCCATTCATTAATCATCAACACATGGTAAAAAGATTGTTTATTTAAGATATACTGTCCTGTGACAGAACTTGATTATTTTATTTATTTATTTATTTGTTTATTTACTGTCTTAAATGAGCCAATTGATGAACAAAAGTATTTCAGCCAACAATTACAGTTATCTTTGGCAAAACAACTGTCTCTTGGTATAAGTCAGACAAAGTACTGGCCCAAACACAGGGCTTGAGCAGCACTGGAATACCTAATTGAATCCTTACCCAAAGTTTGAATCCACTTTACTGGGAGGGGGTAACTGGGAATTACAGTTCTGCAACATGTTCTGAATCCTGAGCCATTCCGAAATTCCACAATTTTTCAGAATCCCAGAATGTGCTGAGTTGGAAGGAACCCACCAGGACCATAAAGCCCAACTCCCAGCCCTGCACAGCACCATTCCCTAGAGCCACCCCGTGTGCCTGAGAGCATTGTCCAAACACTTGAACTCTGTCAGGCTGGTGCTGTGACCACTGCCCTGGGGACCCTGTTCCTGTTTGACTGGGTCCATCATAATAAAAAGCAGAGATTTTTGGGAAAAAAAAACAAAAAACAACTTGTTGAGCTGAGGTTACAGAAACCAATCAACAGTAAAAAGTAATGGAAAATAAAAACTCAAACATGGGAGAAATGTTTATAGTGCAGGTACAGGAGAAGTTAAGCAAGTGGAAGCAGGGAGCTAATGGGAAAAGCAGGAAGCATTCTGCAGGCATGCTCCAGGTTACAAAATGTGGTAAGAGTACACGGGATCTGAAGCATTCTGAGGTCCATGTCAGCTGCAGTAGTTTTATCATTTTAGGACATCCAGTTCATGTGCACTCAGTGGCTGAAACATGGCACTCCAGGAGCCTCTGTGTCACTTCCAAAAAGAGAGTTACAATCCGTGAGAAGACAGTACTGTATTTTTGTTGCTTGTTAAACAGAAGACTTAGGAGTAATTGTTGTTGGTCTTTTACCAAATTGTGTGTAGGAGGTCTTAATTTTCAGTTCCATGTTTGTTGGATCTTTCCTGCCCTGAGACCTGAATATTTGGATAACATCTAAGAAATTCTGTGAGATCTTACAATCTCCTTTCTAACCAACAGCAGCCATTTGAAAACACAACAACAAAACCAAACAAAAATTAAAGTCTTCTCCAAATGTCAAATGTATTGTAACTATTAAGACCTAATGTAATTTTTGTTTAAAAGGCAAAAATTGTAAGAGGAATTGTTGATGAGTTTGTTGTTAATAGCGTAGTCATGAGTTTAGGAGAAATGTTACCAGTTTTATTTTAGTGCAGACAAGAAAGAAGGAAGCACCTAATTTTGAATAATTTAAGATCTTTATGGGGAACCACGCTGTTACAGATGAGATGTAGTTTGGGGAAATTACAAGACTAGCTGGCTTCTCTGTCAATGACACGTTTCCTTTCTCATTTTGCATCTAGAAATGTTAACACAGAAAGTTTTACAGGGAACAGAAGTGTTTCTCTAAAGATGCCAGTATGTGATTTCCTGTAGTCTTAAGGAGTAGTCTTAAGCAAGTCAAACTGACACCACCTTTTCCTACATTTTAGAAAGCAGTGAGTTAGGTTGTTTTTCCTCTAGCAGAAGAAATCAGTTGTACCAGCACTATGTACTTCCAGATTAGATTATCCATGATTCTTTCTGCCATTTAGAAACTGGATTAACTGAAAGGTCATTAACCTCTGGATACAGAAGTGTGCTGCAGGATACCAGGCCACAGACCTTTTTTTCCTTCTACCATTTATTAAACCTGGAAGCAGGGCAGTATTTTGGCAAATATAATCTCAAAATCTTCCTGATACTGGAAAGAATGAATAATTGAAAACCAATAACTGTTTCCTATGAAGCTGCATTGGATTGAAACTTGAAGAACTTTGTGGCTCCACGTGTTTTCTATTTTAATCTATCAAAACAGAAAAAATTGAAAAATAATGTGCACAATACAAGAGATATGACTCAATACTTTCAAGGTTTAGTCTATTAAGAAATGTCTGCTAGGACTGGTTAGTGTTTAACAATAAATAATGGGGAATTCCTTTGGAACAATGAAGTAATTTATTATGCCACGGATATTTTAGGACAGCTTTAAACTAAAAACATATTTCTTCTATTGCTTATTTAGAACCTAAGCCACTAGCATGTTTAATTCTCCAGATGAATATGATTTTGACATAGACCTCTTCCACCTCCTTAAACAGGGAATGAAATTTCTCTGCAGTGTGGGTTTCACACCCTCAGAACATAAATTACACCTGAAACCAGCCCTTATCTTCTGAAAATCTAAGAACCTGAATATGGTTTTAACAGTTAGTCTGAAAACAGATCTAGGGCCTGATTTAGTTTTTCTGAGAGTCTTTTGCTTGTCATTCTTCACTAGAAACATACAGGTTGTGAAAGAAGCACATCGTTTTATAGAAATATGTGACAGTGACAATACTGTCATTGCTGTTGATGTTGTTGAAAAGCCACTGCAAGATAACTAACTCTAGCATCAGGGCATATTTTACTGTGCTTTTGATGTAGGTATTGGCAGAAGATAAAGGTTTTATCATCATTGCCATATTGACCTTGAACTGCAATTAAAAAAAAAACCAACGATTTTCCGAAAGTGGGAAACATGCAGGACATGTCAGAATCTAGCTGTGAACTCACTTTTATCTTCTGAATATCATTCCCAGTATGTTCTGTGGCCTGGCAAAGTCTAGGGTGAGATGTCTTTGGACCTGTTGGAAGGAAAAAGGAGAAAATATTCAGGACTGCATTCTTCTGCATAGCAATCCACCTAGTAGGTGTTGTCCCAGACTCAGATGGTGCAGGGTAGGAGTTTCCTATCACTGAATATGTGGTGTGAAGGGTTAGAGACTGAGGCTGGCAAGGAAAAAAAACACCCACTCTCCAGAAAATGAGATTAGAGAAAATAAAATTGGCAAAGTTTACCTAGTTCTAAACATCACAAAAAGGGCAAAGATAACACAGGGTGGAGACATGTGTCTCATGGTTGCCTTTTTGTTTTGCAAAGATGTGTAACTCTCCAGGGTTATCTTTAGAGTAAAAATAACTGGTTGGGAAATTCCTTGGCTGGGTTAGAAGAGTTTAATCAAGACCTTTGGAGAACCCATTGCACATGGGACTCTTAGGCAGAAGCAAAATCCTGGGTCATCCCAGGCCAGAATAATGCAAATGGGTTTCTGAGAAGTCATGTCAGCTCCTTGGTGGTGGCTCACCCAACACAAATTGGAATTTGCACAAATTTCTGTTCCCATTACATCTCACTTCTACAGGAAGATGGATCAGCAAGCAGAATCAGAAAGGGCTGGCACACTGTTGCTGCTCTAAACAGAGATATGAAGTCACAGAATAAACAAGTCAACAACAGTAATCTGAGGATAAAAGATAAACACTCGAGGCTTAAGATGAGAAAAACTGTAAATCAAAAAATATTAAGAGATTAAATGAATCTGAATTATTTTTTTTTCAATTACTACTGTTGCCTGCCAATCCTTCAAAGTACGTTCTGTATCTAACAGGTGTTTAATTAGAAGTGGAGATTTTAAGGAGAAAGTTCTGAGATGACACTGAGAAAACTACATCTGAGAGAAGTGAAGAAAATAAGACCAATGACAGCAGAATTGTTTGTGGTAAGACAGGGAAATAGTAGAGGAGGATTTGGAAAGTGTGAAGCACACTGGAAATACCTTTTGGGTTATTAAGTGTGTGTATTGGTCTTGTGCTCTCTAAAGCAGCTATTAAGCCCTGGAATGGCTTAGCAGGAAGAACAGTACTTACAGAGGACAGTTAGAGCTCTCCTAGTACAGGCTGTCCATATTGGATGGTATTTTGTATTTCTTACTCTCATAAAGTTTGATTAAGTTACATACTCAGAGATATCAGCCATGTCTAAACTTCAGTTCCTTTCCAGTTTCAGGCCCTGTGGCATGTCTGGCCACTGTGCTGTTCTAGGTACAGGGCCTACTCTGTAATACTCTTAACCCCCATGGAAGGGTGGGGGACATTGAATACACATCTTTTGAGACTCACAGGACTCAACTCAGTTCTCCCAGTTTTTAAGAAGGGTAAAGAAGGAAGGCTTCAGCAATTACAGGCCTTCCAATCTCACTTCAGTGCCTGGTGAAATTATAGAGAAGGTTATTCTGAGAGTAACTGAGAAATATTTGAGAGACAGTGCAGTCACTGGGCACAGCCAGCATAGGTTCGCAGGGGGGGAAGTCCTGCTTAACCAACTTTATTTCCTTTTATGACAAGGTCATCCACCTAGCTGACCAAAGGAGGCCAGTAGACATGGTGGGTTTGGATTTTAGCAGAGCTTTTGATACTGTCTCCAAAAGTATCCTGGATAAACTGTCCAGCACTCAGCTGGCCAAGTCCATAAAACTCTGGGTGAGCAACTGGCTCACAGGTTGGGCTCAAAGGGTTACAGTGAATGAGGTTATATCAGGTAAGTGGCCAGACACCAGTGCTCAATTTGTAATGTTTTTATAAATCATCTGGATGCAGGAATTAAATGTAAAGTGTGCCAGTGATACTAAACAAGACTCCCTGCAGGGTAAAAAGGAACTACAGAGAGATCAGGACAGACTGAAGAGCTGGGCAATTACCAGCTGCATGAAACTGAACAAGAGCAAATACTCAATTCTTCACCTGGGATGGGGAAACTTGGTTATACACACACACTGGGGGATGAAAGGCTGGAGAAAAAGCCCTGCAGAAAGGGATCTGGGAGTCTGGGTCTGTGGAAGGATGAACATGAGCCAGCAGTGCCCTGGCTGCCAGGAGGGCCACCTGTGTCCTGGTGACATCAGGCACAGCATCACCAGCTGGGCAAGGGAGGGGATTGTGCTGCTCTGCTCTGCAATGGGGCAGCCTCACCTCCAGTGCTGGCGGCAGTTTTGGGCGCCAAAATGTAAGAAAGACATTAAAATATTAGAGACCATCCTGAGAAAGGTGACCCAGATGGTGAAATATCTTGAGGACAAGAATGACAAGGAGCAGTTTATGTCACTTGGCTTGTTCAGCTTGGAGAAGGGAAGGCTGAGGGGGAAGTGCTGACCAATGATAAGGCACAAGCTATGTCAGGGGAAGTTCAGACTGAACTTTAACAGAAGGTTCTTAGAGGTTGGTCAGTAAAAACCAGCCTGGGAAGGTGGTCACAGCACCAGAGCTTGACTCCCTTTCTGTTACTGTGCTGTGTTTTGAGCCCAGGCACAAATCTACTGCCATATATTGACATTCAGTCATTGGGAAACAGGCCCCCACAGACCCTTGGAGTGAGCTCAAGGACAGTGAGATGGCTGAGAGCAATAATCCCAGCCTGGTTTTCTCATTCATGTTCCCATGCGCCCTTGAGGTAGTGTCCTTTGCCAGCAGAAACATCCCTAAGAGGGCATTGTCTGCCATAAAGAGATGGAATCTGTATCTGCTCACTTCTGGCTGACACTGGAACGTGCAGATAACCCTGCCAGACCACAGGAGTCCTAAGGCACCAAGAGGGACAGCCCCTAAATAAAGAAGCTAGATGGGTTAAGCCAGATACCTAGTGTGGCACCATGATGTCAGTGAAGAAAACAATCTCATGTTTTGGGGTTTGCAACCTCCTCTGAAGTAAGATTAGGAAATATTTTCTTGGTAATTTTTCTACAGTACAGTGTCATGAGAATCTGGAGTAGCTCACAGCCTTTCCAAAGATATTTCAGGTGTTGTCAGTAAGATGAATGCAACCTGAGATGTCCAAGAAGGGGAGATAGTGGCAGGCTGCAGCCAAGTGTTGGATACTTGTGTCAATCATCTGTAAATGAAGCAACAAGACATGCAGAATTTAGAAGATTATTGAATAGATGAAAAAAGAAAAATGGCCAGAGCACAACTTTAGTGTCTGATTGGCAGGAAAACTATGTTTTAAAATTGAAGTAAGGTTTCTGGCACAGCAGAATTCTGACTCTCTGCAAGAGGCTCCACAGAAACTGTCACTTTCTAATATTAGATGTTAGTTAACTGTGATTACAGTCTAGTTTTAAATATTGTGGGGTTTTTTCACCTACTGAGAATGGTCTAACTTTCCCACCCATATAAGTGCATGGAGCACAGAGAAGCCTTTAGTATTTGTGCTATTGCATTGCTCTCTCTAAATTATGAGGATGCACTTGTATGACTTTTTAAACTCAGTTCTTTGTTACAAATGAGTGTCTCACACCAAGATTTTTGAATGTGTGGTTGGTATTTTTAGCTCTGAAGCACAGGTCCTTAGTTTCACCTCACAAGTCCATTTTTCAGGAACTGATACTCATGGCCTTTAATGCTGGCAGTTGCATTTGAGAAAAACATGACACACAGTCTGCAAGGTACATAAGCAGCCATGCAAGCTAATAATTGCTCCACTGACCTCAATGGGACCAGTCAAGAATACATTATGCACATACTTTAATTACCTTGTTCAGTCAGGACCAAAAATCAAGAGGGCACATGGTAAAAATCTGTCAAAGACATTTGATTAAAACCACTGGAGCGGGGTGGTAGAGAGATGAGGATTTTACTTGTACTAAACAGCCAATCTCATGAGACTCTGTAAGAGACAAGGCAGCAAGATAAAGCTGGGGCCTGGGGTTGTGGAACAAAAAGTTAGCACACTATGACAGTACTCCTGGTATTTGGAGCAATGTACATGTGCTTTGCTTATTCCAGATCTATTTATATGCTCAATATTAAGATCTGCAATAGATTAATAAATAGATCAAAATAGTTTTAAGTAGATTCATATTCTTATTTTTAAAAAAGTTGCTGACTCTGAAGTCAGTAACTGGTATCAGATGCATTTAGAAAAATCTACATTTGTCATGCACTGGATCCTATTCCCTTTAGAGGACTGAATGACAGAATTCATTGTTCATTCCATTGTATCTTCAGAACTTAGCTATTTAAAAGGCCAATTCATTTAACCAGATATTTATTTTCAGTTCTTGCTGTATATTTTCATGTGTAGAATATTTCCCACAGCAATTTCATTTTTTCCTTATGAAATAAGAATTATCCTTGAATCAGGCTCATTCCCTGAGTAAGGCTCAGAACAGAACTGCTGAATATTTTATACAATCAACATTTGCAAAATGACTTGTACCTGCCCTAGGCATACAGAACCATGACATAGAGACTCACAGCACCTCCACTGAAGTCACTGGAGCTTGTTGAAAGACAATTGATTTGCCTCAGAATATAGGATTAAAATGATTAAACTCTTCTAATTTTAGAGTAACATGCATAGCACATACAAAATATCCTTAATGTACATCTATTTCTACATTAATTTAGTATTTTAATATTATATATTAATATTACTGTATTAATTTTAAAATTATTTGTCTTTAAAATAAGATCCCTGATGTTACAGGACACAGTAACGTATATCCTTTGGAACAGGTTCATTCCAACTTTCATCTCCTGACCATTTTTAAACAGTTTCTGAGTGGAAAATATTTTTTTACTTAGCAGCTGGATACCCTCAATTTACACTACAGATTGCCAAAGGATTTGTAAGACCCATTAACTTTAGCATGCACAGGTGTACCCATCTCATTTTATGGGGCTGCAAGCTGGATTCAAGTCAAAGACTTGTAAACTTATGGGTTTATGTGGAAGAGTCTTAATGTTCTTTTCTGAAAATAGTAGGGTATTAGCATTTAACAGATTGGCTTTTAAAGTGTTTAAAGAAAAGATACCAGGTAGGAACAAAGTGTTGGAAGGGGATTACTGGGTCACTGAGCTGACTCATTTTTCCCATTTGCAGGAACTGCAAAGTATGACCCAGTCCATTCCCTTACAAGAGCCATACTAACACCCCTTAACAGTTTGCCCCCTTCCCAGAAAGCTCTTTCATAATTCACTGCTGTGATAACCAAAAAATCTCCCGGCTGCCAGCCTAAATGTATTTACTGACATTTTATGGTGTTTGTTTTGTTTTGTTTTCCTGTGTTGGTATGTCATGTGCTGGGGAGACAGAACTGGTGGCAGCAGTACATACTTAACTGCTTTGGGAAGACCTCTGCACACAACTTCTATTACCACTGTCATTGTGGAAAAATAGCTGAGTATCTATCTAAACCCAAAGGACACAGAAGACTAGGACCCATGTAAATAATAATTAATGGTGTACAGTAATATCTGTAAGATATAACCCAAGGGCTAGTGTAAGATAGAGAGTGGCCTCCCAGATCTGAAACACAGCCAGTGAGCTTTGGCCTAGAGGCTGAGAAATTCATGTACAATTGGAAGGCAAACAACTTGATCAGAGAATATCTAAATTTAGGGCTGGCTAATTAGTTGGCCAAATAATCTCAAATTAGTTGAGCAGGGGCTGTGTTCAACCACTGCAGGGAATGAGGGGGTGTGTGGAGGACTGGAAGAATAGTCAGGGGTTATGGAGATGGGTGTTGGTAAGGAGCAAGGCAGGGACAAGTGATGGCTGCAGACTTATTGTGGGAGGAAATAGGACATGGGCAATTCAATGGGGAAAAAATGAGGACAACTGGTTCATTGAGTGGCAATATTTTAAAGGATACTTCAAGATAAACACTTCCAAAAGTAGTAATAAACTTGTTCATTGCCTTGTGATAGTGACAGAAGCAACATTATAACTTTTCCCATAAAATTTAAACAAAAAATGAAATCAGCATTTAAAAATTTTTGTTTGCATGCTTATTTTCAAAATGAAGCAAGTATTTTGTTTTGCCGTTAAAAAATATTAAAACTGCATAAGTAAGTAAACACACAAAAGCCAGAGCTATTAAGTCAGAAAGTACAGGGAAGGGATATAGGCTTTCATAATTTCAAAAAGGAACAATTCAGATACAGCAAAAAGATAATTGGGATGCCAGGCTTTAGTCAAAAAGAAATTATACAGAAAATACAAGGAGCAAAAATCCTGTAATAGAAGTTCATGGTAAAGAGGAACTAAGTTTCACTACAGACAAATTTTGATCTAAATAATTTAATTTCAACCCTGAGTGCTTGCTCCACCTTTTAGGCACCTCTTTTATTTCAAAGTAGCCACTGCCTTGCTGTGTTAAGACACAAGTATTAAGTTCTAATGCCCCAGTTTATGCTTTACCTGGGTTCAGAAAAGCACTGGGGAAAAAAAAAAAGCATGACAATATAAAAACGAATTAAAACAAAGCCACGATCCTTTCAAAGCACCCAAACCACCAGAACCTGGGAGAGTAGTTGCAGGAAGTTATATATAATGTGAAAGCTCTTCTCTCTTCACCCTTGTTTAGACATCAGTCCCTGGAGAGAAAAACTTTTACCTGGTACAGTGTGGACACCTTTATACTCTAACTGCAGCCATTAGAAGAATGCCAAATACTCCCAAGAGCCAAGACTCAAATCTTAAATCTCACAGAAAAGCAGCTGAATGATGCCAGCAGGTCAAGTTTCTGGATGAAATAGTAAGTAATTCTTTGCAATAGCAATCCCAGAACTATCACCCTATTTCTTGTCTGTACCTTTGGGCAACCTCCTGTGCTGACAGATGTCAGTCTGTGGCACTGAAATGCCATTGTTTTCACAGCTTCATCTGTCAGCTGGGGGCAGCAAGAGGCATGGCAGTGTTCCAGGTGTTCTGTGCCCTTGCAGAGCTCAGTTACAATGCTTGCACATCAATCCTTTGATCCACTTCACACCCTTCAGTTCTCCGGGTACCCTTCATTAGTAGTGAAGTCATTCTGCCATTGACTGGGAATGTCACTAGAAAAAGAAGAAATGCATTAAGGGGCTATTTTCAATTGTTTATATATTATGCTGTGGGTTCATTAGACTAACATTTATGTAAGTTCCACTGTATGTATTAAACCATGTTGAATTTGGGTTCTTTAAATTGAGCACAACCCAGAAGGTAAAATGTTGAGCTTAAAGAACCAGGCCCAAATGAATTAATTCTACTGCTCTCTGCAAATGCCCAGTTTTGTGCATAACAACTTCTTCTTTTTCAAATGAACAGAAAACTGTATCTGAAGAAATCACTTTTTTTTTGGAAGGGAATGGATAAGAACTTCAGGACTGTCACTCAAGAGTTCTGGGCTCTGATTTGCTCTGTGGAGCAAATTAACTGTGATACTGGCTGACTACTACTATCCTAGCTTTCAGAGTGAATAAGCATTTGCAGATACTACTGACTCCAATTACAGCCCCTTTATAACTCAAATATTAGCTTTTTCATGTATTTTGTAAAGCAGATAGTCTTGGAAAATAACAATTGAACTCCTGTAAAAGGTCACTTCGATTCTTAAAATACACTTTTCTCCTTTGCACTCTGAAACTTTTTTTACCTTTCAGCCTGAATCTTTTCCAAGCCTGAAAACCATCACTTCTAGGCTTACAAAGAGAAGTTAGACCTTCTACTGAAACCTTATCTGGAAACCTCTTGAAACGAGATGCCTAAAATCACATTTCTTCACTTCCATGATGTGAAGATCACAGGACAGCCTGCAGCTCTACCAGAGGTTTAGCTCCAGTCAGAATCTCTCCTCTTCTGTCATGTGCAGCCTCAAACCCTGGTGCCATGCCTTAAATGTGTCACTGAGCTAGGTTCCAGCCTGCTAATCTTGGCCTGAGGCCAGAGTAATTTGTCATTTACTGGAATAGCAATTTTACCTCTACAGGGAAAACAAGGGAGTACACATAGTAGATTGAATAAAAACCACTGGTTGCATGAAGCTTTTCAAAGCTTTCAAGAATTAGTCCTGAGGTAAAAAGACTAAGCACCACATGGATAAATAAAATGTGTGCACACACAGAGAAATGCATGTATTTATTATGCACAAATGTTAGATATGTATCACTCTGAGAAAATCACCTCTGCAGTAATCAGCCACGAGTACACAGCTAATTTTTCCTTATCTTACATAGGAACTCACACAATAACATAGGGTTGATCACTAGAAATTGTTATTTTTATTATGACAAAAGATTATGTATTTCTGTGTGATTTTCATAAGTCTTACCTAAATAGATGCAAAGAAACTTATCAGGTCTGAAATTTGTTTCATAGACTGTACTTTTAAGATTTTTGTCCATATCTTCACTCTGGTTTCATTTTCTTTTTGTCTATTGGTACAGCTATATCACGCAGTTTTTCTAGGCTTTGGGTCCTTGTTTTATTTTACAAAATATTAAAAGTGTCAATGTTTGAATCTAGGATTGGGTAAAGCGGAAAATTCAGAATTTCTATTAATTGGCTCCTCTACCTTTCCTATTTCAATTTTGGATTTTTGGGCTGTTTTTCACCTGTAATACAGAAACATTCTACACCCAGCAACTAAATGTTTTTCATCTATGTGCAAGAGAAACTGCACTTCTTTCAGAATTAGGCCTCAGATGTGATGACAATCACTACATTCTCAGCTAGGGTATGTAACACAAGCTGAAGCCAAGATTTCAATGCCTGTTAGATATGTTTATCTTGTTTTTACTAGCATAGCTTGTCTACATACTTATTTAAAATATCCTTCAAAGTTAGGTTCTGAATTTACTCTTAACTTTAAGTCTACCACTACATGCTTTTGCAAATAGCATTCAAATTGTATTTGCAATCAAAAGAGATGGAGCTTTGTTTGCTCACTTCATCTCTGTATCCCTGGTTCTATATCTATAGAGAAAATAACAGATGAGGTTGTGAGGATAAATTATGTTTGCAAGACATTTAGTTACTATAAAAAGTCATATGAAGTAAATATAATTTTCTAACTTAATTGCACAATTTTAGTTCTGCATAAATAAGGCCTGAGGACACACACAAACATCAAAGAAAAGGTCAAATACTAAATTGCTGTTCATTAAGTGAGCATCATCTGAGTTATGAATGAACAAGGATCCTGTTTTCAAAATATGGGATCTCATAAGTGTTTACATTCTGTTATAGTACCTAGGAACAGGCAGTGGGATTACAATGGGATTACCCTCTGCAAATTTTCCATAAAATCATATCCTTCGATTCAATTTCCAAAAATGACTTGTCATTTTGGTTTGAGTTACTCTGTATCTCCTCTTCTTTCTCCTGCCTTCCCTAAATCCATGAAAACAGGGCTTCTGCAACTCCTACATGCTTCCTTCTGCAACTCCCTGCTGCTGCTTTTTTCCTCAAAAATGTTCAAATTCATTTGGCACACAGGGAAAGCAGAACCACTTCTTTTTAACAGGCTTTTTTTTTTTTTTTTTGAACTTCCTCTGTGTAATGAGACCCCTGAAATAGCTTCTTGGCCATGAGCATGGCACAGCACAGAAGTGAATATTCTCCTCTGGGAGCAGCAGCACTGGCACCACATGACTTTCCATGAGGTACACGAGATGTACATACTTGGTCATTAGTAAAAGCATGGAACTTCACACAGAACATTCATGAAAGACAAGTCAGAATTATTCCTAGAGAAGCAAATGGCCTGACATGTACACTGAGCAACAAGATTCAATCCAGATGTAGCTCTTGTGGTACAACAGCCGACTCATTTTTACAATATATGGCTATAAAATGGTGGATGTTGAAAATCTGTAATGGAAAAAATGTAGAAGCTGAGGACTGGGATTATGTGATGGCATTGGCTGTACCTGCAGCCTTATGATCTGCAACTGTTTATGGGCATGAAATTGATACCATTAAAAATTTATTATTTAAGCATTTCTGTTCCGTATATTTAGGAACAATTGTCAATTACAAAAAAAGTGCTTTATTTGGATGCCAACTCCTAACAAGATGATAGATGGTTCTTTCTACTATGTAAAGTTACCTGCTAGGGTTTATTTATCATACTGTTTGGAAATACAAACTAAAATACAAAACCAAAGTAAATCTATGCAATCATATTGAGTTTGTCAAATCGCCCAGAGGATTTTGGTGAACTTCAAACAACCTGTGATAAGGATGAGGAATTTCACAGTTTAACCATACATTTTGGAAACAGTAATTTCCTCTTCATTCTGAATTTTCAAACAAAGTTGATTTCATGCCCATAGGTTCTGCATGGAAGTAAACAGCAAAAAATTGCCCCCTCTTCACCCTTTTCAAGGCAAAATTGAACAGATCTCAGACATGTGGAGCTGTAGAAATGAAAGGGGGGGATTTTTGATGTATAATGGTGTTATGAAGAATTAAGGATGACATGGAGAACAAAAGAAAATCAGTTTTGGAAATGGTTAATTTAATGAACTAGGGGGGCTGCCAGGGAACACCAAGAAAAAGGCAAAGTTTTACCTGAATCCCATTGTAAGTTCCAATATTTTTCCATGGCAACCAAGGGCTTCTAAGTCATAAAAATCTGGAAAAATTAATAGAGAGAGGGGGAAAAAATCTGTTTTCCTGCCTCTTGAGAAACAAAGAAACTGAAGAAAGGTAATGTTTTGTGAAATACTTCCACCAGTAAAACACATTTACAGTTCCCCAAAATTTGTGGTGGAAGAACTTTTCCCAATTTTTTTTTTTTTTTTTGGTGGAGGGGGGGGTGTTGGTGGTTTGGTTTAGTTTATTTGGGTTTTTTGTTGGAAGAATAAAATACTACTTGCTAAGACCAAATGTCTTAAAATTACTGCCTTACCATTTAGGGCTTTCTGGCTACAAGACAACATTTGAAATGGTGCTGTCACACTCGAAAGTGTATGAACAGCCCCCTTATTCAAGACAATAAGGACTTTCATTAGGACTGCAAAAGGATCTAGATATGCTTTGTGATTTTTAATGTTTCTCCACCAGGAAACTGGGCAATGTTCTGATCCTAAATGCTCTAATTTGAAGGAAAATTAAATGTTGATTTTTTTACAACTAATTTTGATAATCACAGCAGAATATCTCTGTACTTCATATCAATAAACTTCACTGGAAAAAAAAAAGTTATCCCTTTATTCCATATGGTTAATAAATTATCTACAATTAGACTGTGAACAGCACTGCCTAATTGTAGGCAGAGAGGAAGTATCATCCTGAAAAAACAAGCACATGTAGATTGTGTCTGGAACCCAGATGTGGACACTGCAATGATAATGCTGGAAGAGTGCGGCTGGAGTTCAAATTTTGCAGATTCCTGAATTCTCACAAGCTGAACAGATACAAAAAATGGAACAATGAAAGGAGTTTCCAATCCTGGCTACTTCTGAAAACACAAAACTTTGCATTTTTCTCAGCAGACGCAGTTGTCTGGTGAATGCTACTTTCAACAGCTTTGTGAAAATCCACAGATTTGAAGTTTTTGTTGACCAGAGTACGCCTATTCAAGACAGTGAAATACTTATGTGCTTAAACCTAAAATGGCTTTATGCCAGAACTTGAATTTCTTACAGCAAAGACTCATGGTCTGATAGGTGTGGTCTCAAGGACATGATTTGTTCTTGCATTTCTCTTTACTTAAAACTGGCACCATTTTAATGCACTTGTGAATGAAATATTAAAGAATATAATAATTTTTTTTTTGCTAGGTGACAATTAATGTTGCTATCATTTCAAAGTTAATTTATAATCATTTTATATTACTAAAGTGACATTAAATCACAGAAAAACTTTTTATAAATGGAAATCAATACATTGAGGCATTTTGTTAACAATTACAGATTTAAGAAAAAGAGTGAAGACTTGAAAGACAAGGAATGTCATTGCAACACTGATAAAAAAAGGAATGTCATTAGGAAATTACATTAAAAGCTATGAAACTTTCATGTTTCCAAAAAGAAACCTCTTCAAACAATCTCTATGCAGAAAGCCTAATCCATTTGAAATTTTTAACTATTATTTTTATATCTAACATACATACAAAGGCATCAATTAGCACACTTTTATTAGACTTCCTGATTTATTCCCTGATGAATGTCAGGGATCACCATCCAGGATATTGACCTATTTCTGGAAAATGTCATCTTCTATACTAAATCTCCTCACATTTATGGAAAATATGGTTGGAGCTATCATATTGGAACTCCTGGAAACAGATGCTGGCAAAACAAATACTGTGCAACACACAGACTTGGATCACCCCTTCTAGGATCACCTACTCTCCAAAAACCTATTTCTTCTTTAGTGCCAATGAATTACTCCTGTACCTTGGATGCATATTCCATTGCTTTGGAGAAAGGGAAGACTTTGTCCAGCACCTCTTCTAAACCATATTGTCATTTCCATTTTGAAAACAATTTAAAAAGCAACTTCTTAATCCTCTGTAACAGCTATTTTTTTCAAGTAATTTTTACATTTTTGTTCTTTTTCAGTTGCTTTATATCATAAGGCCTACAGACATTTGCAGAACATCATTTATTATAATTTCACCATGGTTTCTGTGGGTAAGAAAATGACTATTGACTGTACCAGTTGGTGAGGGTCTTCACTTGCCAGTGACAAAAGCCACTTGAGGCTATGACATACCAAGGAATAACTCTTCATTATTTATATTCTCATGCTGAAAGTCTCTGCCTTTCTACTGCAGACTGCAATGAATGTATTGTCTCCCACTAACAATAACTGTGTGCTAGGGTATTTCCAACTTCCACATAGCTCTTTGCAACCTTCAAGGTCAGCATCTGTAATGTATCTTTGTGTTCCAGAGATATACAGATGTTAGTTCCTGTTCACACTCCAAACCAAACAGATTTACTCCAAAATTACTCCAGTCCTTGGACAGCTCTTAAGAGGTGTCTCCCACCATCTATGCCTGAGCCATTTACTACTAAATTACTCAATTTATCCTCTAAAATGCTCAGATTTCTGCACAGATTAGCCACAGTCAGGCACCAGTGTCATGGATTGAACACTAGAAGAGAAAAAAGCAATTCCTATCGTGCAGATTCATTTTGCTATTAAAAATACATATGTGTCATGACAAAGTTCAGATTCACATAGTAAAAACCTCCTGGGAAATGGGTAAGCCAATGTAGCTGTACTGTTTGTAATATCTGAGTTAATATGATGGTGGGCCAGACCTGTTTTCAGGAACTGTAGGGACATTTTTCTCTGGCAGTGTAGAAATCTCTCTGTATAACACGTGCCATAAAATTCAATTTCCATACCTGATACCATTTGTGGTTAGACCAGGTGATGGTTTACAAGCTATGGTTGCCAATGTTTCTTGAGACAGTCCAAATGAAAGGGATTTCATTGCAACAAGATATCCTGTAACAACATCAAGCCTGATTTTCAATATTGTTGTGTACTTTTAATGCAGCTGATTTGCATTGGGACTCCAGGTGCTGGCACATCTGGAATTGATCACAATGACTCTGTTTCAGTATTTCTTATTTTTATGTAGCATTAAGTTTCTAAGTCTCCAGATTAAATGCTCTCTTTCTCCAGTCTCCTAAACAAGTGGGAATTGGGAGCCCAGTTTAATATACTTTAACTTTTTCTTTACCCTGCCTTAGAAATGTGTGGGATTTGTCACATCCTTTCCTTTGGAAATCAAATGCAATGAATTCATTTGCAGTCTGTAGCTGGTTATATCTATTAGACCCAATGATATCTTTTTCTTAACTGTTACAAGACTACTCCTCAGTCCTAATGGCCTAATTTTCTAAGAGACCAAAAAGCAAAGCCAGACTATGGGTTCAAGTCACTGCAGATTCAGAATCCCACTAAGAGTGCTAAAAATTTCCTCTAGATTATTGTGGAAAGTTAAAATACCATTTTTGTTTGGGTAGGGTCTTTTTCCCTTATTTAGAAACTTCTTATTAAAATGTTAGTAAATATTTATGTTGCAGCCTGGCCTTCAGGACCAGTCCAGATCTGAAGATCATCAACACATAAGAAATTAAAATGTAGTTAAGTGTTTACTCATTCATATAACCTCTGCTCTGGAGTACCTAGTCATTGCAAAGCATTCCCAACTTCAAACAGCAACTATACACACACCAGCAACTCATCCAGAAGAGAGAATGGGGCCTTAAATAATTACAGCAGAAAATTTCATGCAGGACAGTGTCACAGCACACTCTGCAATTGAGACAGCCACAACACACAGAGCATCACCATACAATGTCAGAAGGCTTCAAGCACCAGCCCATAGAGAGCAACATTACACCAAAAGGCTTCAAGCATCTGCCCTTTGTGCTCTTTAGCCCAGCCTTTTATACCCCCCATGTTCATGCCCTGCCCCTGTGTGCCCTCTGCTCCCTGTGGTGGTTGCTCAGTGCCCCTGGGCACTCCAGGGCTCATTGCTGGCAGTGCTGCTCACAGCTGTGCCCACTGGGGATGAGGCTCAGCCACAGCCCCACCCCAATTACCACAAACTGTACCTCCATGACAGTCACTGCAGAAGAAAGTGGAGAAGCAGAGAATATTTATTTCTCTGTGTACTTTGTACATCCCTTTTATCCTTGATTTCAGAAGCAATTCAGAATTGTTCCTATTTTTAAAGTGTTGTACCTATTTGTTATGTTTCAGGCTATTTTTTTTTTCTTTCTCATTATAGCACTGCATGTAACTCACCCCTGCTATTAAGCTTGCCTGAGCCTGTGTCAGGGTTGTTTTTGTTCCTGGATGCTTTATGTAACTCAGGAGTCAACTAAGCTTATTTTATTATTGTTTGCTATGTTTTTCTGTCTAAATCCTGCTTGATTAAATACATTTTCTTCAAATGTCCTAATACTTTTATACCAAATTATTTTTCTAATGTCCCAGGAATATGGGTGGTCCAGGCCATTTGCATCAGCAGCTTGTGTTGGAAGGAGGGATGTGGGGCAGCTGCAGGCTCTCAGACTCACCCTTGGAGCAAGGCTGCCAGAACCTTGTCATGTAGACATTGGGGAGAAATCAAGACATTTTAACAAACATATGGAGAGTGTAAGAATAAAATTTGTGACTAGAACTGCTTCTCTAACTCATGCAAGCAGTTCCAGGGAGTCTGCTTTCCCAAGACAGATTTTGGTCCTAAGTACTAATGTTGCCATCTCTGTAATAGAAGCTCAGATCCCTTGCATATATTGTAAATAATTTTAGAGTGTTATCTAAAAATTTTGTAACGTTATCTCTGCATTCATGGGCACATTTACCATACTCACAATTTAAAATGCTATAGTCCTTATTGCAATGAGTTTAGAGTAGCAAAACATGAGGCAAAACAATGAGGGACGGAAGGATAGCTAGAAAAAAGAGAATCTTCACAAGGATTTTAAACAATTTTTCTTTCAAATAACTCAAAATCTTTCCTCTGTCATTGCATTGTTGCTTTATTTTTTTAGACAAATGTCTCAAATATTTTCATTTCTAAGATTCTTTTACCTTTTCTATAATTTTAAGAAACTAATCTCGAGTACTTCAAGAATGACAAAACCAGATGTCCTTCTACTAAAAAAAAATATTATTGAGACTTAAAAAGTTCGTGTTGTTTAAAAAAAAATTTGAATAAAGGAAATATTTTCTAAAATGTAGAAGGACGAATGCTACAATTAGAGTGAAAAAATTAGTATTGAAAATGCAATTGTGTGGGGTTTTAATTTAATGTTATGTATTTTCTGAGAGTAAGAGCAATATAGCCAAAGCCCTAATGAGAAAAGTACAGAAACTTCATTATGCCACCAGTTCCTCATATGCTTGAAGTTCACTTCCTTTTCATTGCATATTTGGTTTTATTAATGAATGGTCTATTTAGCAAGACACTTAAGCAACATGCAACTTAAACATGACATGAAGTAATTCCCTTTTTCTAGCTAGAGTTCACAAGTTTCCCTAGGCATATTTTTCATGCAAAATGTAGAACTTTCTATGCAATATCAAAATCTGAACATATGCAGTGATTACTTTTGTTCAGTTTCCAATTTTCAGTTGAGAAGTAGGCTCAGGATAAGTATAATAAACTTCTCCAAACATTAGATTTTTAATGTCTATGTTTGAAGAAACAACAGAAGAGAAAGGCACCAACACTGAGGGAAAAACTTCCATTTTGATTAAGTCAGTCATACCTGAGACACAAATATATCAGAAACTATGGCTCTATTGTACCTTTTCTCCACTGTTTCCCTTAAGTATGTGTCAATCCTTATTGCAAGAAATTCTGCTCTGCTTTAAGGGCAGGATTCTGCTGTCCTTTGAATAAACAGAAAGGAAAATTCTCTTTTGTAGTGCAAACTTAAGTTGCACCTTCAAAGTTTTGAACACTAAACAGCAAGACAGGAAAAGCAAGAGAGATTCACAGCACAGACTGCTGGAAAGCACATGAGCTTTACAATTTTGCTTTGTTTAACACAGCATATGGGTGTTGATTACTGCACATGAAACACAGTTCTCTCTGTTGCATGTTCAAACAAATACTTAGCCTAAGTTGACAGAGATCATGGTATGACTTCCTCTATATGCTAATAAAATGTATAATATAAAGCCAAAGCATACAAACAGTAGCTTGTTACAGAGCAGACTGATAGGTTTCCTTTTATCAAGTAAATTTTTAAGACTAGGAA
Organism: Haemorhous mexicanus; assembly: GCF_027477595.1. Taxonomy (NCBI): domain Eukaryota; kingdom Metazoa; phylum Chordata; class Aves; order Passeriformes; family Fringillidae; genus Haemorhous; species Haemorhous mexicanus. Next base: position 63,831,949 of record NC_082345.1, on the reverse strand, counting down.
ATGTATTTAATATTTAATGTATTTATTTTATATGTGCATGAATTTTACATGCCTAAATACAGCAAACAGCTAAAACCACAGGTTTTTTCCTACTATAGCTCTCAGAAATTACAAAAATTAAAATGCCCAATTCATCTGTCTTGTGGGAGAGAGAAAACTGCAAGCCTTAGCTACACAGTGTAAGCAAAAAAGCTTGGTTTGTTGCCAAGGTCATGGGTTGTGCTATGTGAAAACTAGAGTAAGAAGAAACAGCATTTTAAAAGGCTAGCTGTGGCAAGCAAAGAGAAAGAAAACAATTTTGTTGTAACATTGTGGGACTAAATTCAAGGCAGCATTCATAAATTTCATTCAGATGTAATTTTGTGATATTTTAAATGAGCACATCAAGTGAAATCTTCTTGGATTCCCTAACACACTTTATTTGGCTTAAGTTTTTTATTACTTTCTGGCCTCCATAAAAGATACAGGCATTATCATTTTTTTTCACATTCTAATTTTTTTTGCACAAATTTTGTGTTGCAGCCAAATAATGAAGTTCTTAGTCAGAATTGTGTCTGGACAGTGACTGAGTGAATAGTCTCTATGGAAAGTTTTCTTGACAAGGACTCTCTTAGTTTTTCCTGTGTTCAGTGCAAAGAATTTGTCCCAAAAGTAAAAGAAATAGTTTTCACAAGGCAGGACCTGCCAATGTTTAACCTGAATCCCCTCAGTGCTTTTTTTTTTTTGCTTTCCAGCTTTAGCAGCTTGACATATTGAAGATGACTTGTTAGTAATTCTTTCATTGGCAATTGTTTTCTAGACCACAATGGAGAGCAGTGCCTCTGTTGTAGCTAACACTCAGCTCTCTTAGCTTAGCTCCTGAAGAACCTTGTACAAATGGCCTTACTCTGACACTCCATCACTGACCCTAAAAGAGAAATGTAGGCAATATTTATAATCACTACTTTTCCTTCTGTACAAGTCAGTACACAATTTGCATTCAGCAGCCAACATTGAAGGTAAGCACAAATTAATGATGGTATATTTTAAACTAGACCTTTAAACCCCCAAAAGAGTCAGAATAACTAATTGCTTAATTAGAAAGATGCTGCTCTCTGAAATGGCTGAAAAACTGAGCTTTCTGAAAAACAGTCTGTCAGAGATAATGAGAGTTTCCATTAATTCCAGCACTCAGAAATCATCACCACTCCAAATGACAGAGCTTGGGAAACAAATCTGGAAAGAATCAGAACCTGTTTAAGCATCTCATTTGTACTAATATATATTTTTTTTTATTTAAGGAACTGAAATAACTTTAAGGAAAAATGATCTTCTAGCACAGTAGCAGCAAAAGTCACCAGCAGCATTTGTGTGCAATAGCAGTTCTGTACCCTGCATGAAGAGTTATCCTGAGTCCTTCCTCAGAGTGTTTCACTTAATCAGTTGCATATCTTGCACATAGCTGACTTATAACACACACAGAGGTTATAAAAATGAAGTAGATAGGAAAGCTTTCAGCCAAATTGAGAGATTTGTAGACCTGACCACATGTCCTTCAAGACTATAGGTCTTTCAAAACTGCAGATGTTTCAATAGAGTTCAGATCTCTGGTACGTTTAACATTACTGTACAATTAGCTTTTCAATGCATTCCCAGAATTTCTTTTGTGTTCCCTGATGAATAAAAAATTAATCCCAGAATTCTGCAGGATAGAATCATATTTTGGCTTGTAGAGTTTGTTGCAGCACAAAGAACCACTGCAAATCCCAAAGTCCCAGGGCTACTAATGAACTGATAACCTGAACAGGGCCTCATTGTGCGACCACAAGCTACAGTAGAAGCTAGAATTCATAAAGTCACCCTGCAATAATTCAACCCCTGTGACAGTTTGGGTGTTACTTCACCGTGCAGTTGGTTTTCATTCAAGAGGAAAGATAAATTTGGGAAATGCAACTTCAGAAAAGCCAAGTTTCATTAATTCCATAAGGAATGCTGAGCCTGGCAACAAAGTCTTTAAAAGGTTAATATTCTGTAACCACACCGAGCTTGAGAGCTGAATTGGCCACATTATAACTTTTAAATAATCAAGGCATGAATACACAGCTGAACAACGATGTGACAACACAGGCCATACACTGCTTTATCACACATCAGGACAAGAATGCCATCATTCCAAGACTGGAATAATGTGCCAGGGAGATGAGCCACTACATTGCCTGTGTCCATTTTTAGACATGTTTTTACTCACATCTCTTAATTCTAAAAATCACTATCTATTAGTTTTCTTTCTTCAGCTTTTTCATGTAGTCATTTCCTATAATTTAGGAATTCTGATTTGGTAGATTTGAAATCCCCATTCCCCATCCCCCTGTGCCACTGAGGGGAGGGGACAGAGAATTCAAGGGTGAAGCTCAGCCCAGGAAGTAGGAAGGGATGGGGTGAAGGTGTTCTAAGACTGGTTTCATTCCTCATTACCCTACTCTGATTTGATTTGCAATAAATATTTTTTTCCTCTCGGTCAAGTCTGGTTTGCCTGTGACAGTACCAGGTGATTGATCTCTCCCTGTCCTTACCTTGACCCACAAACTCTTTGCTGTATTTTCTTTGTCCTGTCCACTGAAGTGGTAGAGCAGCTTTGGTGGGTACCTGGAGCCCAGGGTCAACCCACCAATGAATTTAAATGTGTTAAAATCTTTAACTTTGCAAATGCTTAACATTTGAAAATGTCTGGAAAAGCAATAAAATAAGAGAGGATTTCTACAATACCCTTGCTAGTGCTTAAAAATGTTGTTAGGATAATCCAGCCATTCTTTAGCAGCAGAAGCAGTAGACACGTGCAAACACACTCACAGCCCATGACTTGGCTGACAGACTGGAAAACCCAGCCTGCTAAATGTTAAACCAGAAAATGCAGGCAGCTGTCCCACCTGCCCAGCTAAGCCACCAACAGGATAATGTGGTATTGCTCCAGCACTTTTCAGTGCTCCTACAGGCAATCAGTTTTTTATACATCAACAGGCACAAAAAAAGCTTTGGTTACACTTTAAAGCAGAATCCCTAAAAGATCTCATGACATCAGATATTTACAACAGTAATTCCAACTTCTTTGAATTATTTTATTGGTCTTTTAATTTTGAAATGTTTGTAAGCTTTGTCTTCCCTGTTCTCTCTCACCCTTGACTCTATCACTGTACCACTAAACAGGGATCAAACGTGCAGCTTTGGAACTCCTTCCATTTGTCTTTGTTTCTACTGACACATGATGCACCCTAAGAGGAAAACAAGTCTTTACAGAAAATATATTCTTCCCCTGTATACATTACCATGTTTTCTTGATAATTGTAAAAAATTGTCAATTTTATTTATTTCTTAGTATTAGACAGTAATAAAGTATTACTTCAATATTCACAAAATTAAATAATATTCAAGTTTCAAGAGAATTGTGACAATGGAATTGTGAAAATTGTCTTTGGTTATCATATTCTTCTTCACAGCCACATTCCAGCACTATAATGTGCCATGGCTATTAAGTGACACTACATCAACAGGTAATTTTTTTTTTGCTTGAACTGGAGTAACAGTGAATGGATTTTTGAAAACATGATACAGGAACAAAACTATATGTATAAAATATTTTTCAATATATCAAGATATCTATACTTAGATTCTAAGAATTTATTTTTAAAACAGAAAGATATGTTAAGAGGACTTATTAAAAGTAAAATTAACTTTAGTACAATCCCTTTGCAATGGTTACAGAAATCTGATGTGATCTAGTACCTTCTGCAGGCTGCCATATTCAGTACAAGAATATGCTTCAGTGGTGAAATCATCTTAACACCAGCCTCTGTAATCTCCTGGCAATCAGCCACATGAATGTGCCTTAAGTATGGGCAGCATTTACTCATCAGCTTGAAACTTGAATCAGCATTTTGGTTATTCCTTATTGTAATATTTAAGATGCAAGTTACACATCTGACATACATTAAGAGCATGATCCAAATACCCACTGAAATCAGCTGAAAGATTTATTTCAAGTTATCTGAATGAATTGTAAAAATACATAATCCTGATAACTTTTTAATCATTATACTAACCTTCAATGCTGACCTTCAAAAGTTTACATTCTGCAAGGGCTTTAAAAGTTGTGTCAGAAAGATTTGGAGAGTCAAGAAAGACAACAGACACTACCTGTTGACATTTTTCAACCAGAGCCTTTGAAGAAAAAAGGAGAAATTAAACATTCATATGCTCATGCTGTCATGTAGAAAAAAAAAAAAAAAGACCAGCAAATGTTCTCCATATAATACCAAAAAGTTACAATTTCAAACAAATAGCTATAATCCATGTAACAGTGAGTGGCACATAAACCACTGACATTCTCCATATGGTTATCATGTTTGGGAACTCAAGGAAAAGAAGCAAGTATCTGGAGACATTGAAGTATGGCAGACACCAGAGACAGTGATGTATTTAACAATCACTTTTGCAGAAGCCTGGAAGTTCTTTTCTGATGGGCAAAATCAGTAGCAGAATGTTGTTCCCATATATTATAGTTGCTTTACCACTGAAAGAAATGAAATGCTCTCAATTATCAACTAGAAGACCATAATTCAAACATACCAATGAAAAAAGAAACAAGACCATTAAAGTGTTCTGGCAGTGAATGCAAGTGAGCAAGATTTAGAAGCATAATTAGACAGTAGTAAAAAATTCTTTTGCTTAGAACTTCTCCTCTTGAATTGATTCTTACTTGTTTGAAGTCATTTGAGAGGATAGCTCAGTTCCAACATCATAAAGTTTCTCAAAAAGTACAGTTTATTTTCAGTTTCTAACTTAAATACATCTGTCTGTAAGAGTTAACATTTTGCTGATTAGCAAGTCCTGAATCAAAGTGCAGCCATCGGCAGTATTTGTGAAGACATAATCTCAAATTTACACAAGAAATTAAATGTTTATATCTTAGCAAGCCTAACAATAACAGTACAGGAAAAGCTTGAGATCTTCTCAATGCCTTAACGTCTTACCTAGGCACATAGATGCTCACTAAAACAAGAAATGCATTAATCTCACTAAAAGAAAAACAGATACATATTACTCTGAAATCTGAACATAATCTAAGGGATCAGTTTAAAAAAAAATGAGTCCTCTAACCAAGCAAGAGTCAGGTTCAACATTTTCTACAGCTGACACCATTTATGGAAGCAGCAATGAATGTTACTGTCTCATTATCCTACCTTTGTTTTCCCAACATTATGATTTATGTACCCATTGTAGATGTTGAAATTCAGTCTGAAGCAAGTTCTGAATGAAATAAAATATCTTCATTATTTCTTTCCAGATCCACAGTAAAATGTGTGTTAGATTTAGAGGGGGTGCAAGGAAAGGTCCTCTGCAATCTCAATAATATTGAGCTCTTCTACAGAATCCCTCATGCAGGACCACAACAACAGCTCTGCCTACTCTAACAGTGCAATATTCAATGAAATTACAAATGGACTGATGCATCTGTCAATTCAGTTTATTATTTTTATCACTCCAGGGAGACAATTCTTTAACTGCTTAAATTCAGTAGATGTCCATTCACTCTTGGGCATACAAAGTGTTTCTTTTCACATATAAATGCTGTGCAAATGACAGTTTCTTTATAGCTTCTGCAGAAAGCATAGATGTGAACAATTCCTCCCCATGAAGTAGTCCCCCTGATATTTGCATGTAGAGATCCCACTGTTTTCCAGGCTTTTGAAGCTGTGCAATATAACAGTTGATGGTTGAACTTGGGGATCTTAGAGATCTTTTCCAACCTTAATGATTGTATGTTTCTACAGTAACCCTGTGCAGCTCAGACTACAGCCCCAGGAATTCATTTGTAAAACACCCACAGAAATAAAAGGAGTCTGGCATCTCCTCCTGGGTACCAAATAAGGCCTGTGGAGAGAAGAATCCAAAGAAGGAATCTTGTAATATAAATAGACTGGGAGAGATTTTTGCTGTGCCCCACCTCTCCAGCTGCTGCAGAAGCCTGAGGTGCTTGGCCACCTTACCTGAGGGGAACAGCAGTGGAAGGCACAGGCTTTGCTCAGGGTGGGAGCAGCAGTGGAAGGCACAGGCTTTGCTCAGGGTATGAATGTTGTCTGACAGTGGACACCACTAGCAGATAGGAGATGGTCACAGAAAAGTAAGCCAGAAACTGAGAGCAGCTGATCACCCATCACACCTCAGTATGGTAACAATCCACCAGGACATGCTCCCAGTTCTTGCACTTCTAGTCTCCAGCATTTGTAGCACGTGACTGGTCCCCACTACTACTTATCAGTGGAAACTAGAATCAAGCCTGCTTTACTTCTATCTTACATTGAGTGAGGAGAATCACACCTTGGGTTTCTGGCTCCTCTTTCTGAAAATTTAGCATTTGGGTTCCTTTTGCACATGAGATGTTTTTTAATAGAGTAAATGACTTTAAATTATAATCAAGGCAGACTGTCTTTTCTTTTCTGGCATAATGCCTCATCTTTTAACTTATGCCCAGGTTGGCTTGCTCTTTATTTTCAGGCTGAAGTGGCCTTTAAAACAGATTCTTTGTCAATTGTTTTAAATGTTTTGATGTTAAATATCTTTACTTAGAGGACTGTGGCACTCTTTGCACATTTTCCCTAGTGCAAAGGGAAGCCAGCCCAGAGGGAAACTGGCTTCATGTCAGTCAAATGTACTCTTAGACTTAAAGTGTTTGTGCAGATCTCACAGACAGACAGACAGACAGACAGACAGACAGACAATATGGTGTGCCTCATAAAACACACTGGCACTTTTAGCACTGTGGATGCAAATAATCTGTTGTGTTTTGAGTTCAGGACAAGTGTAGCACATTTGTTTTTCTACAGTGGGTCTGTAACAGCCTGCAAAATGACAGAATGAAAACCCTACCATCAGAATAAATGGAAGAAATGTTTTACTGGTAATGCATGGTGATATAAATCCCATCAAGCCCCATCCCTCTGACAGCTGGCTGTGTTCAAGGTGGGGTCTGATATGGTGCAGCTATGTTATCCTGGATCAGGCTTCTCCAGCTGTACTCTAAAAAACAGATGAAGAAGGAAAAAGAACAGAATCTTGTGAGGCTGCAGGGGAGGTGGCAGAGAGGGACTATAAAGGAAGAACCATCTCATAACCACAAGCTGTTCAGAGCATGTGCAGCCTCTTGGTGCACTCCAGGCTCTTATACCACATCGAACTGAGATGTGTCTGTTGGACAAAAGGACACTGTGGCTTTGGGAATGTGATTGATGTGGGCAACACATCAGTGAGGATCTGCAGATAGTACTGCAGACCTCACTATCAGCATGGATAGATTGGATTTGCCCACCCCAAATGATTGCAAAACAACCAGGTGCAGTGTAGGGCTACTATGGCAAAGGCAATCAGTCCCCTTTTCTACTGATAGTGATCTTCAGAAGATAAATGTCAGAAGAGAAAGATGTGTGCTAATTCTCAGGACAGAACATGAAACTTAGTTGTCCAGATTCCAGTTTTGTACTCACTATTGGTATATGCAATGAGACGTAATCCTATCTCATTTCTTCACCCCAAAATATTCAGTATGTATGAAAGGGAGTAGCTTAATGGTGAATATCTGAAGGATGCATTGGGAAATCTGTACTTTCTGCTGGTCAAGAAGAACCAATTGCTTTAACATGGCATGACCAAGTCATTAAAGTAAGGGTTTATCTAACTCTGCAACAGGCTTCTTGGTCATTGGCTCTCAAGCAGCACAACAGAAAAATGTGAATCCTGCGATCTCTGTATAGCAAAGAGCAACAAAGATCCCAAGACAGGTCTGAATCACCTCTGGAGACCTCTCCCACTCTCTAATATCTATATAAATATATTAAGTTAATTTTCTAGTCACGACCTTATCTTAGATGCCTAAAATCAAGAGAAATTCCCATTCTCAAAAGGAGAGATGGTAGCAGGTAATCAGATCAAACTCAGCAATCCTGACAGAAATAGCATGCCTTTTTCTGGAATTCACTAAGGATTGCATAATGTTAAATGCAGTCTAAAGGACTTTTAATCTCTATCTGGAAGGCCACTGTTTGCTTAACACAGACATTTGATACCACAAATAGCAGAAATCAAGTGCTTTCCTCCATGCAAGCCAAACCAAATTATAGGGAAGCAGTTAATAATAATACCACTGCACAGATTGTTCCTAATTTCTTTTTCACTTGAACTGGTTTTTTACTTGAAACTGGATAGTGAATCTCAGGCATCAGGTTGAGAAAGTTCCAGTGTGAAATATACATTCAGGTAAGATTAAATAAAATTAATTAGTATTTAAATCTTACTGTAATAATATGTATGTCTCTTTCCTTTATTTCTAGAACAATAAAATCTTAAATTTCTTTTCTATGTCCCCTGTGGATTCTCTATGAAACTTCAGGCACGCTTGAAGATAAGGTATAGAAATGTGAATTTTTTTGCACATTTTAGTAAAACAATTGCTTTCTCAGCTCACTTGGAATTTTTGTGTTTAATAGATTGCTTCAAGAGTGAACAGCTTGGCCTGAGAATCAGTGTTAGGATACATATGGAGTTTAATACTGTATTCTTCCCCCTAGATGAGTAAAATCCCACTTAAACCTCATCTATCAAATCAATCGTGAGGAAGAATATTGAGGTTATTGAATCTTAGATCCTACAAAATTAAGCAAAACAGACTTTTTCTGCATGACTCGGTAAAAACATTCTATAAATGTCTTATTGTTCTTGCATATACAGATCAGAAATGAATGCAAAAATAAATTTTAAATGTAAATAAAATTAGGTAAACAAGTAAAATACAATTCCTTGTCTGTAGGAGTTTTCAGTCTAATGCATAAATTACTGTCTTGGGTTTTTTTCTTGATTGCATAATAGTATATTATGATCTGAAATGAAAGTACAACAAAACATGGAGCAAACCACAGCTAAAGATCTGTCCCCATGGATTTAGAAAATAATTGCAGTGAAATGATGAAATGTTTATAAGAATATTAAAGTGCATTTAATTTAACCTTTCTATAGTTTCTTATTCCGAAGAATAGGGATACACAGGTTTTTTAATTCAGGTTTGGCTTTTTATATTCAGGAAATGTAAACAATCATTCTCTTCTTCAATAAATAAAGACTATACACTACTTTACAATTCTGTCTTTCTCCCAGAATTGATTGGATTTGTGGAATCCAGCCTGTAAGGCAGAACTCTGTCTGCAGCACAGAAGGGATTTTGAAGAAACACTCTTGTGATTCCAGTATTGGCAATAAACTGAGGATAGAAATTTGAAAATCAACATTCAGAATTGAGGAAGTACTCTCTGGGGCACATGGGGCTATCTTTTTTGTATGCTGTGTTTGTCAAGAGTCATTAAATGAATTGTGACATCCTTTCAGATGTTTGGCATGTTACATTGATGTCTTAACTCCACATGTTATTTTTCTTTTAGTTTTCCACTGTCCAAAAAACAGTGCTTGTATTAACATATTCCTGAATTAGCATTTTCCTAAAATAAAGAACAGAGCATTTGTAACTTATAGTATTCTTCAGTTACACAAGTTTGTATTCAGGAAATCATTGTCTTCTTCAGTAAATAAAGACCATAGCTCAGATGTGCTCCCCAAGTGATGGCCCCTTTTTTGTTGCTTGATACTGAAGAAGCCAGAATTTGCCAAAATGTGAATTCTCCCAATGAAGCTGAAGCAGGGGGAACACAGATGTTGAAAACTGGTGAAGTCTGCATGTAGGCTTCTCCAACACCCCTGCAAAGCAGATGTCAAGAAATGAAAGGGACAAATTAATGTTTCCCAGTGGCTTGTGTTCTCTCACCCAGCTGTGGTAACCTAGAGCAAGTGACAGACTGCTGTAACACATTTTGGGCATGACATGCAATTGCTTTATACCCTCAGGTCTTTCCAGTTCTGTGTCTAATAGCAGAAAATTGTCCACCAACACTGTTCAGCTTCAGAAGGAGAACAAACAGATCTTATGCTTTCTAGGTGGGGCTCTGAGAATGTCAATGGTATTATAGGTACCTTTTGAACAAGACACAAGAGAATCTCTATATTTTTAGGAAGATATATTGAAGCTCATTAACAAAAATATTTACTGTCTGTGCCATATGGATAAAAATCTTAATTACCATGACTTTATGTAAAACCCCCCATGCCTACAATTTATCCAGTATTATTGCCATGTGTGAACAAAATAGTCAAAGAAAAGATTGCTTTGTTTTGTAGCAATGGACTAGAAAATGTCTGCTTGATTCTCACTTTTCTGCCCCTCTTTTAGTGAGCTAATTAAATGCCTTGGTCCTTAAGTTGCTACTTACACAATCCTTAACATAATCACACATTTTACAGATGGGCTTTCTAACTAACCATTCAAATCCTACAGAAGTAGTGGCAAGAGAACAATTAATATAAAAAGAAGAAGAAATGGAAGAAAAAACTAAGAAAATGGAAGAAAAAACTAAGAAAATGGAAGAAAAATGGAAAAAACTAAAATGGAAGAAAAAACTATGAAAAATTTAAAAAAATTTAAAATACACATTCTATAGATTATTTTAAGCATAATTTCAGTGTTAATAGTATAACTCCTCTACTGTTTTCCAACTAATTCTGAAATGTTAACCTTAAAATATTTCCCTTTGGTTTTGTTCATTCAGTGAGGTGGAAAAAAATATTTTTAAAATCCTTTATCCAACTGTGATGCAATGTGATGGTTTTTTTGGTTTTAACTGTTCAGTTAAGTACTTGGTCATAACCATTAAGCACTGTTCCAGAATCCAAAAATGGAGAAAGCTGTGGAATTCCTTTCAGGGCTCTGAAATATACTGGCAAGCAAACCCACTGTCCTCTGGTAGGGAGGATTGTGGTTTTCCCTGTTTGATGATGATCACTTCTCCCTGAGCACTATTAGATCATGCTTTCTAGAGGCAGATCCCTACAGCTCATGATGACACCTCTAAACAAGAAGGAATGATGCTTTCAGAAAACAGAGCAAATTACTGGCATTTTGAAAAAGTTACTCAGAGGTAGGTAGTTCTTAATTCTCCTCTAACCTCAGCCCTCATTTCAAATTTCACCCTGTCACTGCACAACAATCTCAGCATGATTCTCATGAACAAGAAACACGCTGAGTAAAGAGTAATCAGAACAAGACTGTTGCCCCATCTGCCTCATCCTTTGTTCTGAAAAGGTTTTGTGAGATGGAAAGTTAAACTGTCATATTCCTCAGACTCCATCTCTACCATTTCCCATGTATTTTGTTGTGTGGAGAATCTTCTCAATTTATAAAGAAATTAATGTGTGAGTCTTTACTTAAATATTAGGAGACTTTCACTGTCTTACATTCTGGCATTTCATATTGCATTTGGAATATATTTCAAGATACAGTAAATGTTTGAAAGTTTCTAAAATAGTACTGCATTCTAAAACCTTTGTTTTCTTTACAAGTTTAGTAGGATATGAAAGTAATCCAAAACAAAACTATTTTTAGATTGTAGTTACAAATATGACTTCAATTTATATATTAAACCAATGTAAAGCTGCAACAAAAGTTCACTTTTTAATTAACTTCCTTCTCAGGAAATCAACTTTAAATTTGTTTTTTTCCAGCACAGGGTGCCTTTTATTTTTTTTTGATATCTTAGTAAAAACTGCATTTTTAAAGCTCCAGATATAAACCCCCAACTAATCATGACATAAAATTAGTCTATTTATGGCTACAAAAAGCAAGCCTTGTTCTCATTATGCAGTAAGTACTAGCTGTTTATAGATCTGACAGTTTGCTGGAAGTGATCCAAACCTATAGCACTATTATTCCTTAGTAAAACTTAAACAGCTGTAGTCATGTAATTCAAAACCCTGGAAGGCTGCTGCAGTGCTTGCTCAACCTCAGTATACCATGAATGCAGGATGCTGCCAGTCATATAAAGGATCCTCTGCTTCACATTATGAAAGAAAGACGTGAACTACAAACCTGAATTCAACCTGGAATTTCCAATCAGATGATCTTGTGACAGCCTTTGCAAGAGTCCAGGTATGGTAAACCTTTGTCTGTGAATTTTCTGCAGTGAGCTTTGCAAAAAACCCCACAAAAACCAACCGAGTAATTTGTTACAGGGGCACGATACAGAATCAAAAAAACATAAAATGTCATAGTTAAAGTTTTCTGAAAATTACTCTAAAGAAAAAATGTTCAATGTGAAATAGAATTATCTACTTGCTGAAATTTGAAAGCCCATTTCTTCTGCTGCAGTTTTTTCTCTGCTCTTGTATTGCAAATTAGTGGGGAATGGCATATCATGCAAGATATTTCACCATATGAATCCAGTAACATTGTAAAATTATCTTAAGCAACTGCAAAAGCAGTTGAAACTTTGTGCATACTTTGCAAGTATGAGTTTTCAGTGTAAGTTTGGATTGCTTTTGCAATTGATTTTACAAGCAGTGCCTGCTGCAAATGAAAACCAGATCTCTATCAAAAGATACTAAAAGCAGAAATGTGTAGTTTAAACTTATCAAGTAGTATAATTATTTAGAAGAGTACTATTAAAAGAATCTGAAAAATTGAAACAGTTACAAAAGTGAGTCATGTAGTTTTAGGTTTTGATCAGTTCTTTTGGAAAATATTTCTTTATACAAAACATTAGTGAAGAGAAAGCAAATTGTCTAAGTGGAAAATGTTAATCAACAGCACTCTGTAAAATCAAGAATCTATACTCTGAAATTATTTTAATTTCCAGCTGCAGGTTTATATCATACTGAAAGCTATTAATTTAACTGAATGACATTCCTAACTGGAAAAAAAAAAAATAATTACCACCAGCACCACAAATGAAAGCATACAGAAAATCAAAACCTAGAATTAGGACCTTCTGCTCTGGGAGACATTTAGTCGTAGCCATGCAGTTCTGCAAGTCAGCAAAATTAGGCATTTTGAAGAAGATGGGAACTCCCACTGAGGAGCTGACTGCCTAAGGAGTGGCATACTGACTTTTGGAATTGACTTTATGCTCCCAGCATAGAGTGGGAATTGGCTTTACTTTTGGATATGACTTTATGCTTTAAACACACACTGAACACAAATGCAAAGAGGAAGTGTAAAAAGAATCCCCTTGTTAAAAAAAAACCCAAAATATTAAGAAAGTAAATATAAGATTACATTTCATGAACAAGACTCAACAATGTGCATTACAACCAGATATTAGAATATAAAGTCATGTGCTATTTGTGGTGCCTTTTTTTTAAAATGAAAATGTTTAATTCATATTAAGTACAAAAGTAAAAGTATCCTTCTTTGTAGAAGGCGGAGCTACTTTGCATTTTAGTGTGATATCCCACAGAAATGAGTGGAGAAAAAGAAAACTTGGAGAAGTATACTTCCAAATATATCTGATAAAATAGATAATAAATGGAGAGACTGAGGTAAATACTCTGGTAGCTCTGAGTCTTTTTAATGTATATGTTGCTGCAAGGCTGCACAGTTTAAGATACAGTGAAGCCTTTCTTACTTTCTTACTGTGATCAAAACCTCACAATAACTTTGAGGAGATACTGATTTCCTTTATTGGTCATATGACCAATTTTTAATTATCTGAGAATTTTAACACATGCCTTCTTTTTCCATTTTTAAAGTGACATCTTCCTTAAACTTGAGGAGCACACAGACTACCTAAAATTCTTGTTTTGTGTTACAGCTAAATTCTGCAGGAATTCTGTCATACCAGTTTTTCAATTAATTTTGACATTTGTAGTCTCAGGATCATTGTTTTAAAGCAATCTGAAAAACTCACCTTCTGGCATTTATTCCTGATGGACAGTGTTCATGTCTACCGTATGTAGCAGAAGTTTTCAGAGGGAAATTTTAACTGACTCTGTTGTGCAATGTGGAGGCTAAAACGTTTGTATGGTATAGTATGAGAGAATAAAAAATTCAATTCACTAGCTCCTTGTTCCAATAAAGGATGTCTGATACACCACAGCAAACTTCACATGCAGCATTATGAAATGCAATACTGCCACCTCTAAGCACTTTGTGTTACCACAGTACACAGAACCTGTGCTGAGCTAGTGCTTTTAGGATTGCCATGTGAGATGTTCATAAAATCTGTCTGCTATCAAATTCCTCACAGGACAGCAGCTTTTGTACATCCCCATAATCTCAGAAACAATGAGCTTTGCTTTTTGTCTAAAAATAATCAATACAAAGAGTATAATCTCATGGTTTTAAATCGGAAACATAATGACTATGTGACTGGAAAATTTCATATTAACAAGGTAAAAGATTACTGCAAAAGGTCTTTTGTCAGGGGTGAATTTTTCTTTGCTATTTACACTTCAAAAAAATTATGTTCCAAACTCCAGCATAAATATATAGAAATCTAAAAAGGCAAAATATCAGCCAACATGGAAAAACCACAGATTATAATAAAAGTAATACTGATGAGATGAGTGGTGGAATTGGAGACACGAATGCAAAACTTTGCCAAAACAAATGTTAGTTGTGTGACTATATGGCATTTCAGACAAAGAAAAACAAAAGTCTAAATGTATTATGCAAATGCCAAAGAAAAACATGTTTCTGAACTTCATGGGGATGTTTTTGAAAGACATGCATTTGTTTTCCTCACAGGGAAGAGAAACAATGTACAGCTGTTTTTCAAATCCATATCCATCTTTGTGCTGGCTGCTTTTGTGAACAGCTCACTTCATTTCTTCCATGGCAGCTTTCAATCCAGCAATTCTACCTGCCAGGCAGATCTTGAGTCTCTAGGGATACCTCTGAAACAGGAGTGGCAGACTTTTTAAAGATTGTTAAGTTCTCTGCCTTCAGCTCACTGAGCTTCCAAATATCAGTTTGAAATAACTCTTTCTTTTGCAGTTGTCACACAAGGCCTTGGCTCTCACAATGCACCTATCCACAATCCTCTCTTTCAAAAATAAATTTTTATCAACGTATCTAATTTCCAAACTTCTTGCATCATCGTGAGGAACTGGACATGCACATGAAATTTTTGGATAGCATTTTCTTTTAAAGGTTTTGTGAAACTGTGCAATACATAAGAGAATCAAGCATATATTTTTAGATATACTAAAAAGATAAAAGAACTGCTATATAAAAGAAATCTGTGGGGCATTTATTTCATTTTGTATAGCAGACAGAATCCTACAAATAACTCAAAATAGAGTATTTCTATTACACGTCTCTAAATTTCCTGCAACCTTAAAACAAACACAGTTTCCTATTTCTTTATAATTTACCTTGTCAATAGTCATGGAGTTCCTTTAGTACTATCTCTCTACAACAGATTTTATTTAAATAGTACTATCTCTATACAACAGATTCAGGCAGACTTAAACTGGATGGATAATAAAAAAAAAACCCAGAAGTATATTAAAATTATTTTTGCATATATATGTATAAGGGAAAAAACCTTAGTAAGTATCTTTAAATCATCATAATAATTTCTGTACATTGCAGCCATTTTCTTTGTAAACCTCAAAGTAGAATACTGAGTGATGTGATGCTACTGTTATTACCTTGAAGTATGGTCATTTTATCATTTTAAAGGATACCTACACTATACAGTCCTACAGAGCAGAAGGAACTTATCACTTGATTGAAGGTTAGCATATGTTAACACATTTTGCTAAACCAAGATTACTGTTAGCCAATCCTGGTATCTAAAACCATTGGTGAATCTCCATGAATTCTGGCATATTTCTCTAACCAGTAATATAATTTAATAGAATATTATTTACACAATGCTTTCTGTTCTACCTTCTGGAACATCAAACATGAGTAATTATAAGGCTTCCATATTTTACTGACCTGCAGAACAGGTACTACTCATATTGTTCCATTCTTATAAAATGGGAACAAATCTCCTAGTATGATAAATGTTTCACAATAAATGTCAATATAACGCAAAAGTAAAACGTCAGTGCTTGTACATGAAAATGTAATAGTTGAGCCTGTGTCTTTTTCCATGTTGTGATCACCTTTTCTCTATTTCAGTTATCAGGCAAATAACCATCCAGATAACTGGAAATTCAATACCAGCCAATTCTAAAGAGGACAGTTTGTGCTTTTGAAATATATTCCTGCCACAAAGGACTTGAGAGAGGAGATATATCAGTAAAAATAGGTATGTAGATAGAAGATAACCACAACCTGGAAAGGACTGAAGGCACAAGGAGTGGTGAGAAAGCTAGGGGGAATAGTGATGAGGAAAATCTCTGAAACCTTCCATGCAAAAGCAGAACAAAGGGATCTATCTTAAGTGTCTGAACACAAACACTTGTAGCTTGGGAATCAACAAGCAGGGACCAAAGTCCATGCACAGGTACAGAGCTGTGATTTCACTGGGACTCCAGAGATGCACAGAGATAGCACATCCAACTGAAGGGGTGCAATGAAATGTTCCTGAAGATTTAGGAATGACAGCTCAGAAAGCTGACGATGGGCTGCACTCAATGCAAAATTATGCCTGGGCTTTGCATTGAAATGGCTGGCAAGTCAACTAAGAGCTTATTTGTAATGATTAGAAGGCAGACCTATGAGCATTGCATTGTGGTAGGGATCTGCTGCAGACTGCTTCATCTGCCTGATCAAGATGAGATGGTGGATAAAACCTTTGGGCAGCTGAAGGAAGCTTTACTCTTGCCTATCCTGGCTACTCATGAGAGACTTTAGCCACTTCTATATGCTGCCAGAAAATATGGCTGGGCATGAACAATCCAGAAGACTTCTAGACTGTGCTGAAGACAATTTCTTGATCCAGCTGGCTGACAAGTGGTCTAGGGAATGTGTTCTTCAACAGGTGAAGGAATATGAGCTTGAGTGAATGGCAGCTTGAATAAACTTGGATGTCTTTGGTTACTGCAGCCACGGAAATGAGAAAATGAGAAGGTCAAAATCCAGACAGAAGAAAATTGGACAAACTGTAGAAGAAAAAACCTTGAACTTGTTAGTAGATTTTGGCTAGTTTAGGGATCTGTTTAAAAGGATCTCACAGTAGACAGCCCTGGAGGGCAAAGGGGCTCAGGAGAACTGGTTAATCTTCAAGGACAAGTTACTCCATTAATTTTAGCCTTGGTTTTCACAGCCAAGGCCTGTCTGAAGGCTTCCCAGGTGCCTGGCTGGAGCCTGTGAGCAGAGTCTGTGAGTGAAGCAACACCCACCGTTGAAGACGTTAATGTCAGGGAGCACCTGAGGAAATGGGATGAGACAGGGTGCACCCAAGAGGAAGAAAGCTGTCTCTTGTCATTGAGAGGGCTCGCTCATTTTTGAAAGGTCATGACAGTCAGAGGAGATTCCTAATGACTGGAAGATAGGAAATGTCACTTCCATTTTCAGGGAAAGGAAGAAGGTCCAAGAAACTACAGGCCAGTCAGCTCCACTTGAGTCTCTGGAAAGGTTATGGAGCAAATCCTCCGTGAAGTCCTGTCCAAGAACACGAAGGATGAAAAAGTGACAGCAAACAGCCAGCATGAGTCTATCAAGGGGAAAGCATTTCTCACTAATTTGATAGTTTTCTATTATGAAATTACTATTTGTAATCTATTGATAAGGGGAGAAAAGCAGCCCTTGCATCAATAACTTGACTATCCTAAACCATTTTTGTTTGAAGTTCTTAAGCTGTATTTTACCTCTGGCAATTTTCAAAAGCTTGTGTGTAAATATTGGTGTTTCTGGGCTAGAACACTGGATATACATTTCACTAAAAAGTGACTACAAATGATACAAAATATTTTTTTTAATATACTTAACACTAGAAATAGCCTGTAAATGCATGAATATATTAAGAAACATATTTTCTGAACAAAATATTAATGTTATTCTTAGATTAATTAATTATAAGAAAAACTTGACTATAACATTGCCTTTTCTAAGAAATTATTAATTAAAGCAAAGTCAAACATTTTTCCATCAAGGAAGAGCAATGAAAAAACATTAAAGAAAATTAATGGAAGCAAGTTAAAATTAAAATGTTAAACTGAGAACAAAATGGACAAATACACAATGGTGATTGCATTCTTAGACACATTTCAAATTAAACCTCTTAAAAATATCAAGAAATTTAGTGACACATTTCTAGACCCCAAGTGGCTACTGAAATAATAGAGAAAGTTGTAAACAATACAGGATTAAAATGTAGTGTTGACAACTCCAAGCTTGTAATAACAACAAAACCCTCCTCCCAGACTGGTGAAGTTTTGAAGGCTGTTTATCAAAATTAAATGAGATTGAATATATCATTTTGCCCTGGTAGTGTAGAAAACCAGTGAGAACTTCATGGTTATTATCTCTGAATCCTACTAAACTCCATTTTCAAAGGACTTAAGAACAAAAGTCTCTACTTTTTATCAGGAAGTCTTGTAACCCAAATAGCCACAGCAATTGAAAACAATCTTTCTTCTTGGTATAAATTAGAGTTTGTAGAAAGAGTTTGTAGTTCTTATATTTAATCCCTGGCATTCACAGATATTTAAGTCTTGCAAATTTTTTAATTCACCTAAAACACCCAAAATGAAACAACAAACTCCAAACGCAAAACAAAATTAAAAACAAAACAAAACAAAAAACCAAAGAAACCCAACAACCAAAAAAAACCAAACCCAAACACAACCAAGCCAAAAAACTCTCATATTAAAAGTGAACAGTTCAAATTCTGTGTGTGGCATAAATGTAAGAATTCCTCATACAGGTTCAATCTATCTGGGACAATATCCTGAACCATGGTCAAAGCAGATTACTGAGATGAAAGCACAAACCCCCAAAAATTGGGGTAAACAATCCTGAGAAAATGACTTGAAAACAAGCCTACCCTTGAGTACAAACTAAAACTGGGAGTCTGATGGGCACTGGGTGGCTTTCCCTGGTCTGGCTCTGTACATGTTCCAGTTGTTCAGCACTCAGGAAGTTGGAAATTATCAGCTTCAAACTCCTTGTTTGAGCTCATCTTCCAAGATTAACTTGAATACAAAAAGGTCCACCCTGATGCTGTTTCCTGAACACATGAGAATCTCCTAACAAAGATCAGTGAGAAATTGGTCCATATAGTTTCCAATGTTTAACCATAATGAAAAACAATAGACCAGAGCCAGTAAAAACTAACAAACAAACAAAAAGAGATAGGACATTAAATCTTCAAACTATTTGTGAAGTTCCAATGATCGAGTACTTGACTGCATATTATATACAATCCTCCATGGAAATGCCCATTTCATCTGTTCTAATGTTCTACTTTTCTTCCATCACAGGGATCCCACACAAGCCCAGCTGTGCCTCCTCAGATCTGTACAACAGATTCGGACTATCCAAAAATTTCAAGTGTTCCAGCTGTCACAGAAAAGAACTGGGGCCAGCTGAATGTCAGGATGCAAGTAGTTACTATTATATTACTACTTCTTCTTTGTAATGCATCTGACTGTAGGAGGACAAGGAATAGGAGTTTGAGAAACAATGAAAGGGAAAACATCTTAAGGAGAGCATCTAGCACTGTTAAGCGCAATGCCCAAGGCCTAACATGTGATATTTACACTTATCTTCATGAGAAATACTTAGACTGTCAGGAAAGAAAATTGGTTTTTGTGGCACCTGATTGGCCAGAGGATACAAAACACATGCTGCTAGCAAGAAACAGAATTCGTAAATTAAAGAATAATATGTTTTCTAAGTATAAAGTACTGAAAAGTCTGGATTTACAACAGAATGACATATCAAAAATTGAAAGCGAGGCTTTTTATGGTTTGGATAAACTTACCACACTCTTACTTCAGCATAACCAAATTAAGATTTTATCTGAGGAGATTTTTATTTATACGCCCAGTCTAAACTACCTTCGTCTCTATGACAATCCCTGGCATTGCAGCTGTGAACTAGAAACTCTTGTTACAATGCTACAGGTTCCAACAAACAGGAATTTGGGAAATTATGCCAAATGTGTGCACCCAGTAGAACTGAAAAATCAGAAGTTAAAGCAGGTAAAAGCTGATCACCTATGTAGTGAAGAGGACAGGCAGGATCCCAAAAACATAAAACGGGAGAAGCCTGAACCTGCCAAACCAGAATTTGATTCCTCTTTGTGCCACATGTATGTGTTTCCTGTGACAACTCTGAACTGCAGAAGAAAAGGTTTGTATCTGTCATTATAACTGAATGAATGATTTTAATATTCTATTTATTTAATCCTTTCTACATTTATTTGCACATTATTTACTGCAAACGAACTTAGTATAGTACTCGCTATACTTAAACTGAAATTGTTAATTGCTTTTCTCTTGTAACTATCAGCAATAAGTAGGAATTCTTCCTGCATTTTCCCTTTGCTCTGCAGGCAAAATTCCACAGATATTCCTTAGTGCTGTAATGTATCTAACAGAAATCAACAGGAATGAAACTAAGCATATTACTTAAGTTACTAGTCTGATGGTACAGCTATAAACATCAGCCAGATTACAGCTCTGCTGAAACTGTTGAACTGATACAGAAAAGCACAGGGTGTCTTTTCTTCCTTCCATTGTACAAACACAAAGACAGCAATAACTTTGACAGAAGTGAGTTGTGAAGCACGACTGGAGCAGCCAGCTGTGTTTTCAATGCCCAGAGGAACCTGATTGCAAAGGAAAGGCTTTGCATCCTCACATTTGCTGCACAAGATTTCTTCTCCTGAGGGAAGAAATTGTATGTTTTTGTTCACAAAAAAATACCTCTTCTGTCTTCTTCTTCCCAGCACCCAGCAAACAATTCAAAGTTGAAAGGACTTCAAGAAATGTTTTTCAGACACTTGGATCTATTCCATCTCTAAATCTTTCTCAGGCCCCTAAGAGCCACAGTTGAGCCCTAAGGGTAAACCAGATGGGGTATATATCAACACGAAAATGCACATTTATTTGTCCTTTATATTTCCCATATTTTATCCCACGACAAAACAAAGCAAAGTAAAAACAAACAAACAAACAAACAATTCAGAGGAGAATAGTTCTTTAACATAACAATTCTGAAAGAAGAAGCATTGCTTGAAGCAGCCAACATTGTGAGACCTTTTCCCCAATTTTAGCAGAGCTTAGCCTGCATTTTTTATTCAGCTGAACTTCTATCTGCTTTAACAGCAACTTGATTTTATGTAAAAAGCTCAGTGTGCCCTTACTCTTGCACTTTTATGCCAAAGAAAAGCTCAGAATTCAATATAAGTAGATAATATCCAAATATCAAGAATTAATGATTTCAGCATTTGATTACATGGCTTATCTACTATGTACGTCATAAAAATGGTCTGTGTTCTTTACTTTTTTTTCACCCTGTAAATTCTTTTCTTATCTGTCAATTTTCTCTTTCTTTTACCATGAAGCTACTACATCTTTTAATTAATGATTTATGCTGTCTTTATTATTTTTTAATATTCACCTACCTTACCTTTCCTTGTAGATAAGATCTTAATTATTAGATTATAGATATGATCCTAATTTTCCTTCATAGAATCTTAATTACATCACTCTTATTATTCAGTAAAATGCCATTGAACAAAGCCCAGGCATAAATTATAATCCTAATATAAGCAAAGACTGACTTTACAGCTCTCCCCTCTTAGTGGTATCAAAAAGATGAGCTGAATACACAAATATACCCAAAAACTTCTGAGGAAAAAAATTGTACTTTTTTCTCTAAGTTCATAGAAACATTCAATGTGATTTGATCGTCATGGGAGTTTCAAAGAGGCTTATAGTATTTGAAAGCATGGTTTATTGTCTTTAATATTAATAATGGAGGAATGAAGTTATTTCAACCTCTACACGAGAGTACTAAAGGGTACAGGGACTCCCTCCTTCAGGTCAAGAACTAAGTATATCAACTTCCTGCATGCCTAGCATGGACACACTGAGTATGTTTCAATACTTTTTTGGAAGTACTAGATCTACTGTGCATATGCTTGACAGCTGGATGCAGATATCCCATGGATATTTGGTATTTCTGAACATATGGCAATCTTTGATGAAAGCATTGTATTTAATGTCTTTGTATATGAATATTGTACAGCAGATGCACAATTTCACTGGAATTTTCATCAGAAATAGGAGTGCACACAAAATCCAGGAAAAACACAAACATTTCTCTAATTCTGTGTGAACAAGAATTCAGAATAGAAAAAAAGTGTGTCAGTTAACAAATCAGTAAGATGACATGACAATCACAATCCATTATTCCTTTACAATGGAGGGAATGGAATGACAAGCACTTGCTCTGCCACTACTATGTCTAAAGAGGTAGGACAACAAGTCAGGAGCTTTCAGTTAGTGTCAGAAAGCTCACAAATCTTAAAAATACATTTATCCATGTGTATGTTCTCTTTTTCTAAAAAATAATTGATTTTTATCTCATCAGACCAGTGATAAGACAGACCTTGTGGTACTCCAGAATGAAACACTCTATGCCCTTGATTCTGTTTTACCAAAAAAATAAAAAAGGAAGTAAAAGCAATTTGTTTGCATTTCTACAAAGAACTTGTATTTTCAAGGACAGTTGAAAAAAAAAAATGTACTTTCTAGTACTGCCAAACTCTCCAAGTCTCTAAATTCAAGCATTATTTGCATTCATTTGGTGATAAATAGGCCCTGAAACTTTGACATCTGCAGAAGCAGGAAGCAATCCGACCACAGCAGGCTGGAATAGTTATAATATTTCAGTATTTATAATACCAAAGCTCTGCTCATAATCAGATATAAGGCAGGAAGACTCTGGTATGTTGATTTAGTCTCAAAAATACCTGAGTCATTAGATATCTTCAGAACTTCAGAAGTACAGTGACCACACAGATTCCAGCACAGATCCAGAAACTACTTGCTTTCATTCAAAGATGGTCAAACAAGAGACACTGCTGATTTTCTTGTTATGACAGTGCAGGATTAGAACACTCATTGAGAAAATATAATAATCCTGGAGATTAGGTTTGTTAACATTACCCTGAGAGGGTTCAAACCACAGTCTGCACTTCTCAAGCATGGGCCCTTATTACTGGAGTAGGAGCTGCTCTTTCTGGAGCTCTTTTGCATGGAACACCAATGACTGAGAGGGCCTTGGCTACTTTGAAAATGCCAATGATAGAAGTAGGAGAGAGAAGCAGACAAAATGCCACTTTGCTGCCTGGGTGGTGTTTTATATAGTTACTCTGGTTTCTTTTCTTTAAGCAATCAAGTCCTTCACATACATTTTTTTATATCAGTATAAAATGTAAATATATAGTAATATATTATTATAAAATAGGGTACTACCTACCCTATTCCTATGTGAATGGTCTATTCTACTAAAATGAAAATATAAACCTCAGAGGTTTTACTATAAGTACTAATGAAGAGAACAATTTTCACATGAAATGTAAAGGTACAATTAAAAATGAATGAAATTCAGATGTTGAAAAAAGATGGTGGCACTAGAAGAGGGGATAAAAAGGAAAGAAAAGAAGAAAAATGTTAGACTGACAACACTGTCTGGCATGCAACTGTGATACCTGAGCAGTAAGAATAATCTAAAGCTGATACAAATTATGTCTTTTTCATTTTTTAAGATTTAAAGAAAGTTCCAGGTAACATACCTCCAGATATAGCTAAACTTGATTTGTCCAACAACAAAATTAGACAGCTACGAGCCAAGGAGTTTGAAGATGTCAGTGAACTGAAGATATTAAATCTAAACAGTAATGGAATAGCATACATTGATCCTGGTAAGAATAATTTTAAATACTCATTAAAAATTATTTCTCTCTTATTAAATACTGTGTCTATCAGATATAAACTGGAGAGGGAGGAAGGATTTAAAAATCTAGAAGTTGGTGCAAATTTTACCTTTTGTACGTTTCAATTCATAGAGTAAATATATTCATCATGAAAATCAATAGAGAAGGACACATTTCAGTTGCCATTTCTTACCAAGTGCAAAGAGTAATTCTGGAACCTGAAGGTTAACAGTTTTCTAAAATGCTGAGTAGTTGAATGATTCTTTAAATACCTTTGCCACATCTAAGAAAACACTACATATAAGGAGGCTGCTTTTCAATTATATTTTATGATAAAATAAGAGACAAACCTAAAGGATGATTTTTGGTTAAAAATCACTACACAGAATTGCTTCTAAGTTATACTTTATTAGAACTCAAGTGCCCTTATTGGCAATTTGCTTATAGCCTATGTTCATTTGGATTTAATTACAAAAGCAGAGATAAACCGGGTGAGAGAAAGAGAGAGAAAATGCATCAAGAAAAAGAGCCTTATCTAGTACCATCTTGGCAATTAAACAGCATCAGAAAGTGTTACTGTCAGTAAAATGGTACCTGTGAGGTTTCACATTACACAGTTGATTGATTTAAATTAAGACTTCTGTTACGAAATGAAACAGTGTCCTTGCAAAAAGTATGAACTGCTCTCTCAAATGTAACTCACAATCATTATTATGAAGCTCCATGTTTACTCCATTCTAAATCTCAAAACATTAATTTGAAGGTTCTATACATGCACACAAATACCTATACACACACACAAACCTCTGGCCCTGCACATGGTCTGATAAGTTTCCATATTCCTACTTCTGTATCATGACAATAACAGTAGGATTCAATGAGCAAATCAGGCATTCATCCACCTCCACTGTCTCTATTCTACACTCAGGCAGACTCGTGTTTTATAGCTTTGCCAGCAGTGCAATTCCCCTAATATTTCACTTCTGAAGGCATGTGCCATATTTTAAAATTCAATGTTTGAGAAATCCTTTTATAGCCTCTAGCCAAAATAAAACCAAAAAACCCAGTAGGTGAAAAATTATATATTTTTTTTTTCTCTTCTAGATATGAATGTTTTTCCTGTCACGGATTTGAATGTTTTTTTCTAAGTTAACTTTATAAGGTACCAATAAATATTTTTCTATTGATTAGCTGCTTTTTCAGGCCTCAATAACTTAGAGGAGCTGGATCTATCAAACAACAGCTTGCAGAATTTTGAATATGGAGTACTGGAAGACCTTTACTTTCTGAAAATACTGTGGCTGAGGGAGAATCCTTGGAGATGTGATTACAACATACATTACCTTTTCTACTGGCTGAAGCATCACTACAACGTTCACTACAATGGACTAGAATGCAAGATGCCTGAGGAATACAAAGGATGGTCTGTTGGAAAATATGTTCGAAGTTATTATGAGGAATGCCCAAAAGACAAGCTTCCTGTTTATCCAGAAACTTTTGATCTGGACAAAGATGATGAGGAATGGGAACGACACAAAGAGCAAACAGTTCAGACAGTAAAGAAGCATGGTGTAATTGTCACTGTGATAGGCTAATAAGGGAACCCTTTCCCTCAGTAGGTTTAAATATCTGATACTTTGAGAAAGAAAAACATGCTGTTTACATTTGTTCTAATTATTCTGTTGGTTTGTAGGACTATCTGCCTGCAAAGATGTCTGTATTTTGCTAATAATAACCACAGAATGACATTAGGTCAACAGCATCTTTCATCTAGTAATTGTTTTTGACAATTTGTTCTGGACATTCTTGTGAAATACTTTGGCAAATATTTGAAACTATATAGAAAAAATCGATAGACACAAATGTACATAATATGGTGGAAAGAAGCTGTTGTATGTATGAACACAGTTTATGTTCACACAGAAATTACTGCAGGATTGTGACCAAGACCCTTTTTCCTTGAATGTATTGACAGTTCTTTGTATCTATCCGTTTCCTGAAATATTCCCAGAAAACGTTTCTAAGATTTTTATATTGACTTCCTGTTTTTTTATTGTAGACCAAAAAAACCAAAGTTAAGACTAGCCTTAAATACAAATCTAGAAAAAGAGGAACAGCAGTTGTATACTAATTAAGATTCAAACACAGAAGGTGGGTTTCACTTGCTGATTTCCCAGTGTTCCTCCTCAGTCTTGAATGAATAACTGAGCCTCTGCCTCTTCCGTACCTGCAGTGCCATGAAAAAATAAATAGCCAAGAGATGGCTGGTTCCCAAGATCCAGCTCCACATACTCATAATTGCTTTGTTTGGTTTTTGAGGCATGTAGAGCTGAAATCTTTCTAGGAAGAATTTTAGGTTGTTGTTATATCAGTTTGACACAGATTACGTGCCATCACTTCTAGGTGATGAAGATCACATGAAGGATGCTGTGGTCTGCATCCAGCATATCAGTGCCCACCCAAACTGAAGGTAAGTATGCTTTTGAAAGCTCCGAAGTGTGGGACATTCTCTAAGTTCACTCTTTCAGCTCATTTGTAAAATGCATGTTACAGCACGTCCTTGTCAAACAACTATCTATGTGAATACACATTGATTAAAACCTGTGATCATTCTAACACTGCAGTAACAGGGCAGTACAAATGCCTCAGCTAAATAGATGAGATCTCTAAAGATAAAATTCCTTGCTGCATAATATACTTAGATCACTAAGAAATGCATACATGCCGAGTAGAAATTCAGCGCCAAAACTTTACATTTCTCTTGACTATCATGGAAGAAGTTCTGGGAGACTCCACGGAGAAACTTTCCTCCTTTAAAGATCTGGAGACAATTATGATGTTTTTGCATGCCTCCGGTGCTTTAACCATGGAGTACCAAAGGTGGCTCATTTTGTTCTACAAGACAAAGCACTCAGTGCTTTAGTGCTAACATGAAATAAAAGAACAACATAAAGGAAAAAATCAGGAGATGTTAAGGGTGGTAGGAATGCCAAAGAATCTCAAAGCAAACACATCCCATTATTATTTGCATTCCATTATGTCCTCCATTATTCAGATACGAATATATTTAATGGTGCTTTGTTGACAAACTGGGTATTTAGCCATTTCTTCCACAATATCCTACAAAAACTTTATAGCAGAAATACAACAGTATCTGACTCATCCCTGTTCCTGGAAATATCTTAAGCATTAACTTCACTGTTAAAGGTTAATCCTGATAAGACAGAACAGAGAGGAAAATCACATTTGCCAGTAACATTCACTAAATAGGGCATATTCTGGAAACTTAAAAGTGCTGAAAGTAAAAAAAAAAAAAAAAAGTCTGCCACAAATAGTAGCAAGTATTACGTAATGTTGTCCTCCTCTCAAATTCTGGAGAATTATCTCAATACAGAACCACTGGGTATGATTGAAAAGGACAGGCAATAAAACCGCAGCAGAACATCTGTTATTGGCAGCACAGCCAATGGTGAAAATCTGAGTAGGAAAATATGCATTTATAGACCATGTTATGTTAATTTCTGCAAAGAGTCAGTGCTGGGAAAAACCACTAGCTTAAGGCAGGCTAAGTCTGGGTAGAAAAGACAATCGTGGAGAAGAATTTAAGAAAAAAGAAAAATATAAGACAAAATCTGTGTCAAAAAACCTTTTTGCTAACCTGAGAGGTCTCTGATCTCTCAGGTTAGCAAAAAGGACCAGTTGAAAAAGCAGTGGGATAAGACTAAGGACCACACGCAGTGGCCTAATTGCTCTTGTTCTAAGGCCCAGGGGATTCCCAGAGAGACACCCCCACTGACAATGTGGCAGAATAGACAACAATAATTCCAGTAATTGCAACTACAAATAATGTAAGAACACAATAATAGAAATAGAAGGTTGGAGCAAGGACAATATAGGTTAGCATGATCTCCTGACAGTGACTCATATTCTTTGAGAAAAGACTCTATGAACAGAAAAAGCATACAGGAGTTATGAAGGTAGTGCAGAAGGTGGCAGCACAAGAAAAAAGACATTAATATGTCTAAAAAACATACATATGGGGGAAATGACTAACAATTGATAAAAACTTCAGCATTACAGGGTTAATTGCTATTTCTCTGAGCTTCTCAAAAATGTACTGTAAAGTACAACCTCCATCAAACACCATAGCCACAAAACACAATTTAATCTTGACATCTCTATGTTTCTGTGCTATTTAATCAAAAAGGTCCCAGAAGAGTTTCCATATCTAAAAGAAAATCATGGGCCTTCCTCTTCTTTTATAAGCTCTTTAGGTCTCTTCTTTCAGTAACTTCTCTCTTGATTTCCCTTCTTTCTCTGTCCATAGCCAGGAAATAATTGCACGATATAATTGCATGAAAACAATTGCTTTGTCTTCCTGACATGCAGTGCATGTGCTAGGAGTGCTGCCTTAAAGGATCAACTACACTGCTCTACAGAGGCAGCGCCCCTCTCTCTACACAGCCACATGAAACACAGAAAGGATCATTTTGTGCCATGTTTTCCATGACAGAATAGAGGAAAAATAGATATGTCTGTCATTATTGGAAATAAAACAGTTCAAAAGCTTCTGAGGAAATTTTAGCTCCTGCACTATGAATACTAATGGCAGCATTTAAAGGCAGTTCCCAGTCACACATGGAAGACAAATGATTCTCCACGATCACTGAGTAGGTGGAGGAATACCACAAACAGCTGAGCCATAACTCATGCATCTCATACACTCATATTCTCTGGCACAGTAACACACTGATTTGCCAAAGACAGTCTGAGCTGGAATCACATTAACATTCACAAGCAGATATTAGACAAAGACTACTATTTCATGAAAGCACCACAGGCCAAAGTAAAGAGTACACAAAGCCAATTTTTTAAAATTGCAGATAATTAATTTATCAAGAAAACCCCACAAACATGTTTAGTCAGACAAACAGACCAAACCCACAGTTAAAATAATTGCTTCTTTAACATTAACAATAAAGGCATGTTGCCAAAATCTGTGTAATCTTGGATTTATTTGGAAGGATGAGGTCAGAGCTGTAGCTTGGATAATTTCGAATGGAAAGGTAGTCTATAACTGAACAGACAGCTTAACTCAGTTCATTAGCTGAAAAAATGTCAAAGGAAAAGAATCTCAATATGATTTTCAATCTCTAAAAGAAAATAGATCGTTTTGCAGCAACATTAAACCATCCACAAGAACTTAAAAAGAATGGCACAAGTAGGCAACATAATCAATATAGCTAGCCAGGGAGTTTCAACATAAAAACATATGTAGTTAATCTAAATATCAATAGCGTACTGATTAAAATGCATTTCATGCTTTTAAAAAAACTATTGTGTATCTTCAAAGCTAGAAGAAACAGCTTTAAAATCAATGTTTTCTAAAAGCCCCTTTAGACTGTCATGTATGATTCATAACAACTGGTTTAAAATAGCACTCAGTAGATGTAAATAGACGAAATGTTTGATTTTGAGCCTACAGAAAACATTAATTATCTACAAAAGTGGAAAATGCAAGATATGTAGAGACAAGAATTGAATTTAGTAAGACAAATGAAAATGGATGGCAATCAACATACTGACACTCCAACAGATATAATCAACACTAGATATGAATCAGATAAATAATGTGACAGTGAAGGCCATTTGTGTACAAAATTTAATTCTATCACAACTGTTCTTTACTTTTTTTTTAGCTCTAGACACAAGAAGCCTTATGATGATTTTAGTTTTGTACCCAAATACATAAGGAAAACAATCATAGAAGGATTTCACATTTTTAAGTACAACACCCATAAAGGAGATGATGTGGCTGTTTACGGTTTATTTTGCCTCGCTTTCTTTTTAGGCTCCCAGAATTCATTATGATACTGGATTAAATTTTGTCACTAAACAATTTGCATGCTGGTATCATTGAGAATGTTATTTTACCCTGTGATCTAAAAGCCAAAACCATGACCAAAATCCTTTTTTTCGCTTAGCCAGCTTTTCTTTTTCATCACCAATTTAGAGACAAAATTGTCCTCACCTATAACTAGTCATTTTCTAAAGCTAAAGAAATCAGTCAAATTGCTATAGGCTGCATCAACAATTTCAATAATGTATTATCCAATTAAATAATAAATGCATTATAGTCTCAAAACATAAAAAACCACTTTTTTATTTTGAAAATAAAAACATTTTCCTTTTCTTTTTATGCATTTGAATTCAGTTAAAGTGTAGGCTAGAAAAGAGTCAATCAGTAACATTCTCCTGCTTCAGAAATACTGTGCCAGGAATCAAAAACTTTTGGGATATTGCCTAGTTTTTCTTCTCATGAAAATACTTCCAAGATGTTTTCAGACTCTTCATGATAAAATAGATGAGTAACAGTTGGGATGCAGGTGATTCCTTACAAATCAAGTACAGTTTCACACTAGGACTAAACCTCTCACCCTGATCACAAAAGCTTTTTTAGCTTTCCTGCCCACTTCTCTGCATAGTGGAGCATACAACCATATTTAGAAAAATATTACTGACCTGAAACTATTGCAAAATGCTACCACAAAGGGAATTAAACTCCAAACCCTCAGTCACATGTACTTACATGCACAGAATGAGGAAGGACTAAGATGCTTTCTTATATCTAGAAGGACCTTGATTTGGCAATAGAATCAAGAATTGATTATTTGTGAACACCACCTTAATCTAGGACCATGGTTAGTTTTTGAGGGTTTTTTTTAGCTTGTTTGTTGTTGTTGTTGTTGTTTGGTTTGGGGTTATTTTTTGTCAGTAAGCCTCTTGTTGGAGGTCAGTAACTAACAGTATGGCCCAGGGGTCAGTACTGGGGGAGTCCTGTTTAACATCTTCATTAATGACCTGGACAATGAGAGTGTACTCTCAGCAGGGCTGCAGAAGACACCGAACTGGGAGCAGTGTCTGATACACCAGAGGGTCATGCAGGGTCCCCCTGCCATCCAGAGGGACACTGACATGCTGGAAAAAGGGGTTGAAAGGAACCCCATGAAATTCAGGAAATGCAAAATCTGGCATCTGGGAAGGGACAACTCAAGGCACCAGAACACTCTGGCGGCAGCCCAGCTTGAAAACATGCTGTCAGAACAGGACCTGCAGGTTCTGCTAAACACTAGGTCAAACCTGAGCCTGTGATGTGCCCTTGCCAAAAGAAGATGGGTGGTATCCTGGGCTGCATTATGAGTGCTGCCAAGAGATTCAGAGAGGTGATTTTTCCCTTCAGCACAAGTGAGGTCATGCCTGGAGTACTGTGTCCAATTCTGGGCTTCCCAGTACATGTGAGACAGGAACACACTGGAGAGAGTCCAACAATGGGCAAAATGCTGGCTAAGGAATTGGAGCATATTCCCTGTTAGTAAGGCCGAGAACTCATTTGGAGAAGGCCAAGGGGGCTCCTAGCAAGGGAGCATTTCCTGATACCTTAAAGCTAGGCTAGTGAAAAGAACAGCAACCTCAAAGATTCAAACATAACACACATGGATGTCACTTCTGCATAATGTTTTCTACATGTTTACATGCTAAAATGTCACATATCCACAACCATTTGCAGTACTAAATTACACCATCACATGCTGAAATATCTGATATGCAACACTTAAAATTTGCAATTCTAAGTATGAAGAAGAAACCAGAAAGGAACACAGTTAATTACATCCTTCGTCACTTCTCCTAAAGCAACTTTTATATGAGCAAAACTTCAGGCTTGTAATGTAATTACCTTTATAACTGCACAATAATACACTAATGACAGCAGTTTAAACTTCATATGGTAATTGGCTGATAACAAAAATAAAAAAACCCTTTCTAATTCTATCCCATTTCCTGTCACTGAAGAGAATTTTTTCTTAAACATTTCCAAAGAACTTTGCATTTAAGATATGTAAGTTAACAGTAAGATATCAGCATGAAAACACAGCAAAGATGCCACTGAGATTTACAGAAGGGTATTTCCATATTATCTACACAACTTTCCATAGACTATATATTCATTAGATAGAAATGGAAAAATCAGTAGAAAAATTACTGATAACGTGTCTTTTCCCACCAGCATTTAATTGCTTTGGTAATACAATTCAGGTAATTTGCCTGCTCCTCAAATTATGTTCAACAAACTGTCTCTCTTTACTTCTTCCAGATTTTCTGGCTTTGTGTTCTTATCACAGAATTTTTGGAACTTGCTATAGCCACACTCATTTTAAAGATTTTTAGCTGATTCAGAATGTAGTTGGGGTTTACAAAGATTTTTTTAAGGTATAAAAATGTGTAGGTTTTTTTGATAGCAAACTCTTCTTGTGCATCTTTTCAAAGACCTGCATCCATGATAAATATAGCTGGATCCATCATGGGCTTCTGTACCCAAAAGTCTGTTTAATTTGGACATGTGAATGATTTCCTTAACTTCAAAACTCCACCTAATTTAAAATTTAGTATCAAGACCACAGCAGCCACATTTAAAACACAGCAATCATTTTCTGTCAATAACTCAACATCAGGGTACTGTGGTACCACTGACCTTTTTCAGGAAACTGTAATTTACAAACCAAATGGTTTACAGCTGGCCCTGAGGACAGATCTTGTCTAGCCATAAGTAAAAACTCACAATTTTTTTTGGCACAGGAGCAGAACAGAAAGCTACAATAAATGATAGTGTGCTAATAATCATATTTACTAAATAGCCTGTAATTTTGAAATGATCCATCACCAAACATCATCTACAGTGCCAGAGACAATAAAGGCCACTAATCATAAGTTCCAGAACTTTGAAAAGTCCAGGCATGCTTTATTTTCCACAGTCTGTGAATGCTCAGAGCAAACACATATTTGGCCTGGAGAGGACAACACTCAATAATGATCTCCTGTTGAAGGAGACTGTATCTACATTCTGGATCCACAAAAAAGAGAACATGAGGATTCACACAGGGACAAAGGAAGAGGGAAAGAGCTCTGCCTTTCTGCAGCAAATGGTCAGGCACTCAGACAGAGCAAACCTCTGCTCTGTCTTCTAAAGAGAAGAGCTCTTTCTGCATTTCCCATACTGAATAAAATAGTGGCAGCTCAAGAAAAAGAAATCACACAGGTGACAACCACACAGATTTGCAATTCCCTCTGGATCAAGGGAGCTGCAGCCTTTTAAATAAAAAATTGAAGCATTTCAGTAGGCTTCCTGCTTTTCTGTAATAATTTTTGTTCCCCCTGCACTTTACACACAAATAAAGCCATTATTTTGTAGCTTGTCCCAAAGTTCCACAGCCCTAGCTCTCAGCACATGCCCCAAGGCATGCTGAATTGTACCAGAAATGTATGTTTAGGTGACTTAGTTGACCCAAAATGTCTACAAAATTGTACACAATATAAATGTACACAAAAAATGACTCAGTTATATGCATTCTAACTTAATCATGAAAGTCACACCAATCAGTGCAACTGCTATTAAGAATGGACAGAATTTGAGACTATTATTCCCTGAGAATGCCCTGATACATTCCAGAAACAGGACATCTTTAGCCAGCCCAATCTAGTCAGATGAAAATTTTAAGTATTTTAAGACACCAGTTTGTCTTCTGACTTTCTTACTTTGATTTTCACACCATCCTCACCTCTCATCAGGCATTCCATCTATTCAAAGCTAAGGCTCCAAGTCTGTGATCCCTCCTGTTTTAACCCTATCACTGCATTCTTCACCTCCCAGAAAAGCATCCCAACGCTTTCCACCCCATACTTCTGACATACACTCCATTTCCCTAACACCTCCCAACCAGCATCACTGCTCAGTCTTGGGAGAAGAGTACCAGCACCACCTGTCCTAGCACAGAACACAGGCACCTGTCTCTCTGGGGACTCATGGCATCAAGTTGTCACAGCCCAACCAGTGGATGGCATCTTGAAAAAAGACAGCTAGATAAATTGTTGGACAAAGAACAGTTAATTTACAAAGCATAACTTTAGATTATATATTATGTATTTTTTGTCCTATGCAGACCAGCTTCCTAGACTTACACGCCTTTTTCTCCTTGTTGGTCTGCACCCACATGTTCCACTTCTGTATAATAACTTGCAATATTTAGATATTATAATGGACCTATTGTAGAGCTATCTTCCACTGGCTTTTTTCTCATTCCTTTCCAGCAAATTATATTTTATCCATCCTCTGAACTGCAAAACAGAATGAGCAATTTATTACAGTTTTTGACCTGAAGTAAAATGCACAACACACTGCAATTTGCTGTAAAATTCAAAGCAGTCAAGCTCAACAACATAAACTTCTGAATAGAACTGATGTTTATTATTTATAATTTAAATAAAAAACACATTGATGATATTTTTCACTAGCAATTCATCCACTCATTTTAATAAAATTTCTACTTGTTTGTAATTTTCTGAAGTATCAAGCAATAAAAATTTGCTTTCTTCCACTGCCATAAAGTCCTGTTACTGTCATCTGTACTTCACTAAAGTACAGATCTGTATTTATGGGAGGACATTTGAGTGTTAATAGAAAATATTTTAAAAGTTCTAGATACATGCATTTACTTAAATGCTATCCGTATTTCCTTGGCAATACAAAAACCCCCAACGTAACAGAAGGCAAATTCAATTTATATCTTACCAATTTTAACCTTTGGTAGAAGTCCCATTTTCCTTCCAGGCTAAGCAATAAGAAATAATTAGATTCAGAACAAAAATGCATTTCAAATGAGTCATATATCACTGATATATTAAAATTCAGTATCTCTCTGTATCTGACTTGCTGAATGAATAAGATTTTCCATGGCTACATTCATTTGCCAAAATCTCCCTCATATCATATTCAAAAAAACAAAAAACATATTCTTGGGAGAGATTAGAAATGGAACATGTTCTGTTCCAGTACAATGTATGTGATAATTAACAAAACTCTAGGCTCAGACAATCTTAGAAAGGCTACACTGAAGGAAAAATGAATAATCTTCCATGTCCCCATTGTACAAGACAATAAGATTTTAAAAAAAAAGGTGGTGGGTTTGAGGTTTTGGTTTTTTTGCAAGAAGGTCTACTGTATTAGGAAAATATTTGTAGTAGAAAGGATTATGAAGTACTGGAATATACTGCCTGCTGAGATTGGTGTGTCTCCAACACCTGTGATATTTGAAATGACTAAAAACACCCTGGACAAATCTGCACCAAGGTTAACCACAGCACAGCTTGAAAACATTCACCTCCCTGCCAATTCTGTGATTCTTAGCAAGGATTTACACCAGTGTTCCTAGCAGAGTTGTACCCACTATATAATAAACACTGTATGCTTTTCAAAACAAAATAACCCACCTTACCTAATTCTAAATGGAGGATCATCACATTGTGTGCACGTAACAAAGAAATCGGTGGATGTGTTTATTTATTGTGATTGTCATATTTTAAAACCTATCTAGGTATTATCCCCATTTTTCAAAGGAAAATTTGGATTACCAAAAGCATGATCTTCCTAACCCCAAGCACAGAAAACCAAAGAAAGAGCATAAGAGAACACAAATTGTTTACTTTCAGACATAAATGGAAATTGTCCTTTTATGTCTGGGTATACCACCATATATCTCACAAATAGAGCTGATTTAAGTGCAGAAGTGTCAGGTTTGGAACTGCAGTAAAGTCAGAACTGAGGAGTTTTAAAACAGAATAACATCAGAGGAAATTAATACTAAATCTAAGTTTGTAATTTCACTTTACGTTGTTGTGTTAAAATGAAAAGTTTTTCCTCACAAAAAGGAGAAGCATAAATACTTTGGTAAAAGATTTTTCCTATGATGTTCCTGAAATATGTGAAAAATACATATAATTACCCAAAATAAAGCTTCATTAAGTTTCTGCTGTAAAAGTCACACAATTCTTTTGCACACAATTCTTTAGTCATCTAAAAAATATTTATGGCAGTAGACAAAGCAGTGCTGTTTTATAAATGTTTTGAGTCACACAGAAAAATTAAATCTTGTCTTTTCCATGTTGATTTTTGCAAATTAAAGGATCTAATTTGAAGTGATGAGCATTGAAGTATAATTTTCTGTGTATCGTTAGAAGTACTTCACTACCAAATGACAATACTGTTTTTACACAGAGAAGTTAAAGAAAAAGTTAAATTAGCATACAAACCAGAACTAATTTCTGTGCTTGAAGGAAAGCTCAATAACTGAAATTCAGGCTTTCATCCCTCATGTCCACTCTTTTATTAATCAGCTGTACTCAGCTATTTAGCATACTAAATATTTGAGTTACTCTTAGCTAAAATTGTTTCATGACCCATTGTTATGTCAGCCATTTACCACATGCTTCTAACTGGTATTTTAATAAACTTCTCTTAACTTCTACAAAACCAAAACTGTGTAAGACTATGGGTTAAAGATATCACTTTGAAAGAAAATATGATCCTTTGAAAGTACAAAAAGCAATGGGCCTCAGAAAATACTGGGGTTTATCTCATGTATTGCTCTTACTCCTAAGAAAATCTATGAGAGGATTTGACTGCAACAAGTTTGTATTTGTATATATGTACTATATAAATCAAGCATTCCACTTTTGGACTGATCTGAATACTAACTGAATAGTCAGCAAAAGAGGAAACAGCTGAAATGTAATTGCTGTGAACTCAGGACAGATGTACTGACAGAAGACAAAACTGAGCACAGTTATACAGAGATAATCAAGAGAAAAATCCAGTCACACTGCATGCCAACTTACTGACTCAATTGTTTAGTGAGTGGATCCAAAGATTAAGGATTTATTACTCACATCCCATTGAATTCTTCAACAGAAAATTGCAGAGAATATTAAAGTAAGATATATCACATTATTTTCTAAGATTCCAGTATAAACAAACCAAATCCTTTTTTTTATCTCATGCTGTGCTGTCTTCATTTCACAGGGTGAAAGAACACACAGAGAACAGAAAGAAGGAGAAATACCTCACTTAATGTTGCAGTGCTTGAAAGACACATCCCTCGTTCATATAGGTAAATGTGCTGTGGACGGCAATGAAGTTAAAACATTTAACATCACCTCAGTTTTGATTACCACAAAAGTAAGGGTTCAATATATACTAAACAAAGAGGAGCTTAAAGTGGAGGCTATATTCATTATATAGTCTTTAGACAAAAGCCACAAACAAACAAAAACCCCAACCGCCCCCAAACCCATGGATATAAAAATAAAATATATTCTATGTTTTTAGAGATACTGTCTTACTGTTTTTGCAACATCATATGACATCAATATTTGCAAAAAGAAGTATTATCATTTAAGTTGCAGTCTACATAGAAGATGCTGTACCATTAGCATATTTTAAAAGTCCAAGTGCAGTATTATAAGCCATGTAGCACACACATGCACACACATACAGAATAATTCAGTATCATAAGAAAGAATCTAGTCCCTTTGCCATTATTTCTCTAAGCTTTTCTACTAAAAATGTAAGTGGATCTTCTGGATGAGCAATAAATACACCACAGAGCAGCACTGCAAAAATAAGCTGCAAATTAATTCCCTGTATTTACAGCAAAGTACCATGTAGTTATGAAGCTGTTAAAATAAACAACAGTTTATCAGAATCTTTTAAAGTACTGCAAAATAGAGGCATTTCTTCTTATCAGCTGCCTTTTGTTCAATTTTTAAAGGTAATATTGCATGTATCAGCATAATTCCATTGGGAGACTTCTAAGAACTGAGTTTAGGATAGTAAAATAAGTGGCATTTCTTTAGCAATTCCTACAAATAATTTAATTGCTTTTAATGTGCATTTTCAAAAATTTATATAAGATTGGATATTCTATTTATTTAATAAGAAATGGAATCTAAAGCAAGTTTAATACTGTGAGGTAAAGAATATGTTGAATGGGCAAAAATTGATCCTGTAGCCAACACTGAAAACAAAATGCAGCTAAAAATATTTGCTTTTCAGGATTGTTTGACTATACAATTTTACATTATCTTTTAGCAACAATGCACAATATACAATGAACCATTTTTTCTCATTTGTCCTTTAGCTGTCTTTAGCTATCAGCTAAATACACGGATCATTTACTTTTGGACTTTCAGCTCACATACAGCAAGAACATTCAAAGTATAATGTATACGGGCAAATTGCAATTATTTAAGTGAGTATTTATTGGAAATGATAAACAAAAAGTTCTTGTGCCTGATAACAGTGTCAAAACATGGCATGCAATATTACTTTCCTTTCAAGATATGGCCTCTTGTTGTCATTAACTTAATGGGGAGCTTGTGCTTGAATTCTTTTCAGGAAGCAAGGCAAGAGGACAAAGAAAAAGAGGAAGGCTCTAAATAAAACCCCTGCTGTGGACAAAGAGGAAAAGCCACGCATGGCACAGAGGCAAAAAAGGCAAATTGCCTGTCAAGTTGCCCCTTGCCCTGCAGAGGCAGAGAGCAGGGCAGGCAGGTGGAGGGAACAGCCTGACAGGCCTTCCATGCTCTAATCAGTAGCCTGTGTAGGGACAGAATCAGACAATAAGGTAAATTGGAAGGGATCTCTGAAGGCAGTTGAACAGAAGTTGTTGGGATGCCCCATTATTGGAAGTGTTCAGTCAGGCTGGACAGTATTTTGAGCAAGCTGATAAAGTGAAAGAAAGGTGTCCCTGCTCATGGCAGGGTGGTTGCACTAAATATTCTTTGAAGGTTCTTTCCAACCCAAACTCTTCTGTGTTTCCATGAATCTAAGTCAAGACCAATACGAAGAGGCGAAGACAAAATTAAAGGCCCTTGTCTTCAGTTTAGACATCTGAATATTTACACCAGTCAACACACCAATTCCAGCCTTAGCATCTTTACAATCCTCTTAACAGAACTGTAGCTTGCAAGGTGTGGCTGATTGTTGACTATGTTAAAAAAATAGAAATGCATCACTTATCATTGTAACTCACAGCATGCAATATTTTAAATAGACACCTAAATGGTTTTTTATCACAAATTTTCCTATGGGCAGATTGCCAAAGCCATTCCCAATATTGGTAAGCTACTCCCTCTGCTGGATAAGGGAGAGGGAGTATCTTGCCATATTTTATTGCAAGTATTGTTTGCCTTTCCAGCCACCCCTTTTTCAAAGAAACAGACAACTTCTTCTCCTTTGGGTGTTTTGAAAGTTCTCCAACACAAGAAATCCAATCTATCCAGTGATATACAGGAATGCAATGCCTCTGTTTAACATTTGAGAACGTTAATTAAATAAGGAAGGAGTTGTAACATCTCATCTTGCAATCCTCATTCAAGTACTCTTCAATAATGCTTGGACTAGGTGTAAAGCAGGAAACAAATGTAGCAATTACGCCAAGTAATCACAAGTCCATCACCAATATCTTCACCCTTTCTTCTTAATACTTCTTTAGCCATTTACCCTTCATGGCAAAATTAATTTGGGTCCTAGAGCAGAAAAATCTTAGGCCAGCTCTTCATCCATATTTACTTCTAACATTGTAAGAATACAGCTACTAACTACAGTGAAGTTGTCACACACAAGAGTGTTTGCAGCATTACAGTTTTTGCCTGACTTTTAATTAATACTGTTTAAAAGTAAATCTGGATGTGAACAGACAGAAATGAGACAGGAAGGAAATTCTCAGATCCAGCAGGGAATCCTAAATTATCTGACCAAGATTACTTGGACTTCAACTTGTTTGGATTATGTCCAAACCACAGTCTCATCATAAAAAGTAAATGTCCATTTTAGAACTCTATACCCTTAACTTTGAGACTGTGTATAAATGTTCAAAGGTCTCAGCTTTGATGTTGCTTAATAAAAGAACCAGTATCATCTCATTTATCTTCACACCAAGCATCCTGTAACTTCATAAAGAAATTAAAATACAACAAAATTTAAATAAGAAATATGGCTAGATATCAGCAAGCAACAACCTCTAAGAAACAAGAAAAACAAGGACAAAAATATCTCACACAAGGTAATTTTTAACTGGTTCTTTTTAAAAGAGTCTTCCTTTAATCTTATCCTTAATTCTTTCATTTTTAGTCCATTAACTTAATTTTACTCCTGCTATAATTTTGTTACAGCTATAATGCTATAACTTTTGCTAGGAAATTTAGATATGGGCTATTTTTAAAGTGCTGAATCAAGAAAGACACCTCATGCTGATACATCTTATATTTTGGGGTTCTGTGCTAAGAAAGCAAAGAATGATCTAGAGACAGACTCCCAGGAGAAGTACTCGGTCTACCTGGCAGCACTGTCTGTAATTATTGTAATTGGCTCAAGATTTCTTTATTAGTATTTCCATGGAAGTCCTGGCTGTAATAGCTGATTGCAAACAGGGTCTGTTTTGGCTGCTTAAATATATAAGGCTATCTCTTAAACTTGCATTTGTGCATTATGCCTTTTTTTTGTTTGAGGGAAACTGAAAAACAGCTGTTGCAGATTTCGTAACAAGCAGGGGTGAACATGACAAACAGAGAGGGAAATATAGAAACACAGAGAATCACAAAATTCTTGCAAATTCTAAGGGCAAACCTACCAACCCTGTTTCCCCCACATTCCTTCACACTGTGCCAGTTTTACTCTCTGATATTTTTAAGTCTATTTCTCCCATGCCAACAAGAACACCGAATCCACCAGCAAATCTGAAGCATCTAGTGTCATCTTTACGACTGACAGGCGGTTAGAAAACATGGATTGCACCCACTCATGAGGAAGGAATTACCTGGCTGGACTCTAGAGGTTCTTCTGTAATTAACACAGAAGAAGTCAAAAGTAACAGAGAAAGTGCCAGTGCAGTTCCCCAGGTTCGTCTTCATTTAAATCCTCGTTTAACACAGATTATAAAGCAGAATTGCTTTGTTCCATCTTGTTACTCTCCGAAATAAATCGTTTGAAGCATGCTAGTGACAAAACGAGCAGAACAAAATCATCCCCAGGCAGAAGAGAGCAGCGGGAGGGATGTGAGATGCCCCGGCCAGAGCTGAGGGACGCAACGAGCCGGGACCAGGGCTCTGCTGAGGGCCGAGGGGGACGGTCCGTGCGGGAGGGTGGCGGTGGCTCCCTGTCACAGATGTTACCGGGGGACTTTGTGGTCCCACCGGCTCCAGTGGGACCAGGCTGCCGACCGCCTGGACACCCAGGAGGTGGCGGAGGGCCAGGGGCGGCGGAGACGGCGTTCCCCCACCTCGGGGATGATATTCCCCTGGCCAGGGGCTGCCCTGGCGCAGGAGCTCCCTTCCCGCCGGCAGGCCGGCTCCCCGAGCGGGCAGCCTGTTTGGGAACGCGCTGCGGGACCAGGCCGGCCCGGAGCGCGGGTGATTCCTTCCTGGAGAACGGAAACCGCAGCGCGTCGCTGTCACGCAGCGGCGGAGCCTCTCCCGCGCCCCACACGGAGCTGTGGGCTCGGCATCCCTGCGGCACCTCGGGCACAGCCCCCGCGTCCGGGGCCCGAGGGAAGGGCAGAGCCGCGGTCGAGCCGCGCCGGATAAGGCGGTGGCTTCCGCGGGCCACGCGGCCGGGGCGATGTGGGAGCCGCGGGGCGCGGCGGTGAGGGCGGCGGCGGCGGCCCTGCTGCTCGGGGCCGGCGCCTGCTACTGCCTGTGGCGGCTGGCGGCGGGCGGGCGGCGGGGGCGGCGAGCAGCGGCCGAGCGGGGCCCGCCGGCAGGTGAGGGCCGGGGCAGGGCAGGGCAGGGCAGGGCGGGTCTCGCCCCTCCGGTGTGCGGCGGGGCCGGGGGAGGCTCCGCAGGGCCCGGGGAGCTCCCAGCCCGCGGCCCTGCAGCGCGGCTCGCGGCCCGGAGGTGGCTCTGCGCCCTGACAGAGGCGGTGCCACGGCCCTGAGTCCCGGCCCTCCGTAGCCATGCGGCAATTTGGGGCACTCCGGAGTGTGGTTTATTTTTAGAAAAGCCTATTACTTTTTTTTTTTATTAGTTCCCCCAAAGCGCACGTCTGATCAGTGTGTTTACTTATGTTATTGCAGTTATTTGTGTTCCCCCTATAATTCAAAGCTGAGTGGAATGTGTTTAGACGAGGATGAAAAACGTGTGTTTCACATCTGTGTTTGAAGTGAGCTATTGAATCATCATAATTAACTTTGACCTTTTTTTTTTTTTTTTTTAACCCCGAAAGAATACTGTAGTGTTTGCCTGGTATGATGTTGGATGTAGAGTTGTGGAATTTAAAGCACTGTTAGCTTCTCAGAAGTCATCTCGAGTAAGCTATGACTAGTCCAGCAGTCACAGATCAGGTTTCATGGCTCTTCAGCTGAACTGTTTAGAACACTGAATAGTTCTGCCTCCGACCTGGCTAATAATGG
This sequence comes from Haemorhous mexicanus, assembly GCF_027477595.1. Classification (NCBI taxonomy): domain Eukaryota; kingdom Metazoa; phylum Chordata; class Aves; order Passeriformes; family Fringillidae; genus Haemorhous; species Haemorhous mexicanus. The sequence continues at coordinate 63,789,900 of NC_082345.1, read as the reverse complement.
CCTTTGATAACATTTGTTATAGAGTACCTGACCTTTTATAAAGATCAGGTACTCCATAACATCATCCTGACTCAGAAGAAGCCTTCCTCCTTGTTTTGAGTGATGCCACAATCAGCAGAGCTCCTAACATCGTGGCTGTTACTTTGTCAAAGGACCTCAGCGTACTAGCAAAGTGTCATAATTTCTGAAAGTAGTAGTCTGTAAACTGGAAGTTTTGTTTCCTACAGTGCCCAGACACATTTCCACATTTCATTTTGTGGACTAAAAAAACCCCCAAGCCATGTTTGTTGAATATTCCTAATAATTTTGCAGAGGAAATTTGCTATTGGTTAACCAGGAAGTAATGCACCTCAACCTCTAATTGTGTGTTCCTTTTATTCTCCACCTTCAAAAGAGGTAATTAGAGGACTCAGGAAAAGGATGGAAATCTTAGTGTCATAAAAGTCTTTTTACCATGACCTGATGATTGGGCACAACATTAGAACAATATGTCCTACAACTGAGAGCTAAATTTCAGCTTTGTAAAAACATTAAGTAGCAACTAAGTGAAATGTCTCAAACTTAGTATCAAGTATTTAATTAATCAATTATTAATCAATCATTTATTAATCAATCAATTATTAATCAATCATTTAATTTCTAAATGTTGATAGACAACAGTCCTCCAGTGTCAACCCATACCATGGATGTGGATGCTCTACAGAAACTTATTCATTTGCTCCAGGCCACAGATGATCCATTAATTCAAGAGCAAGCTTTAATCACTCTCAGCAACAGTGCTGCCTTCTCTGTAAATCAAGTGAGTATTGTTCTGTAGAAAACAACAGTGTCCAATGCCAGCCAGTCTGGCAGAGGAGAGCTGCTGTTTTGCTAAACAGTGACACAGGACTGAAAGCCAGGACAGCTTGTGCTCTAAAATCCATTTAATGTCTTGCCTTAATTTCTGCTGGTTCAAATAATATAATTCACCAGCTTCACAGAATTTATTGAATTATAAAGTTTGGACCACTTAAAGTCCTGTACTTCAAAAGTACTGTAAATATACCTTTTGTTGCTTACAAATATGTAATGTTAATGAAAAGGTTGAATACTAGGTTAAATACTTTCTGGTTCAGATCTAAAATTTAATGAGATAAACTATATTTCTTGTCCCTCACAAAGTTGTGTGCTGTTTGCACATTAGCAATTTTACAACTATTGAGGCATCTCCAAATCATTCGGACATAGAATGCAGAAAAACTTTGAGCTGGATGCCAATTTTCATGCCTTTTTAACAGTTTAACCTCCAAGGTCCCATCCTTTTTCCTACTTATGATTGCCATCTCTTCTGGCTTCTCAGAATGGCTTTCTTAATAAAAATTTCTTAGAATGCAACTGGAGCATAAAGCTCATTAGTCCATTTAAATATAACTATTTTTAAGAGCAGTATTTTTTAAAAAAGACAGTTAAAGTCTAAGTGAGAAAGATTAAAAACAGTAATAAAAATAAGTGTAACGGAAAAAGTTTCAGAATCTCTAATAATATGAAGCTACATCTTGAAATTCTGTCCTGTTCAGGCAGGACTTTTAGGTACTGCAATCTGGCTCAGTTGTTCTATTAACTCATTATCGAGTAATTTCCTTTTATTCTTTATAATGTAAAATGCTTTAAGCATGCTTTGCAGACCAGATTTTAAAAGCAAAGGTGATGTACTATTGTCAAATAATAGCAACCTATACTTTTGCTCCTAATCAGAACCCTTCTTAGTTTCAGTAAAGCAACAAAGCAGTATCTGCTAACACTCTCTTTAAACAGAGCAGTCAGTTCTGAATTCTTCATTCACATACTTCATTTTTGTCAAATGGAGACGTTGAGGGAATGCTTCAGCATTTAAACTGAATTTTTAAAAATCCTATTAAATATCTTCTATATTTCAGGATATAATCCGAAATTTGGATGGTCTTTCTGTTATTGGAGGGATGCTCTCCAACTGCGTTCCCAAAGTTAAAGAAAAAGCACTAAATGCACTTAACAATTTGAGTATGAATATTAAAAATCAGGAAGAGATACAGGTAAGATTCTTAGTGGGAAAAACCAAAGTAACCAAGGCAAAGAGACAGTATAGGTCCTTAAGCATATTTGTTAAATACAAATATGCTTAAGGACCAAATACAGGATGCCAAAATGCTTTGATGACAGACATACAAGTCAGCAGATCTGGATGACTGATAGGATAACTTAGAAATGCATTGCTTCACTGGCATTTATTTTTAAAATAAAAGACATGAACCTATGCAGTTTGTGTTCAGCTTTCACAAAATACTACTAGACAGAGATTGTGCTGTCAAGATTATAGCAAAATTATGTGAGGTAAGATGATTTCCAAACATGCCTACAACATCAGCAGTAGCTGTTTAACAGAATGGATTGCAGACTGAACTTGCCAGGACTCCTTAGGTGAGGGAGAAGAAAAGAGTAATTGAGCCCCTGGGTTTGTACAAGACCAATTTTTCAGGTGATGCTTCCATCTTAAAAGAAAAGCATGTTTAAATTATAACAAGTTCCACTGGTAAATATAGTACATGCTATGGATATGAAAGGTCTAAATATCTAGAAAAAAAAGAAATCTATCTGATCAATCAATAGATCAAAAAGTGTCCAAGTGATGAGCTGAGGCAGATTTGAAGACTTTAACTAGTTTGCTTCAGTAGCTTGATTAAAAGGTAATGTGACTGCATGTGGTAGTTTGCAGCATCTTTAGCAATAGGAAATTTTTATTAAGTAGTGCTTGTCAATATTTGTCTAGGTGTATCAGAAGAAAATCACTCCTTTGGTAGGGGTAAATTACTTTTTTTTCCCTCAGTTAGGACTCCAAGATTTGTTGTATACTGTAATCCAGAAGAAAAATTGGTAAAAATAGTAGTTAATGTCAGTTGTCACATTGCTGTTCCTACAGTGTGCTCCAGTAAATAGACCGCATGGCTGGGAGAAAGGATTTCATTTCAAAGCTTGTCCTTAGCTTGTTCTCCATATTTAAGATGTTAGTTACTTATAAGTGATTTTCTAAACAACTCCTTAAAGCAGTTGCGTCACTTCTGAGATGGAGGCAAAGCAATTTAAGTTTTCAGAGCAAGTTATGTTTCAGGAAGATTAGTGAGCATAATGCTGTGTGGTCTACTTCTGTCATGCCACTAGAATGTCTGAAATATTCAAAACAAAAACAAACTTATTTCCAAGAACCTTTGCCATTCAGCCAGCAATGTTCAGGAAGGATTTATGTTACTGTAGCTAGGCCATTGATACTATTTGTGACAGAAAATATACATTTATTAAAAACTATTCTCTCTTTATTTCCTCCCCCATTTCCCCAGGTATTTATTACACAAGTGTGTGGAACTGTTGAGTCAGCTCCCCTGAACTCTGAAGTGCAGCTAGCTGGACTCAGGCTATTGACAAATATGTCTGTTACCAGTGACTACCACCAAAAGATGATAAACTCAATTCCATGCTTTCTTCATTTGCTTTCAGAAGGAATTGAAAGGACACAGGTACTGGGTAGTGTTATTCTTACAAGCCATTTATGAAGCTGCTTTGCTTGCCTTGTTTCTTAACATTTTAGTAAAATGGTTTAGACTGTGCTAAGAAAAAACCCAATATTCATTAATGATAACAGATTTTATGCATTACAATATGGATCTGTATTAGTTTCACAATATAAATGCAAAAACGGGTGAGGGAAAGGAATCTTGGTAGTGGAACCATCAGGCTACAGCTCTACCAAAGCAGTGCAAGGTGCCCTGTGATTGCCCTGTGCCTTTGCCATAGCAACTCCAGAATTCTCTTCTGCTCTAAACATTGCACTGCATCACAGAGCAAGGACAACCTGCATGGGAAAGGCTTCACTGATGCATGAATCTCTGCAGGGAAACATGCCAAGCAGTGATCCCAAGTTATGGACTTTAGTTCCATTATGCTTATGACACCTCTGGCAACCTTAGTGACTGCAAGTGGAAATCATGCTTATTTGTGGCTTGTTGTAATACTGAAAGGGGCTTCAGTTAGGGACCAAACTCAGCTTTATTCAAGATGTTGTGGTACCATCAGTGTATGTGGTTGCTCTATCAGATCAAAACCAGTTTTCCAAAAAATACGCTTCCACTAAACATAACACACCTATTGTACTTAAGTACAGGAAGTAATATGGCCTTTCCCTAGTGTTTAAAAACTAGCATCACAAGGTCCAAGAAAGTACAAAGGCTTTGGGTCATTTTAAATGCAGTACTTAACCATCTTCTTTGTATTGTAAACATATTCTCCATTTAGCCTAGGATTTGTTTATGGGTCTTGCCTTATTTTGATGTTTAAGTCAATCTGAATTTGCTTCTAACATGTCTATTCCTTGGTTTTCCCATACCAAAATACTCAAGATATTGGTTAACCCATTTTGCCTTTTCCTCCCCAAGTCAGCTTTGACATTATTGATACCCATTACAGCTTTACTCACTGTTTTGGAGCTTTTAATGAACTTGAACATTCCTCACTTCAGATTCAAGTTTTGAAAGTACTTGTGAACTTATCTGCAAACCCAGCCATGACAAGACATCTTCTCAGAGCTCAAGTAAGATTCTTGCTGCTTCATTTAATTTTTGGCATTTATACATGTGTACCAGTTAAAATATTGAATGCACTAGAAGAATTTTAATGTATTAGAAATAAATATGCAATTCCAGAATAAATTCTAGACACTGCTTAGTTAAAATCAGTAGCTAAGTGCACATTCTTTCATGGGTGGGCTTTATTGCAGAGGGTAGTATAGTACAGATACTGTACTAAGAGAGGGAGAGGCACAGGGACTTGGAGACAGTTGGTTGTACTTCCCGTGTACTATTCCAAATAACCAATAACTTGCAGAAGCCTGTTCTAACCTTCCCTTTCCACCAAATGGGTAATACCATGAACTTCAGTTTGTATTATGTGAAAGAAACCCAAACCTTAATTTCCAGACACACAGTCAGTATATAGATTGAAAACTATCAAATAGAACCGGTACTGTAAGTGATCCTTCTCAACTGCTGTTTCTATAGCCAATTACTGGACCAAACCCAACCAAATTCCACTGGAATCCCCACCCCTTTATTCAAATGCAGCCATAAAACTGTTGCCTCTAAGTGCTCTTTCCCTGTGCATTTACTTATTTCTTCATGGAGAAATTTGTGTGACATTTGCTGTGTTGGCCTTGGCACACAGGTTTCTTTCAGTTTCAGTTCCTCACAAAGTCAGGGGCTGGAATGGTACTGCATCCTCATCCCCATCCTCAAAGTAACTTTCTTAAACATGCAGTGGCTTCTATTGTGAGCTATCTGCCATGAGCAAAGCTAGTCTAGATAATGCTGTCTTTTCATTATTCAAATGAGGTTAGAATAGCTAAATATTCAATTCTCTGTTAGGGGTATAATTTTTCATTTATCAGATATGCTAACAAAAACATTCAGGGCAAAATCAACGTGGCTGAGAAGGAAAGGGGACCCTCTCTTCCAAATGGGAATTTTCCAGACAGCCACATTTTGGAGATTGAAAATACAAAGCATTTATTAGCCCACTGATGCACAGGCCAGTCTTTTCTAGAGAGAAAATATGCACACTGTGCAAGTTTCTGACAGGAGTTCACAGCATACTGGGATGTCATACAATTTCTGCTTTAGATGGTTTAGGTGCACATTTTTTTCCATCTTCTTAAGTTCAATTTAGTTACATGTACTTACTGCGGGTGACTAAGTATGGACTATTTCTTCAATATCCTAGGTGCCATCATTTGTGTTACTTTTTGACAACTGTGCAAACAGAGATATTCTGGTTCGAGCCCTGGCGTTTGCAGCAAACTTGAAAAAGAACATGAACGATGAAGAAGGCACCAAGATTGAGGAATACAGTGAAGACTCAATTTTCTTCACACTCAGCAGGGACTCTGCCCCATTTGCTCAGAGACTGGCATCTTTGCTGCATCACCCTGACACAGAAGTGAAAGAGCAAGTTGTGAGAATATTAACACAATAGTGTTGTTTTCTTAAAACAGACTGACCTAATGAAAATATCTAATCTTGGCAATGCTAGGCTAAGAAAGCCTGCAACAAGTAAACAATACAACAATGATGGAGAAAAAAAAGCCCTAAATACTATCAGATATTTTTTACAAGCAAGAGAAAAGCAATAGCTTAATTATTACTGACAAACCACTGCACAGTTGCTACATTTATGCAATGGAGGCAAACAGTTTAAAACATGAAAACATTTATATGTAAAACAAACATTTTAAATGAATGAGTGAAGTGAAAGTATCCTTTGCAATGTCACAGACTTTTTTTTTACTTTAAGTATTTACAGCTGTTGAATAAACACCTCATTAGAATTGTGCATTAAAGATTTAGTAATTGGGGATTAGGCATTTATATTTTATTAGTCTACCTATGAAAATGGTACAGCTGAATCTTACAAAATAATATTAAATAAAAACAATACCAAACTATCATTGGCGTCCTACAGAATTAGTATCTTCAATGAATGCCACATACTAAAGTCACCAAACCTGGGTTTTTGCATCGTACCTGTATGGAATTTATTCTTAAACTCTATTTTTGTATGCTTAGTATATCGACTCCATTTAGCTAAATTGCAGTGCAGTTAACCACTACTATGAAAGGTTTCTACACTTGAACAAAAATTGAAAGGATTTTGTATTGCTTTAAAATTGTCACTTTAGGGAAAGCAGACATATTTTAAAAAAGTATTTTATTAGGAGTCAAGGGTTATCTGCAACTGCAATTCAGCAGTCTCATTCTTATTAAGTCTACAGGAGCACTATCATAAACATTTTTACAAAAGCTTCCAATTCTATAGTAGGCCTTGGGCTTCCTTTCCTTGGATATCTTTACTCCTTTTTTTTTCTGCAACTGGAGCATCACTGGAATGAATGCTTCTGCAGGATTAGCCCCCATAAAGTTTTAGTGAGCAAACCAGCATTACTTCAAAATGAAGTGGAATTCCATACAAACATCACTGTAAAAGAACCTGAACATAGTTTATTGATGAACAGAAACTATACTAGAAAATACTTCTAAAACCAAACTACTAAAAAACTTCCACTACAGAGGAACTAAAAAAAGGTGTCAGATGTAAAGGCTAGGAAAGTTTTCCACTTTGTTCCATTTTTAAGAGAACTGTATCACCTAAACTGTTACCAAGTTCTTCATCTTTCTAATTTAGCATACTCACTGCTCTTAGAAAACATTACTATCTTCTCTTTCTGTACTACAATAGATACTTATTTTCAGAAGGTCACTTTGCAAATAGCTATAACTGCAAGAAAAATATGACCTTGAAACTGTGACACACCCATGCCATGATCAATACAGGGGTAAAGTCACACATATCTAATTTATCCACGTAGGTAGTTTTAACTCACCAGGAATACAGTTAAGGCAGAAATAGAAGTTGGCATGATTCCCAGTCAGAAACTTGACAATTGCTGCATTGACAGTGAACTTCCTTTTCTCCTTCCCACTGCTCCTAAAACACTGTACAGTTTGTAATAAGCAAGTTACATTACAATCACTTAATGTTTTGCAGCTTTTTGTAGATTTAATGTTTTCTGCTGCTGAATTTGACTAAGTAAAGACTATTCCAGACACTAAGAATTTACACACTCTCCTCTCCTGACAAGACATAAGGACCAGTCTGTTCTAGGTATAGCTGATACATAGTTTCTTAAGCTCAACAGAGATGTTTACATGTCCCTTTCCGTGTTCTCCAACCTAAAAATAAGTTTTTTCAGTATCATCTTTTTGATAGAGTTGATCTCTTAGCCGTTGCTTTAACAGCTGACACAAACAAGAGACCTTTTCTAAAAATACATGAGAACTTGCTACAGTGTTGTCTCAGTTTTCTTTTTTCTGGTCTAGAAAGAACTATTTTTAAATGCTTTCTTCATAGAACAATGCTGCTGAGATGTTTGAAATCATGCAAGACTTTGCAATGTGCCTTTATGCAAAGATGTCTCAGTTTTTATCACCTACCTCACACCCTTGGTGAAATTTTATCAGCACCAAGCAGAACATAACTGTCACCATTCTAGGTACAAATGTTGTGAATTAACAGATCCAAAACAAAACATGTCATTACTGACATTTAGTTTCTGATGCACGTAACTCAGTATATCTCTGCTCTGTGGCTGCTTAGCTAGCTGTTCTGTATTTTAGTTCCACTCTTTCTGAAGTATGTAATTTTACAGAATAATCTATTGATGATTATAAAAATGGAAAAAGAAAACAACCCACAACAAAACCAACCTTAATCCTAAACTTATCCTTCAAAGTACTCAAAAGTTCTTGCAGCTTGGGGTCCTCCACAAAATTACAAACAGGTAATATACATTGTATCACCCAAATTGTGATTGAAGCGGTTGTGTAACAGGAGACTTCATCTGAAACGCCCCCAACACTGAATAACAGGGTAGTTTTAAACCAGTTTTGATAACTGTCTATAGTCAAAATATTACCTCAGTTGTTCCTACCATGAAATCTCATTAAGTGGTTTTAATTAGCTGCCAGAAGTTCATGCCTTTAAATAATGTGTCCTTTTTATATATATTTATCTTTGTGGGATATGAAAATAAAATGTTCAGCAATAACAAAAAAAACCCCACAAACCAACCCACATATCCCACAGACCAACAGAAATCAAACAAAACATGATTTGCCAATGGAATTATGAAGGAGAATAACAACCCTTTTTATTGGCAACAATAGGCTTTAATTCTGTAAATGAGCAAGACAATTTGATACAGACACATTTGGCCAAGTTTAATAACACTGAACAATATTGTAATCTCATTCAACTTTAAAATTATAGGGAAGCTATTAGAAAAAATACCACAGCCCTTGCTTAAGATTTTCTACTGGGGAAAAAAAAAAAAGGTACTTAGAAAAAGGCTGATTTAATGCAAGGACAAGCGACATTAAGAGGTTTTTCCACTTCATGTGCTGCAATTGACATATTCAGACCTAAATTAAAAACACAGACAAAACAATAGAAGTGTGCAGGTATTCTGGCCAGCAGCTAGTTTTTACACATCCATGATGCAATATTAAATTATCTCTTTCTTTAAAAGGCACATTTCTTTGATGTAAAATTCAGCATTTGTGGTTTATTAATGAAGAGTGAAACAATTTTACCATGCTTGTGCTTAAACAACACAGCTGTATTGGAAGACTTCACCCCACAAAACATATAGTGAAGCTGTATGAAGCTTGTACATCAAGGTACAGGGCATAACCTGAGGACTAACAAGTGGGAGATGACAGTCTAACAATGAATAATTCAAGTCAGCCATTAATCCTAAGAATATGTTCTGTGCTGAAGTAATTATTGCTGCAGCAGGTAAGATGAAGAGTTTAAAAATAATTTTTTTATCAGTGGTGTACATCAGAGCAAGTTATTCCCAGACAACACTCAATATATAAATCACTTTTAGATCACCTCTCTAAATTTATAAACAATATAACTAGTAAAGTTTGTCATGAAATCGGTGTGCAAGCTTTAGTTCTGAAACTGATAAACCTGGCATTTAGAAATCCAATTCAATCTCAAAAATTTATTGTGTACATTATGTTAGTATTGTTACATTAGTTCAAATCAAACAGGCTTACAAGGAACTGACGCTGTTTCAGTTTTCAAACCGGTCATTTGTGTTCAAATTCCGTGATTCTCCATGGCGTAAAACAAAGAAGTCATCTTTTTTCAAGCCATATCTTTCAAGAGCTTCATTCAATTTAACTGGAGGATCCAAGTAATACTGAAAAAAAAAGAGAATATTATGAGGGAAAAGATACCACTGCAACATTTTTTGAAGGGAAAGAAAAACCCTCTAAAAAACGGGAGGAGGAGAAGGATATTTGTCAAATTAAAATGTTTGGGTTCATTTGAAGTTTTTGAACGATAAGAACACTGATTTACAGCAGCAGAGTAACTAGCAAGGCTCAACTCGTGAGCCCCAACTCGGTCGCCTTAACGCAGCAATAGAGCCCTTCGTTGGAAGCGCTGGCCGCCAGCAGCCGGCGCTTTCCCTCGCTCTGCAACCCGAGCTGTCAGCGGCCCCGTTCGAACGCTCCCCGCTCAAGTTACCGCTGTGTATTTGTTACATTGCCGAAAGGCGCCGTCAAGGAGTAATCATCTGGTTTTGTGCTCCTAAATACACAGTAACTTTTGTACCGCGGGCACTAGTAACACAGTTTATTGGAAACACTGCGGACAGGAAATGTTCTATCCGCGCACAGCATCCTATGTTCCCTCCATGCTCTGCCACGGAGGTGCACGAGCAGCTGGGAGGGAGCATAGACGGGACAACATTTGACAGATCAGGTGATCACACTATCAGGAATTAATTAGGAGATAAAGTGGTGCAACTGATGCAAAAACAAAGTTGAAAAACAGCTACCAGACAATATCAAAACAAATGTGGATACTTTCTATTCACTGCACTTTCAGTTGCTGTGAAAGTATCTGGGTAACCTTCTTATTAGATCTGTGGACTTGGGGGGTGTAAATAGAGGAATAAAACATTTTAAAAAATCAAAACCATAATAACTCATTTTTTTTCATATCCTTTCTGGTTTTAACTTTGAATCAACTATTAAAAATACTGTTTATATACTTACTAGACAGATATAATTAATAAATACTGTTTGACATACTGGCATGTAGTTCTTACTATCTCCAAGTGATGCACCACTCAGTTTGGTTTTATTACTGCATAACATAATGCGTAACACTGCATAATACTGCACGTGACCTCATCTGTTATGTTCCTCAGCATTTGGATATCAGAAATCCTCTACATTTGCTTTAATAATTCTGTACTTTCTTAACCATGGAAATATTTTATGTAATTGGTTATGAAAAGCTAAGCATTGTTTTGAACAGCAGTATATAGAGTAACAATTTTCACTGATACAAAGTTCACATTTTAAGTTTGCATTTACAGATATGTAGGTTAAACTGCACAAGCAAAGCTTCACTAATGACAGTCTAGTCCTTGGAAATCTGAACTCACGTTTAGTGTTGCAATTTACCTCATTTGCTAAAGCAAAGGTCCCCCAATGAATTGCTACAGACTTCTTTGCTTGAACATCAATATGGATTCTTACTGCTTCTTCAGGATCCACATGCTGGTATTTCATAAACCATCTACCAAAACAAAGAAGCACTTTTTTGTGTCACCTAATCCAGTGTAAGAATTCTCCTTTACTGCTGTTGCAAAGTACAAAAAGAAATACGTGCTCATCAAAAAAATCATAAGCATGTACACTGGGACAACATGCAGAACAGTCAAGATCAGGAAACTAACCTATACCAACATACCCATCAAACAGCAGTTCATTTATTGTACTCTCTTTTTGAAGGATATTTTCTTATCTCTCTTTTCAATAGGTTAAGGATGTATTACTGGTGCCCTGAGGCATTAGGGCCAAAACTTTAAATCCGTCCCTGAAAGAATTTGGTGGTAGCAGTACAAACCAAAAAGTGTGTGCTTCAGAGATAGCCCAAGGGAAGAGGCAAAACAGAAGAGAGAACTTGGCAATTCTTGAAAGATACAGAATTTTTTACCATGCTATTTGGATTCCCATCTTTTTCTCTCAGTCCATACATTCTTTCCTTCCAGCATCACAGGAGTACTATCATCTAAATGTTTTCTCCAAAAGGAGAAAAGTTATCTCTCCTGAGCAAACAGATTTTTCATACTCTATAAGCAAGTCATCCTTGTCTCCAGATAAGTTGCAAAATCAAGGTAAATACTGAAGCAAGAGAAAAATGCAGCAAATGACATACACTGGAATGGGCTGGATTAAATGGTGCCGTTTCAGAAAAAAAGGCACAGAGTAATTCCAGATTTTTACTCAACATTTTTAAGGGAAAAAAGACTGCTGATTCATTCTTGCTGTCCTTAAGTCTGAAGAAAAAGCTCTCCAAAAACATCACACATACACATACTTTTTAATAAAGTACAGCTACAGTTTTAACTTCTGGGTGTATTTTTTGTCATCAGTACATAATTTCATTTAGGTATATTGCTCAAACTCTGATTTTCTTACCTTGGCTCATAAGCTCCAATGGGGATGGCTGCAAGATCAAAAGGTCCAAACCTTTTACCTATTTGTTCAAAAGCAAAACAATATCCAGTATCTCCTGCAAAGAAAAACCTATTCCAAGGTCCCAAGACAGACCAGCTGCCCCAGAGAACCTTGTTATCATCTGTCACAGTCCTTTTGCACCAATGCTGGGACGGGGTGAAGACAAAAGTTACCGCATCGTGACCAGGGACACAGTTCTCCTCCCACCAATCCAGTTCGATCACATTCTCACAGCCACACCTCTGCATCCACGGCAGGAGCCCCAGGGGCACAAACCAGCGCAGCTCGCTCCCGAAGCGCTCGTTCAGACTGGCCACGCTGTTGTAGTCCAGGTGATCGTAGTGGGTGTGGCTGATCAGCACCGCGTCTATCCTGGGCAGCTGCGCTACTGTGCACGGAGGCCCTCGGAAGCGCTTGGGACCCAACAGCTGAATAGGGGAGGCTCTCTGGCTGAAGATTGGGTCAGTGAGAAATATAAGTTCATCCATTTCCACCATGACGGTGGCATGTCCCAGCCACGTGACTCGCATACCAGCTCCTGTCTTCCCAGCATCTTCTGGTGCTTGAACAAAGTAAGGTTGTAACACTGGGAGTTCTTTGTCAAGTTCCTGGCAAAAAAACCCACAATATGCATGAGGGATTTCAGAATTCATTGGCCATGGAACAAAAACTGCATACAAGGCACAAATCTATATAGTCAAGACTTGCACTTTGTTTATGCTTTTATGCAGAGCACTGCAGCACACACCAGATGCCTTTTTAATGTCCATTGTCCCATGGACATTCCTAATTTAATTTTAGGTCTTTGCAACATTTACACGTCTCTGTCAAGAAAGAAAAGAGAGTATCCCTTCAGGCCAGGAGACTTGATAGAGTCTGGGGGCATTGCAATGAAAGCACTGCAAGGCACTAACAGCATCCCAGAAAGGGATTCCTTCACCTGAAAGAGTATGTATACACACCCACACACAGAGTGTTACTTAACAATACTCAAGTTTAGCTTATGTTAAATGATGCATCCTCTTAAGTCCTAGCACAAGTAAGTCACAGATGAAAGAAAATGACATGTTCCCCAGCCACACTCCACAAAAGCTCTGCTAGTTTTTATCAGGCCCTCTCTGTCCATCCTCATTACATCTAGAAGTAGCACACAAAGGTTAACCTCACTTGGCTAATGTTAGCTATTACAATTCTGCCTTCCCATCCTGCCAAGGATTCAATGAACATTCATAAAAAACAAAATAATTTTTAAGATAAACTTAAGGTACAGAGATATGATTGGTTATGAAAAGGTTCCCCCGCCTCCTCTCGTATTCCAGCTTGACAAGTTTTGCAGTCCCTACTTGAGTACGACAGGTCAGAAAACTGATCTGGCTGAACTTTAATCCAGAGGTAAAAAATACACAGCTCTCATTTTGATTGTCTCCAATTGGACTCTGTGTGTATCCTCAAACAGGCACGAAGGAGGCCAGGGCTGTACATTACGAACTGAAACTCACTGCCCAACCACCACTCATTCTCTCATTCTGAACCAGTTATGCTCTTCACTGCAGTTTGGTTGAAGTGCTAATGCAGAAGTTTTATAAGTAATAAATAAGAGCTTTCCTATTAAAAAAAGCAACCAACTGATTCTTCTCAGAATTCCTGACCATCTCCAGCTTAGCCACAATGTGGCTAAGGCTCTCATCCCAAACACTTATGGTCTGAACTCCTCACTTTGCTTTAGAAGAATTTTTATGTACTAGGGCAGCTTCTAGACCCCTGACACTCCTCTCCCATATAATCACAAATGCCCCAGCACTTCTGGTTGCAAGGCAAGTTCTGCCTGCCATGGTTGCTGCTCTCATTCTCTCAGCCTAGCACAGATTAGCACTATTAGGGAGTTTACACAGAGCTGACCTTGTGCTCCTTTAGAAGTCCAGCTGATGCTGTGACAGTTTAGGACTCCAGGAGTTGCTTTGCTAAACCAATCCTGACAGCTTCAGGGAAGTTACTTTCTCCACAATATTTTATTGATTTGGAAGACATATGTTGGGAAAAATAAAGCATGCACATCTCCATCCCCCTGCAATTCTGCTGTAAATAATAAAATATTAATGAAATTGCTTTTTCTGAGAGCTAATGGACAAGACATGTTTACTGAAGAAGTTTCATTACTGTCTCCAGGAATGAGAAATAGATAACCTTCCATAAAGCTGAATATAAGGTTAGTACAATTCAACCCCTTAGTTCATACAAGAAAAATAGGAATCTTAGACTGAGATAAATGGCTGCTTCAGCAAGAAAGAAGCCATCCTTTTCTTATCTCTATTTCGTTCTAAATACACGGGAACAACATTGGCCACAGAAATCTGAACCACAGAAGTGTTACACTGTGATATTTTAATTTAAAAAAATAAAAAAAGATACACAAAACTAACATAGTACTCAAAACCAGAAATTAGGACAAACAAATTACATATGCTTAAGTCAACAAATCAGATTATATCAAAGAAATAAAATTCCGATATGAAACTTAATGAATTGTCATAATGCAATTTAGGTCAATTAGTACATTTTTAATGGAAAATGTTCTTTTTAAGTAGCTGGTTTTAGAGACAGACTCCAAATTTTCTCAGAACTAAATTAATTCACTTATTTTTGCTGACATTTGGCACAAATTAGTTTTTTAAATTAGCATCATGCAATATTAATAAACAATATTAAATGGATGAGGAACTGGCCAATTGGCAGATGTGAAAAATCAGTTCTTAAGTGGGACACAGACATATTCTATGGAGTTTTTTCTGGGGTACAGTTAATTTTCTTCCCAGTAGCACCTACAGTGCTATGTTTTGGATTTGTGCTGAAAACAGTGCTGACAGCAGACTGATGTTTCAGCTACTGCTGAGCAGTGCTTACACAGCATCTCAGCCAGCTGACTGGGACATACAAGAAGCTGAGAGGGACACAGTTGGGACAGCTGACCCCAATCCATCAGAGAGATATCCCATATCATATGACATTGCACCCAGCAGTAACATCTGGGGTAAGAGGAGGAGGTGGGGGACACTCAGAGTGGGTGGTGTTTATCTTCCCAAGTAACTGTCACATGGGAGGCAGCCCTGCTTTCCTGGGGAAGGCTGAACACCTGCCTGCCCATACAAAGAAAATAAATTTCTTAGTTGGCTTGTGCACACAGTTTTTGCTTCACCTATTGAACTTTCTTTACCTCAACCCACAAGTTACCTGATTTTTCCCCTTTCAATCCACTGGGGTGCAAGGAAGCAGCTGACTGGAACTTGGCTGCCTAAAGCCACAACACATCTGCAGTATTAATAAAGGCTTTATAGGGATGTCAGTGAGATTGATGCTATCAAGTACTTAGAATAGTTGATTTAAAGGTAGAACTAATCACTAGAAAAAGCATTTGTAAAAGTCACACAGACAGGAAGATTGACAGAGAAGAGCACACTCCAAACAATTGCTATCCTGACCTATTTAAATGAAATTCCATGAACAAAAGTTCAAGACAAACCAAGAGCACAAAGGCACTGTAACCTGTACAGAACTTGTGCTCTCCAGGTTTGTGATACACAGGCCTCTGATCCAAGCAATGATTCCTCAGAGGATGAGATCAGAAACCAGACATGTTGTTGAACTATCATGGTAAAACACACCAAAACATTACTACTCAGTGCATATGATTTGTGCTTGGGGTTCGTTGGTTGGGGTTTTTTTTTAGTATTTTACAAAAGCACACTAAAATCCCCTTAAAGCAATAAGAAATACTCAACTCGTAAGATTTTAAACTAAAACACAAATTCTATTAGCAGCATACTTCACATGAAATACCTAAAACTCACACAACAGGATAAAGCAATATAATGAATGAAATATGTATCTTATGGAACTTTTATCCTGCTATAATACACTTTGCTCTGTCAGACTCACCAGAAGCAAACTAAAACTAGAAGAATTATAACAGATTATTGAAATACAGCAATTATGTCAAATCAGCTACCAACAGAAGTAAAATGTGCTTAATACTGTCTTGTCTTCATTACTCGAGTAATAAAAAAAATTCCTCCTGCTGTGTCCCTCCCCCCTTCCCGTTCTTCTTGCCCTCCTAAAGCAAAGCAAGAAAAAACACATGACAGGCTTTGGTAAGACTAGCTGATTAGCTTGGGATTTTTGGTGCTTAGTGCATACTGGAATACCACAGGATTTACAGAAATGAGAACAATCTAAACTGCTGATCCAACAACTAGTAATTAAAGATCCTCCAACAGCACTGAACAAAGTTATTAATAAAGCCTGTAATGAAAATACAAGAGGTCCAAGCATTCTGGATGATTGATATAAGCTCATTGTGTAGGCATGATTATAATACATATAGCTTTTCCACAGTGAAGCACAAGCACATATCCGGGATAATATGCTCATCTTTACATACACAAAGCACTTGGTACTGAACCTGCCCAGCACAGCAGGGCATCACTAGGCTCACTCAATGTGGAAAACGAAGCAGGAATCTGGCTCAGAGGACGTGACATCTAGCAACAATAAATAAAGTATGGAGCCCTTAGTTTGAATTTTAAACAAGCTCAGATGCACTTCATAGACTGATGTAAAAGTGAAAGAAAACTGGTTGAAACAAGCATCAAAATGGCTGAGGACTCCAGAAGAGCATTTCATTGATCCCTGTCTAGGTTTTTCTGTTTCTGATTTACTTCACCAAACTCGTGAATAATTGCAGTCACCTAATTAAAAGATCTTCTAGGCAAAAAATAAAATTAGCCCATGATTAATCCCAACTGGGTCAGAGAGATGGCCTTTTGGCTTTTCAACTGGTGCCTTGTAGATTTCTTCGTGATCATCCTTTATTGTAGGGACAAGCTGTAAATTAAAGGGGAGTGCTGCAGTTCTGCACTCCATCAGAGTGCTGTATGCTCTGCACTCCACAGTACACCTCTGCATTGCCTTCAAGGGACTTCAGTCACTACCCAGGTTTCTGACTGGCACTGGGAAGACATGAAGCCTGTTCTACACAAACCAAGGAAGGCAGCAGTCAAAGGCAACTGAAAACTTACACGTGCGCATTTCATGGAAAGGTGGCCAGCACACTGTCTAGAAAGCTGTACACACTGATGCAAACATTGTCACCACAAGGAAGACACCAAATTTGCTGGACAGGATCTCAAGACTAACACAAGTTTGCTGTTCTTCTTTCTAAGTCAAATTATTTATTATTAAATTACAGCCAATTTATTTGTTCCTTAAACATCCCCAAACCATGATGCGTTAATGCCTAATGTGGCTTTCCTGTCCATAAAACTGATAGAATTCCTTCCTTCACAGGTAGTTCAGGTAAGACAAAATGGAAAGCTCTTAGCTAAATACTGGCTGTGAGATTTATAGCTTGTGCATACCTTCCTGCATGCTTAAAAGCATTATTAACACCTGCTTGTTAACAGATACTGTCCTTGGTTGTGCGCCCTTCAGCACAGCTTTTCTGAAGTACAGTCAACATCAGAAATGCACTGAGGAGGGATTCTGCCAAAACCTAGTCATCTTCATACCTCCTGTGACCATAAAGATAACCCATGGCTTTCCAGTACCCATTACTCTTCATGGGAAAGAAGCTTCTCCTGTCTCCTTCTTTACATACAATACCTGACAAAAGCATTTCACCAACAACAAATAACAGTGTTACCCAGTAAACTGGCACTGTACTTTGTTTCAGTACAAATACTTGCTCAGGTTAGTTTTAATACATGCAATTTTTTCTCCTGGTGTACTGAAACATAAAAAACAGATTTGTAAGTATTTTCATAAGTAGGTGACAGGAACTATTATATTTTCATGCAAGAGATGCAACATATGTATTAATTGCCATCTAGAAAAAAAGGCAAAATTTAAAAAATTGGATATGTCATGATATAAAAATTGAATATATAAAATTGGATATTTCATGCAACACAAATTAAGTTAATAGTATGCTTCATAAGGCAACACCTATTAAAAAGGAATGGCTGTAACTGGTTTATGACTGAGCTAGGGAGCCAATTTTTTTTTTGTTTTTATAAATATAAACTGAGCTGTATAAATTAAAGCATGTGGAACTAACAAGGAGATAAAAATTAAAGAGGTAGAAAGTATTAACCTACCTTTTGAAAAGAATAAAATGTCAATAAAATCAGAAAAGCAAGACTTAGAAAAGTCTCCAGAAGATGCCTAATGAGAATTAGTTAGAAACCGTCCTATTTTATTGATTAGAGCAGAGGTAAAACCAGTCTTAATCACAAAAGTAAAACATGGAAGTATTCACCTGCTTTGAGCGTGGCACATTGCTGTTATTTTTTTCCATGAAGGACCATTTCAAAATGTTGGGTAAGGTTGGAGATTTCCATGTTGGCCACGGGTTGACAAATCTCCCATCTTTGCCCCTCTTTGATTTAGTTACATCCTCTTCTAATCTGTAGTCCAGCCTGAAGCTTTTTCTGAAGGTCCTGGAAGAATCATTGCTCCCAGAACCTCGACCCAAATTCTGACGTTTCTTCACTGCTTCCTTAGGGTACTGGTTACTGGCAGTTGAAGGCTGCTCTTCGTCTGTGCTCTTATCCATACCTTTTTCAGGAGAGCTAAATCAAATGTTAAATTAATCAATATTTTCTTGGTCTAGCATCAACATTCTTAAGACTGAATGTTCTCACACACATTAGGAACAAGCCCGCCTTTCCTGTTTTATGATCTACTGTATTTTTTTAATCAACAAAATATGCTTTTAAAACAGTCACTATTACACAAAAGACTTCAAAAACATGCTGTGACAAGCAGACATGAGGGCTCTTTGTAGTTCAGGCTGAATTTTACTCCCTGGAATGCACAGCTTCAGATACTAACACTATTATCTACCAACTGCAAAAGTGAGGGGGAAGGGTTCCTTAATTTACATTTAGGAAGAATAGTCATTCCTCCTGAAACTTATGACATTTAGTGCCTGATGTAACATAATCCTGCAAGTCTGTGCAAGAGACACTGGAACTATACTGTACCTTAGGATTTGCCTATATAGTGACTTGGTTTTGTAGTAAAAACAGCAGTCTTGTGTAGCATTACTAACACATACCAACACACATGCAGGAAACTCAGAACACAAAAGATATTTGGTACTGTTTCGTATTTTGTCCAAAACAAACAAGAAGTTTATTATGATAAAGATAAATAACTGTTTCAAATACAATTTTGATACACATTTAACTGAACTGACTGGTGAAAGGCCACAGGAAATTGAAATATTTTCAAATCACAGCTGCAACATTTGCTCTTAATTCCATCGTGAAATATAAAAAAGTGAGAAAATAACTGAGAAAAACTTATTTCTATGAAGTCACGATTCTGGTATATTTCTTAGAAAACTACAAACTCAGTAGTCAGAGTCTCTTATTCCAAACTGCACTTCGGTGTTGCAAACTTTACAAATATAATCGAATTATACCCAAGGCAGAAAAACCAAATATCCCTATTTTATTTCAGAAGTTGCCGAAGCAATTCAATTTACTCTAAATGCTTCAATTTCTATATTTACTTTCAAATGAAATGTTGAAAGTAAATACACTGTTCTGTCAGCTTCAAAAAAAATGGTTACTGTTTTAATGAGTGCACAACTTTTTGGCATTTACAAATTCTACCTAATTAAAACTGGAAGACAACTAGTAATGAACAGACAACACTATTTACAGCTTAGGAGCAGGAATCATTTTTAATAACAAATTGTGAGGTTCATCCTGTGGAAAATTCTCCACCACATCTAGTAGATGGACACAGTTTTGTCCTATCTACAGTTTTACTAAGTCAAATACTCAGATTCCAGCTGCACACTCAGAAGTACTGGGCCGATGTAAGCAAGGCAGTCCATACAAACAACATTGTCAGACAACAGAACTGAAGCTTGGAGTTTTCTTAGAAATTGCATAACTCACTCTGCCCCCAAATGCTCAGTTACAGGGAAAATTAAATATATTCTTCACTGCAACATTTCAGCTAAGATATTACACACATGTGTCAGCAAACTGAACCCAAATGCATCTGCTGATGATGGCTCCAACTTCAAATGCAGAGTCCATTTCTGCTATTTCAGCAGCAGCTGATGACTAAACACTAAGTATGGTATCAGCTGCAAAGAATGCAACAATTGATAAATATTGTGAAATTTTCTTAACAAAATAACCATTATTGTGCTATGCAGTAGAGATAAAATACTAACACATCAAAATTAATTTCTAATAAAAAAGCATGGACAGCATTCAGAAAACATGGCTGATAGAATTTTTCTTTACCTCTGGTTACAATCTTATTTTATGTAATTGCTTTGTACTCCTGTTTCCCTGCAGTTTTACTGAAACCACGCCACTAACATATTTCCTGTTTGGCATTAGGATACCATATCTGCATCATAATTTAAATTTAACTGTTGCTATTTTTAGGCTTTTTTCCTCTATTCCATTAAACATTTCCCAGAATCAGCCTTCAATTAAACACTCAACTTACTCTATAGCATTTTAAGCAGAGGTAAATGGTAACACAAGGAATCAGTGCCACAGAAAGGCAGACAGAATACCCAAAAAATGGCACTAAACTTTTTAACTATTACTTTAACTTAGGAGTTGGGTTTGGGTTGTCTTTTACATTCCTCAAAGAGCATTTTCAATGCCAAGTCAGTTTATTAATTTAGCAAAGCACACAGACACAGCATAAAACAGCTACTCTTTTAGAAAGCATCATTAAAACAGATCACAAAAGTTCAATCAGATAGGTACTTAATTCCAGGAAATGATTCTCTAAACATCTCAGACATCTGATTTTTAAAATATATGTAACTACCATAATTATTGCTCCTACAAGACATTTTATATTAGAGACTAGGGTGCCTAAAGTTTTATTTTTAAGCTTCTCTTTATCTATTCATTCATCTCTAAAATAGGTGAATTTTACTTTTGCTTAAACCTTCATATAAACCTTTGATCTTTTTCTGAAAGTACAAACCCCTAAGGGAAGCAGGGATCGACTATGCTGAATTAACAAAGACAATGCCAAAGCATTTAAGGCACTGCAGGTATCTATCTGTCTGCCAACATATTTTCCACATGATGCACATACACTACTTTCATTAGTATTCCATAAGCAACTGAAGGGATAAAAGACCTCAGTGCTCACAGAATACTTTAAACCTTTTACATGCATAAGAAAGGGAGAGATTTACAATCAGTTAAAGTATTCCTGATGAACCGTAGGTTCCTTTGAAGTATCAGTCTTGCCAGATAGTTTCTGTTCCACTTAAATTTATCAAATATATCCTACAATATTCATGACATAGTTTTCTTATATAGAAGGGCAAGATGATAATTTCTTGAAAGCCAGAAATCATTAGATTAAAATAAAACCCAACCAATTATAAGTCCAAGGAGATTCTTATGCTTTTGCAAAAGAAAGCCTCTACAGATAAGGAGATTGAACAGGTATACGTAAAATACTAGAAAATATCCAATCAGAAATCAGTTGGTGTTTCTGCCAGCTTTCCTAAAATCTTCCTATCCAAAAATAATAGTTTGGCACTTGAAAAACCGCTTTAATGGCAGCAAAAATTATGAGCTATAGATACACAAAAATCAAACTGGAACTGAGTTCTGTTCACTTAGGAGGGACAGAGGGAAGGAATCACATCCCTGGTGAATGTTTATTATTACGTAAAGTTCTACACAAAATCTTTTTATACTTTTACACATAAAAACTACTATTCTACTTAAAACCATTAAACAGCCTTCCTGGCAAATGGAACCCATCCTTCAGGATGAGGCAACTTACCCTGACAGAGGGCAAGTGTATTGACACTATATGTAAGAGGGGCTCGGGAGAGACACAAGGCAACCACCCTCTCTCTCTGTCCTCAGAGGTGCTCCGCTCCTTCAACTGAATTCAGAAGAGGAAATGAACCAAGACATACAAACTCCTAAAGAAGACCATTAGTCATCCAAATCCACAAGGCCAGAAGGTGTTCTAGACAGAGGGGAAGAACACAGAACAGGCTGATGAATAAGACAAAGTTTAACATGAATCAAAATGCTGAGCTCACAGATCAGGTTTTCCAACTTCAAATACTAAGGCATCCCTCATAATCCACAGAGGAAGAGTGAAGTTGTAGATCTGGCAAGACATGGCATGGAATATCCATGTCTGACATCCCACTAAACTGGCTTACACCTCTTTACAGGATATGGCCCTTAGGACAACAGATTTTGGATAAATGGTTTATTTTAGCATTGATTATATAATTGAAAATTTGGATACAATTACTTTGGCTTTGAGCCTTATGTCTAATTAGGAAAATAACAAAAATTTAGCTAAATATTTTTATGTTTCAAAAGAAGGTTTGCAAAAGGATACAACAACATTACAAGAAGCACTCTGCCATTTTAATTTTTCTTTTCAAACGGTCTTTTAAACATAGCAGAGCTTCAAACCAAATTACTTGAACCTAGGCATAAAATCTCTTGTCTTCACCTTTTCCACCCAGTCTCCACTAAGATCTGCTGCTCCATAAATGCGATGGAGCATAAATACTAATCACAGAACCATGCACAACATGCTACAAAGCATCAAGTCAGCCAAAACAGACTTACCTTTCTTTTCCATACAGAAACATGGTCCTTATGTAACAAATCCATAGGCCTGACAGTTTAAGAACTACTACGAAGCTATGGTTTACTGGAACACAATAACTTCCTCAAAACTTGACAATTGCCTTGTAAAGATTCCATAGCTTACCAAATACCTTGAATTTCTCTGCTTTTTTGAAGTAAATGGTTTGGTTCATTTTTAATCACTGTCTCTCTGTGTAAACTACATCCAGAACTAGGCAGCACTAATGATGACCTAGGAGAGATAGCACATAATTCCCAGCAAACTCACACCACTGCAGCCTTACCAAAACAAGACTGAGCTTTCTCCATATACAGCTACACAACTCTAAAGTTTTCTTTCATTATATGTATTTTTAATGACTGCAAAAACCCAAGCATTTTGGCTTGAAATAAAACAAAAAGTTGTTTCAGTTAGAAGGAAAGGTATTTGCAAACGCTAGGGACCATGTAAGTAATTGGCTCCCACAAGCTTTACTATCAAATGACTGCCAGCTAAGTTTTGGCTCTGCTTTTATTTTCCCTTCAGGTCTGAAATTGGCTGCTTTAATTAATGAACAGTTTGAGACTGGAAAATTCTGAATGCATTTAAACTTTTATTGTACAGTACTTCAAGTTGTTCCATCTTACCATTGCAGACTTACCAGAACCTGAGCTCTGTGAACTGTATACTGCTACACATCTTGAAGTTTTCTTTCCCTATACCTATATTTTTATCACTGCACAGCAGTTGCACCAGCAATTATTCCAGATGCTCTTGTTATTAGGATTTCACACAAAGATCTCTCAAGCTTGCATTAGCTGATCTGTGAATACTTCTATTATTTGAATTACATTAAAAATCCTTAGTAACAAAAAGTGTTGCCAAAATTTTCATTCAACAAATCTCAAAATGTCCTGATTCTACACTGTCCTTGTGTACTATTCAAGAAAAATGAATAAAAGAGTTGATACCAGAAAAAGTAATAGCTCTCTCCATAGACAGCCTCATGGAATTAGAATCAGTTGTTTATCATTCTTCCTTAGCTTTGAGGATCAACAGTAAAACAAAGGAAAGTTTTATTTAGACATCATGGAGAAAAATAAGATTACAAATAAAAAAAAGGTGAGACATCTACCCATGGTCATCTGTTGTTAGGCTTATTCTTTAGCAGCTGTATTACTTAAGCAGCTACTACCATGAGCCTATCCATTTCTGTCCTCACTACTCACCCAGGCTTGCCAAAACAAATACTTTTGTCCACATGGTGAACTTGTTTAAGAAACTAATCTAGCCGATAGTCACTTCTTACCTTACCATCCCTAGAGAAGCACTTAATTTGCACCTGCATCACTGTGCAACCATGCAAGTGTTTATACCAACAAACTGGTTAGGACAGGGAAGGGTGAGAACAGGAATATATTGTTGTAAACAAAAACTACTTATGCCAGCACTGGCCTAGAAGAAGAAATTAATTAAACACCCTCCATTTAGTATTCACTGTGTAGCTCAGTTACACATACCACCAAGTTAGGTTCAACAATTCCTTCTAGCCTTTCATTTTCAATCTGTTCTCTTCCAAGGTTTCATTTACACTTAGTACTGATGATGCTGCAACTCTCCATTTACCTCCTCAGACAGTAATGTTTTATATTATAACCAAGCACATTCAATAGCTACCTACCACCCACAAGGCAGCCCACTCCCATGACTACACATTCCACTTCTATTTTGCTGGTATTCATTAGGGGAACTAAACCAACAGAAAGTTATTCATGCCTATCAGCTACACCTTTACATGCCTCTGGATACAAATGCAAATAGGCTTTAGAGTCAGACCCATCAGTAGTCCCTGGAGCCAATTATTTCTAAAGGCTGGGTTAAATCTGACCAGCTGCGGGCATTGTGTCAACTGAATAAAGATCCTGGATCTGGGACAATACATAACTATTTTCCCTTTGTTTTCTGGTGCCCTGGCTGATTGTACCAGTCCAATATGAGCATTCTGTAGTCCCCAAACACATCTATGATCTGTAGATAATACGATGGAAGATTTTTGTCTCATGCATATCCTGTTTAGGTTGTGATCCCTGATATGACAGTAGCTGTTCATAGGGGACATGCAGCAGAACAGAGATGACAGACCCAAGAGCCCATTTCTTTAGCGATGTAGGCCTTTAAAAGAAATTCTTTTCCTCTCTACCCTCATCTTTTACTGCAGTGTTGAATAAAAGAACCCAAGAGTTGGCTTATGGCCATCACATCTGAAAGATCAGCCTAGACTATCATTATGATTAAGCACAAGAGCAGTGTAATTCTGTGCTATTGCTAAAGCAGTCACCAAAGGGAAGCTGGAGTCAAATCTCCCTGCACCAGAAAGGAAATTGCTTTCCTCTGCTCTCCCTAAACAACTAGTTTCATAAGACTAGTTAATTTATAGGGAAGAATGTTGAAAGAACAAGAGCTGGGATCAAAATTTTCTTACCTGCTCTGCAGGACTGAGGCTGAGACACAGAAGCAAGGTGCATTACAGCTGTGTTATGGTACACAAGACAATACCAGGGTCACAAATGCAAACAATTTTTAAATCAACAGAAAAATAAATGTAGATAGCATATGCACACAGCTGTACAGGTAACTCGTGGATTCCAACAGCAACTACATTCGCCATGGATGGCCCTTCACACATTAGACAGAATTTTATTAAAGCTTTTCCAAAAGAGCAAACATGAAATTGGTACCAAGCCAGCTATAGGACCCAGAGCCCAGCTTTAACTTTCTGGCACCAGCTGCACTGATGTAACTATTTATGCAAACGAGCAGCTCATTAGTTTCAGCTGGTTACTGATGTGACTCCAGTTAATGACAGAGGCACACCTTGCCAGTACGAGGTTTACTGTTAGAAAAGATTGTCAAAGTTGAGCATTTAAAAACACACTTTAGCCACTCCTATGTGTTAACAGGCTCTACATCTTGGAGTTTGCATTTAAAGTTATGATGCCATTGAAGCTGTTAGCATACGTTTTTCTTAACTAAAAAAAAAGTTTTAAAATATTACAAGCTCACACTCCATCCTAAGGGTAAAGGTTTTCCATCTAACATTTTAATGTCAATTAGATATGGCTACACCCAAATGCTATTACATGTAATGAAATTAAGGCTCCACTTCAGCATGCTGTGGGAGAAAACTGATGTCCTTTGTAGCATGTGGTTAGAGAGGGAATGTAAGAACTGTTTCCATAAAAATGAACAGAAATCATGTTAAAGCTTTGATGCATAGGATCCACACGGCAAAGTAGGATCTAAAGTTCATTTGCCACTGACTCCAGAACTTTTATGTGTGCAATTGCTATCTCCACCTTCATTTACTAAGCCTTTTAATTTTCTTTTTCCTTGTCTCCCCATGCCAGAAAGGAACAAACACCTATGCAAACTTCCTCTAGACTCACACCAAGAATAATCCTTTAAAACTCTATAAAACCTCAGTTGTCCAGGAAGTGCAGGAACACCCAAGAACTCAATTTTATTTTTAACTTAATAGACAGTCATAAAATTCTGTTTATATTCATATTTAAAGGCTTGTCTATTTTGATTCCTTCTTTTCCATTCAAGGTCTAGGCACATTGGGTCCAGTGTAATTTCTCTGCAACATGAAAATATTTCCCTAAATTCTTTCTATTCTACTTGATTTTCAATATAAAATCAACTTTTGCTTGTCCTAACAACATTCTTTTTCTCCCTCTATGTATTTACATGCAGCCCATACATATATGGATTTTACAGAACTATTTATAACATTTGAATTCAAATTTATTGAAATCTAATAAAATAATTTCCAGGTCAAGTAAGACAAGGAAGTGAATTTTTTTTTTAATTGAAATAGATGCTTTTCTTCAATGCACCTGTTCAAAGGCCAACTTTAAAACGAGTTAAGCCAAAAGGTCACCAGCCTTTCCAAATAATGAAAGTTTTGAACGTCCAAGCTTCATACCAGAAAGCCAGAAAACACATCCAATACAGCACCCTTATAGTTCTTTAACTGAAACACATCCATTTTAAGAAGAAATTCCAAGGAGCAATACAGAGACACAGCAAAACACCAATCCTGAAGGAAACTGGAAACATCATGATACATAAATGTTTTTTACACCCTTTTTTCCTATATTTAAAGGGCCTTTGATTCCATCCCCGCAATTCTAGATTACAGTGTCTTCACTACTCTAAACAAAATGCAAAATGCTTTGCTTGTTAGTCAATAACAGAAGTGTTAATACTAGAAGTTGTGTGGTTTGGGTTTTTCTTCTCATTAAAGAGTTGAGGCATACTTCCAACACAAACATGAGCCATCTACTAATTTTCAAGGCACCATCCTAAATACATAGGTGTTTAAAGGAGACAAAGTGTTTCATGTAAACACATCTGACGAGACACACAAACACCTTGCTATTGCCACATTCTTATCAGAAACAGTTGAATATCACTGAAACCTTCCTACAAAGACCAGTCCAAAGCATGACAAAAATATTTCAAGCAATAAAACCTGTTGCCATATCATAAGCCTTACTCACCAGGCAGCAGGACTTCCAGTTCCAACCACAGTTAACAGGTCTTGCAGAAGAAGTAACTCTTGACAGAAATTCTTTAACACCCAATTTTTCATTCACACATCTTATCAAACTTTGTTTTTCACACTAGGGGTATGATGGCAGCAGTGTTTTCACATGTCAGCTGGCAATGCCCAGTTCTCTTTCTTGAACAGCTTTGCCAGGTTTATCTGCTTGGGCACAGTTGTAGGCTATGCAAACCCAAAGGATCCCCTCCTTGTACAGCTGCTAAACACCAAGATGTTACATGCCAAGAGTATATAACACATAGCTTCTTTCCTAGATTTTCTAAGAATATTTAAACTAAGTGCAACATTTTAGTTTACAGAAAAATCCCTTTTGCTCAAATCTTGAGGCACAAGGCAATCAAGTGATTTTCCATGGTCCTGGCTCTGAATGTATTAGAAGTAGGGCTCACACTGCAACCTATAAAGTTCAAGCAATGGACTGAAAAAAATTAAAGGGAGATCAGGAAAGGATTCATAGATGTGACAAAAAGCAAAACTAATTTCACTCCAGATGTTCCATATAAAGACAGTAATTAATATAGCAGTATTTCTGTTTTTCTCATTGCAGACAAAATAAGTGCCTTCCTTTTTGCTGAAAAGAACTTAAAAGCTATTTCCGAATGAAGAATTAACAGTTTTGGTTCAATCTTGAGCTTATAAAGGCTGAAGAAATAGCATGTTTTTCCTGGTTATTCCTCAAATCTACTTAGATAATGCAAGTAAATAAAATTATAACAGTGGATTGCTTCGTCTTAAAAAGGCTTCACATCTCATTTGATTTGAGGCCAAGCAGAAGCTGAATAACTGTTATTTATATTTAAGCAGTTTCACTGTCACCCTTACTTCCCTCCTCTCCCCAAAACAACTCTCCATCATCCATAACTGATTCAAAGAGGGCTTTCCAACCTCCAGGTATTAAAAGTTCCCATTGTTTTTTATAATAGGCATTTCAGTTTGAGACAATTTGGGGTATTTTGAAAGCCACTGCTGCAATAATTCTTGAATTAATAAATAAAAAGAATAATATTCTTGTCTTCCTCAAAATGTTATCTACAAAATAAGATAAGCTTCCTACTTTCCTAACTGATACAGCTGCTACTATGAATGAAAAAAATACTCTTTTCAAAGGTTTTTTTTGCAAGAAAACTGAAGTGGTTTTCCTGCTACTGTCTTTAATTCTGATGCCACTATAGTCGGTACAGTTTGAGAATTAAAGAAAAAAAATACTTAAGTACAAATATTACTACTCACCTTTAAAACTAAAAACTTGCTTCATAATCGCCATTTAGCAAATGGAAGAAATCATAATCGTCACCAGAAAAAACATTTCTGCATAAGTTCATGAATTTTACTGCATGCAGTCAACAAGCACTTTCCCCAAACCCTTGCTAGCTAGAGATAATTGACGATCATTGAGATTATTTGACTGCACTAATTACATTAAATGACCTCCTTAATATCCTCCACTTCGCACTACACAATTCGAACAGAAACATCTGTTCGTGCCTCCTCTTCAAAAGAAAACATTCTCCAAGCCGCCGACACGACGAAGCGAATTTTTTTTTTTTTTTTTTTTTTTTTTTGCGATTATATAACTTGCTCCTTTCCGAGGGCTGCTGCAGCCTGTTTTACTGTCAATTGACAGAAACGAAAGCTTTGCACTGGGAGAGAACGCAGGACTTTTTTCCTTGCAGGGTTTCCTTCGCCGGTGCGAAAGGATCCCCGCGGTCGCAGCCGGTTTTGGAGCTGGCACCCGCCGGGGTTTGTGCCCAGCCGGCGCGGCAGGCAGGGAGCGGGACAGGGGCACACGTCGAGCTCCGCGGGCAGCCAGGCTGTGCCGCTCCTCCCCGGCCGGGAGCCGGGCTCGCCCGCCCACCCACCAACTTTTCCGAGCGAGTGCCCGCGCCCGCTTTACCCCGCTCCCACCCCTCCTGCAGCGGCTCAGCCCTCTCCCCCCACACTCACCGGCGGGGCCCTAGTACCGTGTGTGTGTCTGAAGAGCCCCGCTGCCGCGCTCGGAGCAGGTGCGCCGCTCCTCCGGCCGCCAGCCGGGCTCTGACGGCGGCAGCCTGGGCAGCGCCTGCCCTCCGGACGGGCGCGGGGCGGGAGCCGCCGCTCGGCTCGGTCCGGTTCCCCCCTGCTCACAGGAAGGCGCGGGGGCAAAGACCCCCAGCCCCAGAGCGCTGCTGCCGCTGGAGCGCCGCTCACCTCCTAGGCTGCTGCTGCCGCCCCTGAAGAGTCTCGTCCCCCTTCTCCTCCTCCTCCATGGTGCCGCTCCACCCCTTCCACGGCGGCGGCTCTGTAGGTCTCCGGTAGGAGCTGTTGAACGACTGCGGCGTCCCACCTGACCAGCCCGCCGCCGAGGGCAGCGCCACGAGCTGCACGGAGCAGCTCCACAGCGCCCGGCGCCCCGCCATGGTGAGCCAGGGCTCCGCGACGCTCGGCCCCTCACCGTGGCGGGCAAAGGTCACCATACAGCCCGGCCCCGCACCGGGGAGCGGCGCCGTTAGCAAGATGGCGGCAGGGGGCCGTGTCTGAGGGACAGGGGGAGTCCCGGAGCCATGGCTGGACAGGGTCAGAGCTGCCGGCACGTTCTGCCCCTGGAGGCCGGGCTGCTCCTCGGCACCGGCACAAGGGAAGCACTCAGCTGTGCTCGTAGCCGGCTCCGATGGGCGATAAGCGCTGCCTGCAACCCCGTTTGGGAGCACGAGCATGCTCCGACCACCAGGTGCTGCGGTGAAAAGTTTCCTGGGCTCGGTTATCTCGGCAGCTCGGGGCAGTGGTGCCATCCCCTGCGTGCCATCACTCACGGGGGTTTGTCCGGGCAGAACAGCCCATCCTGCAGGCGCCTGTATGCATCTGTATCCCTTCGGCCCTGGGAAGGTAAAACTCGTGTCCAAGTCACTTCACGTGCTGGCTTACATCCATGCCCTCACTCCCTCCTCACGTCTGACTGAAGTTTCCAGACTGTGGGCTGAGAATTGAGGCATTTTGAGGCACCCAACCCAGAGGGATTGGGTTCTCAGAAATAAATGCGTATTTTTGAAATATTTCCTTAAGGACAGTGGACGGCAAAGAGCAAAGCTATGCAGGTATGATTTGAAAAACACTCCATATTGTCTAGCAGTGATATGAAGCCTAAGACTATCTGGAGCTCTGATAACATGTTTATGTCTATTTTATCTTGAAGCTTGGGACTGAATGTATGGTTCATTGGTAAAGAAATCCTACCTATGTTCGAGGCCAAAGTTCTCCGTGCATGTCTTGGAAGACTAGAAATATGGGCCTTACTCTTTTGTTGTCTGTCATTCTCTTAGTTTCTTTAAGGTAAAGGAATCATAAAACTATCAAGCTGCCTTGTTCTGTGTGAGTTATCTGTTTTCTATGTTCTTTACTTAGTGATACAGCTATATATTCGTTGCTAATGGTCAGAAAGATTTGCTGACCTTTGCCAGTGGAAATTCCTAATTAATTTCTTACTTCTACTCCTTCTTGCCTGATATTTCCTAATCATTTAATCTACCGCTATATCTAATGGTAAGCTGGCTTGTAGCAATGAATTCTACTCGTAATTATTGAACACAAATCTATATTGATTGAAGTTATTTCTACTGTTACTTTATAGAGACTAAGATTTCCTGAATGATTTAGATAATAAAGCTGTTTGATCAATGACCATTAACAGTAATAATTACTGCCTATGTATAGAAATCTGTGTAAGCCACTAGGTAAGTCCCTCCAGGCTGGCTGATTGCCAACAGCAGCAGATTTGGGGTGTTCATCCTACACTTCAGCTGAGTATCTCCTAGTAGGCAGCTCTGGCTCCACATGTGGTGTGGAAGTAGTTTGTGTATCACCAGTGTTACAAAAGCTGTAGCTTGGGAGGCTCTGCTTTAGTAAATGCATTTTTTCTGTGCTACAAATACAGATGTCAATGGTTGGAGGCTGTAAGTAAGGACACCTGGTAACTGTGCTGCATGCAGTTTTCAACTAAAAAGGAAACATGCCCGGTGAAGAATGATACTGTTTTGTTGTTCAAGTAATATCTGACACTGCTAGGGGTATATCAGTGTATTACCAACTGTGCCCCAGCATGCACAACATGAGAAAATTCCACTCCAGAGGTGCTCTTCAACAGAAGCAAGATTTTAAACTAGTTTCCTGCTTCAATATTCCCTGGAGCCAGTTGAGATCTCAGTCTAGTATGGCTTCTTTGGTGGGTTTTGATTTTTCAATGTCTTATACACACAAACACATCTAAACTGAGGAAAAGTCCCAAGGGAATATCCGTGCTGAAGTAGTTGTGTAAACCCAGAACAGGGATCTCTCTGACTCCTAATACTCCCCAGACATGCTAATATGACTAGAGGACTGATGTTAGGATCCTGCAGGGGTTGGAAGCCAGAAGTTACTAACAGATGGGAAGGTTCCAGCCATCTGTGCATGAGGTAAGAGTTTTTGCTTGGCATCTCGTCTTAATAAATGGAGATTTAATACTTTTATTTCCATCAGTGGCATGTACTCCTGACTACTCATGCACTTTTACTACTCAGACTGACTTTATGTATTGTCCTCTGTTTATAAAAGTAGAAAAGTTATGAGAGCTTCTTTGTACTGCACAGAGGCACAAATAATAAGGGATAGAAGAGTGGGGTTATTTAGGGGTCAGTGCATTTCTTTTTCCTCACAATGAAATTTAACAGCTTAAACAGAATAACATTTTTATTGAAATTTTTGGAATATACCATTTCATTAACTCCTTGGAAGGATAAGTTCCTTAAACTAGCTTAATTTGCTTAATGCAACAACCTGTATCTTAATTAGAATCGCACGGTTAGTACTTCATGAATTTTATCTGCAGTGGTGTCTTTCCCTTAGAGATAGTGCATTAATCATGGGTAGGACAGCTTGACTAACTTGATTATAAAATTGCTCTTGATGAAAGGTTTAACCTTCTTCACAACTGAAGTTTATCAGTATTTTGTTTTGATCTCTCAAGTGTAGTGTTAATGTCTTTTTCACAAAGTCTAATTTAGTTGGTTGACATAAGCTGTGTCAGAGGAAGATACTCATTGTCTGGGCCAGTAACTGAAGCACAGTCTAAAAAAAAGCAAGAAAAAAATAGAAATTCTTACAGTTAAAATGTTATAGCTTTATAACCGAACTATCTGAACTTAATTGAAAATCCTCCTGGATGACAGAGTAAAAATGTTGTGCCATCTCTCACTCCATCCTAGAATATCAAGTCATAGTTCAAGATCCCTTTTGGCTGAGGTTTGCTATATACTGTGCAATATTTATTGTTATAGTGCAGATGCAATTTATTGCAGAAAAAACCCCACACTTGATAGAACAGTTTGTACTGGATATCTGAGTGAAATAAACTATCCTAGAAAAAAAAAAAAAATCACCACTCTAATATTGTCTATACAGGAATGCTTAATAGCATAGAAATTTAGCACCAAAAGAAATGCTACTAAGAGCCTCTCTAGCAAAATTGGCCCATATTGGGACAATTGCCCTTCTAATTACCATGTGCAGAAGTAACCACCCTTATGGTATCCACCCTTTTCAGGAGGAAACTTGAGGGGGGAAATTTACTTGGCACCTGTTGCAGGCAGAGGCAAGCAGAATTTCAAATCATGTTGGATGCTAAGGTACCCAATGAAAGTGTTACACAACCAGCTCATATATATGTATGTGTGTGTGTGTGTGTATGTGTGTATATATATATATATATATATATATATATATATATATATATATACATACACACACATACATATACAGGTACAAAATGCTTCACAGTAATGATTAATCAAAACAATAAATTGAATTATGTAAAAAAATTATATATAATGAATATATAATAATGAAATTATGGTAAATGTTATGTTTACAATTACAAAGCCAAATCTCTTACATGATAAAGAGTTTGATAAATTTGATGACTGTAGAGAAGGAACTTCTTAGTTACAGGGAATGTTCAAAAGCACATTTTGTTTTGTTTTATGTGAAAAATAATGATGACTATGTAACAGACATTATGAATAATTTAAAATAAGTTAGGGTTTATATTACAATGAAAAATAAATTGTGAAAAAGGAAAACAAGAAAAAATAATTCCTTTTTAAATAATTTAAAGTTATGATAAGGAAATAATCATAAGTAAGGAAGTTGTATAACAATGAGGTAAGCCAGAGCTTCCTTGTGATTGCTTGTAGATATTCGGAATGATAACCATCCTTTTCCCTGCCTCCATAAAACTTTTTTTAGCTTTTTCATACGAACATCATAGATATACAGGACTATAAGGGGGTTCAATAAATCATATTATCCAAACCCCTACATTCAGTGAGGGTCTTTCATAATCGGAGTATTATTGTAACTGTCAGCATCCCATGCAGGCATGCTCTGTGCTACATGGAGCTGCTTTCAGCTGCCAGGCTGCTGCTCTGGCACTAATGAAACTGCTGGGTTCCCAGGCTGAGGTCAGTACCCTGCTACTGCCCTCCTGAAATGTGTCTGAAACCTCTTCCTCATCCACAGCTCCCAGGAGGGAGAGAGAAAGGAACTCCACATTGTTTTTAACAGCTGCCACTGAATAGAGGAGAGAGTTATACATAAATGGAAATAAAGAATGAGGGCATGTGGCTGAAGCCATGACAGTCACTTTTTGGTGTGGCAACAGATAAGCAGTGCTCTGAGTGACAAAATGTCAGTCTGAATATGTAGACACTGTGATGATGTCAAAAGAGTCTCATTTGAATTGGGATTCAGGAGGATCCTCTATTTAAATCCTGTCTGAACTACTGGCAGGCTGCATGACCTTTTACAATATATGGAGCTCCATGGGTCAAATTGGCCTTTGCTGCAACTAAATTGACTACAATGGAATTATTCTGTGACTGAACTTGATTTCTCAGACATCAGTCAACACAGCTGGTTCACTGAATAAATGAAAGAAAGCAATCATAGATGTCACTGGAAAACAGATGCATCTGAACTGAGTCTTTCAGTTTTGGCAAAACTAGAGCAGAAATGCAAAACTGTTACTTAAAATGCAGAAGTAATTGCTGATAGTGGTTTCTTGGTAATGTAAACTCTCTGAAGGTAACAAAGGTGAGAAAGTGCCATTGTCTTTTCTGAAGGGAAGGTAAATATCACATATGTTATTTAAAACTTGGAAAATGATGGATGCTTCTCTAAGTATTCTGGTATAGATTGCTTTAAAAAATGAATTAATAATGACAAATGACTCAGGTATTTATGTTGAGTCATTTACATTACAATGCTACACACTGGTAAGCTTCTTCCATAGAAAAATGCTTTTAGAGTCAGATAATAAAATAATTGTGTTCTTTTATAAAAGGTGATTGCTATAAGAGTGTCAGGGGCAGAATGGGAGCTTCAGACAAAGTGAAGACTTGGGAAGACCCCCCTGCCCTGCTGAGTCACAATGTGCAGAAAGGACCCTCTTGCTTTCTAAACTCCTTCTGAAAGAGGAGTCTGGGTGGAGCTGGACCCAGTCCTAGTCCCAGACTTTCAATGATTTATTTCTAAAGTATTATATAGGTGTAATTGAGCCTTTATACAACTTTGTCCCACGGGATTAAAGCTGGCAAACCAAATACATTTATATGAATAAAGTAGATAAGAATTTAAATTTATTATGATGATGAAAAGACTAAAATACCTTAATCAGAATTATTTACTGTACAGTATAGGTAGCTATAACTACTAGTATAGTGCACTATGTATTGAAGCAATATTGAAACAATTATATTAAAGCTAGCAAAATAATTATGGAAATTGATGTTACTCACTCATACATTTCCTGTGGGCAAATCTCTTGCTCAGCCTCAAGGATTAACCTTGAGGGGTGTCCCCACCCAAGGGAGGAGTTTCCCCACACAGTCTGAGAATGGATGTGTTAGAAAACCCTGCCATGAAAAAGAGGCACTGAGCTTTTAGACTACAAAGTGATTGACTGTGTGCCACATGTCTCCGGGCTACATTATCAGTACTATCACTTGTTGGCTCCTTTATCAGGAACTCTGCCACATCCTCAGAGGTGCCAGTTTCTGCTGGGAAACATTGTTCTTCCTCTGAATGTTCAATTTTGGGATTGCTAAGTCAGGCTGGTCTCAGCATTCTTCACTACCAGTGTGACTTGCATGAGCTGTGAACCTCATGAAGTTCAGTGAGGTCACGTACAAGGTCCTGCACATGGGTCAGGGAAATCCCAGACAAAGTACAGGTTGGGCAGGGAATGAATCATGAGCAGCCAGCCCAGGGGGGAAGGACTTGGAGGTGTTCATAAATGACAAGCACAACATGACCTGGCTGTGCATGCTCCAAGCCCAAAAAGGCAAATGTATCCTAGGCTGCATCCAAAGCAGCATGGCCAGCAGGTCAAAGGTGAGCCTGCACCCAGAGTATTGCATCCAGGAGGGGTCCCCAGCATAAGAAGGATGTGGACCTGTTAAAGCGAGTCCCAAGAAGGTGAGCAGAGGGTTGGGGAACCTGCAGGAAAGCTAGAGAGAGAATATTTTATGAGGATATGTAGTGACAGGACAAGGGAGAATGGCTTCAAACTGAAAGACAATAGGTTTAAATTAGATATTTGGAAGAAATTCTTTACTTCAAGGGTGTTGAGGCACTGGAACAGTTTGCCCAGAGAAGTCATAGATGCCTATCCCTGGAAGTGTTCAAGGCCAGACTGGATGGAGTTTTGAGCAACCTGGACTAGTGGAAAGTGTCCCTGCTTATGGAAGTGGTGTTGGAACTAGGTGATCT
Organism: Haemorhous mexicanus; assembly: GCF_027477595.1. NCBI lineage: Eukaryota > Metazoa > Chordata > Aves > Passeriformes > Fringillidae > Haemorhous > Haemorhous mexicanus. The sequence goes on along the minus strand of NC_082345.1, from coordinate 63,753,669 downwards.
TTAAGGTCTCTTCCAACTCAGGGTATTTTGTGATGCTGTGAAATGAGCCAGATCAAGAACATGTTTTCAAGCCTAGCTGAAATTCTTCTGTGTCTGTGTACCTGTGTACTAAGTGTGCTGGTCTTGGCTGGAAAAGGGTAATTTTCTTCATAGTAGGTGGTGGTATGGGCTAAATGTTGGATTTGTGCTGGAAACAGTGTTGCTAATTCAGGGATATTTTTGATTTTGCTTAGCAGTGCTTTTACAAAGTCAAAGCTTTTTCTGTTTCTCACCCCACCCCACCAGCAAATGGGCTGGGAGTGCCCAAGAAGTTAGAAAGGGGATGCAACCGGGACAGTCAACCCCAACTGACCAGAGGGATATTCTGTACCACATGGCATCATGCTCAGTACATGAAACTGAGGAGAGAGAAGGAAGGAGGATTTAACAAGTAGGAAAAAAAAAACTTGGCAGAATTTAAGAAGACTTGGAGAGGTGACACTGGTACACTTTTTCATTTTTTCATGCCAATTTAGTAATGAGGACAATGGAGGTACTTCTTAAGACATGATTAAAAAAGAGATCTGAAAGGGTTTTCCAGTTCATCCTCTTGCTTCAGAGTAGAATCCACTCTATCTAATCAGATCCTGACAGATATTTGTTTAATCTGACCTTGAAAAATTGCAGTTATGCTGATTCTTCAGATCTCTCCAATCAGCTGCTGTGTAACATTCTTTACAATGTTCAAAAAGTTCAAAAGCTTTTTGTAAAATATAACTGAAATCTTCAAGTTGCAATTAAGGCTTTTACTTTTTACCATATCAATGGACATGAAGAACACTTTGTATCTCTCAATACTTTCTACATATTTGAGAACTGATATATCTTCCTTCAATCCTCTCATTGCTAGACTAAATAAATGAATTCTTTCAATCTTACCTCATGTGTTCACATTTTCTATACTTCTGAAAATTACATGGTTCTACTGTGGTTTCTTCATTGGAGAGAAATCACAAGGTTTCTTTATTATTTGTTGAGGTTTTTTTACAGAATGTTTCTTTTAATAGGTTGTTTTCTGGTAAAACTACATTATCTCCTATTTATCACCACAGGATTGCAGGATAATTAAATGTGCAGAGGATCATAGGAAATTCCTAGTCCAACCCTCTCCTGAAACCAGGGTCAGCTATGAGTTCAGATCAGACTCGATCCTGTTGGATTTTGAAAACCTGCAAGAGCAAGGTTCACAAGCTCTATGGACAACCAGTTCCACAGTTTGACTGACACACAGTGAAAATGTTTTCCCTTGAATCTAGCTTGAACCTCTCACATTTCAATTTATGCCTATTATTGTCACTCTCTCACCACACAGCAGTCTGAGGAGTCTGTCTCCCTTTTCTTGATAATTTCCTCTTGGCTATTGTATAGATGCTTAGGAATACTTATTATTACTGTTGTTGTTACTATTATTGTTGTTGTAATTATTGGTAGTAGAGTAGTAGTAGTTTTAAAAAGGCAAATAACTATCTTTCCTGAATTCCTGAGTTTTGGATTCTCCTTTTTCCATTGGTATGTTTGACAATTCCTTTCTTATTTAATTTACATGTTCCTTATTTAGAAAGCAACTGAAGCATTTGCTTTCTTAATAGAGTACTAGTAGAGAATGGTTACACGCTATAGCAGGCTGACACAATTTAGAACATTTATTTATCTAAGTTGTCTTTATCTGTTGTTTCCCTTTTCTGCCTGGAAGTCTTATTCCATTCTCTAACTTACAAATGAAAGCAAGCCATCCCACAAAAGCATTTGCAGAAGTCAAAGCAAGGAGGTAAAAAAAGAGACATTAGGAAACAATTCTTTACCAAGAGCATGGGCAAATGCTGGAACAGGCTTCCTAGAGAGGTGGTCAGTCCCCAGGCCTGACAGTGTTTAAGGGGCATTTGGACAAGGCCCTTAACAACATACTTAAACTTAAGCCCTGAATGGGTCAGGCAGTTGGACTGCATGACCGTTGTCAGTCCCTTCCAACTGAAATAGTCCATTCCATTCCATGTTCTCATTGTGTCAGCCACCATTATATGCAAGTCAAGTAATCTGTTTAAAGGCAAGTACTTTGAATTAAGTTGAAGGTCTCATTGACTGTGCTGAACTTTGATTTGGGACTTTAGAGTCTATGGCTGTAAAGATCAGATAGCAAATCTCAACTATGCACATAGTTCTTAGTACTTTAATGTAGACTGTGTAGATATGTTGTCCTTATTCAAATATATATGACTGGGGGAGAAATCATAGAATGGTTTGGGTTGGAAGGGACTCTAAAGATCATCTAGTTCCAACCCTCCTGCCATGGGTGGGTACACACTAGATCAGGTTGCTCAGAGCCCCATCCAGCCTGGTCTCAAACACATACAGGGATGGGAAGTGCACAACCTCTCTGGGGTAGATTTGATGTAGACACAGAGAGGGTCAACCCATAAATTTCTGAGATGTGCATGAGTACTTTATATGGATGAAATAAAAATCAGAATGCCACATTTTTTCATTTATTTTTCCACAGGCTACTGAAAACTCTGGAAAATAGTGGAACGGAATAGTTCCAAGAAGATTTAGGGTGTTTAGAATTTTTCAGTAAATCCTTTATGATCAAATTATAAGTATAAATATACTAAAAATTACTCTTAATGCTTCACTTATAATTCTAAAAGAAAAGATTGAGAAGTAGATAATTTCACTGCTAGAAAGCCAAGACTGGAAAATACAGGTTTATCCAAAAAAAAAGGTGAAAAAGACAAAAGGAATAGCTGTGAAATTTGTGCACTGTGCAGTTGGAACCAAGTTCTGAAGCTTTCTGGGTTTATTTTTTTATTGGGAAGAATGTTTCAGGATAAAAGAAATACATTACATAATACAAAAGTAGATCTGCCAGCATTAATAGACCAGCAGGATGAATGATAGGCACAGTCAGAAACACACGAGATTATGGCTAATGCTTGAATTAGTGCAACCCCTATGCATTACTATCAATGCATAACTGCAATCAGCTGGAGAGTAACTGCCCATCCCCTAATTCTGCTGGATCTACTTAGTAGTAATGACTTGGATACCTATCCCAGACCTTATTTCCTTTGACATACTATAGCTCATCTGCTATGAAGACCATGTTGTGTTTGAAAATGCCTCTTAGCTCTTAGGTGGATCTCTTAAGCCTCTCATATTAACCCAGTTCTTACTTAGTTAAATGCGATTTCCAAATTAAAAAAAAAAAAAGAAATCATCAATCCATTTCAGAGGCACACAGGTACTCTCATGCCTCACAGTCAGCATCTGAAGTTCCAAGGGCAGACGTGGAAGCAAATGTATTTAAGGTATACTGGATCTCTGTGTGTGTGTGTGTCAATTTGTTTGTCTCCTGGACATTGCAAACTAACGGCTTGTTTACAAAGCTTCTTATTAACGCACATGCACTGAAATTCTCACACTGCAAACCGTGATTTTCTGAGCGTACAAGCTTTGAGTTGCATGGCTTTTGTGAGGAAAAAGGATCACAGTGCACATCAGCTACAGAGAAAACCTGTGCATACACACTGTCTGGGTTCATAGATGTTTGGAAGCTTTCTTGGAATTACTGCACTGCACTGGCTGCCAAACATCTGGAAGTCAGAAGAAAAATGTAGAAAAGTGGCAGGGAAGAAAATGACTAGCAAAAGCAGCTGTCTCCCATAAAAAAAATGTAGTCTGCCATTCTGGGCTATAATAGGATTTGAGAAAGGCATCAATCTGGGACATAGAGCACAGTGGGTTTAAGAAGCTTCAGAAATTGTTTTCCTTCAAAGGACTGTAAGAAAGGCCGGTGAATCTTAAATCACTCTGAAAAAATATTTAATGAGATGTGTAACTAAACTCAGTGCAGACTATTAACTTGAAATTTAAAAGTTTGAATATCAGCTCTAAGAAGTTAGCCTCTTACATGAGCAGAAATATCTGACCAATGATATCCCACATTTCCAAACTTCTGACTGCTTCTCAGTTTATAAACTTTCTCTTTCCCAACCATCTGTCAACACTCCTAGCTTTTCCCTTGACAACTTCTACATTGTGGTTGTTCATCACACTAAAATCAGCACAAAATCCAGTTGCTACACAGACTTGAACTTTGAATATGTGCATGCATTAAAAAAAAAAATAAACTACTTGTAATTATAAAATAAATAACTCAAAGAATACTCATGTGATTACTGTGTTTATATTCAATTAATGGCAAGCACTCAGTATTTAAAACTACGTAAAGATGCTGCAAAATTTCCAGCCTCCTGCATTAAAATGCTGTAGGTCCTTACAGAATATAAACTCAACTTGTTGTGCCCTTGAGAAAATGCATTTATAATCTGTATAATATCCTCTAATATATTAAAATATATGGATCTGGTATTTAGATAAGGGATATTTAGACACATGCAATGAGCTCCTAGCCTGAAGTTCAGGATAAGGCTTGTTTTGCCTGAGGGTAGCTGCCTGGATGTTGGGTGTTTGAGTCTGCTGAACTAGTAATTCACTCTGCTACAATCAGTGGGTGAGGGAGGTACCATGAGGAGACATTTCTAAGTAACCACCCTAAGAAAGGTGTCCAGAATACAAAGAATAACCCAAAAGTCGAGGTGCCTCCACTGCCTATTGGAAGAGCGCAGAGGACTAGTTTTATACAGCTGAAGTGTGCGTGATACAATTTTGCACATGAGCACAAGAGAGGCCCTAGAGCACAGAGAGATGAGTTGGGACACAAATTTGGCCAGCATGCAATAGTGTGATGAGCCCTGAGAGTCTACAATACGATGGCAATCAATCAGGCTGGGAAATCAAGTAGGAAGTTGGATAGAGCTGTAAAGCAGAATGCTCATATATGTTTCCACAGTTAGAGCCCAACAGGGAGCTTGATAGCTAAACAAAACCTGCCCTGGATCAATGACTATTTTAGGGAAGTCTGTAATCACAAGGTGTTATTATCAGTATAAAACTACATGGTCTGTAGTTTGTGTTGGCTAACTTAAGCATTAGTAAGAATATAGGAATTAAAGAGTGAGAAAACAGGTTTTAAGAGAGGAAATAAAAGAGAAAATTCAGTTATCTGGATATTACAATAGCATGCAAGTGTGCATTTACTGTATTATAAACTGTGATGAGTAGCATTAGCAGCATTTTAGGGTAATGGAAAATCTACTTTCCTTCCACAGATTGCTGAAAAATGCCCACAGCATTGCTACCTGAACAATTCTGAACAGAGGAGGAATGAATCAGAGAATCAAAGAATGGTGGCTGTCTTGGCTTCCTGAACAAGTGCCAAATGCTAATCATTTCAGTAACTGCATTAATTTCAGTTTTCAGTGTGTTAGTTTCAGTTGAATCATACCAGAGACTCAGGTGACTTCCCAGTTATTTTCTGGAGAAAATATTCTCTGCAGTGACCCTTTCTTAAAATAAGAAAAAGGTTGAAATAAATGTTGGAGTTTTGGAAACTCATCCACCATCAAATCAGAATAACTCTCTAAAACAGGGAACCTGCATGTGGCTATAGTCACAGGGAAGGATGGAAATGACACTTGGGTACAATACAAACAAAAGCAATAAAAAAGGACTGATCCTTAATCTGCAGTGAGTCTGCTAAAGGGCAAGAAGAAACCTATCTGTTTAGCTAAATCAGATGAATTTACCCACAGGATTTCCTGCTGAATTACTGCATCAGGCAGAAACATCATTTGTTTGGCACGTTGTTCTTGAAAAATTGTTGTTTTGAGCTATCCAAATTCCTTCCATTTATCTTTCTGATAAAAGCCCTCAGCTGTCAGGTAGTGGGATGTCTGGCACTTACAGACTTATTTCACTGCATAAATACTTATGAGAAAAAAGAGAACTGCATGCAGACAGAATACTGTAATATTCCCTGAAGAAAGCTTTTAATCAACAGCTTCAAAAGAGTGCTCTGTTAATGAGCAACTGAAATGTTATAAATTCAGCCAACAGCCTCTATGTTTAATTTAGACAGTCTTCCTTGCAGCTTGAGAGCACAAAAGACCAGTGTCAGTGGCCTGCAGGCCTTTGCAGTTGCTGCCCAGTGGTTAACCATGGGAAAGAAAAGCTATTGCAATTTAATTAGCTGAAGGGTTACTTCTAGGTAATACTGATAAAATAATCAGCTAGAGGCCAGTGAACAGCTGGCATGAAAATCAGACAAACATAATGTTTGTGAAGTTTGATTTGTATTCTCAAAACAGCTTTATTCCCCAAAAGCCTCCAGCCCACTCCTCTACAAAATAATGTATTGTTTTTTGAACCCATGTTTTTAGGCTCGTTTGAATTCTGCTTGCTTGGCTGAGATCAAGGCAATTCCTGGCAGCTGGATTTCAGCATATTCATTAAAGGCAATACTGTATCATTGCTTTAAAAAGATAGTAGATTGTAAATAAACAGTGAACACGATGACTCTACAAAAAGCTAACACAGCACTAAGCAGCAGTTTAGCCAAAGGCAATTTCAATTGTTAATGTTTACTGTGGGATGGTTTCAGCAATTCTGAAGGTCTTTTTCCTGAGCAGTAGTGCTCTAATGCTTAGCTACTGTGCCCTCTTGCTCTGGGGCTGGATCAGCCTGTAACCAGGTAGTTCTTCCCAAGTACTTCTGTAATAAGCTGATCATGATAGTATGTGTTGCTGATATGAATTTTTCTTTATTTCAGAAGAAATACTTTTTATATACAATTGAAAGAAAAACCTTTCAAGATCATGCTTTGCTCATACCAAGATGGTCATCCTAGTTTCGAGTTATAGAAGTGTTGGCTTCACAGTGTTGTGTTCAGCACAAACAGATTTCTCATTTATATCACTGCTACCACATGCAATTGTTTTATAAAGTAGAAATGTTACTCCAGAAACAACAAGCTAGATCTATGAGTGCTGGCACCAGCACCAGCTCAATCTTTTTTCCTGCGGGGTAGAGTCTCTCCCATGTGTGAGCTGATAGTGCAGCACCTCCTCAGCTGGTGTTTCCTGGAATCTCCTTTGCTTTGAGATGCCTGTGTCATTTGGTTGATGTTGCACGGTAAGGAACATGGAAACCTTATTTCCTCAGACAACCAGTTGGAACTATTTTTCAGACTGTGCATTACTACTGGTTCAATGGAGTTCTTGACAAGTTTTAAGCTTAAAAACTGAAAGTGCCATTTGGTCCTTTTCCAGGCACCTCTTTAGGAGAGATGCTGATCCAAAACAGTTACTTAGTGTGAAATACAAAGCTCCCATACTTAGGGTGAAATCTGGAGTCTGGATTTCAAAGAACCAGATTTTCATCTTGAGACCCTGACCTACATAATCTACTCAGAGGCTCTGTGGCATCTTGGAATTAGCAGGCAACTGTTTATCTATCATGCTGATGACAAGGACATAAATGATATAGAACTTCTTTTAGCCTTGGCCTTTCTATTCCATTGTTGCTTGAAACTGGACACACAAGCACTATAAAGAAAAGTCTAATTTTCTCCATCTGGAAGCTGAAGATAATGTTACCTAAACTAGAGGGATATTGTGAGCATTCCTTGTTATAATAGCTCATTTCTAAGTAATCTCATAGTAATAAAATTGTTACAACCATTTAAAAAGTAGTGCTTTATAAAAGTTTAGTGGTGAATGTTTACATATTCAGCTGCTACTGTTAGAACATTAGTATTTGTTTTATTTTAATGCATTTTTAGCTGGTTAATAAGATTTCTTAATTTAGAGTTGCATCTCTCTAATGACCTTTGCTGGATGCTAAATTTTAGATTACATTTACATATGAGACACTCCTATTTTGTTAAGTAGGAGACATGTTATGGGATAATCAGTTTATCTTAAGCTGTAATTCTATGTCTAGCAAGGATTCAAATTTCTAGGATGTATAATGGGTTAGTGAAATCTGGTAAAGCATCTTTGAGATAAATCCCAGCATATGAGATCAGTTAGATCTAGTAAAATGGAACAGAAGCTTAATTTTAATTTTCAGATGCACAGTTTGGTGCTTTGCTTTTTTTCTTTTACAACTTGACAGAGCTCTATCTGAAATTTAAAAAATGAAATGCAGGAACTGGATGGATCTTTTGAATATGCATTAACTAAATGGGAGAAACAAAACTAAAAAAAAAGAAGTAGCTAGTTTCATGTAAGGTTAGATTTTCTATTCCATGGAAACTAGTTTGACCCCAGTGTAAATCCTCTGGTGAAAGGATGTGCATGTTTTGCAGCTACAAGACAGCTACAAGATCCTTCTTACACAGGCTGTGGCTGTGTGGGCACTGAAATAGTACAGGCACCAAAGTAACATAACAATTTCAGTAAGAGATCTGCAGTTCCATATGTGGTCAAGGCATCACTGTGAAATTAGGAAGCATCAGGTTTCTTGGCATTTAGGTTTATATTTTAACCTTTGTGTTAACAACAGTATCACTTTAATTTTTAATTGTATGCAATATATCATGCTTTGGGGGTTTACTATTTTCATGTAATTACAGTCCTTGTGACAGAAACTGGACAAGCCCAGCTGCAGGACTTAGCTGCTGTTAAAGCACAGAGCTTACAAACTGGCAGTAGAAATGTTCTAGGGCAGTTGGTGCAATTTCATGCTGAACTGCCAAGGGAGTAAGAAATTGCCTATATACGCAAAATACCCCCCAAAAGTTTTACATTTAAAATACAGTGGATTTTTCTAAAACTTGTCCACGTTTTGGAGTCTGAGAAGCTAAATCTCAGAGCCTTGTCACACTTCAGCATCTGAGCCAGGAACTACCAACAATCCCCAATGTCCTTTAAGAGTCATGGTGGATTTTGTCACCTAAAATCTGCATGTGACTGATAACGTTTCAGAGGGAAGGGAGCAACACTTCTGACAGCTCTTGAGAATCATCTCTGAGTAACAGGACCTTGGCAGTTGCAGGAGACAGTTCACCTTGAGCAGAAGGATCCTCATTTCCCACCATTCTCAACCTCTTCCTGTTGAACAGAAACCTCCTCAGTTCCAACCCTTTTCAACCTCTTCCTCTTGATCCTGTGCCAAGAGCTGAGCTTTCTTCCTCTTAGAACGGGCAAGATGGGGAAGGTTTGTGGTATTTGTACAGAGGCAGAGGGTGTCAGAATTACTGTGTCAGATGGCATTTGAAGCACTTTATTAACCCTGAATGGGTCAGGAAAATGGTACCTACAAACACTGCTTCCCCCAGCATAAGTAGTACAGATTTATTTTTTAAAGTAGTATTTTGTTTCTTTGCATTGTGTCACTTAACATACTGCGGGACAAATAACAGAATTTCACCCTGGTTCTCCTTCATTTTTGAGATAATGCTTGATTAGCCAAATTAAAAGTTCCTAAAAAATGAAAAAAAAATTAACTACAAGTCAAAACCGAGCACTGCTTCTTGCATGTCTGTACCTATTTATCTATAGCCATACATTCCAAACATGCTCAGGAACAATCTCGGCACTGAAATTGCTTCCACTGGTACACTTCCAGAACTTTTCCCAGCCCAAATGTGGCTCTTGTCAAGCAGCGCTGCCACGAGCCCTTCCCGGCCGCTGGCAGCTGGGAGTGACCATTCCCAGCCCTTTGGAGTCCTGTGTCGGGAGCTGTCACCAGCGCCGGCACAGGCTCGGCGGGGCGCTGCATTTCCTGCTGTGCACGCAGCCCTCTCCATGACAAGTGCCTCAGCTCCGTTACACACGCTTCCCAGAAAAAGACGCCAGGTTATTCCAGCCTCGGGATTTCCCAGTCAGAACGGCCCTGTCCCGCAGGAAGCGCAGCGCCCTCAGGCAGCCTTGCCGAAGGGGCGCGGAGCAGCGCGCAGGGATGAGCCCACGGCAGCTCCCGGGGCAGGCGAAGGCAGCGCTTTGTGTTTGCTGAACCTGGCCATAATGGAATATCGGCAGGAAAATGCTCTCCTGACCTGCGCTGCTCAGGAGCCTGCGCTGCTCTGGGCACTGAGGACAGCAGGACCATTAAAACCAAGCCCCAGGCCTGCCAGAGCTCCAGGAGCGCTTGGACAACGCTCCCAGATAGACGGTGGCATCGCTGGGCTTGTCCTGTGCAGGGCGAGCGGCTGGACTCGGCGATCCCTGCGGGTCCCTTCCCACCCGGGACATGGCCGATCCCCAACTCCCCTGGGACATTCCCACCACCCCTGGGAGGCGGCAATGCGGTTTGCGCTGCCCCCCCGCGCCCCCGGGCGGCGGTGGATGGAACTGCCCCACGCCTGCGCGCTCCCCAAGGCCGCCCGCCCCGCCCACCACGGTGTCAAGATGGCGGCGTCTGCAGCACGCTCAGCGGCCCGGCGGCTTCTCTTGCCCTGGTCCACCCGCCTGGTGCGAGCACCCGGCGCGGCGCAGCGGGTGAGACGGCGGGAAGGGGAACAGAGCGGAGTGGAGGGAGGCGCGGGGAGCGCGGGCGCCGCCGTGGCTCCGAGCGCTGGTGCTTGGGCTGTCACTGAGGGGATGCGGGGAGTTGGAGGCCGTGGGGCGCGGTGCATGCTGGGAGTTGTAGTCGAGGCGGCGGCGCGGTGCACGGCGGGAGGTGTAGTGAGTGATCGGTTTGTAGTAATGGTCGGATTTGTGTGCGGCAGCCGGTCCGGGGCTCCGCAGTGTGAGGAGGATGTCAGGGAACTGGGGATGCTCAGCAGCGGTGAACTGGGCTGTAACGTGTGCCCTGTGAGGAGAGGCTGAGGGTCCGGACCTTGTTCAGGCTGGAGAAGCCGTGGCTTCAGGTAGACCTGTGAGAAGTATCTGTGCCAGCACCTAGGAGAAGGTTGTTGGGAACATAAAACCAGGCTTGTCACACTGGCAGGATGAGAGACAATGGGCATAAGTTGAAACATGAGAGTAAAAACTGGATATGTGGCAGCCAAGCAGTGAAGCAGGCTGCTCACAGAGCTGTGCAGTTTCTCACCATCTTGGAGATTGTCAGTACCCAGGTACAAAAAGTCCTGAGTGAAGTGGTCTGACCAAGTTGATCCTGCTTGGAGCAGGAAGTTGGACTAGAGACCTCCAGAGGTCTCTTCAAACTTGAATTGTGCTGTGATTCCAAAATAAGTGAGTTTTAAGAGATCTAACCTATTCTAGAAGGAGAGTGGTTGAAAGCTGCATTTTGTGCTTTCATGTTTAGGGCAGTTATATGGGGAGAAAAATCTTTGTTTGTTTGAAACATTTGAAATCACTGTTTTTGAGATAGCTGTTTTCTTGAATTTGGGATACATATTTGCATTTCTTGTTATTGAAAAACTGCTTCTCTTCTTTTCTACCCTGCTCTCATTTAATGTGCTTTAACTGCCCCATGATTGTGCTGCTCTGGTCAATGGCTGATGGGTTTGCAGTCCTGGCACAGGCCCTTGGGCTTTAGAAGCAGGTACCCAGGAGAATTCCAGATGGTGAAGGTCCTGCAGGCTCTTGCTGGCAGAAGTGGGAAGCAAGCATGGCTGGCTGATGAGAGTCTCAGCTCCTGTGTCACATTGGAGGCAGCAGATGCATCTCCTCCCTTCTAGTTATCTTCAGGGTTTCTTTCAGATTCAGGTCACTGTTTCCCTTATGTGAAGTAGTGGTGAATAGCAGTCCTGAATTCTTTCCCTTATAAATGCATGCTTTACGGAAGATACATGGACTTAATGCTTGAGTTCAGCAATGCATTTTTCAGAAAAGCATCCTTGGATATAACTAAGCAATCTGAGTGTGACTGATGATTTTCCTTTCCAGTCTGTGCATGTTGGAACAGGGAGGCACACAGTTTCCAAAGCAGCAACAGAAGTAATCTTAAATGTCCCTGAAACTAGGGTGAGTCCTTTGGAAAATGGCTTGCAAGTAGCTTCTGAAGACTCTGGACTCTCAACATGCACAGTAAGTAACTTACAAAAGGAAGGGGGTTTTGTGTCTGTTCCTGTTTGTTCTTTTCCTCATGGAACTAAATTGCATTTGCATTTCAATATTTATTAGCAACTGTTCCTAGAACTTAAGCCAGGACTTAGGAGTCTTAAGGCTTTTGTAAATTTGTATTTAAATTTTTTGTGACAATCAGAATTTTCTTTTTCTTGAAAACCTTCTCTGTTTAAGGAAAAAGCCATAGCAAAGCTGTTAGCTGGGGAAATGACTTTTTTCTCTTCTTCACTGAGGTTGGACTTTGGATTGATGCTGGAAGCAGATATGAAAATGAGAAGAACAATGGAACTGCTCACTTTCTTGAGCATATGGCTTTCAAGGTGAGTGTGAAGATTGATGTAGACATTTACAATGAATTTTTAAGTTATTTATCTTTAAAGATCGATGATGAAAACTTTGTCAGAATTGTATAAATAAGTTTTCCAAATTGGAATGAGAAAAATAACATGGACAGTTAAGACTTTGGTTTCCATTAGAAAATGAAGCTAAAATCCTAGTTCTGTGTGTTACCGAACTATAGGATTACACAGGTCAAATCTTTAAGTCACTTTTACCTTCTTATAGTAGTCTTAGAAGACACACAGTCACCCTTTAGCCAGCTTTTTATTTTCATTTGGGAGCACAGTAGGATTTACATCTGACTTTCAGGCTTGGAGAGATTAGTATGCCTGGTTTATTTCCAGAACACATTTTCTTTCTCTTGATCATGACTTTTCCAGACAAGAAGTAGTAATGATGAGTAGATGAATTGAAGGGTCTAATGTGATTTTCTTTATGTTCTATTTCAGGGAACCAAAAAGAGGTCTCAGTTAGACCTTGAGCTAGAGATTGAGAACATGGGGGCTCATCTGAATGCGTACACGTCCAGGGAACAAACTGTCTATTACGCAAAGGCTTTTTCAAAAGATTTACCAAGAGGTAATTGCTCTCCTTCATCAGAAAAGCTGCAAAGAACAACATGCTAATCCAGCTTCCAGTGAGATGACACAGAATGATGCTTCTGCAGTGTTACCGTCCCTTCCTTGCCTGTGAAAAGTCTGTTCTTGAACTTCACAAGAACGTGCGAATACAGGTTTGGGAAGGAGCCAGCAGGGAAGCTTGTATTTGAAATACTTTTCAGAGTCCCAAGATAAGATACCTTTTGGACTTCTCTCTTCCTGTCCCCTTGCTAGTTTTATTGCTCTTTGAGGTGGGTTTCACTTTTGGAACCAGATTTTTCTAGTAGTCTGAAAATACTTTTTTCATTTCTATCTCTGTTTGCAATTAGCTGTGGAAATTCTTGCTGACATAATTCAGAACAGTACCCTGGGAGAGGCAGAGATTGAGCGTGAGCGAGGAGTTATACTGCGAGAGATGCAAGAGGTTGAAACCAATTTGCAAGAAGTTGTCTTTGATTACCTTCATGCCACAGCCTACCAGAACACAGCCCTAGGACGGACCATTTTAGGACCCACTGAAAATATCAAGTATGTCCAAAACTACATCTGTCTTTGTGTGGTAACTTTTATATATTGAGAGAATTACCTAAAAACCTAGAGAACAGTGTCAGATTTCATTTTTACACTGGAGGGCAGCTGAAATTGCACTGCATATAATTGTAAGTAGAACTCCTGTATTGCCTTAGTTTCCCTGTAGGCAGGCATCAAAGAGTATGTGAACTTCAGATGCTCTCTGCATGACTTTGGGTTTTTTTGCCATATTTTTCTCCTTAGTGTATCTGACATAAAATTGGAAATACTTCTTTTTCCTATAGGTCACATGTTAGGCATTATTGTAAGCACACGATGTTTGCACTGCTCTTTCAGCATTTGTTTGGACCAGTGCAGATCAGAGGACTGCTAAATATGCTGCTTTCAAAGGAAAGGAGATCATTAGTGCATCCTGTCTCCACCTGTCTGAGTTGGAATTCACTCCTCAGGAAGCTAGAAGAGCTTTTTATTCAGTTCCTATTTGCTTTTCAGAAAGCAAATAGGAACTCACCCTCATTTTAGCTTTCTGCCTCTGCTCTGAACAGTGGCAGCACTTTTAATTGTTTTGATAATTGTATTGTTGTATACATTTATCTCTTTTTACTCTAAGCTTTACTGACACAGTGGTGTTGTCTCCTTTCCGGTTTCTAGATCCATAAATCGTAATGACTTGGTGGAGTACATAACAACACATTACAAAGGACCCAGAATGGTCTTGGCTGCTGCTGGAGGTCAGTATGGGATGCTCACCCTTGGTCGTGTGATGTTCATGCTTGAAACCATGGCCTGAGTCTGTGGGAACCACATGGTGAATTACCCATTGTTCAGGAGGTCCTGTTTGTTGTTGGCCCTGTGTAGCCCTTTGTGTTTTTTGCATTCATACCCTTTGAGATTTTGTTCCCTTTTCCTGTCAGTAATATTCCAGAAACCTCAAATCAGGAACAAGTAGTGAATTGGAGGCCAAAGTCATTCTTCCATGTGGGCGGGAAAAAAGGGTCCTAGAAGGTGTGAAGAGGGGAATGGCAAGGAATGCAGAGAGAAAGAAGTAACATTGAGGCTTGAAAGAGAGCAAAGAGCTTGATTTGATGTAGTTTTAGTGGAAGGCAGTTGAAGAGAACCAAGAAGAGGGAATCATGATGATCTTGCTCTGTATAAAGGGACTGCGTGAAGAATCTGAAGATGGGATATTAAAGCAGGGGCACAAAAAATAGTTCTTGGTTGAGTCTTTAAACTGTGCAGCAATTTAAATTAACTGTTTACAGAGTAACATCACAAAGCATGTGAAATACCTTTGTCCAGGGGTCTCTCACGATGAACTACTTGACCTGGCGAAGTGCCATTTTGGAAATTTGCCATCTGCTCCAGAAGGAGGACTGCCACCCCTGCCACCTTGTAGCTTCACAGGTAGTGAGGTAAGCTGCTGGGTGGCTTTTTGAGCTGGCCCTTACATCCTCTGACGTGTGCTCTCTGGTGAGGAAAGAGGGCTGCTGTGCCACAGACTCAGCACATGAAAAGGTTTCTTGCCCTCAGTGATGGCAATGGAGTAGCTGCTTTCCAAAGCAGTACTTCCCATTCTTTCTTGGACAAGTCTCACTGCCACCACTTATTATTCTTCATCACTTCTTGGAGGAATTGATAAGGAACATTCCTTATGCCTGCTCCTACTTTCCTTTTATCCTCTCACTGGAGCATTTCTACTTCTTTGAGAGTCACTCATTTAAAGGATGTGGCAGAGAACTGAGGCATCCACGTTCTATTCCCATCTCTTTTCAGATTTTCAAAGTCATCAGATTTCCTTGCTGCTGGTAGTCGTAAAATGACTTGTAGTGCTTCTCTGTGTATATTGGCAAAATGATCTGAAATTGCCCCAGGCGACACTAGTTAAGGCTGATGTTGAATTAATCTTCATATACTTTAGTTTTAGTGCATGTTTTGTAATCCAGCTGTAGTGGAAAAGTCTGATTTCTGTTGTTTAACTTGCCCTGTGCCTGAGCACGTACAGGTTGCGCTCGAGCTGCTGTGCTGTGTTGCAGATTCGGATAAGGGATGACAAGATGCCCCTGGCACACCTGGCCATTGCTGTGGAAGCAGCCGGCTGGTCAGACCCGGACACCATCCCCCTCATGGTAGCCAACACTCTGATAGGTAACTGGGATCGCTCCTTTGGAGGAGGAGTGGTGAGTGAACCTGCAAGCACCATCCTGCTCTTAATGAGGTTGGTGGGATCTCCCTGGCTTGGGTACTGCCCGGACAGAAAAGGGCATGCAGTTGTGAGTCTCAGAGAGTTTGTTATCCAGGATGTAGGAGAATCTTAGGAGGTGGTTCTAAACCACCAAAATAGAGGTTTGCCAGCCCTCATGAAATGTAGGATGTTTTATCCTGTATGTCATCAGAACCTGTGGGTATCACTAATTAACTGCCTCTTTCTTGAACCTAAGTGCCTTTGTGATTTTGGCTCAAATCTGGGGTGTTATTTTGAAACGTGATGCAACCTGTAAGGAAAGAAAGGGTTGAAATGAAGAGCTTCTAATTAACCTTGTAGCTACTACTGCACATTCTGTCATCATTGAAATGAAAATGGGAAATCATGGAGGTGACTAGTAAGCTTTCAAAAAACTTCATAAAGTAGTATCTTTTTCTTTTGCCTCAGCAGAATTTGTCCAGTAAACTTGCTCAGATTGCCTGCCATGGTAACCTGTGTCACAGTTTCCAGTCCTTCAACACCTGCTACACTGACACAGGGCTGTGGGGACTCTATATGGTCTGTGAGCCATCCACTATTCAGGACATGGTGCACTTTGTTCAGAAAGAATGGTAAGCTACCAACTGTTTCTCTGAAAAGATTGTTTTTAGTGGAGGAATACAATTTAAAAATAAAGAGAATATTTTTCTTTGCTTGGGCTTGCCTGCGAACAACAAATGCATCAAATTCTAAACTTTGGCACCCAAAGCCAAGTCCCAGCACCCAGTTTTTGGCACCATTATTTGGAGTGAAAAACTTAAGATGTAGGTTTTGTTCCTTGCACTAGAAAACACAGCAGGGATTTTTTTTTTTTTGACTGGGAAATGGCAGAAGTCATGAAACTGTCAGACCTTTTAGTATACTACTCAGTCAGTGTACAGCCTGTGAGCTGCAAGAGTATTGTAAGAGTAAATATTTGTGGATGAGAATAATGAATGTGCAGTTACCAGACAGTTATAGTCTGCAGTTGCTGCAGCTGATGTATCAGGTGTTGGTGTTAGACAGTTATAGTGAATACAAAGGGAAAGTTGAGCTGTTATATGGAATTTTGAAACAATTCTAGACAATATTCATTCATCTGAGACTTAAATCTGTTTTGAAGGATGTCCATAGATGACTGTAAAACTTGAACTGCAGATGCTATTAAAAACTCATATATGTTATTGAAAAGCACTTGATTTAAAGGGGGTGAAGTTGAAACAAGTCTTGAAAATGAGGAGTTTCTTTAATCACATAAATCACTCCTTCTATACTATGGTTCTATGAAATCCCTTTTAAGTGATGGAGAAAAAGGTTATTACTTTGACTCTGTTTGCTGCAGCTTAGCACCAGGGAAGTTACAGATGATTCCTAGGACAAGAATTTAGTGTTAAGCTAGTTAATGCATCCCCCTCTCCTCACAAAATGTTCCATAGGCAGTGTGGCAAATTATTATCTCACCAAGAGAGGAGCCAGGAAGTACTGAATTTCCTTCTAGCTAATTGCCTGTTACCTAGTTGCTTGGCTCCTACTTTCTTAGCAACCTCCATTCTCAAGATAACAAGTACAGAATGCACTTGCCTCAAAATATTTATTTAATAAAATTAAATACAGCTCTTCTAAGAGAAAGGGCTTCTTGGTATCTTGATATGCTTCCAAAACCCCTACTTCTAGGCTGCTGCTTTGTATCCATGGCTAGTTTTCCAAGGTGTCTTACCAGCTTTGTCTACAGAAAAGTAGTGCCTGATAGGTGCAGTAATGCCTCTGCACCTCCTTATCACAGGCAGTCGTATGCTACCATTGTTTAATGCCTTTGGATTGAAACTGTTTTTCAGGATAAGACTTTGCACAAGTGTTACAGAAAATGAAGTAGCTCGAGCAAAAAATCTTCTTAAGACAAATATGCTGCTACAACTTGATGGTGAGACTTATGAGAACTTTTTATTCTTTGTGGAGCCATAGGCTGACAACTGAAGCATTTTTCCTGTTTTAGGGTCCACACCAATCTGTGAAGACATTGGAAGACAAATGCTGTGTTATAAGCGCCGAATCCCAATTCCAGAACTTGAGGCAAGAATTGAAGTAAGTGGCACTCATATTGCAACTTTTAAAAGGCCATCAAGAAAATTACTTGCTACAGAAAGTAACAACATAGAAATTTTATTTTTTTCAGCTGAGAAAACTTCCAAATGTTTTGTTTCCTGCTCCCTTGGATTACACAAAATTAAGATCAGAAATGGTTTTAAGATGGGATTGTAACAAAGATGCCTCTTTTACCCCTTCTAGGCTATAGATGCCCAGACTATTAGAGAAATCTGCACAAAGTACATCTATGAGAAGCATCCTGCAGTTGCTGCCGTGGGTATGTGATGTGTTTCCCTATCCTCCCATAACCCCTCCAGACCACTTGCTGTGAGTTGAGCATGTGTCATGGCCAACTTTCTTTAACTTCCAGGTCCAATTGAACAACTTCCAGAGTATAGCAAAATCTGCAGTGGCATGTATTGGCGTCGTGAATAGTGAATAACAAGAACTTCAGCATATTTTAGCTTTAAAAATCCAGGAAAACAACACAAAACACCCAACAAACCAACTACACCCTTTTAAAACTTTGGAGTTGCTTTTGGGAAGATTAAAACTCAAGAACCAGCCCCTCCTGTGTTTCTGTATAATGAAGAAAGGAATGGAAACATGTACAGTATTTGCATTTTTATTATAAAACAAGGATTGTCAGTAAGAGTCATTTCTTGACTTTAGTAGCATTCATCACTTGTTCTTGAGCAGCTTTCTTTGCCTTGACCATTTCCACGAGTTCCTGAAGAAAAGGTGAGGAAAAAAGAAACTTAAGTAAACACATAACTTGTGAACAATGCTGTAGCTTTGAACACTACATATATTCACTGTGAAACACTCTACTTCTCAACATAATGAGAAATCTACATAGTTTAATGTTGTCAAGCAATTTCTCTTAGAAATGAATCAATTAATGGAAGGTCAATCCTCATGTACCAGGAACTTCACCTACAGGAGGCTAGGGATAGGACTTAATCTACTAGAGCTTGCTGTCAAACTATAAAACAAATTTCCTGACACAGACTTTCCTTCCCAGCTTCCAGAGCCACTATTTTCACTGAGGAACATTTAGTCCTTGCTGCTCTTTTGGGGTTGAGTTACCAAAACAAAAAAATTTCATGTAAGGTTCCATCATTTTGCCTGTGTCAGATACTGTCTCTGGGACAGTATCTCATGGAACAATAAAAGCAAAGGATTCTCCCAAGACCTGGACTGGTGCCAGTCCCAGGAGGAGGTGAGGGACCTCACCTTATATCGTTTCATGCAGTCTTTTTTTGACCGGCCTGGAACAGCTGCTGCTATTTTCTCCCATCTTTCAGGAGTATTTACTGGATAAGTCTTCAATGCTTGTTCTAAAAGTTTTTGTTCTTCTGTAGTCCAAGGGGATGAATCTAGAGGTGATCCTGTTTTTAAATGCAAGAATGACAGCAAGAATAGATATTTTAAAAAAGAGTCTAGAAAATACTGTAAGACCTGTTATAGTTGATTTAAAATCCCTGAAGTTTTGGGGTGTATTGTGGGTACCAGAAACCCTCAAATCTGGCACCAGAGACTGCATCACTTACTTGCTATCAAAGTTTGTAAGCAAATCTTGAGAAAGTTCTGGGTTACTTTCTTCCCAAGAGACCCAGGGGAGAGAAGTGCACAAGAAAGGCTCCCTTTTCACCTTTACCTTCAAATCGTTCTGAGGGGGCAGCACTGTCCATCTGAGGCACCACACCATGTTCTTTTTTAAATTTGTCAAATGCTTTCTTGTTTATGTCATCTTTTTGATGAGGGTCTATGAGCAACAGACATTAAAGAGAACAATTATTGCAAGAATATTAAAGACAGATGTAATAATAACATTCTGTAGCAGATTAATTACAATAATCACGAAATCATAAAACCCAATTTCTACTTACTTTAAAATGACTATAAAGATGGTGATAAGTTAAAAAAAAATCATTCAGGGTCAAAAAAACTTTTCTCAGAGTGTCAGATTCTCCAACCCTTATCCTCCTTTATAGTGCTCAGAGGAATACTTGTTCCATATAATCTTAAACCTGAATCTGCAACTTCCCCAAAATCAAGAGGGAGTATTCTCTCAAGGGCTGTGGCACAAAACTCACACATTGCCCAGGGTATGACCATGTCACAGAGGCAGGAAAATCCAAGTGCTCCTCGTGCCACTCTGCAGTTTGTAATGCAGAAACCTCTAGAAAATTTAGTGGGTTTTTTCCCTTCTGTAGTGAAATGTGTAATTTCCTTGCGACCTTATTCCAGAGCTCTCTAGGCTTCATTTTTCATTTTTATATTAATTTTTGAACAGAAGATGAGCCACATTCATTTAGGTGTCTTACTCTGGTGTTGGATTCCATTAATTTTTTTTAAAGTATCTCTAGAGCTTTATCAGTTCCATTTATTTTAGATGCCTTCCTTTGTAGGGAGCTTTCTGAGAGTCCCATTTATCTCCCTCTAAGCCCTGTATTTCATGTGTCCCAGACATCAGAGCATCAAGCTACACTAAGAGAGTTTCTGAGAGTTGCTTGTGAGGTGCTTACAAAAGAGCCATTAGGATGAAAACACTGAATCACATAAATGCTCCTCTAAATCCTCCATCTGAACTACATTTCTTTTGGGGCTGTACAGAGGATTTTCTTAAGAAACACAGCTCCAGTCACAGAAAAGTCAGCTGTACAGAAGCAGGCAGACCATGTATTACAAAAATAAGGTAAAATAGATACCAAGCTTTTGGAGACTCTTTGCTTTATTGATGACATCTTTTGCTGTTCGTTTTATTCCAGTAGTAGAGTGCAAGTTCATATAATTGGCAATAACTTCCCACCTACAGCAAGAACAGAAAGGATTAACCAGCATATTACAGAATACCTTATCTTCATATAAGCTATGGTCAAGCTCCTGTACACATTTTTATAAACTCCTGAGTAAGTTCAAATATATTTAAATACGTGCAAAATCCCAGAGTAGCTGTTCTGGAAAGCTTTCAGTCACTTAACAGAAGAATTCAATCAGCTTGGGTGAACTCCTCAGTTCCCAATCAGAAAAAGGATGGGGTAGAATGGAGGTAAGTGCAAACCTCTCATCCTCAAAATTCTGCTTAATTGCTGTTATTCTGAATTCCCTAAACACCTCTGGCATTAAACACTGCAGGCTGCACTGAAGGGCTGAGTAGTTTCTAACCCTATGTCCACTGCCCCCCAGAAGAATATCTAAACATCAGGTAAAGGGGCTTAAACAGGAGAGAGCTGGAACAGCCCTAGTCCCAAGATTATTCCTTGTGGATTCTTAGAAGATGGAAGGCAGTATGTGCTACTGCTCAGACAGGAGCCTTGACTGCTGAGCTAAAGAAACAGGCACAGGTATCACCTCCATGGAGTATGGCAGCTATTTTTTTTTCAGTAAGCATCCAAATTTTCTAATGGATGTTTGAAATCTTTGTAATCCTAAATGGAAGAAGGCATTTCATTCCTGGGAAAAAGTATTTAAAGCGTGCTCCTGTTCTTGTGCTCCTGTTCTTGCTTAGCAGTAAGCTGGGTGCCAGTGCTGCTTTCTGTAAATCTTAGCCTTTCCCTTTTCCTCTAGCTCTCCCCTGAAGAAAGCTCCTACTTTGGGATTTTTTTTTTACTTTTAATTCCTATTTTGGGATATTTTCCTCCTAACATGTAGAGAAGAAACCAGCCTCACATTGATTGTGGAGCCCCTGGAAGTAGTTTACACACTTGTATTCCTACCCAGCTGCACCCCAGTCACTGGTGTGGTTTTGTTCTCCACTTTAAGGAGTGGAGCCTAGCGTGGAGTAAGCCCTTGCAAACAGGCACCTCAGCACCATCCTAGTAAAGGACTGAGGCCCAAATCTGGGGGGAAACAAGACACAGGGCCAGAGCTAACTCCAGTGAGACTGTGGTACTAAGGAGCATGGTAGCAAGGAAAAACAAACCACTAGCTGCTTTCGAGTCAAGGAAAAGAAAGATGTTTAGGAAGTCCTTATGCTGACAAAGTACTTGGGATGATCTGAAAGTATGTTTTATTATGCGTTTGATTTAATTAAAAATTGTTAGTAAGGGCTTTTAGCACCAAACCCGAGAAGTACCTTGAGTTAGTCCCTGCTGGAAAGAGGTTCACAGCTTTAATTAACAACTGTAAATCATCCTCTGGCCAATTTTTGCTTCCCCCTCCACCGCCAGTGGTTGACTTTTCTGAGCTCTTTGTTGCTTGGCGCATACGAGCTTCTGCCTCTTCTTTCTCTCGCCTTATTTGTTCATTTATTTCTTCTATCTAAAGATTGTAAATAAGCATTATTTATTTACTTACTGAATTATTATTACATTTTACAGTGACACAACCCCCCTCTCTGGACTTCCTTTGAACCTTGGATTTTGCTTAGTTTTTGTTCTGTATATTAAATGTAAGGAAGCAGAGGAGCTTATCTGTTCCAGTATAATTTCCCTTCATTCCATGTGTATATTTTTAGGATTTAAAGATTAGGAGTTAATAGCAGAAATCCATCACAGGTTCACTAGGAAATTAAATGAATACCCCCAGAATCAAAGCAAAAGTTTTCCACCTTGCATGAATGTCTAGGCTAACACTTGACTTAGAGGGACAGATCCACAAAAGTATTAAGACCAGTGAGGGCAATTAAACCTCCATGCTGAATACACTGATCCTTAAATCTTCCAGCCTAACTGGTATCTAAGCCTGATTATGTCAGTACAGCCACAGTAACAGAGAACTTTTACATTAGAATGAGCTCCAGATTTTAGTTAATAAGTGTATACTCAGGGTTAGATGGCCATGTGTAGTTTTTTAGCGAGCTAAAAACTACTTAACCCACTGCACGTTTTTGTGACCTGTAATCACATCTCAAGACTTTGGTGTGACACGTCTTTAATCATCTGCTTCTGAGTGGGCCCAGTCCAATCTTGGCAATATTAGAAGATGGCTGTTGACAGGATGCCCAATGGCAAGAGCAAGAAACCTATTTCATAAAACCTTCCTGGCAAAAGAATGTTACCCGATAGATAATTTTTAGTGGAATAGTTTTAACAGATAGAAAAGGGACTACCCTACATTTAGAACACCTTCCTGGAGAATGGAATCTTGAATTGAGTCCCCTACAGAATAAAAGGCATTTCAATCTTAAATTTTCTGATGAGTAAACCTGACCCTGGTTAGGGGCAGATCTTATTTCCCACCATGGAAAAAAGTTCACAGCTGTGTATCCACAGTGGATGAGAGAAAGCACCTTCCTCTTTCTGCAGGATTTAGGTTCAGCTTTTAGTTCAAATGGCTTTTCCCTGATGGCAAACGTAGGCAGATCCTTGCTGAGTTTTGGTAAATTTTGGTTCCATGTGTCTCACATTTCCCATTCCTTGGTATCCAACCTACCAGCCCTTCTAGTGCCTACAGCCTGCAGCACACTTAAGTCCTTTTGTGGATCTATCCCCCAAGTCACAGACACTAGACTAGGATTTTTCTTGCATAAGAAGAAGAGACTGCCCTCCTTCCTCAAGGTAACTGCAACACATTGGTGGGCAAAATGAAATTCCTCTAGTGTTTCTGTATACTGTACAGGAGGAAGGTTTTGTGTTCTTTACAAATAAAATGCGTATTTTTTTCTTGGCTGGCTCTGTTAATTTGACCAGCCATGAACTGCACAATGTAAAATGGAGCAGAGAACCCTCTGCCTGTGGACTCTGAAAATCAAGTCTTTGTGTTTTACCAAGCACGATTCCACAGCAGCTATGCTGTATCTTACTTCACTTCAGACAGGTAGATTTCACAAGTTATTCTGTTACTTTGATTCGACACTCAGCATAATTACCTGTTTTACTACAGCCGCCTTTCCTCCTTCCCTTGTTGTGGATGTAAGTGCTTCATTCAAGCATTGCAGACTAAAAATAAATTATTAAGTTACAATGGAGAGCTAGTAGAAAGATGGGTATCAAAAGGAGCAAAAAGCAGCAGCAGGAAGACTTACCTTGCTAGCTCAAGACGATCACAAAGCTTTTCCACCTCCTCCATCATTTTAACACAATCTGCCTCATTATCAGAAAAGTAATTCCAGTTCTGGAAGCAGAAATACATGTTCTACAAAGTTCTTGAACTTTATTGTCCTATTCCTTCAGACAAAGGCTTAACACACAGCGTTCTTCAGCCACTGCTGTGTTTGGACCTATTTGGTCAGCTTTACTCATAACTCATATGCATGTAAATACGTGTTTTAGTATTTTGGTTTTTTTTTTTTTTCAGTAAACCCACTTTCCATACCCATCTCCAGCTCTAAGAACAAGCTAACATGTGATACAGTCTAATCTAAGTAAAGACAGTAATTTGTCTGACGTAGCCTATGTTTCATTGTAATAATAGTTAAATACCTTGCATGTTGTTCTGAGTTTTTGCCTTTCTTTCTTGATTGCTTTCTTCTGTATCTCTTTTTCCTTTTTTGCCACTAATGCTTGCTGCCTGACTTCTTCTTCCTCCTTTTCTTTTGCTAACCGTGCTGCTTCTAATTCTGCTTGTCTTTGCTGCAATCAAAAGGAAAAAAAAATGCAAGTTATAAAAATCCTCCAAGTCACACTGTTTCAGGGTCGTTCAGTCATCCAGTATCAAAATGTGGTGTTTCTGGTTTGGGTGGAGATTTGTTTGGGGGTTTAAAAATGCATAAATACTTTAATGTTTGGTTTCCCAAGAATTTTGAGGATGATGAAACATACCATGTGGCATTAAGTCAAGTACTCACAGTGACGACCCTCAGTTTATAAATCCTGACTTCCTCTACAACAAAGATATAAGACCATACATAATATCTTACTCCTGCCTCAGGAGTATAAACTTCGTGGTCCAGTATTTCTCCTGCATCATTACTGCCATATTTTGCATTGTTCTAATGTCTTTTAAGTTAATTTATTGCACCTTACAGTTCCTATTCCTGTACTTTCAGAGCATCTTTTCCAAACTGTTCATATTTATCAAGTATGTTCTGTTACCTCAAAATATTTCATACCAGCTAATCATTCACAAACCTCATGCACAAGGCAAGCAGCCTTGAAACCAGAGGAAGTGTATGCAACAGAAGAACTCAATTTTCAAAGGTGTTTTGTTTCAGATCTGCATTCCTTGTTTCCATCTCATTCTCAGAAGGCTGCCATCCTTACACTGCCTGCTGCACAGGCATCAAAGACAACACAATTTTGAACCCCAGGGTAATTCTGTCAGTAGTCTTGTGACAAATCTAGAATCTAAAGCAGGAGGTGTGAATGAAGCAGAGTTTTTCAACCCAAATAAAGTACTTCACTTACTTTTTCTTTTGCCTCCTGTTCTTTTCGTTTTGCTTCTACCTTGGCTTTCTTCTCTGCTTCCTTCTTTGCCTTTTCTTCCTCCTTAAATTTCTTTATCCTGGGATCACAGCTGTATGCATTGTCTGGCAGAAGAAAGGAAGCATCATGTATAGAAGAAAAGCAGAAGACTTCCACAGTTAGTTAACGAATCTCTCTTTAAAGAACAGCAGCTTGTGTGCTCACCAACAAGAGTCCTAATTCTGTTCATTTCTTCTTTTTTTCTCAATGCTCTGGCAGCTCTGTTCTGCTTTTCAATCCACCTCCTTTCATCTCGACTAAAAGGAAAAACATAGTTCAGTGCTAATGCTTTACAGTGCCACTGTTAGAAATTCATCAACAAGCTTAAATAGTTTCCCCCCACACAGATGTTCTTCTGTGAGTACTTCAAAAATAGACTTCAAAAAATTAAGTTCCAGGCTCTGAGCTCATGTACAAAATGCTAAGTGTTTACATAGTTATATAAACCTGACAAAGCAAGCTGCTTATCTGTCATTGTAGAGAATGAGATCATGGACTTTATTTTCAAAATGCAATCCACTTGCTTACCTAACATTAAACTCAAGCTAAACAACAGAAATGCTAGCTTAGGGTTTAATTAAAAGGACAGCAATATAAACAATGCTACAGTTATCTTGTTTTGCAGAATATAGTCATGTCAAGTAAACCCATCTGCACAGAAACAACACTCTGTGAAGTAGCATGATACTCTGGGTAAGTCATGCCAGATTCATTCCACTGAAATACAACTCAGGTTATTGATGGGCCGACTAACTAATCTGAAATATTTATCAGTGCTGTCAAGAAAGAGGCAAATTTTTAGTGGGCGTCTATAGCCTCATCCACACAACCACATAGAGAACAATAGAGGGGGCAGGGAAGTTGGAACTATAAGGTATTTAAAGCTCCTTCCAACCCAAACCACTCTACCTCAGAACAAAGAAAACAATCCCCATAACTGAGAGGGAGACTAATACGAGTAGATTGAAGCTTTAAAACATGAGCAACATCACCTTTGGAAAGAAGGGGTAGCAAGAATCATGACCATCTGAACAGCAGCAGTAATGCAGTTCTCTCTCCTAAGTACAGCAGACTAGGTACCATTTGTCTAAACATCTTTGAGAAAGGACACTAATGACAGGAATGAGCAGAGAAGAAGAGCTATGCAAATAATTCAAGATTGTTCCAATGAAAAGTCTAGAGGTTCACCTGTGTGATTTACCACAAGTACAAGTGACAGGGAATTGATTACTGTGCCTTCACAGGAGAGAGAACAGTGGGTCTGGTGAGGCTCAAGAAATCCAGTAGAAGGAAGAGGCACAAGAGAAAAGCAATGCCTAGCTACAGCCTAAATACGGCAGTTTCCAGCACGAAGAAAGCCAACCACTGAATCTAAATACGAAACTGATTTCTAGCCAAACTTGGAAGAGGAGATTCATACTATGCAAATTATGGTCTCACAAGGATTACTAAGTGAGGTTGTGTCCTGTGAAATGTGTGTTGGACTAAAGCTCCAAACTGAACACTCTGTGTTTTTAACTGTAGGAAGGATAAAAACAAAATGTATTTTCCAATACAACGTGGTCTGAGTAATTCAGCAACTATCACTACATCAACTAATACATAATTTTTAGCATCAAGCCATCAGAACTCACCTCTCCAAATTCTAGGAAGTATCACTTTCTCAGTACAAGTTAAAAAGAGAAATGATACCAGCATGCTCATCCACCCTGTCCTGGCTCCAGGTTCAACCTGTGCTTGGGACTGGCAGGAATTGAAAATCTGGACTTAAATGAACACACATTTCAAAGCACTTCAGATATACCTCTCTGAGGCAAGCAGAAACTACAATTACATGAAGAAGCCCACAGTAAGTTCAGTTCAAGTCCATGACTGACCCCTAAGATGGGAGAGCGGAATTCAGACTTGGCTCAGCTACCTTTCTTCCTATGACTTAAAGTCTAAGAGAAAGTTGGAAAATCTTTCTGTATCAACCTCTCAGACTCCTGTCAAAATTATTTTTACTTACATACCATTCTGCTTTTTCTTTTTCCTCTTCATCTAAATAGGAAAACTCTCTCCAGGAATCAAAATTATACCTAATGTAAATTGAAGAAAAAAAAAAAGAATGAAAAACCAGCAAATCTGTTAAACATCAGCTACATTTTTTATTGGTATGTGTTTACAGGCAACTGTACTGCTGTTTACAATTTATAATACAAAATTTATAATTATTCTGCACCAACAGTGATTCCACTGTGTTAAGTGAAAATGCAGGATTGTGACTTACACCTCTCTGTACTGTGAGACAGCCTGCTTCAGGATGGCATTTGTCTTGCCCACTCTAAATGTCTACACTTCTGTCATAGGCAGTGGAAATGCAGTGCAGTCAGTAGAGTCCAGACAGAAATTAATCTTTATGTGAGCACCCATATTTAGCAGGTAAGGCAAGTCTAAACATGACTGACTTTTTTGGACTAAACACACCTCCCTTTACTAGGGGAGCTTAAACACCTAAGATGTCTCCACTCAAAACACAGGTTAGGTGAGATAAACCTGACTTCCAGTCCCTTATGTGGGTCAGCTCAGTTCTCAGCCACCACACTCAGAAATTCCCACTGCTACCATGAATTTACAAGTGGATGGATTAGCCAGGAGAAAGCTGGCTCAGTTTGTGGAAGGCACAAGCAGCTGTGGGGTAATTTAGTGACATCAGGAGGCTGAGACAGCCCACACACCAAAGGGTCTGCAAGCCCTTTATACTGCATGTCTTGAATAGAAACAGAGGCACCAGCTGACTTACCAAAAGGAATAGAATGCATCTACCTCCTCAAATGAGGAGTTCATGTCCCCAAGTTTAGGAACATTTTTCTTATTTGACCACCTGAAAATACATGGATATATTCAAGAAATAATATATATTACAATCTTATATATATTATACAATCTTATATTATTACACAATAATATATTATACAATCTTCATAACATGGCATTTGTTAAGTACAGAATCAAAACCTGAGATTCCCTCCTGCCAGCACAGAGGGGCACCAGGAAAGAGGAACAGAACAGGAGAGTTCCTCCTAAGTATCCTCCAGATTGGGCATTTTTGGGTGAGTTTCCCCAAAAAAGCAACCTTCTCCTGCCTGAGTGCCTCTTGCTTCGTGCCTCAAGAAGACTTGATGGAGCACAAGCTATCTTTGTAGATACTCAATTCTCCATACACATTCTTCTGGCAGAGGAGCCTACAGAAAGTGGCCAGAAAGTGTCCTATGAATAACTCAGCTCTCTGGCAGGGTACAGGAAGTCTCCCACACATTCTAATGGAGTACAAGGGAATAATGCATACTTTGCCCCAACTGCATTTTTTTCTAGGGAAATCTTCCACAGGCTCTAGAATTTGTTGTTCCATGACACAGCATTAACTTCCATTGCAGAAAAGAGAAAAACCTCATCTGACAACCACAGATCCAGGTCTGAATTCTATGGAATAAGATTCAGTAAGACTAGTTTAAACAATAATTGTTCAGAATGTTGTAAGGTGCCTCGTGCAATTAAGCCCTTTCATACAGGGAAAAGTTGGCAGGTTTCTATTGTGACAACCTTAATACCAAGTTGTCAACCATGAATCAAATGAAGAAAAAAAGTCACACAATATAAGAGAGAACCACCAAATATGGATAGCTACAATTATCTTCTCTTTTAACCAGCTAAATCATGACTGTAAATACTGTCTTTTGTTAATGTCTCACTTTCAGAAGAAAATAACTATAAAAAGGAATTTTTAGTCAGCAGCACACAAACCTTTGGTGTTGTTAGTAATTTTAAGATGAAACAATGGGTTGTGCAAAAAGGGCAGTAGGTAACAGGAAGATGAGAACTTTTTTTAAAAATTGCATAGGTCAAACTCAATGCCATCAGCTCACAGTTCAGATTATTTTAAAATTAAATAAAAAATAATTGCAACTATTTTAGTTGTATTACATTTCTAACAAATTAATACATCTCTTGTTACAAACACAATGTCAAAAGAGTTTGCAAATGCTGATTCTCAAGCAACAGCAGAGGCAGTCAGACACAGCTTACCTGGCATTTCTTTCAAAAACTGGTGAGAAAACTTCGAAAAAGTTTTCTTTTGCTTCACTCTTGGAAGGTACAGAGTTATCAAAAGTTGGATCTATGCTGTTAAATGCTCGTCGTTTCACAGGATCAGATAATATTTCGTAAGCTGAAAGTTACCAGACATAAGGTTGTAAATGTTTAAAAAGATGTTCTCAGATCTGTGTTTGATCTATCTGTCGTGTTCTGTAGAGCTTGATATTTAATTATTTTAGTGACACCAAAAAGCATTGCTGTCTGTTCCTGCTAAACTAAGTAGGAGGAAAACATTTATGAAAAAGGACACATTTAACCATTAAGATGAAACAAAACAGAAATATTTAATTTTATAGCAGTAAATTTTGTTCACTGGGAGTTTGGGCATGACTCAGACTTTTATCCCACACCAGATCTCTGCAGATAAATTGACAAAATGGTCTACTAAGGCACAAGGCCCTGAGTTCACGTGTTGTCGGAATGGGCAAGAACAGGAATCACTCATTAGAATTTTTGCAGGTCATGATAAAGTTGTACTGAGTCTTGGACAGAACACAGAACTCTACACAAACTCTCTAAAACATGCACACAGTCCCAGTTTTCCTGTTCTTACACCCCTGCAGTGGGGAGCATCACATTACTAATTTTATATTCTGTAGATCACAAAAACTACAGCTTCAGTACTCTTACTTTTTTCTCAATGAAGTATGGAGTTTAACAATGATCACTATTTTTCAGTAAGAATGAAAAGTCAAATTTGGAATCAAATTTGTATTGCAATCATTCACGGACTTCTGTGCCTGCACCCCTGCCAGAGGACACTGCACCATGAAGGCTGGGTGTGGGAGGTGATAACCTGGAGGAGACCTTGGTGCTCTGCAGTGCTGTAAGCTGATCTTACTGCACATGTCAGTGGACAGAGCAAGGAATGACAGCGGCCACCAGTGAGCTGCTGTCTGCCAGTCTGCCCTTTCCCTCTGGGAAAGGACTTCCCTCCACCAACACTCCAAATGACCCCAATTATCCTGCCTCAGTAACCCTCATACCATTTTCCTGATGCAGGAAATTCTGTGCACATCCATTGGTTCCTCTTCCATTTAAGAGATGTCCCTTCCACTTACAGATCCCCAGTTCTACTCCCACACACTCAGCTCTCCCAGCTCTGTATCTCCCACACATTCCTTTGTCAGACCAATTTCTGAATCCAACCTATGTTCTCACACCCTTCCAAGTTTCTCCTCCCTGTCTCATTCCTGTTTGCTCCTACTCCAGGTCCCCCTTTCCTACTACTGCATTTTAGTATCTCCTTCCTCCAAAATGCTGCCTGGGAGCATTATTCCTTTTCTTTGCTACTTTGTGCTTTCATTTCTGTTTAGCCCTAAACTTGGATTGTAAGCAGTTAAGAGGGAAGGTTCTATGATATTTTGCTCCATGCATGTAGAACACAGCATATTCCTGAACTCATGTGCAGGTAGTTCTCATCATAGGTATCTGACAGGACTGCAAGAGAAAAACTATTTCCTTTGGCAACCTTCCTCCTTCTGACAACCCCAAAGGAGGCTGAAAACATTAGTTTGTCGAACATATCTCACACTAACTAGTATTAGGAGACATTCAGAGAAGGAAGTTTAGAAACAGGAATTCTGAGATTTCTTCTTGCTTCAACCTTACTGTTGAAGTTTGAAATTTGTTTTAAAAAAATGAAAAAGCCAAGCTCTCAAGTATTTCTGGAGATGTAAGTCATACACCTAGAACAGCCCCTATGGGTTTGGTATTGGCCAGTACTGGTGTTCTGGGTCACAGAACCACTGAAGTTGGTAAAGACCTCTAAAATCAGAGTCCAGCCATTATTCCTGCACTGCTGAGTCCACCTCTAAGGCAAGAGGGAAAGGTTATTGAATTGAGTTCACTGGCTCATCTGTGGGCAAAAATTAGCAGCTGAAGAAACTGATGACCTGGATCAAATCAACACGTCCTGTTGTCAGAGCAAGCACATTGGAATTCAGATTTTCCAACTGCTCTTCGTGCCTGTGAGGAATTGCTCCATGGCTCACTAGTTCATCCCAGGTATGGGGCCACCTCCAGAGGTTCATCTGTGTGTGCACTACTGCAAGTGTCACATTTTGTCACAGCAGCCAAACATCTGTCAGCTGCATTCCCTTCCTGCTTCTACCCACTGGGAAGTTACACCTAATGTGATCTACTGATGCAGTTTTCTAAAATGGAAAAAATACCTCTCCAGCTGTTTAGTCACTGGCAATTCCTTAAAATCCTAATGAAGCCAACATATCAGATATGTTTCTGATGATCAAGTAGATCGAGAGAGTATCTAACAGATGAGATCAATTGCTTACCTTTAGTTATGCAAGTAAAATAATCATTGTCACCCTCTCCTATCTGTTCCCCTGCAGCTTTTCGCTTGTCTGGATGATGTTTCAAAACCATGGATTTATCTAACAAATAAATGCATTACCGTTAGAAAAGCTTCATCAGAAACAGTTTCAAACTACAAAGTCATACAGTAATTCCAACTGGCACTTCCCTAATTCGAAACTTAAATAAAAATACAAACCAAACAGTCAGATCTGGCAGAAAACAGAAGTTAATGACTTTTCTTTGATTTAATACTATAGTCAGAATTAACATGATTTCATCTTTGCTGGGACATAAAATAACCACAACTCAGAAACTCTACTCTCTATCCCACCTCAACATCTGAAGAAGTCTGAGACTTATTCTACTATTATGCCTAGCAAAGTGCTTTAGTATCTGTAAGTGTACAGTTAGCTTCAAAACTGAAAAAAATAATTTTAGTTGTTATTTCTAATGAAAAACAAAATAGTTCAGATAAAACAAAAATTGTATTCTATCCCTTTACTGAAGTTCTGAACACAATCCAAAGTGAAATTTAGCAAGAAAGCTACAGCCTGTGAATGCTGCTACACTTCCCAGAAACAGAGATGTGAAATTTTTTAATTCCCTACATTTAGGCTTCTGGATTTCGCAGCTGAGATATGAATTTAAGATGCTGATAAGCAACACAAATAAAACTTTTAGGCCTGGGAAACAGTAAAAACCTTGCCCAGAACATGCAGGTATTTTCACTGAAAACCAGTTGGGCACATCTGAAAAAATGGTTTTGCCTATGAGGGAAAGGTACTTACGAGCTGCTTTGATTTGTTTCTGAGTAGCCCTGTATCGTATATTTCCCAGTCCAAGAACTGCATAATGGTCTTGATTCTGAGAGAAAAGAACCACAAACCACTCATAAATACAACCTAAAACACCACAACACATGCAGAAAACCAGTTCTCCTCCCCATCTCTTAAAGGCAAGAGGGAGAATTCTTCCCTCTCTCAATAAATATTGGAACAAGACTATAGGAACAACTGTCATAAATTACTGAATAATTACTGAGTATCAATAAATTAAGCCACTGTCATAGAAATTCAAGTAGCTTAATCTAAATTAGATTGAAGCACTAGAAAATTCAGTTATTGGAAAACTGAATTGCTGTTGTTAATATTAAGAGTGCCAATGTAACTCCAGAATAAAGGAGATGGTGACACGGAGAAGAGACACAATACTTTCAGGCAGTAAAATAAAAAGCTGCAGCTCAAAGCTAAGATCTTATCCTGAGGTGTTTGCCTTCAAACACCAGATATTATGGTAAGGGACATGAACTGATTCACATGGGTGTAGGCGAGGAGGAGGAAGGAGATCTTTAGCACCTGGGCATGGCATATAACCTTGATGGGCAAACTAGGTGACAGTAACCCATACTGACTGAATACCTTCCAGTCCTTTGGGTCGAGGGTTTTTAACATAGGATATTCCTCAAGCTGCAGTTCTTCATCCCCCGATTCTTCAGAAAGTTCCTTCTCATCTTCTAGCTCCTGGAAAGAGGCAGAAACATTTATGTTTCTCCTCTTAATAAATGCTTCAAACCATCTTCCCACAGGTTCCACTTGACAGAGTACTGATGCTATAAGCAAAAACATAAAAGCAACTTCACCTTCTGTGGTTTACTTTTCTTTTTTCAAACTAAACCCCATCAAAACCCACACGAGTACAGCATCACAGATCTCGAAATCTTTTCTTTGGCTCCACATACACCAAAATGCAAGAACCAGCACACGTGCCCATCAGGCGGGACCTCCCAACGCTTCGCCGCGCTCTCACATCTGGAAAGGTGCTTTCTAGTTAAAGGGACGCACATGTAAAAAGATATTAAACCCGGTCCTATAGGCAACGGAGGAGGCACCTGCGGCAGCGATATAAAATCTGGATTGATCTTCCCCGCGTTCCCGCTCCCCCTTCCCAGGCCCCTCCCTCCGGCAGCGAACCCAGACTTGTTGCTGGCACACGGGCTGCAGCGGTGCCGGCGAAGGCACCGCACGCGAGACGGAGACAATTAAAGTCAAATCAACAGGAAAGTTCTTCCAGACCGGCCGATTTCCCAGCCCCGGCGCCCGGGCGGGCGCTCCAGGGCGGCCTTTCCCGGGCGCAGGCCCCGCGGGCCCGCGGTACCTACCGGCCGAGAGCGGCCTGGTGACGGCCGAGCGCTGCCCGTCCGCCGCGGGGCCGCGCAGCAGCGCCATGGCCGCGGCCTGCGCCTGCCGCGGCACCGGCGCGTGGGGCGCCCGCAGCGCTTCCGGGGCGGTGGCGGCGTGCGGCGCCATAAGCGGCCCGGCCGGCCCTGCCCGGGTCCCGCGGGTCCCGCCGCGTCCCCGCCACCCCCGCACCGCCCCCGCGGCCGAAGCGGCTCCCGCGGGGCGGCACCGGCGGCGCTGCCCTGGGCCGCTGGGTGAACTGGCGGCGCTGCGCGGAACTCTCGGCGGCGGCCGCGGCACCGGGGGGAAGGAGTTGCCTGCGCGCGGGCCGCGGTGCACCCTGGTTTGTGTTCCGGGCGGAAGCGGCGCGGTGCTGCGTAAGGCGGGCGGGCGCGATGCCGGATTATCTGGGAGCCGACCAGAGGAAAACCAAGGAGGAGGAGAAGGAGGACAAACCTATCCGCGGTGAGGGCCGACGGATGGCGAGACAGTCTCCGAGCAGCACCCGGGGCAGGAGTGGGGTGGCGCCGCCGGCGGCCATGTCGGTGCCAAGGGCGGCGGGGCTGGAGGAGCGGCTGGTAAAAAGGGACTGAAAAGGATTAAAAATGTCTCCAGTGTGCGCTTTGGCGCTGCGGCTGCCGCCCCGGGAGTGTCCTCCATCCCGGCCCGGAGGCCAGGCCCGGGCAGTGCCGCCGCTGGCGGGGAGGGAAGCGGGGCCGGCCGGGCCTCACGCAGAGCCGGCTGTGAGGGCTGAGCGGGGCCGGCCCGCGGGGCTGCCCCTGCCCGGCCGGGGGTGCGGAGCAGAACCGCGTGGGGCTGCCCGGGGAAGGCGCGGAGATCCTCAGAGGAGGAATGGACCATCCGCCTTCTAAATCTTGTTCTTTTACACAAG
The DNA here is from genome assembly GCF_027477595.1 of Haemorhous mexicanus. Lineage (NCBI taxonomy): Eukaryota > Metazoa > Chordata > Aves > Passeriformes > Fringillidae > Haemorhous > Haemorhous mexicanus. Next base: position 63,719,114 of record NC_082345.1, on the reverse strand, counting down.
GTTCCTAAAATGTAGAATTTCCTCATCGTGAGACAAAAAATGCCTTTTGTGCTCTAATACTTCTTTCTATACTTAAAATGTCCAACAAAACGTGATACAATAATGTTACGCCTCCCTGGAAGGAGGCTGTGGTGAGCTGAGGGCTGGTCTCTTCTGCCGTGCCCGCAGTGAGGGAAATCGAGGAAATGGCCTAAAGGTGAGGAGGGGAGACTCACATTAGGTATTAGGAAAAAAAATTCGCAATACGGATGGTCAGATATGGTAAAAGGTTGCTCAGGGAGGTGGAGTCATCATCCCTGCAGGAGTTCAGGAGGCGTCTGGATGTGTCGCTGGGTGATGTGGTTTCGGTGTTACAGGGGCGGGGCTGGGTTGATGGTTGGACTCGGTGATCATGAAAGTCTCTTCCAACCTTGAGGATTCCTTGATAGTTTCTTTCTTTTGCCGAGGGGAGCGCCCCGGAGCTGCCCGTGTGCTGCCGCTGTCATTCGGAATTCCGGGGAAGCTGGAGAGGGGAGGGGGCCGAGTTTTCAGAGGATACCGGCACGGTGTGAAAGTTGCCTGGTTGCCCTTCATGTTTTAACTCATTGTGGCTTTTTATTTCGTGTTAGTAAATATTTAATAAAGCATCTGGAAGCACAGGCAGTGCAAAATGTAATTAGTGATGGACTTTGAACTATTCCCATTCAAGAAAGATTTCTAAATTATAGCAACAGAATGTTCAGTAGCTTTAAAAAGCAATAAATGAGGTGGTACAAATAGTCAGGAAAAAAGTACAGATCCACATAGAGGGTCTTCAGAATGCTGTGTAACACGTGCTGCTCCCAGATCACCACAGAATCTCAGAATAATGAGGTTGGAAGAGACCTCCAAGATCATCGAGTCCAACCTATGCCCTAACACCTCAACTAGACCATAGCACCATGTGCCAAGTCCACCAATACTGTGTGGTTTGGGCTCCATCTGTCCCAAAAAGAGTGGGTTTAGACAAGAGGAAACAGGGATGGGAAGGGAGAGGTGTTGAAAGTCTGTTAAATGGCAAGTGATGTGAGAGTGGTGTGGCAGAGGGACACTAGCAGAGGTGCATTTTTCTTAGTTAATGGAGAGGGGTCACTGGAGCCACCTCTGTGCTGACATCTCTAGTGGGAAGTGGTGACAGTTTTTCATTGATGCTTTCTTGAACATCTAGAAACAAAAAGTAAAAAGACGAAGTTGTGATATCTTCCATCCCTTTTTTGAAAGTCATAGTCTGGGAGACTCCTCTGAGTGAAGCAGAGTTGAAGTGAGTGGCTTGCTTGCCGTGAGCTGTGCGTGGTGCAGGTGTTTGGACTGAAGAGAGTAGCTGGAGACCCTGTTTCATTTTTCTTGTATATCTGATGCTTTTTTATTCCACTTTGTTCCAGTGAAAAGTGGAAACTCAAGAGAATCTCTCCAAAATACATGTTTTGATCTTTTAGAAGCAGAATTAATACTGCTGGCTTTGTTTTCAGAGCTGGAAGCTAAGTCTCTCTTGTCTTGTTTCAGCTCTTGATGAAGGAGACATTGCCTTGCTGAAAACATATGTAAGTAGCACACAGCTGTGGGAGTTTTAAAGACACAAAGCAGTTCCTGTGGGGAACACAGTGCAGGAGTGGAGGGATGTGCACTTAGGTAGAGAGTAACTCTGCTTGTCCCTTTTCACCTTCCAATGAGACGCAGCCTGCAACACTAAAAATAATCCTAGGTTTGTTAACTTGGAAATAATTGAAGGTTTGTTTTTCTGTTTTTGTTTTGTACCTCATTGCTGATTGCCATAGGGCTCTAACAGCCAGGGCTTTACTAGGGCTTTTTCACTGGCCAGTTTTCTTGCTTTATGCAAAAAATAATTTTAAGACCCCCTCCTCCTGCCACCAAATTTACTTGCTTTTAGCCATCATGTTAAAAGAACATTATGTTGGGAGGCACTTTCCACAGACAATAAGGCTTAAAATGCCAATCCACCCTTTCCACTGGGAAGTAGAGTTGGTCTGCAAAAGAACTCTTGAAAGATGAAACTCGCAGCTTAGGTATGTTTGGCAGAAATCTGAATTTTGTTAACACTAAGACTCCTTTACAAAGCTCTGAAATACAGCAGGTACCCTCTGCAGCTTCTTTTTTTTTGTTGCCAGTGGTCTGCAAAGGAGATGTTGTACAGCAAATCCAGGTCTGAATCTACCTGTGTTGGGCAGATCTGGATCAAAAAAAGCATTTTATCACTAGCAAGAATTCTTGATTTGCCCCTTAATCCTTCTGCTGTCCTCTGTGGATGATGGAAAGATTGGGTAAGGCAGTTAAAGCACTTGCACAGATGGTTTTCAGAAAGTCTTTTCTGAATTCTCTGTATATATCACTTTACTAAGTATTTTTTAAACTATGGAAGAAATAGTTTAAAAAAGTAAGGCCGAACAAGTTTAAAAGAAAAATTATTAAAGTTTACAAACATGGAAAATTTCCACCTTCCTAGTTGGTCAGTTGTGTGTAGCTGCACTTCACTTTTAAAAATAGAAATATTGTTACTGGAGGTTAATTCTGTCTATTTTGGCTGTCATCAATGGTTGGCTGTTATACCAAGACTGTCTGTTGAACATCACGATGGGCAGCAGCTCTTGTCACTTTTTCCTAAACATGAGATAATTGGAGTTACGAAATCTACGTGATATTCCTTTTCCAGGGCCAGAGCACGTACTCAAGGCAGATCAAGCAAGTAGAAGATGATATTCAACAACTGCTTAAGAAAATCAATGAGCTCACTGGTATGTTTTTGTTGTAGAAAGCTTTCAATAGAGGAGCCACAGATACCAAAACAAGTGTTGTAAGAAGTTGATTTTCAACAACTTCTGCATTGTTTTTTAGTTGTTATTTTTCTCAAAAGAACACAGTTCTTTATTTGGTAGGCTGAGATTTTTTGCTTGTTAGGGTGATGTTTTTTTCAACTGGGCAGGGCTAATCTGTACATCTGATTTTGTAATTTTGTACTTTAACACATTTTTAATCAAAACTGTGGTTTTTATATATAATGGTGGCATGAAACAAATGCCCCTTTCTGACACCAGATAATGAAGTAGTGATAACAGTAACAATTAATTTGTTTCCTACATTTCTTTCACTGATATATGATATTTTGCTCTGTTGCTAATCCTGCAGTGGCTCTCAGTTCTGCCAGGAAGACCAAAATTTCTCATGTAAAATAATCTTGGTTATTTTAAATACATCATGGAGATGGTACTTGTTACATGTATATTTTGGAAGATTTGTGGGGTTTTTCATCTCTGTGAATCCCTTAGTTTCTGATACTTTGCACTGGAGCTCAGTGAAAACACTTGAGAGTTTCACTCCTTTAGTGAAATGTAGATGTCCACTATCAATGCTCTGTCCTGCTGCAATCATCTCCACACTGCAGAATTGTCTGGGAGGGTGGCCAGGCTGGGATTTGAATGTTCAGCTGGCATAGTCACGTAGGCTCTTTCCTTAGGAAGCTTGTTTTTTAGGAAATCCATCTAAGATATGTGTGTGCATTGTTTGGAGGTCTCTCAAAAAGCTTCCTGCAGGGTTGTCTCTGAGGTTTTGGTGTGGGAAGGATGGCTGACATCCCAGTTAGCTGTTTCCTCCTCAGCTTGTTTGTGCTGCATGCAGGAATCAAGGAATCTGACACTGGCCTGGCTCCTCCTGCCCTTTGGGATCTGGCTGCAGATAAACAAACTCTCCAAAGTGAGCAACCATTGCAAGTTGCAAGGTGGGAGCACTCTTCCCCTTACAGTAGAGCTCCATAGTGTTAAAAATCTGATTTATAGCTTATGTGTGGACTTCTTTTAAACAGTGAAGTCCATGTTGTGCATATTGAAAGTGTTTTTACCACTGAATCATAAAGGAACTGTGATTATGTGTGTTGTATTTCACACTTGTATTTACTTCTGCAGTTGTTGATACTATAATGGTGTAATCACAAGTACAGCAGGTATTCTGGTGTATTTGGAAAATGTGACTCTCTTGGGGCTTATGCTTAGCAAACAGTTTGTGTGCCTTGAGGTGCAATTGTGTTTGTGTGTTAGGTGCACAAAGATCATCAATGCAGACTCCGAGGATCCCAAGTACATTATCAATGTCAAGCAATTTGCCAAGTTCGTGGTGGATCTCAGTGACCAGGTGGCACCTACTGACATAGAAGAAGGCATGAGAGTTGGGTATGCAAAGTCTTTCTGTTCTTGTGAGTCTTCCTGCAGACTGAAGCTTTCTCTGAGTTATCTCATGCAGTTTGACAGGTCAACAAGCCTTCATTTCCAATTTTTGCAGTGGTTGAAATTACACCACTACTATCTTTCTCTTGGATGACAGTAACTCACCTGAATGCTCTGCTTGAATCTTTTTTTGATGTTATTTTGACAAAAATTGACAAAACCCATGTGTCACTGGGCAGAAACCTTTCAGTTCAGGCCCCAGCTTTCAGGGAGCCTGTCTAGGTGCCTTCTTTGGCACTCTGAGGTTACAGTCAAAGCAGCCAGAAAATGTTCACTGAGGATGTAAAACCTGTTACTTTAGGAGTCAGTATTTTGCCAGTTTGCTCTGTGGGATATTTTGAAATTTAATTTTCAAAATACTTTGGAATTAATAGTTTTGGAAGCCTTAAAATTTTCTACAGAAAGAATTCCAGTATCTGGCCTACCTGACTATTAACTTTCAGGGCTGGGCTGTCTTGATGCCAGAGAAAAGAACAGTTCAAGAATTCAGCTTCTCGTTAACAGAGTTGTTTCTACATAACTCTTTACTTAACCAGTGTTTAAATAATAGTCTTTATGCTTTCTCACCAGGGTGGACAGAAACAAGTACCAAATCCACATCCCCTTGCCTCCAAAGATTGATCCCACAGTCACCATGATGCAAGTGAGAGTTGCCTTTACTTACTTTGATGAGGCTTTACCTTGTAATTGTGATTCCTTTCTCCAGATTTTGTTGTGGGCTGTTGAAAGCCCGTGGAGATTTGCAGCACCAGGCTGATAACTGCTCACTCACCTCTTTGTTGTGCAGGTAGAAGAAAAACCTGATGTCACTTACAGTGATGTTGGTGGCTGTAAAGAGCAGATTGAAAAGCTGAGAGAGGTGGTCGAAACCCCTCTGCTTCACGTAAGTAACCTCCAGATTGAAGCTTCTATTATTTTGGAAGTATTCTGGCCATGTGTGAGCATCTGAAAAAGCAAGAAAAGACAAGTTACTGAGTGTAAACAGTTTAATGAAAGGAAGTCAGGTTTCACCAAGTGAAATCCAGCCCAGCCTGGTTTACATTGCTCTTCATTAATGATTTCCTTGATTTGCATATATGCTTTGATGCACGTAATCTTTAATTTGCACATAACCTTGCCTTCTGGCTCCCTTTACAGCCTGAAAGATTTGTGAACCTTGGAATTGAGCCTCCCAAAGGAGTGCTTTTGTTTGGGCCACCTGGCACAGGCAAAACCCTCTGTGCCCGTGCTGTGGCTAACAGAACGGATGCCTGCTTCATCAGAGTGATTGGATCTGAGCTGGTGCAGAAATATGTGGGAGAGGTAAGAGCAAGTACTTGATGGAGTGTGGAGGGGTTTGCAGGTTTCCCTTGTGGGTACCAGACACCACAGTGGGGGCGAGGGATGGATGTACTTGGAAGCTGCAGGTGCAGGGGGCAGGAGCTATGAGACAAATCACTGCAGGTCAGGCAATGGTGACATGACCTCAGCTTTGCTGTCACTTATGAGAGGGATTTTTCAGTACAGAGTTCAATCTGCAAAGTTCAGGAAGACTGGAGTTAAAATTCTGCTGCCAATTCTGCCACTTGTTTTTCAGTTGGCTCTGAGGTAAATTACTTCATCTGTACTTCTCAGTTTAAGTGCAGTAATTTTTATCTCCTTTATAAATTGCTTTAAGCTTTATACTTCTCCCATTATATATGTGAACAAATAAAAAGAGTTTTTGCATTGGAAACTTAGAAGTATTTGAGAGCATGAAAAGTTTGATTTTGATAGTTTTCCTTTAATGTGCCTAAAATCTCTAACAAAATCTTATTTGTATTTTTTTTTGCTTTCAGGGAGCTCGAATGGTTCGCGAACTCTTTGAAATGGCCAGAACTAAGAAAGCTTGCCTTATATTCTTTGATGAGATTGATGCCATTGGAGGTATGTTTGTAGTAGCTGCAGTTCTAATCTCCTGTGAGAGCTTCCAGGTTTTCTTGGAGTTCTGTATCTGGATTGCTGCATTTCAATAAAAGTGCTTGTAAATACAGAGTTAGCAAAACTACTCCCAGCACACCCTGTGTCCAGGAAGCTGTCAGGAAGTGGTTTATATAGCCCAGATGGGAAGCCATTTTTGTACATTTGGAACACCCAGATTATTCGAACGTTAGTGAAGAACCTCTCTATGTTGTTTGCAGAAAAGTACTGTTAACTTAAAACCCCCTTCAGCTTCTGGACTGCACTCAACGTCTTTGTTACTTCCTGAACATGATTATTTTTTCTCAAAAGAAAAGTCCTTTGAAAGTAGAACAGTTCTTACATAGATAGGGGAGAAGGATGATTTTGCTTGAGGGAAGGGCAAAACAAACAAAACTACACGGGTAAATTCCAGCATCTTGGCTGGTGGTTAGGTAGGGAGATAGAGGCCCTTTTGTACTCAGGACCTTTTTAACTCATCACAATTACTTGTATGCACTTTAAAATAATTTTCCCAGGTGTCCCACAGTGTTGCAGCCACTGTGACACCTCTGTGTCCATGGCCTGGAGCTGCCTCTCCCCCTGTGTGTCTCCTGTCCAGGTGCTCGTTTCGATGACGGGGCCGGGGGTGACAACGAGGTGCAGCGCACCATGCTGGAGCTCATCAACCAGCTGGATGGGTTTGACCCCCGGGGCAACATCAAAGTGCTGATGGCCACGAACAGACCTGACACTCTGGACCCAGCACTGATGAGGCCTGGCAGGCTGGACAGGAAGATAGAGTTCAGCCTGCCTGATCTTGAGGTGAGAACTCTTTATTTCACTGCCAAGTGTGTTCTGATAGCAGAATGTTTCTTAAGTTAGGGCATCATTGTCTGGAAGTTTATGAGGATCAGCAAATGCAGCACTCTTAAATTATGTGAAACTACATGGAAGTATGGGGGATTAAAGATGTGCTAAATGTTTTTCCACACTGCACAGATTCCATCCTGGCCGAGAAGCCATGGTAGGCAGCTGTAATCACAGTATGTTTCTGCCTCAACAGAGAAAAAATCCTTTAACCAGATCCACAGTTTAGTTCAGAAGCCGGAATGTGTTTTGTTTGGCTCTTTTGAGAGAGATTTCTTGAGGTACTTCTATGATGAAAGCCCTTCTTAAAGTTTTCTTACTTTAGTGTCATGGACACTTAGACATTCCTATAAAGACATGGGAAACCATAGCTGGGCAGCAAATGCAAGCTGTATTTTCCATTTGTCTGTGCTGTGGAGGCAGCCAGCTGCAGGCTAGAGTCATCACCTCTTGTGGTATTCACATGCCCTCTGAACAGAGAGAAGCTGTGAGACAAGCAGAGAAGAAGGAAAACACAATTCTTATCTCGCTTGCTGTGCCTGTGTTGTGCTAAAGTAGAATGCAATATGGAGATTGTTTACCCAAAGTGAAGATGTTTTGTTCCCTTGGCCTATCAGGGCCAAGAAGTGTGTGTGTGTGTGGGACTGTCATGAGAGAAGGAGAGATGAGTGCAGTTCTGTGCAGTTGTGGGCAAGAGTGAGTGCCTGGCAGATTCAGTTTAGATACAATGTACACAGTATAGTATAATAAAGTAATTCATTAGCCTTCTGATGATGGAGTCAGATGCATCATTCTCTCTCCCTCGCCAATGCTGGAGTCGCCTTTGATTTACAATAACCTCTTTCATGCCATAAACACCTCTGTCCTCCTCCCTTTCCCTCAGGGGCGAACTCACATCTTCAAGATCCACGCTCGTTCGATGAGTGTGGAGAGGGACATCAGATTTGAGCTGCTGGCTCGGCTGTGTCCTAACAGCACAGGTAAGCGGAATGTATTTATTTCTTTACTTGGCAGTTGTGTGTGTGTCCCCTGGCAGTCAGTGCTGAGTTGTTTATCCCTGTCTGTCTCTCCCAGGCGCTGAGATCCGCAGTGTGTGCACGGAGGCGGGAATGTTCGCTATCCGAGCGCGCCGGAAGATCGCCACCGAGAAGGATTTCCTGGAGGCAGTGAACAAAGTCATCAAATCGTACGCCAAGTTCAGCGCTACCCCCCGTTACATGACCTACAACTGAAACCTGGGAAGGCTCTTCCTGTTCCCCTGAAACTTTCTGTGGAACAAAAATCCAAGTGTAGTGATTTGTGTTTTGTTCTTGGAAGCTAGAAATAAATGGAGTGTTCCAAACAGTAGGGGTGTGTTCGTTGTGAGTATTCTACTCCAGTGGACTGTTGCTGCTGTTGGGAAGAGATCTTAGTGAGGTTACAGCAGCATGGCCTAAGCCACAGATAATTTTAAATCAGATACCTGGGCAATGTCAGACATCCCAAGTTTAGATGTCTGGTCACCATCTACGCCCCAAAGCTTGAATCTGAGCCATAGAGATGCTGGAAGACCACTGAGGGACTCCAGTATTTCTGGGTGTGCTGAGAAGTGTTTGTGTGTCCCGAGAAAACCGGACCTGGCATGGGAAGGCACTTCTGGTGGTCTGAGTCATTGCCCAGCTAAGGGAAAACATGAAGGGACATTTTTTCCCTTTCTTGGTAAATGCTCTGGTACCATCACAACTTGTTTTTTTTATTATCAGTGGGTTATCTATCCCTTTTGCTGAGATTATTGTCTTACAAAATAGTAAATGGGTCAAGGAGGAGGAAGGTGTAATTTCTAAGTGCTATGGGATGGAAAATTCCTTTTCCCTGCTCCTGCTGTGAAGTTTGACATCAGTCTGGTAGTGAGCACTTTGATACATTGTGTGACTTGTCTGAGATGCTGCTGCTGCACACAGGATGACTGGGACAGGGTCCTGGTGCTCTGTAGCTGAGCAATTGCTGGGAGTTGTTGGCCACACAGGCAGCCTTGAAAGGTTAATCCTCATTCACCTGACAAGGTCGTGTAGAGCTGGGTGTGCTCAACAAAAAACAACAGCCTTCCATTTGCATTAAAGGGGTTTCAGGGGAAGAGCTGGAAGAGCTTAAAGAAATACCTGAGGGGAAACAATGCTTTTGGGAACTGCTTTGTCTTGGAAGTAGGAGAAGTTTTATTGTCAGTTGTATCAAAATGAGACCCATCAATTTATCAAGCTTAAATTAGACACTTCTATTTTATTTTTTTTTTTTAATATGAAGTGTGTGCAACAGGGAGAATATGCAGCCACAGACTGGGTTAGGATTCTGGCTGGTGTCAGTATCTTGATATGGAAACCTGAGCAATCTCAATATTTGTGTGTCATTTCAGGACGAACATTTTAGGGAGGGTTGGAAGTTTATTGGTTGGATAAAATGTTTCTCATTTTCAGAAAGCAGCACTGACAGTATCTCTGTTTACCAGGGGCAGCACTTGAAATCAAGTGTAGCATTTACTTGAGAAGGGTAAGGGAAGTATGGAGAAAGAGTTTGGATCTTACCAGGTATCCTGAATTATCATCAGTGCTCTTGCAAAAAAAGGAGGGGAAAGGAACATGACCCTGATTATTACAAGGTACCAGGCAGATTTAGGCCATCCAGTGCCACCTGCTCTGGTGGGGCTTCAGCAGCAGGGGGGGAGGCACTCCCCTGTCCCTGCCGACAAACTGGAGCCCTGATACAAGGTTAAAGGACCTGGGGTTGTTTATTCTGGCACTGACAAGCCAAAGATAGGATTTCACTTTTAGACAGTGGTCTGGTAATCAGTGCTGGGAAGAGCAAGTGGGTTCCCCTTTTAGGGGCTGGCTCAGGCTGCCAGGGGGAGGCAGTGCTTCAGCTGGTGGCAGCAAAACACAGGAAGAGATGAGCAAAAGCTGCTGAAAATTTTGTTCTACAGGATGAGTTACCAGCACTGCTGGGGGGTTGCAGTAGCACTTGTTCTGCATGGTCTGGGATGTGGGACTTTCTTGGGGAAAGGTTTTCAGTCCAGCATTTCAGCAGCTCCCTGGCATCTGTTTCTACCACGGTGGGAGATCCAGCTTTAATTGTGTATCCCTGTGAGGCCTGAAATGGAGAGGGCTTCATGGTGGTGGCAGGAGTGAGGAGCAGGAACCAGCACAGTAGGGAAGACCTGCCTGGAGGTGGAAACCTCTCCTGGCCCCTCCCTTGGCATCAGACACTTGTATCTGGGGCTCTCAGCCTGTCCCTCATCCCGAGTCTCGCCAATACAAAGTGGAAAATTTTGACAAGTGACAACACTTTATTTTGGAAGTTGACAGGGTTTCAATGTGAACTGAAGAGACTAGAGAGTTAAAAACTGAAGCTGCAACAAGCTGAAAGTAGAAAAATATACTGTATGTAGATACAAAGGCTTGTTGAACTAGTTAACATTATAAAATGTTAATAAAAGTTGTTTAAATAAGCACACACAATGTCTTCACATGCTTGCACTTCCTCTTTGAACTCCAGCTAAGCAGCAATTTCTGATGCAGAAAGCTTCCCATCCTTATGGACAGGGGAGTCTGAGGAAATAAAGTATCTTCCCCAACTTCCCTGGTCCCTGGAAGCAGTTTACCTGAAGCAAGCCCTAAATGTAACAGAGCCTGAAATAAAATAAGAATAATACATTCTGTGACCAGAGGTGAGGAAGGTGTCTGAATTCCTTATGCACAGGACCTGTGATCTGAGGGTGCTGAGTGAAATGTCATTGATGCCCCACTTGCCTGTGCTGTCAAGAGAAACACTTTTAGATTCCTGCCTCTGCTGAGCTTCACAGTGACTGTTGTGAGGGAAACAGGGGCATTGAAGATTTCTTTTGCATGATTTCCACGGTTTTCACCTCACACCTGAAGTGAGACAGTAGTGCAGTGGCCAGACTGAGAATAGAAAAAGAAACCCCATGCTTCTGTTTCTTTTAAAAACCCAAACATGTACCATTTTTGAGTTCTATTGAACTCTATTTCTCAAAGCACTTAAAAGCTGTGGCAGAAGCAGCACTACTGGGAGGAAGACAGGCAACAGAAAAGTACCTTTTTTTCTTTTTTTTGATCATTGAGACTTTAGACCTTGTTTAAATTTTCATTCCAGCTTAAGAGACTGCATATAGGGCATCAGTTCTTAAATAGGCTTCATTCCTCTCTTAAACCAATTTTGTCCTTAAACTTTGAAGCTAAATTAAATTTAGACTAAAATCAGCTGTGTTCTTTTCTAGACAGCCTAACCAAGTTTTGGCAGTGCAAGTACCATACTGATAATGTAATAATTAAACAATGAGGTTCCGACTTCATGTTCACTTAGAGCAGAAATGAAGAATTGGATATAGCTGAGACAGGTTAGGTATTAAAAAAAATATAACTCTACCATCCAGGTTTAAAAACAGCAGCAGCTAAATGCCACCAGTGTGAATTCATTAATCCAGCTGGCAGAGTATTATAAATTGTACCAATCTGTTGTATGCAGATATTGACATTAGGCTTTAAAAGTCATCTAAGAAAGTTATTTAAAGACACTGCTACAGTGTATTGCACTTGCAGAATAGTTACCTCCTGCAAGATCCCACTTGTAGTGAGTTTAAGTGCCCATTTTCTCAACAGGAATAGGAATGTCACCTTGTCCACCAGATTCTGAAAGCAGCAGAATACACTGATTTTTCTTTTCTTGCATAATTTTGTGCTTGTTTATAATTGGAAGGCTATACCCTGATCAAAGGAAAAAATTCAAGAGCATGAAGGCTTCCATTTCCTTATCTACTCTTCAAAAAATAAGCACCACCCTGTAGGTACAAACAACTTCAGGCTCTCTTCAAACTGTGCAAATTAAATATTCAGAAATAATCTCCATCAGCATAAATCTGGCTCCCATTCCGCTCGGTGCCACTCTTCAAAGGTCGGAGCCAGCCTGTGCAGCAGACCCATCTTTCACTTGGCAAGCAAGGACAGCATCGTGAATACTGTGAAACAGCAACTCTCTTGTTACACTTTGATCAAAAAAATTCAGTCTTGTCAGCTCTTTCATAACAGGGCCTACAAAACAAAACCCAAACATGGCATCAGCACATACACTTAAGTACAAAGATGGAAGACAATGGCATCCCAGGAAGAAGATGAGAACTTGTTCTCTTACTTGTTGTTACTAAAAAATTTGAAATAGTCAAGTGCATCACCTGCAACTTCTACTCCAAGCAGTCTATGCCTATGCAGACATAGATAGAGGCCTATTCTTGGCAGAAGATGTTACAATCCCAAATATTGGAACATTTCAGGCTTTTTTCCTCATTACATTACCACTAAAATTTCAAGATGCTAAGTTCAGTGTGGCATTCACAACTCACTAGCTGGAAGAAATGGGAGCAGGATCCAGTCCTCACAAAGCTCATTTCATCAGTGCTCTACTGTCACTAAAGTTAAGGCTCTAATGCATATGGGCTTCTTTTCCTCAAATCCAATCTTATGTGAAGTGCTGATACTACTGAGGCACTACTGGCAGCAGGAAATTGGGAAGCAGAGGGAAGGAGTTAAAACACAATCTCTCCCATAAAGCTCACAAAAAAAAATCTCAACTCACCACTACAGCTGGCAATGCAGACATATACATCAACTTCTTTGTATTCTTTTATAATCTACAACAGAGTTAAGCTGAAGTTAAATGCAGATAATACAACATCATACACATCACAGTTCTGGAAACCAAATACTGTGAAAGCTGCAGAGTACACATTCCCCAGTATTCAGCTAAAACTTACGAAATCAAACCAGTGATTAGGTGAGATATTGGATTGCATTTGAGCAGGCAGTTATGTCTCATGCTGACAGGCTCTTTATTAGGTATATGAAAAGTTTTCTGTGGGTTTTTCTGGGGAAAACCCTACTTACTGATTTTAGTGCTTTTGCTCCAACTGAATCCACAAAGTTCACCGGGGTGAAATCCAGAATTAAAGAGTGAATATTTGATTTGGGCTCCACAAAATGTTCATGCTCATGAGGACACATGTCTTGTACATTAGAATCTGCAAATTTTCCATTCACAGGTAAGTCATCACTTGCTATCTCATGTTTTACATTTGCTTCTACGTCGTTCGTCTGGGAGAGAAGATGAATTTAAGCTTAAAGGCAATCAATGCTTTTTCAATGTAAAAATCCTTTGCTCCCCTCACTGGTGTTCTTTAAGCCTTTAAAAGTTGACAAGCTCCTGGTCACTACAGAAACTGGCTTGACATGCACACACACTTCCATATCCTGTGTATATCAAGGTTTGTTCTCTTATGCCCAGCCTTTTAACAGTCAAACACAGGCAGCTTCAAGCTGTTATCTCAGGACTGAATTACCCTTTTCCTTCAAACAGTGACACCTGTTCATCTTTACTGACACATTTCTACTCCATTTCCTTGTCTTATCCCTGGTTGATTCCATCAAGACCTATATATTCAAAATAAAGAACAGCAATTGGGCTCTCAAGTTAGGCCTTTTTTAGGTTTCCCATGGTGAAATCACACACCACCTCCCACCATGGTGGTGAATTTAAATATGCATAAAAGCCCAAGCTTGTCCCAAATAACCCTTCTCAGTGTAACTGGGCCATGCCAGGATTAGCAGAGGGGATGGCATCTTCTTGTTACGGGGGCTGCTAATTAGAATTAATTTTATTATATTTATTCCTACATTATTTTTCCAAGTGTGTGGGGAGGGGAAGAGTCCCTTTGATTTCTGCCAACACCACTGGTGAGACAGCATGACAGTGTGGAGAGTTTCTGTGCTACCTGAATGCAACCAAGGTCCAACATAATTATCCAATACAGCAGTGAGCCTCTGAGCCTTACACTGTTCCTTCAGCCACCTGTCTCCACTGCACAGCACTTCCTCCCTAAGCAGCACACCTCGTATGAAACACAAGAGTGGTAACACCTGAGAGTAGCCTGTAAGCTGATAAAGCAGAGGTAAATATTTACAGAAGAGCTCACCAGCTTCAGCACAGCTTTCTTTCTGTGTTCATTTGCTGCCTTTATCTCCCTGGCATGGCGCTTCTGGGCTTTTCTCCTTGCTTTTAATAAGGCACCAGGGTCTACTCCAGTCTGTCAGGAGAAGAAAGTATGATCAGAGGAGAATCAGCTTGTTAGGATGGCACTGGAGTATCAATTTGCACTGAATTAATCACTGCCATAAATTCAAACAAGAAGCCTGCATTTTCCAGTTTCCCTTGGTGGGGGTGAGAACAGTGTAAAGAAGGAATCATCTTGGCAAGCACTGTGTTAACAAGATGAGGCAAAGATGAATCTCATTCTTTTCTTCAAATCAGAGTGTTGTGTTTCAACCAAATGCTGATTGGAGTGCAGAGAGCAAAGGGGAGAGAAGTGCATTTGGGCAATAATCACCAATATCTCTTGCTTTGTGAGGGCAAGTACCACCCACCTGTTTTGTACAAGACTCGCCATGGGAGCTACAGAAAAATGTTTCAGAAGTTAGTACAGGCACAGTTGTCACCGGGTCAGGCGTTCTGCTGCTGCCACTGCCAGCCAGTGACAGCATGGGTGACACAGGCAGTGAGGCACGCCCTGCCTGCAGCTCATCTGCTGCCCATGAGAGGCACTAAATGCCCACAGTATTCCACGGTCTTACACTCCAGTAAAGTTAGTTACCCAACAAGGAAACTTTTATTCCCATTTTGTTTTCAGCTCAGCTACTAGTTTCCTGCTGAAGAAAAAAAGGTTTGAGCAGTTTGTGCTCGGCACCCACCACTTTCCATTGACGAGCAGTCAGTATGAGGTAACACTTTGTTTATTCCCTCCCACCATGTTGTTGCTCCCTAAGATAATTTGTTGCTGGCTGCAGGATCACCTTCTCATATTTTACAGATCACCAGGGACCACAGGCTGAGAAACATTGTGCTAAGGGCTACACCAAAGGAGCTGAAAGACAAGCATGTTTCAGAAGCCGGTTTGAATTTTTAGGACACAGACATTAAAGAATTCACTTTACTCACCTTTTTTATCAGTGCCCTTGCATATGACTCACTATTAGCAAAATAAAGAGATGTATTAGCTTGAAATATTTTGATTCCAGGATATTCTTTAACCTAAGGAAAACATTGGATGTGAACAGTTAAACAGAATAAAAGCCCCTGTGTAATCATAAAACACATGAACATGCAACAGCCAACCCTGGATGGCTCTCAGCATGTGCCAGATAAAGAAGGTAGGCACTGTTGTGTGCAAAGGCAACCAGGAGATCAGAACCTCCCCCTCTCCCAGTGTAATTCTGCACACTATCAATGCCTGGTAACATTTCTCCTTCTATATTACACCAAAACGTACAGCCATAAAAATTAAATATTTGCAGTTCTTTCATGTTGCTATTTGCAGCTGATAATACCATGAGGAAATCGTGCACTCCTAGAATTGCTTCCTTTTAACCTCCCTTTCAACAGGCATAATACCTCATTTCCCTCTTTCTCTCTTTTTCTTTCTTGACTCCCCAGGTACCAGGAAAACCAACCTTTCAAATCTTTGGTTTTATCTGGACCTTCGGACAGGTCTTGATATTCACTTCTCTCCCCTACTTGAAATGCAGTCATCTCTAGGCATGCTGAACTGTGACATTTTGCATGCAAATGACCTGGCTAGCAGCAGAGACCCAGCCTGCCATATGCTGCCAGCCCCACCTTTACCCAGGAGGAAATGCTGACTGCATTCAGTGTAACAGAAACGGAGTCTCCTCTCCTTTGCATGCAGATATAAATGTGAGAACTCATACTCCTGCTTTGCATCACATTTAAAGCAGAACTGCATGATCTTTTTCCATAGGTTTTTACAGACTGGTTCCTCAGTAAAGGATGATGTAATTTTCATAGCAGCATCTCTGAGAACATAGCAGAGAGTGCAGAAAATTGTAGCTGCTGTTTGGGAATAAATACAGCATGTTTATATCCACTGCACTGAAAAATGTAATGCTTTCATCAACCTTTGGTTGAACAAAATGGCATTTATGAGAAGCTAAGTGCATGACGAGCAATTGTGCCATTAATCACATATTTTTAATGAGCAGGGGATGGGTGGGATGCTGTTTTGAAGGGTTTGTGCAATTCTGAAGAACATACAAGTTTGGGTTCCATGGATTCCATGCACTACTGCCACACAAATAAAGAAGGTGGCCTGCTATGCACTTGTTTACATGGAAGGTTGAGCAGTTGTATTCCTAAACACTTGGACAATGGAACTACTACAAAAGTAGTTCCATTGAACTTTTGATCGCTGCCTGGTGAAATGTACGTGCAGTACAAAGAGCTCACATTTTGAACAAAGCAACTTTTACTACTAAACCCAAATCTATTTATTTCTTTTTAACACAGGTGAATGCTCAGAGCCAGCACTGCAAGTGCAGTGTGGCAGGACAAAGCAGAAAATTGCCACAGCTCTCTTTGCTCCACTGAATGAAACTCCTCAGTGCAGAAAAACATGTTCCTACCTCTTCGTACTC
Source organism: Haemorhous mexicanus (assembly GCF_027477595.1). Lineage (NCBI taxonomy): Eukaryota > Metazoa > Chordata > Aves > Passeriformes > Fringillidae > Haemorhous > Haemorhous mexicanus. The sequence goes on along the minus strand of NC_082345.1, from coordinate 63,702,553 downwards.
TTCCACATCACAGTAGATATCAGTGTTAGGAATCTGACCAAGGATTCTGTATTCAGGCCTAGAGAGAAAGGAAACAAATATTTCTCTATTATCACTTATAAAGTGGAAAAGTGAGTGTTTAACACAGACTGAAACTTATTTTAAGTGGTCATTCTGCAGGGCCTGTCTGGTACAGGATTATCTAAACGTAGTTAAATGCAGTGAGCAGTTTATGGCAGAACTCAATTAAAAGGAAGTTGTTTCTGTCAGCACAAAATCAATTTATAAGCTTAGTGCTGAAATGTCATTTTCTGAAAATCATGAGCCAAAACATGCAAAAGTACAGGGCAAATTCTCTGTCACCCCAGAACAAGCACCAACTTGTGCAACTCTATTGACTGTCCTGCAAGCTCTTACTGACAGAAAACATGCGGAAATTTCAAAGAGCCAGGATAATGCCTAAGCAGATGAATTTTCCCAACTCACAAGAACTGTGACAGCAAAGTACATCACTGTTCTGTTTGCAAGAATAGAACTGTATAGAGATAGCAGAAAAATTCTCTCATGTATGCAGAGTGGAAATCTCACAATTTCCTTTCACTCCAATGTGGACAGAACCAAGACTTTTACACAGTTTCCACCTGTCCCAGACCTTGAGCCCAGAAACCTCACATGCCAGTCCTATCCACACATGCAAGAAACCATTTCACTGTAGACCCGGAAAGCCTCACAATAAGAGCTTTGTCACTTTGAATGGGGAGAAGTGACTTGAAAACTAGAAGAACAGCCACTGCATTTTACAATTTAGAACTTTCTTTTAAAATACCTAAGCATTCATCCCATGATAACCTGACACAACCTCAGCTTCTCTGTGACAATTAGGGCACACAAAACGTAATCACAGTGAAACTGGCAGAAAGAAGATTTAAAGTTCTAAACTCAAAGCAGTAAAAGAAATAAACAAGATTAGCCACTATGAGAAATGAAAAATCTTCTGTTTATTACTGAGAGTAAAGTTCATGCCCTCTAAAAATTTTGTTCTCAGAAAAAGAAAATGTGAACCCTGGATCAGAGCCAAAGGGCATGACCTATATTAGGAAGGAAATTCCATTCAGCATGCAGTGGAAGAGGGTGGGATAGACTTCTGTTTATTTGCACCCCTTAAGCAAACAAAACCACAAAGAAGATCAGCAAATATTAATTTTGATAAAGAAGAAATCTGACCTTTGTGTTCTGTAAATAACTGTTATCATTGCAAATGCTACTGCAGTAAGCAAACCATAGTCTAGTCCCAGGAAAAGAGAAGCCAGAAAAGCTGCCACCCAGATAGCCTAAAACAAAAAAAAGGTGTGAATTATTATGCATTCTCTTTCCTGTTAACAACAAAAGCAACAGCAGAACCCAACCACAAAACCTGTGTATCACTTCTGATCAGGGATAGGCTCTAATGTAACCCATCATGATGCCAGATGGAAACTGCATTGACCTTTCAGAAGGGCATAAAAGCTCAAGGCACTCTAACATATGACAAACTGTCACATACTAATTAATGCTTTAAGCCCTGTTCTCCAAGGAATCTTGTTCTACCATACCAGACTCCAAATACCTTAAGATAAAAACAAAATATTCAAGGCTTGCAAGTAGCTCTAACTCAGTTCCATCAGCCAGTTCATCCAGGAGAGAAATGCCACCAAAATGTTCCCTCCAATACACTTTTAGCTCTGGCCCACTCCAGCCAGGTTTTTGGTTTGTCTTAAAAGATGGCAAATACCTTCAAGTGGTTTTCTTTGTTACTCTGTTTTCAAATTCTTCTCAAGACATTCCCACAGCCTTTGTTTCTCTAGCAAAACTGCCAGAGCTTTTGCTTTTACTGCAACCAAACTACTTCTGACCTGAATTATAAGATTGTTGAGCAAAACCAAAAATATTCTTGTCGCCAACAGATCACTCTCCCAGGGTACTTACAGCTCCCTGACTTATGTTCACCTGCAATACAACACTAATTTGTAATTCCTTGTTAAGTTTCTATGCCATTTTGGGGATAGCAACAAATTTAGTATAGTAAAACATATGCACTGAGCTGTGCAATACTCACCAGCTCAATCTTACTGGTTCTCCAGAAGTGCATGACATCTCCAAACTGTTTAAGCATTCCCTTCAGGTTCACCATGACAATTGCAGCTAGCACTGTCTAAGAACATAACAAAAATGCAATTTTCAAAAGCAAAATAAACCCAATGCCAAGTAAGAACTACAAAGGATTGCAAATAACTACTTCTGTGCTTTATAACTGATGTAAGTCCACTGGACAGATGTTCTATTCAAAACCCCACAACTTTTCAGGTAGTTCAGTGGCCATGTGCTTTTACTGCAGCTGCAGAATTGGCAAACCAGTTCAGTTCAGTTTGATTTACTCTTTCCTAGCAAGAGGAATCACATGCTCCTACACTTCATGCTGCTACACTTCCAGTGCCTGAAGCAGTAGACTATAATCTCAAATTCATGCTTCTCTACAACATACTGAAACAATTCCTGCAACAGTCATATGGTTGTAACCCAAGGTCCAACTTCTATACCAATAAACAGGAATTGTGTATCATCCTTTGCACATCATCAGAAACAGATTTTTTTTTAAGTCAGAAATATACTTTTTCACGTAAATATATTTTTATACAAATAAGTATAAACAGCAGCAAACCCAACTCATTATGCTGAGCCATTTTCCAGCCCCAGCCTTCTACTAGCCAAGCTGGGACTTTGTTTTAACTTTTCAATTTCAACCCAGAATTCCTATGCTGCAATCAAATGCTGCCAGCAGGACCAGGGCAGGGATTGTCCCCTGCACTCAGCACTGGTGAGGCCACACCTCAATCCTCTGTTCAGTTCTGGGCCCCTCAGTACAAGAAGGACATTGAGGGGCTGGAGAGAATTCAGAGAAGGGCAATGGAGCTGGGAAGGGTCTGGAGCACAGGTCTGATGGGGAGTGGCTGAGGGTGTTTAGCCTGGAGAAAAAGAGGCTTGGAGGAGACCTTATCACTCTCTATGCCTGAGAGGAGGTTGTGGCCAGGTGAGGATTGGACTCTTCTTGCAAAATAAAATGTAACAGAATGACAGGAAATCGCCTCAAGTTGTGCCAGGGGAGGTTTAGACTGGATATGAGGGAAAGTTTCTTCATGGAAGTGTTTGTCAAGAATTGGAACAGGCTACCCAGGAAGTGGTTGAGTCACCATCCCTGGAGATATTTACAGCGAGAGATGTGGCGCTTAGGGGCATTGATTCAGTGGTGGGCTTGGCAGTGCTGAGTTAACAGCTGAACTCAATGACCTTAAAAGGTCTTTTCCAACCTAAACAGTTCTAAAGGAGAATTGCTTGAAGGTATTCTTATGTTCTAAAGACAGAGTTCAGGATATCCAATAATAAGAACAACAAAAATCATGCTGAATTGTTCAAAACACTATTTATTTCTAGGCTAATTTACAGCAAAAATGCATACAAAATTTAAAGGTTTCTGGATCAAAGCCTAACTGTTGTTTACTAACCCTCCCACAATCTCAAGTTTTAGCAATACTCATGGGCTTCTGTTCACAGTCAATTCAATGCCTAATATGCAAAACTCCCTTACCTGTGGAAGTGGTTCAAAAAGGTATCCAATAGCCACAATTACCAACAGAACCATAACTGCAGAGAGTGCACCTGCAATCTGAACAAAAAAAAAAAAGCCAGAGATTATTCAGAAGTGTTCCCAAGGGGAAATATTACTGATTAGCTAACTCCCTGTGCTTTCAACAAGGCTGGTTGTACAAATGACTTTTGATTCTTTCCATTCAGTTCACCCATTTTGCCCATCATGCCACTTTCTCTCCTGACCCAGTCTGGATTAGAAACATGGAAAACTCCAGTTAATTCTTCTGGCTCAGGCAGAGAAATACAGCCATCTAGATAAGCTTCAGACTTGAGTTTTGGAGCTTCAAAGAGTAAACTTCATTTGGCTCAGGATTTGGGTATTCTACATACCTGAGTTTTTCCACCAGTGCTTTCCTGAACAAGGCTCCGAGACATTGAGCATGTGATTGCAAAGGTTTGAAAAAATGATCCCACAGAGTTGCATATTCCCAAGGCAATAAGTTCCTGTGTTAAACAATAGAGCAAAGAAAGCCAAATATACACTTATACTTAGCAGTGGTACCAAGCTGGAACTATCCACAGACATTAACAACCACATCTTGTTTACACTGCTTTCTAGCAACCTCATTGTAGAGAATAAGTAACCTAATTGTAGCTTATACTGGTAGTTCTCACACAAGCACAAGCTGATGCAGGTAAAGTCATCTCTTAAATAAAGTCTCTGATGAAATGCTGGAGACCTTTCCTATCCCAAAATGTTACAAGAATTAATCAGACTGAAAACAAAAATGAATGACAGCACTGATTGTTTTAAGGATTTCTTCATCTTGGGGATAATTTGAATTTTAACCCTGAATATACATGAAAAATGTTTTCTCATGCAAACACCTTTCTTTGCTTCCCACCCTATGTGTTTAACACCATGAGCAGCCCTGCCTGTGCTTCCATGAGTGGTAATCCATTGTTGTACATGAAAAAACCAATGAGTGTCTGCTGCTTCCTCAGCAAGATCCCACATGAGAACTGTGCCCATGGGTGAGGTCAGGAGCTCCATCTACCTCAGTACTGCATTTCTGATGCCTAAGAAATTACTTGCTTTTAATGAAGCCTCCCCAGACTACTCTGCATCCTGTTATTTGTAACTGAGTGATTTGAGTCATACATTTCCAATAGTCCTCAATGAGATTTTCTCTTTGCATTTGTACAATCCTTTTCGGATTCATTGAAACATTTGGCATGCACTGCTACTGTGACAAGGAGTGCTACAGTTTAACACCCAAGTGAAGTAGCATCTTTCCTGAGGAAAAGATTTAGATGCTTAACTCAGGTCAGCGATGATTATGTTTAAGGTAAATAAAGGCAAGAACATTCATGCAGCTACAGATTTGTCCTCTTCTCTCTTGGGAAACAGAGCACAATGACATGAAGGATGAGATTCACTTGACCTGATGTAAAACTCTGTAGGTAAACTTCATTCACTCTCAGAGGAAGGCAATCATTTTGATAAGGGGGGGAACAGCTGATCTGTGCTGTGTAAGATGTGTGCTCTAGGAGATGTGTTACAGCACAGGAACTCTGCCTCCCTTGACACCACAATGATATAGATCAATAATCCAATTGAAGTATCGATTCTAAACTGCATAGGAAGGCCAGAGTAGGTGAGGAGGACATATCATTTTAATTTTAGGGAGTCCTAAACACAGTCCTTATCATGCAAATCATGCTCAGAATGCCAAGTACAGACAGGGCCAATTGCTGCCCCAGAAAATGTTGCCCATTTGCAATGGGTGCGAATAAAAAGAAAATATAAAACATAATAGGAATTTTTAAACTCTAGACAAGAGTTCTTTGACACATAAGGTACTGTATTTATCACATGGGACCTCTATGCTTTGCTCTATTACAGAAAGCAGAGAAAATGTAGCTGCTCATCAGGACAGCATGGCCAAGTAATGCCTGTCCCAAAAATTAACAGTCATGTGTATGTCCAAGTATAGCAGAAGCAGGTTTCCCAAAATGAAGCTAAAAGTGAAACTGGTCTTTTAAACACAGCCAGAAGAAGAACTTACATTAATTCCTGGCCTTTAAATGTGTAGCCTGTCAAAAATCTGGCCTGACTCCACTATTGAAGAAACCCTCATTTTTGCCAATATCACGCCCTACTTTAATTATATAACAAAGGTGCTACTGAGAATTTTCAACAAATCAACTCTGCTACTTTTACCTGATTCCCATCGATGGTGTAACCATGTTTAAGGGCAAAGATCTTGGCCATTGATACAGCCATTGAAAATCCAACTACTGCTATTGCTACTGCATCCACAAATATTGCTGGGATTAGCTGAATGTCAGGAACTGCTGGTGCACGTAACCTTGGAGATGAAATTAATATTTATACATTAATATGGTAAGAACTATAAGCAATACAGAAAAGACACAGTCTTAATAAGAATGCATCATCCCTACCCTTGAGGAATATTCCCAACAACATTCACTTTGTACGACTCATGCAGATTCATTCCAGCTGAAACTCCTGTGCCAATAATGACCTAAAAATCCACAAACACATTTGTAAACATTATCTAAAAAGAGATAAAGCCACTTGAAGAGATATAAAGGTTGGCTGACTGCGATTAATAAACACAAGGGGTTACATTTATTGTCAGTCAGTTTTCTATGAGTTAAGGGCTAAAAAAGCAGACAAAAAGGAGGAAGCATCATGATTTTCTCTTCATCGTGTCCAACTCATCCTGATTTTATAGTTTTTTTATAAAAAGATAAATGGAACACGCTATGGTATGATATGAATCACCCAAATTCCCTTTGCCTAAGCCAAGCTCAGGCAAATGAGTGTATTAGAAAAATCAAATGCAAGGACACTCCTGCTTGTGTGCACTGGCTTATTTGCATGAGCATAGCCTGTTACCTGTAAAGAGAACTGATGCAACAGCAAAGAAAGGAACATTGTTTTGCTATTACCTATCAAAAAATACCCTATTCCACATCTCCCAACTCTCTCACCAACATCCCTTTTCTTTGTTCCTTCTATCTATGGACTGTGCCCATACTTTCAATTATTTCCTTTCTTAACTCCATTATGTGCAGGTTTTTTGAGACCTGTAGTAATCTGAGAACTCATTTTGAAATCAAATCACTTTTAAAGGCAAAAGGGTATCTGAGCTGTAGGCTTAGTGTGTATTATGATAGTCTGTTTTACACAAGTATTTTAGAACAGTTCTTTGAAACAAAACCAGTGCTGCAGCCAGTTATCAATCTCCGAAACAGAGAAAGGAAAAAGTAATAAGTCCTAATGGCTCCTGCTCTTCTTTCTGCTACTGCATTTCAAGAAGCAAGCACACCCTGCAGAACCTCTACAGGCATCTTACAGGCATCTGTAAGCACCTTCCTTCAGGAAAGGGTTCTGAGCTCTTGGGCTCTGTGAGGGAAATGCCACTTAAAACACTGCACTGTCTTGCAGGGAAGCAGTCAGGAGCCCAAACTCCTGGATAGAGAGAGTTTTATATCTACCTATTGCTATAGGGGACTGGGGGTGTCTAATTTGTTTTTCAATTCTTCTTTATGACTTTATGCTCTCCATATGGGCATTCCAGTTCTTAATTTTAAGAGAATCCAAACCTTCAATTGGATCAAGGCTCAAATGAATTATGTTCAATGGAAGTTACTCTCAAGTTCAGTAAGATAAGATAGAACATGAGACAGTTTCTACAGCTTTAGAACAGCTACATAATTTAGCCACAGAATTTCCCAACTGGCTTACCACAATGATCTCCATAGGAATAGGAACTGGGAGCTTCTTCTGAAAGCGGAAATTGATCTCCTTGCCAATCAGCAAGAGAACAACGCACGATAATCCAACAACCAATGTAGCAATATTGGCGGTTGTTATATTTGAAAACACGGCAACCAGGCTCTGTAACATACCAGAAGCATCATAATTATTCTTAAGAAAATAGAGTCTTCATGGAGATTTGCCACAGAAGAGTGAATTATACATTGCTTTTCAGCTGTGGTTTCACTGTAAATTTATAACCACAGTGACGAGGACCTCACCAAAATACCCATTGTTCCTAAAAAACACAGAAGACTAGAGTATGTCAGTGAGAGAAATGCACTTGAATCATTTACAATATCAGTGTTCCTTAAAGGGGGCAAAAATTTGGAGAAAAAACTTTAATGGGGTAAAAAGCCTAAACTAAACCATGTCTCTTATTCTCAGCATTTTCACACATATTCCTCAGTGGCAGCTACCTGAAAGTAATAAATGCAAACTCCTTCTAATACCTTCAAATATTCTTTGGCAAGTCACATTTTCTTAGAGCTGCCTAAACTATTCTAAAACAATAAAGCTGCTGATAGAACCATTGAGGTTGCCATAACAATATGGTTAAATAGCAGTGATCCTGCAATGCTGCTGAACCAGCCATTATTCCAAATACCTTTTAATTGAAAATGCTTTCTAAAAGGGTGTCAGAAAAAAAACCTGCTGGAATACACAAATTGCTAGTGGGTAAATAATTGCCCATACTGATTATTCCTCCTTCTTCCACTGCATTAAAATAAATAAATAACCTCTGGAGAGGTCTTTGAAAGAAGGCAAACATACTCTTCCTTATGCAGATTGAAAATTGCTACAACTGTCAGGATGTTATACATTCAAGGTGTCCTGGTAGTATGCATCTTGAATTTATAACTTCCCTTCTCTTTGTTCGGCAATTAGTATGACTGCTTCCCAGTTTTGTGAACTGAACAGCAAATTTTGGAATTAATCATTAATGCAGACTTGTTTGCAAAAGGTTTGTTGTATCTGCACAAACATACAAAAAGATTCCCACAAAGCATTTTCTGTAACCTACATGTAGATGAAATCCTGAAGCTTCATTATTGCTGAGCCATCAATCTGCTCAAAAGCTTAGGTTTTCACAGACATCTGAGATCTTCCCTTTTCTTCCACTTAAGAGTGGAAAGATTCTGAGAGTAACATTTCCTAGCTTTGCAGAGCATGCCTGATTTACAGTGAAGCATTTCAGGAGCACATTTCCCTCCAAGGCACAAGAGATTTGCTTCAATGAACAATATTTCTTCATATTATAAAACTGCATTCAGCAGAATCCCAAAATCCGCCCATCTCAGACCATGTGAATCTATCAAGTCACACTTGGGCTGCACTTTCAGATATTCATATATTACTATGGCACTTAATGACCTCTTATCCAGTGTTCAGTACTGAAGATTATTCTACTTAGTGTCAAATAATGCATAAAAACAGGAAAAAGCTTAGGAACTAGATCCAGCCAACACAGAATGTGCATGCTTAGTAAGTGTAGTTGCTCACATATACAGCTGAGAGGGGCCCGCTGTAGCGGCTCGTCTTGATGCCCAGGAGATACTTTAACTGGGAAGTGAAGACATGAACTGCAGCTGCAGTGGTAAATCCTCGCACCAGAGGCTCCGTTAGATAGATGGACAGAAATCCAAACCGAAGGAAACCTAAACACAACTAAGGAAAAAGAGAAGTGTCAACCCTGTGACTCCCTCTATAGTCTGGGTATAGCACACACCCATACACCCCTCTTCTTTCCACAATGCCCAAGCCAGATCAGGCAAACCTGAACTTGGCTTTTCTAAAGCCACAGTTCAGTAAGCTGCCATCAATGCACCCAATATTCCATGCCACTGGCAGGTCCAGAGTGAGATATGGGTATGTATGTATGCATTGTTTGTATGCATTTATGGACAGATTAGAGAACTCAGTTGAGATTTTCTGACAGGATAGGAAAAAATGAAAAGGGAGCAAATCCTGTTTTTTTCCAGTCCAGCTAAGACGCCAGATAAAATCCTGCCTCCAGTGCACCCATCCCCAGTTCTGTGATGAGGCTGCCATAAAGCAGCCTGTGTCCCACACAGAGCAGTGCAGAAGCACAAGTTTGGTTACAGGGGATCCACTGTGACCCAGCACCCTCTGCAAGTCCAGCAGCAGCAGCTGCCCTTACAGCAAACTGTGAGCACATACCTGGATAAGTCCTGAAAGAAAGGCGAGAGCCACAGCTACCTGCACCCTCCTGGCATCCCTAGCATTGTAAAATTCAAGGATAGCTGTAGTATTAGTAGAATTAGAGTCCGGACAAATCATTTCATCAGGCACTTCTCTCACAGCAACGCTACCAACCATCATACTAACCACAGCAAAGGTACCTGAAATAAGAGGCAGAGGAAAATAGTTGCTTAAAATCTCTTCAAGTTTTTTTTTTTAGGAGTGGTTCTTATTGAGATATGCAAAATTAAACTAAAATAAAAGTCTTCTACCTTAATAATGTATTTTTTAGTCCCCAAATCTGCTCCAGTACTCAGCACCATTAAAGCCAGTCAGATGGTGAATATACACCTTTGCAGTAGGTAAACACCATCTTTTTTTTTCAACCTCAGTTTCTATTTTGCACTTTAAAGATTCATCCTAGCCACACTAATGAAATCATAGCTCAGGAGTTTGCAACACACATTTTTAGATCTAATCTGATACAAGATGCTTTTCTACTGCTTCCTACATAAAATGGATAAGCTAAAAATAAAAAGTACTGCTTATGTTGCACACATTTGCATTTCTCCTATGCACTTAAATTTTCATTTATGGAAAACAACTACACTTTCTACTGCTCTGATTTTATTTTTTACAGCTTTATTAAAAATACACACACACACATACAGACAGACTTTCAGTTACCCATACAGATATACCTATTGATATGTGCTTGGAGGTTCCAAAAAAAGTATACAGAAAAACAGGATAAAATGAAGAATATAGGCCAAATACTGGGGGAACAGCTGCCAGCAAAGCATAGGCTAAACCTAGAAAACAGACAAAAATATGTATGGTAAGTTAACAACAAAAATAAAACACCTGAAGCAAAGGGATTTAAGTCTACTACAACTGAACACACCTAATAGGAAATCTAGAGACTTGTCCCAAGTTTAAAAAATAGGAGATCTTTCAGTGAATAGTCTTTAAAATGTATAATACTCTAGGGCAGTGCCTAGAAACATGATGGGTTGAGTCAGGAAACCAAAGTCTAATTACAGGCACTGCAGGTGTGTTTGTGTTTGTGTGTACACTTGTGCACCTGTTTTGCCTTTGTGGGTGGAAGCACTCCTTAATGGCCAACAAATGATTTTTGTTGCTTTTGTTTTCATCTGCAGAAGAATCAAGATAGAAACACCCAAACCCTCATAACAAGTGAGACACATTTGAGTTTTTCTTCCTTTTCTCATCAGACATGGTGTTCATGGCAACCCCGAACTGACTAAACACTTTCCTCCTCCCTCATCCCAGAATGACTGGGATAACATAATAGTTTATGTTTCCACAAAACATGCTTCAAAATAAGCAGAGAACTTCTGACAATCTGTAAGGTCACAGAGCTTATACAGTCTGGTATCCCTCCCAAAAACAAAGTCCTTTTTGTCATTAAGCCCTGTCCAGTGCCATGCAGCGGAATTCAATCATTCCTATCTGTAGTGGGGGCTGGCAAGCACAACTGTGGAGCTGTGGGGGGAACAGCTCTAAGGGACACCAGGGAAGAACATCTCCCACCCTCTGTCTGACTCAGGGTGTGCTTATCATGGGACCAGGCTCACAAGCAAGTGGTATACATCATGTGATATGGCACATAACTGTCCCAAGCAGTTCCAGCCAAAACAATAGCTCTACACAGCTTGTGGAAATGAGAACTGCCACCAGAACAGAACAAACAGGCCTCAATGAGAAAACACTGCATCCTGGCTTGGCTTGGTTCTGCACTCTCACAAGTGCAGGCTGGTAACCCCTGTGGGTTCTTGCCACACTTGGGCAGACTGGTCCAAGTGAGCAGTAAAAATCTCAGTGGACCAGTGCAAATTCCAAACAGCAGCAATGGTTCACCCACCATGGAGAGCCAGTGATACTCAAAACCACCTCTCCCTAATAATTTAAATTGGGAGACAAAGCATCACATTACAAAAAAAAGGAGCTAAACCAAAGGGATCTTCTGTGCCATCCAAGTGCTCTTGTGCAGTGCAGTAAGTCACAGGGCCTTGTGCTAGCCCTAAGCAATACCTGAGTCCTTACCAAAAATTCATATTCTCACCAAAACTGGACTGATGGCATCATTGATTCTCTTGCTCAAATGAGCATTTCATTAAGTACTTGTGAAACTCCTACCACATATCTTCTCTCACCCATGGGGTACCTCTCCTGACATCAGCAAACACCCTGTACTGTAACAGCCTGGTCTTTAATATGATGATGAACAGTACAAGTAACCAGAACTGAAAATCAGTGTTCAGAACTGGGAGGATGGGTCTATGTGAAGTTCCTGATCTGAATACCCTTTTATTCCCTTTCATTTATACTGGCATTTTTAGAGACTGTCAGTGCCAAGGGAATAAAGAGATATTGACCTGATAGGAGGCCATGGCTTAAACACCGTGGTCATTGTAGTTCACCTGGAATGATTCCCAGGCTTCTTTGAACCCATGCTTGCTATAATTACTTCCATTCCAGAAAACTGAAAGTTCAACTTTTGTGTTTTAGAAAGGGAAAGATTAGGAGCAGTTTAAGGGCATGTCTACAGGCGCCAAATGAATAATGTTTACTTTTAAAAAGAGTCACAAAAATAAGTATAAAGTTCACTGCTGACCACTTACATTTTAGTGTTCTTTTAGGTCATGACATAAATTATATTTCGGTATACAACTGACAATGTTTGTGTCTAGTATATGACAGATATGCCTGAGAGTTAACCACATTAGCTATCAGTTTAAGATAAGTTTACGCTTATGTGTGGAAGAAAAAATTACCTTAATCATAAAATTCAAACAAAACCAGGAAGATACAGAAATAAAGAAATTATCTGCACAGGCTAAATTAAGGTATTTAATTATTTTAATGAGTTACCACCTATTAAAATCTTGGATTTACAGATGACTTTTTCAGACCTGCCTCAGCCTAAAGTGGAACAAGTGAGATGCAAATATGAAATAAGTCAACACAGAAGTAAACTTATTTATGCTTAATTACATCACTCTCTGGACAAGGCTCTGCACAAATCAAAGAATTTCCTTGACTCCAAGACCTCCTGGAAAAATCTACTCAGACTGCGGCAGCTATTGTGAAATTGCCACTCCCAGAGCAGTGGGCACCCCATAATGATATTGCTGGAGAAGTGCTGCTGCTTTCTAACCTCCTAACTCTTCTGAAACTGCTAATAGTAAGTGCTGGGCTGAACAAGAGATTCTACTGGCCCATTCACCAAGAGCTGAACAGAATAGTGAACTTTGGCTTTCTCTATCTTCCAGAACGTGCTCCTGCTTCAGGACTGGGCTCCACTTAGGCTGACACTTCCAAGTAATTTAATAGAAATTCCACAGATTTTCAGTCTTGTTACAGACAATGCTTTCTATTTAACCACACCATGTAAATCTGCTTCTATGGTTCCAGCGTAAACTGGTGACTTCTAGCCTAGGGATCAGTCTTTGAATTCTTGCATGTTCTTCTCTGGTTAAATTTGGTTTGGTTACTTTGCCTCAGTTGCTTCCTGAAACATAATGTCTGTATGTCTGCTATCCTCTGCAGGAAATTAGCCATGACTTTCAGGACAGTGAGATCAGTAAATAATATGGTGCATTCAGGAAAATTTTGACATGCACTTAAACTGTGAAAAGTTGGTCTGCCACTGAAAGCTATGGATACTGATTAGAGAGGGAGCTTCTTTCAGAGTTTGGTGCCTATCACTGACTCGCAGTTTTAAGGGAATCATCATTCTGGGCTGGTCTGCAGAACCCATGCTGATTTCCACAGAGAGCCCTGAGATACACATCCTGTTCTCAGGAGCACCTGTTTCAGGGTGTCAAGAACTGCCATAAAAGCACACACACACAAAGAAGGGATGATTAAATCCAGAGGTACACTCACCTTGAGGAAGCTGCATGACCCCAGTGCTAACACCTGAGATAATGTCTCCCAGTAAGTACTCCTTCACTGGGTAATGAGGCAGCCATTTTAAAATTGGTAAGAAACTGTAAAGATGAGACTTGGCTTTCTTAGGGGAACAACTGGAATTACAAAGCAGAAAGAAAGTTAGGCACTAGCAGGGGACAAACAGGTTGCAAAAATTGTCTTTCATCCCTATACAGGAAAACAGCTCCTTTACAGGCAGGCTCAGACTCCTGATGACAGTAATTTCTGGACATGCTTAAGCACAAACAACTATGCCTTATTCACATGTTAGTGCTGTTGACAAACCTTAGGGAACTAGAGAAGAGAACAAACATCTTGTGAGGCTGGAGGTCAGTGGGAAGTAAAACTGTTCCACTCTATGCACAGTTGAGTGGTCACACAAAACCTTTTGCTGAGATCATTCCTAGTAACAATCCCCTGAGAATAACTTGCTTCCTGATAATGGTTTTCACTAATCAGAATACTTTGCATCCAGTGCTTTTTCCCATTTACTCTTTGCATGCTTTATACTTTTTTGATCATAATATTTTATATTCTTATGCTCTGAAGATGGCCAATCTATTAATTTAACCAGTACTTATCACTATCCCTACCAGTACTGACAGACCCACTTTCAGGCTATTTGAGAGCATAACCTTTCCTCCCCCGGAAAGGAAAGGCACTGAAGCCAGCAGCACTGACCCTTGGGACTCTCAGCAGAGTTATCAACCCTTTGAAACCCTGACTCATGACAAATGAACAGAGCCAGGAAATACATATCTCTATCCAGTACTGCCTTGCATCATACCTTGATTGTACTGTGGTAAGTTTAACCTTGGCTAAAAATGTAACACAGGGATTGTATGAATGCTTTTCTGTGTAGGGGAATTGCAAGAGAATTGCAGAGATTTGTTAGCACTTCTGAACTGCACAGTGAAGAAGCTTGCTGCTAAAAGTGAGAGAGTCATCCACACTTCTTCATGGTTAGCTAGATACTATCACAAAAATGAGGATTTGGATCCACTTTCTTTTAATTCAGGACAGACAAGTTTTCTGAGGTAGAGTTAAGTGTCTTTACCATTGAAGTCATTCCATAAACCAAAGCTAATCTCCAAATGTCAAACCATGTGAATAGGAATATTTTATAGAAAAGCAGTTCTGTTGTCCTGCAGAACAAGGTTTGAGAAAGAAAAGGAAAAAAACTCTGCAAAGGAAGCATGGATAAACACAAAGCTAATGAGAACTTAAATCCCCTGGTACCATGGAGCAAGAGAAGCATAGTTAAAGACATTTCACATCTAACCAGATGATACTTAGATTCCAAGGCAGTTAATTAAAAGCCAGAGAATGGCTCTATTAAGTTCTTATTAGACCAATATTTAGATTTTTACACAGCTATCACACATCTCCATTCTTCTGTGAAAGGATCACTGAAGCACAAATTTGGCCATAAGTATTTCCACATAAGAAGGACAGATACTTTTCTGGGTCTCATGAATCCATGTCACATGATCTGACTAATAATTCACATTCTATGCTGCCTATTTTCCTTCTGCACTTTGATGAAGGCACTTCAACTAATTTATCCAACATTTTCTAATATAGTTCTACAATAACATTAAAAACACATACACAGCTTCTTCCCAGTATTGCTGAATGGTCAAAGTAGAATTAGTGGTTTTATCTTTTAGGTTTCTTTGAAGAGATTACCGGCTAAGTGCATGAATCAATTAAGAATTATAATATTCCTAACCAATAAAAAACAAAGATGAGACAAAAAACCCTACCGACAAGAATGTGCAATCCTCTGCCCTAAAGTCCGAGGGGTTCTCTGTCGCCTGTGCAGCTGTCCTTGCAGGAGCTCCTGGTTGTATATTGGTCTCTGCACACAATACCCCGGGGTTTGCTCAAGACACTCTTCTTGTTCTTGAGCATGTTCCATAGCTGGTCTTACAGAGCAGCAGTGAAGGAGGAATAGTTCCACGGTCTCCACCAAAAAACCTGTTTGCAGACAAAATAAGTTTGGTTTCCTTTTTAACCTCAGGTTTGGCATTTCCTTTCAAATAATGTATTTTAACAAGCTAGAGGCAAGAACTGTGATTGCAGTCTAATTAAATAGTCTGTAACAGCAGTAAGAAAATAAATCACAGTCTTTAGTATATGCAAGCTATTAATTTATACTTCTCTTGTATAATGAAAGCTTTTGCATTATTTTCTTTGTAAATAAGAGATGAAACTAACCTGGAAGGTTGTATTCATGTTTATCTGGATTTTCCCTCAGTTTTTTAAAGACTGTAGGAGGGAGATTCCTTTATTGCTGAATTACTTCCCGCTTACTCACAAACCGACATGTCCATTTTCAAAAGACAGAACTCTGACTTGAACACCGAGAAAACCACTTCTTTCTTCCAGATTGTCAGGTGCTTCTGCATCTATCCACCTGCCTTTCTCTCTATTTCAGAAGCTTCTTTTTCCAAACAGCATCTCAAGGATACACAATTCACTACTTTCAAACAGTTATGATTTCAATGGATGTGCCACTTGCTGCTATTCTCAATCTGCACTGACTAAAACAGGAATCGGGAGACGTGCCCAGATTTAAAACTAGCCAGAAGGTTTGTAAAGATCTATTTGTCTGTCTGATTCAGTGCCACAAACATCTCAACATGTTTAAAAGACACTGCTAATTCCATTGCCCCATGTTTGCTGCTTTCAGAAATACTGGGCAAGAAACTCACTCCCAATTCTGAGCAAAGTGACAGGACTGCTATGTTGTTAGGCAGAGATGCTGGCTAGTGCCACATTTGATGACAGAACCTGAGTGCAGTGGGAAACAGAGCCGTCATTGTGAACAAGGCCGTGGGCTCAAGTCCAGCAAGTCACTTAAGCATGTGTTTGCCTTCAACCAAGGGTGCTAACCCAGGGGTGCTCTGTTTTTAGCTGTACATCAATACTTTTCTGGGAAAGGGTTACCACGCAGAAGTTAAACAAACTGCTACCTAAGCACTCAGACAAAGCTAACCATGATTGGTCCAACATTCCGATTCAGCAAATGCAGTCAGACCATCAGCAAAATATCAATATTGCTATCTGTGTCTTCACTCTGATGAAAGTGCTGGAATTTTCCACTCAGGTCCTGGTAATCTCTATCTCCCAGAACTGACACAGCCTAACATCTCTTCAGTTCTCAGTATTTCATAAGAAATACTTTCCCTACGTTGTCAGCCACAAAAGGATATTTTAACTAAAATTGTAATTTTTCATTTACTGCACACTCTAGATTGACTCCAGCTTTATTGTGTGAAATAAAAGCAATCCTTCTTGAGCAGGGAGGTTGTAATCTGTGATCCTCAGAAGTACCCTCAAGCCTCAGCCATTCTGGGATTCCATAATGGTCCCTTATGTCATTATTCACACAGAATCTATCTTCTCCAGTAATTAATTGATGTGTTCTGGCAACACTGGCCTTATCTACAAATTAAGAAGCAATTTTAATCAGTCCTAAACAGAAAATACACTCAAATCACAACAAAAACTGCAACTGCATGCAAAAGACACAGACCAAATCAGTTCAATGACTTGGTTTTGGCCAAACTTCAATAAAATGAGAATGCAATATCAATACATTTTTAGCCAAGGTTTTAAAAACACACACCCTGCCTTCTTTGTGCTACAAAGGACAGCAACACAAGACAATGCCCTGTTAACCCCAAACAATTTAGGTCCTGAATTTCCACCTTTGAGTTAGTTCAGCTTCAAGTAGATTGGTTAACATAGGGAAGAGCCACATGAGCTTGTAGTATAAATCTAGACCTGGAGAAGTCTGGAGGTTTCCACTTCTGTACACATGCTCAACTCTTCCAGGTACTATGAGCATATACAGAACAACAAAAGTTCCATCCTGCCTCTGTTTTTTATGGTAAAATAAATTATACAAATGCTGTATTTGACTAACTGAACATGGCCCAACTCTAAATCAGTTATCCAGATCATGGCAAGTGTTAGTTTGGAATACTACCAGAGGTCACAACCCAAGTTTCACCGTCACTGAAGGTTTTTAAACTGTAGATTGAATGTTTCTGATTCTGTTAGAATAAGGAAGTTACACTGCACTGAATCATGAGAACCAGCTAAAACAAAAGTAACTTGAGAGAGGATATGATAGAATCTTGTCTTTACCTTCACAGTGGACACAAGAACATGGAAAACAAATCACATGTAGTTAAAAGAGATCCAGTATCTACCTAAAACTAGTGCTGGATATATCACACTCTTTTTTTCCATGTCATTTCACCAACTTCATCTTAACAGCCCTGCATAAGCATGTTCCTTGATGGCAACCTAAACTACTACGCTGTAGATAGTACAGTAACAATTAAAGTCTTTAATATCATCCCTCTCTTTTGCAAAAGTACACAGAGAGCAAGATAGAGATACTTGTCTTTATGAGAGATGATACACATTGTCCATTGAGTAGCAAAATAGTAACGTTTCATGACTGGTTCGACTGTCTCTCCAAGTGTTTGCTGCATGACAAACTGGCAACACAGTTATCCAAGGCTCAGAAACTGAGTCTTCCTCTTCACTCTCAGAATGCTTGAGGAAGAGCAAAAGCAAGGTACTGCCCATTTTCATGAAAAGAAAGCTTACTGCTATAACTTCTGAAAATTCACAGGCCTTTATCCAGAGGAAGAGAAAGTCAATAGTGGAGAGTGGAATACTGCTCTCCAACAACCTTTGAACTTCATGGCAAGAATAAAGTTAAAAAGGTGTAAGAAACACTGTCATTAATCTTATCAGCCAGATAAGAGTTGAGTTGAAGTAGTTAAAACCTGTATGCAAAAGACTTAAGAGTTGGCAATTCTTTATCTGACTGATAAAGGCCTGTCTTATATCTTTCCTGCTATTATCAAACTGAAGGTGTTAAAGAAAAAAAAAAGTGAAGCAAACATGAACTTATAACACTATCAGTAATAAATTAGCACTTTCTCTTCCCAATCTTAGCTGATAAAGGAGGTCTGTCAAGCCATCTGCACTGATTCTTGTAGAGGACAATAATTTTTGATCCAAATCACGTGAATCAAAGTGCAACCATAAAATTTATAGGAACAGAGATTTGGCTGCTCTTCCTTGGATTCAAAATACAACTATGGGGAGAAAAAAACCAAGAAGCTGGAGACATTAAGAATGGTGTACCATATGACTCTTACAGCTTTAATAGGCACTTTTTCTCCTAACATGTGTATCTAACCTGAATGTGTCTGAACTACCTAAGGAAATGGGGGAGTCAGCAGCGAATCCATTGTCTTGCCTGTTTTACAAGGGCAAAACCCCTTTCTTCTGGAAGCTAAGCACAAATTGCTTTAAGTAGCAGAAAAGCACAGGTGGACAGTACTAGCACTGTGTGACAGTACATCCTCTGCTAGAAATTCCAAGTTTGATCATGGGCTATAAAGTCCATGAAATATTTTGTGTCTCCAAGCTTACAAATACAGGTGACTGCCATCAGCCAAAGGGCTGATGGAAATACTGTCACTCTATGTAAAACATGTTCTCCCAAATGTACCCTGAAAAGCACAGTTACTGCAAGGTCTGCTCCTACTGTCTGAAGAGGCAAGACACAAAACCAGGTGGTTTTAGGAACCACATAATGGCTCATTTCTTTCTTTTCTCTCTGGCCTCATTCCCCAGTGCCCTTCCACTTTTCACGCTCAGTGACAAGTAGAAAGTTGTTTTTCAAATAAGCACTAAGGTGTAAAATGACTGGGTGGAGTCATAAGGAATGTGTTCTAGTTTTATTGGACTGTTCTCATTCCTCCTCCACTCCTCCCATTAAATCCACTAACAACTAGATTTTTTAAACCTGAAGCCTTTATGTAAAATTTAATACATTTAGAGGTAACTTGTGAAACAAACAAAATTTTCCTTGTGTAGGTCCTAATCTAAGAAATGCACTCCAGGAGTGAACCTTTGGGGAAAAAATAAATCAAGACCTTAAAATTCTATGCAGCTTTTAGACAGGCAAAATGTCCACTTTATTAATTAGAAAGGTGAGATGATTACATAAACTGTGTTTGGTTGTGTGATAAAAGCTTCTCCACACACCTATAATGTTACTCAGAACAACAGCAGGATGGAAAACCTGGATCATACCCTGGTGGGCTACTGTCAGGGCCACCACATGAGCCATCAGCCTATCAAGAGCTCATTGCCACCAGTCTAGAGTAGTACACAAGGGTCACCTAAGGGACCCTGGAAGTCCCTGGCAGCACCCTGGGTGTGAAAAGCATCTGCCCATCTCTAAGAGTAAGAGCACTCAGAGGCAGCGAAAGGGGTCCTGGGAAGTCCTGGCCAGTCACACATGTGCACATGGGATTATCTGTACCAAAAACTGGAGTAGGGCTATGACCTTGGGAACTCATATGTCCACCTCAGCTGGGGACATTGGAATGAAGGAGCTACTAGACAGATTGTGTGACCCTGTGTGCTGGAGGGATCCACCTTGCAGATGTGTCATGTATCTCTACATGTGTACATATACTCTCATACTGGACCTCCATCCTGCTTAGCTAGAGAGCAGAGGGGATGAAGCTGTGGGTGTTGCCTCTCCAATATGTATGTCCTGCCATGTACAGGTCTAAGTAAGTTGTGCATGTGTGTTCTCTGTGTGTGTGTGCTTATGGCAAACATCTTCAGCCTCGGTACTCGTTGGATCTGGGATATGGGGCAGCAGCAGCAGCCCCATCTTCCTCAGGCTGTTGAATTCAGCATGATATATTTTCCTCTAATGAACCTATCTTAGCCACTGAACACAGCTTAATAATAACATTGAGCATAAAGATTCTTCTCTCAAAATGGTAACAAATAAGACATATATATCTTTTAAAATAATATGATTATGTCACTGGTAAGAGATAATTTATATTTCATGCTCCTTGCCAAAAAATACCTAAGTCCCCAAAGTTTACTCCATGGACGAATGAATTCATTAGTGTCTTAGGCGTATCTCTTACCAACCAGCAATCTTATGCTTGTTTTCATCCACAGAATGTTTTAGGACTTGTTATAATCATTAAGCTGTTTAATCCATTCCACATAAGACAAACAACTGGAGCACTTTGAGCAGCAGAACACTAGTCTCCTTCCCTCTGAGACACAGATAAGAGATGGCTTCTGTTTCCTGTGTAAACGCATTGATGACCATGAGAACCCATGGCAATATGATCATTCTTATTTCTGCTTTTTGCAACTCCAGTGACCTTGGATTCTAGTCTGCCATCCTCTTCCCTTTGCCAAAAGCAGTTGCTAGTGACAGTGAAATCAGTAAGTTAATCAGAATGGTAGCATGGCTGATGACCCCTTTATAGTGCTTTGTTAATCCAACTGATAAGGATGTACACTACTTCAGAGACAGGTAATCATTAGCCAGCTTCACTTACAGAGGAAAACCACTGCCAAAAACTTTGGTGGAGCAGTTTTCTTCATAAAGCTCCAGTTGGTCGAGGAGATAACATAAATCAAGATCATGAATACACACCAAGCTAAGCCAGAATAATTTCTTTACTTCTTGTGATCTCAGTGGACCTCCAGCAACTGGTTCATTTTTTTCAGGCAAAGTGGAACGTGCAGACAGCAAGCGTCTGTGCAGAAAGAAATTACTTCATTCTGTGATACACTTCCTTCTGCAGAGAAGCCACCAAAAGAATTCTCCCCTATCTTCTTCATCAACTCTTTACACACATCACTACCTTCTCAAGTGCTGCATCAAGTTAAAAATAAACAACAAAAAATAGAAGGTTGTTATTTATAACCAAAATCATTTCAGTCATCATGTTTACAGTGGAAACCTCTCAAGTCGGAAAACTTGGATAGTAAAACAGTGTGGTCAGAGGAAGAAATGACTGGGGTGCAGAGAGGGAAGAAGAGAGGGTTTAGAATGGGATTAAAATTTATATTCCAATTTCACTGCTGAAAACGTGGCATAAAGTAACTACCATTACTTGAGTAACATGAGGTTTTGAAAAGTCTCCAAGGATCCTCTACAAGGCTCTCTTTCTAACACGTTCTGAAAGGATCTGTTCCCCTGTAAAACAGGCTACAGCCACTATCATGCTTGAGAAATTCCTGAAGAACTGATGTTTCTGAAAGGCAACACAGAACTTCAGCACAGGGCAGCCACTCCTTGGGAAAGCAGTATGACTAACTATTTCTCAAAACAGCAACTCTCCTCCTGATAGTTCTGAGAACTTCCCTATCCATGTTAGGATCTGCAAACATTTCCTTCTTGGAAGCTACTTCATAACACACATTTTCTGTGGGTTTTTTCTGCACTAGGTATGAACCAAATCCTACATGAGCAGTAAGCAGAACATGACATATGATCCTGTCCCCATTTATGCAACTGTTGCTTGGTGAAGATGTTATCTAAATAATAGCATTCTCCTGTCTCTTATGCACTTGAGTGTTGCTTCATGATCTGAAGGTGAATGCCAGACAGTGGGAATAACCTTCCTCAACATTTTGATGCCAAGATTACACCTGAAGGCCATGAGTGCACAGCAAACACAGGCCAACACTGCTTTTGCTTGAAATATTTTAAAATGCACTGTAAGCAAAGAACATGTAAAGAAGTTTCTCAAATAAGTATTTCACAGCAAACCCCTGCTTTATTTGCAGCTCACCTTATGGCTTCATATTTTTTCTGTGGCTGATGAAATTTAAATGTGAGACAGCCCCATGTCTGCTCTTAACTGCACAAACAAAAAGATCAGCCCTCATGGAGCTGAAAATTTCTCAAACTAACCCTCTAAGTTTGGCAGAACAACCCTGCATGAATGGATTCCTGCAACAGCTACACTAGAACAGGGTGTCTTAATGAAGGAACTGGAAGAGCAAGAAGGCTATCTGGGCTGAGGATCATCAAATGAAATGAAGAAAGGTTCTTGCAAGAAGAAATCATCAGAAAATTACTCAGTGAACCTTTCTTTCCTTCTCAGGAACACATATGCAAAAGAAACAAATGTCACCAGAAAACAGGGGGGGAAAAAAAAAAATCAGACTTACAACTGTAGTGTACCAACTGTAGCTAGTACACTACCAACTGTAGTTAGTTAGACTCAGGTCACCTGTTCAGCTATATGGACTTAAATGAAGCACCAAAACCAGATCATATAAACTGATTTTAAGCATGAAACTGGCAAAGAAATAAAACTGGAATCCTATAATGTGGAACTGAAAACAAGCAGGCAAGTACAGTGCAAAATTCCAAAAAGAAAAATGCAATGAACCTAAGACAGTAGATAATGAAACAGTAAACCTGAAAGAAATTGGAAGGGCTTAGAAGACAATGTTATGTCAAAACTCTGAAGCTGAGGCAGGATCCTGATAAAGCAGGATATGTAGGATTAGATGCTGAAGTGATAAATGAACTCAGGTATAGCTTTCTCTGGAAAAGGACTTGAACCATGTTATGCTATAAAATCAAGGTAGCAGCAGCAAAACTTCTGTATTTAGAGAAGACATTACAGTTGCCTGTACCTGTGAAATATCTGTAGTTTTGTTCCTGATGTGACTCTTCAAATTTGCCTGAGCTTAGCAGAGTTGTGTGAGAACAAAACCAGGCAGCTCCCTGTGGGCACCTCTGAGTAGCAATCCAAGTGTTCTTCTGCATGGGGCACGGCTTTTTAAATTTTATTCCACGAAAACCAGGCAGAAATTTTGTAATCCTTAATCAGTTCAATCCTTAACTGAGCTTAATTGATCTGTCCCTACTAGACTGAACTTCAACAAGGATGTTTCAAACAACAGACACAGCAATCTTTGATTTGGATAGGAAAATTCAGTCTGTGCCTCAGAATGGTGGAAGGGGCCTTCAAGACCACCAGGTTCTAGTCCCCTGTTATGGGTAGGGACATCTTCCACTAGACAAGGTTGCTCAAAGCCCCATCCAACATGGGATGAGAGGCTTTCTGAGGAGTTCTCAAATCTCAGCCCTGCTTCAGAACCTAATTTCCATAAAATAAATTAAAAGGAGCAATTTGATCTTTGCTTTAGCCCAGCCTGTGTGTCAGAATCTCATATTTTCAATTAAAAGATTAACATCTATTAATTAGCTAAAACACACCCTCCCCAATAACCTCAACAATATAAGAACACAAACAGAACTGGATGTACAAAATAGTATGCAACAGTCAAAGCAGAGCAGTAAAACTTGATCCCCTGCCTGGGCAAAACCAGTAAGTTTTCAAAGAAGGCTGGAGAAAAAAAAGATTCTACCCAGGCAGTAAAAATACAGGTTGTAAAGAACCTCCCAGGAAGGCAATCACACTATTGTTTGTCACATGGAAGGTTTTTCCCAGCTTGCTACTGCAAAAAATAAAATAAATAGCTAATGCAACATTTTGAGATGAGTAGTCCAAGATCCTGACAGGCCAGTGGTTCATATATGTACTCTTATAATCATAAATAAAAATCTAAATCCTATCAATGCAACTGACTTGCAAAATCCTATCACTCAACTGCCTGTACAAATTTGCAGCCATATCTTCAAAGCCATGGAAATACTTGACAGTGCCTGTTTGTGTATAGCTTTCCCATTACCTGGGCACACAGTAAATAACAACAAGACCTGCACTTTGCTGCTGCTTATACTTCTAAAGAGGAAAAAGCTATAGATAACTGGTTAGAAAATTACAGCAATGGCAGGTCTTGTAGCCATGTGAAGAATTATTATCAAGAAGGACTATCAAGAAATACTGTCTAGAAGGACAACATTCTGCTGACTAATAGATCTAAGGAAATAAACATCTGAATAATGGTGGTGTTTAATTCATTAAAATTAACTGGCTAATTAGAGCTTGAGAGTTTCAGATTCAGCATGGTTTTCCTGTGCTAGAAGTTACAGGCTATGAAACAATCCAATAGAAAAAAAAACCAGAAAAGAAAGCTTTAGAAAACCAGATCTTACAGAAAAAGACATCAGCAACAAAATAGAAGAAAAAATAGCAGCGAGCAGTTCATTGGGCAGAGACCAAGAGAGGAAGAGGAGCTCAAAGGACTGTGCTTTTCTAGGAACTCAGTGGACAGCTGCAATTCAAATTAATAGTAGTTCAAGATAATACTGGTCTGTCTATACTATAACAGTCAAAGCAGATAAACATACATTCAGTTCTTCTTTCTTAAGTTATTAGCAAAAGAGCAACAGTGTGACAGCCATGTGCTAAATCTGTGCCTGTTTTCCATGATTTTAGCATCACACTAAATAATAACATCTTTCTATGTGGTTTTGGAATATTTAAGTTCTAAAAACATTGAATTTTTGGGACAGACTATTATAACCATGAAAAACTATGTGCTGAAGATATGATTTGAACCACAGTAATGGACTAGAAGTTCCAAACAAAAGGCAAGATGCAATGGCTGTTCAGTGCTCCAACTTGTTAGATCTGATGGGTGAATCCAGCAGAGCATTTTAGTAAGTATTCAGCTTAGAAAACAGGGCTCAGTTTATGCCAGAGGCTAAAAACATCACAATTTCCTAGGCCTTTCACCTAGATCATGCTCAATTATCTGTACTTTTTAAAATTACGTCAGCCTTGAAGCAAACTGCTACCCTGCACACAGAGTTTGTACAGTATGAGCAATAAAAGCACATCAGCTCTGGACAAAATACTGTTCTAAAATTTAGTTTAGAACTCAAACATGGATGCAGCAGCAGGCTTGCTTCTTACTGGATTTAGAGCTTTCCTTCACTGAAATCTGATTCTGAATATAACTCAATATTGCTCCAACTCCCCCATAAATATACCTCTAAATGCAATGAAGCTTTTAGAATGAGACTGATGAGTTAAATACCCTCAAGTCTATACAAGGGAGTAAATGCTATTGCAAATGAATATGCTTCATCAGCTACCAACAGCAGCTCTACATGTCTGAAACTCCATTCTCTTCCTATACCTTTTCCACACTACATTTCAGAGATGTTTCACAATACAGTGCAAGACTATTAACAAAACACTTCAGTTTGGAAATACTGCTAAATCCAGAACTGAAACATCTGTCATGTCTTAGGAAGGCTTAGGACTGTCAGGAACCAGGAGTTTCAAGGTGTGATTACTGTCCCTTGAGGAAGGCAAAAGGTGATCCTCACAGAGTTAGTTCAGTGCAAGCCACCTGCACGTGCTTGCTTCTGAAACATCAAATTACCTTAGTTTTTCTGTTTCTACAGCTGCAGTAAAGTAGCATCCTACTCATGAAAGTTCTGTAATATAAATCAAGACGCCTGTTAACCCAAAATACCTGTTACTGCACATTTAGTAAGAGACATTTTAAAAGTTTGTTTGCAGATTTTGGGAAAACTTCAGCCAAAATATTCTGTGCCCAGACCCTTGTTGTCAGTCATCAACATAAAAACCAATGCTGTACAATTATATTACTGGGATAGATATGAAGAATTATGAATGCATATTCTGCTGATTCATCAGCAGAAATAATGGCAGCATTCTAATGTTTTTTCTTTTCCTTACTACTGGACTATCCCTAAATGCCTGCTGCAATAGCCACTTGGGTCCTCTGAAATTTCGAAGCATCCCAAAACCAGCTTTCAACCATATTTCAATCATCAGACAATCAGAAATTTTGCAATAGCAGCATGGGCAAGAGCGCAGCAAATTTAAGCCTACTTACTTTTCTGGCTGGCTTTTCCTAGTTGCTTTCACTGATCCCTTGTAAGGAGTTCAAAATGTTCCCACAGTTCCTGAAGCTGAAAAATACTGACATAGGAAAGGCAAAAATCTTCTTTGCCTGAAAAGTGGAAGGGCATGAAGGGGTTGGGGGGGAAATAGTTTAATCGAGGTTTTTGGAAAGGTTTTGAAGATCTTTGGGTTAAAGTTAGTACTGAAGCGCAGAGCAGGTAGTTTTTGTTGTTCCAAGACTTCTTGGGAGAGTCGCTCCGACCTAAACTGACAGCCCGCAGCTTACAATCGGAGGGGTGCAGCCACAACACGAGGAAATGACTGATCTCACCCTCCCTCTGGTTTCCCCTTGGGTGCTGCGCGTGTTTTACAGCACCGAGCAGGGCGGGTGCCCCTGGGCGCTGCTGCCCCCGGATCGCGGTTGCCCCCGGACCGCGGCTGCCGCACGCGGGGCTCCGGCCGCTCCGCCGGGGCCGGCGGGGAGCGAAGGGAGCGGGGGCGGCACGGAGCGAGACCCGCAGGCTACCCCCGGCCCGGGGTGACCGAGCGGGAACCACAGGCGTGCGGACAGCCCGACCCCAACCGACGCTCTTCGCGGGGAGGCTCGCTCCCCTCACGGGAGATCCGCTCAAGGGGGGCACCCCCTCCGCCACTGACCCCGCGCTCACCCCCGCCCGGCCGGCCGCGCTCCGCTCACCGCCCTCCGCCTTCCTCCAGCCCGGCAGCCGCCGCCGCCGCTCGCTCCAAGGTGAGGAGCACAGGGGCCGCCAGCCCCCGCCCGCCCACGCCCCCTCCCGCCCCGCGACCGCGGGCACGCCTGGGACTCGTAGTCCCCCCGCAGCCCCGGCCAGGCGCGTCCCCGCCGCGGCCTACGAGTCCCAGGATGCCGCGGGGCCGAGCGCGCCCCCGGCGGCGCGGCCTGCGCGGGTGCGTTCGCTCGGAGAGGATAACGGAGTCCTGGAACCCTGGGGTGAGCAGGGCTGGAAGAGTCCTTTAACATCCCCGAGTCCAACTGTCAACCCAGCCCTGTCCCTGTAACCCCGAAACCACATCACCCAGCGCCGGATCCTGACGGCTCTCGAACCCCTCCAGGGACGGTGACTCCACCTCCCTCGGCGATCTGTTCCCGTGTCTGACCAGCCGAACTGCTCAAATTTTTCCAAATATCTGTCTGGGTGTGGTTTTCATTTCTTTAGGGGCGCAAAGAATACGTAGGTATGAATTTCATTGTGAATATGCAGGAATTAGTAGTTAAATGCCTTCACAGCTCTCATCTTTGAGTCCTTGGTTTATCATGTTTTCTGTCATAATGATAGCTCTCTCTTGCCCAAGACAAAAATGTTTTCCCACCTCCCAGATTCGGGTTTGTATGCAGAGTTTGTAGAAGTTTTTTTTTTTTTCCAACTTTGAAACTCTTATGCACTAAGAGCATGAAAAAATTTGTGAAACTGATGTCTACAGGACAGTATTATTTGAAAATCTTAAAACGATTCCTTGACATGGTAGCCCTTGTAAGAATGTAAGAGTAACTTAAATAAAATTAAAATGAATTCAAGGTGAAATACAGCGCTTTAAATTTCAGTATTGTAAAACTGAGAAATTTCAAGGTCAAAACATTTCTAAAGTTCCCTTTAAACATGAGGTTTGTTTACTCAAAACAGGCTGTAAAAGAAAGGCATTTAGTTGGAAAATTTCAGTGACGGATAATGCCACATACATCAGACTTCATTTGGACTGATGTTGGATGCCATTTTTATACAGAACTGGGTAAGTGGAGATGCTTTGGGTAAGGCATGTTTGTTGATTCAATTTATTATCCAAAAAGCTAATTCTTTCCTGAACTTGGGAATCTGTAGCCTGTGTTAGAATGCAGGTGTAATTCACTTATGAGGGTGTGGCCTGGCAGTGAAATTCTGAGTTGCTTTGTTGCCAGTAAAACATACATTGCAGTAAAGTACCACAGGAAGACCTGCACAAAGAGAAAGGAGAAGAGAAAGCCTCAAACAGAGATTAGCAGATTTCCTGCTAGAAAAGTCCCCCCAGGTATAAAGCATCTCGAATGTTCCAGTAATCCTGAGGATCATGTTACACTAATTGTGTCAATGGTTGCATTTAAATACAAGCTGGTTTTAATTTCTTGTGTGCATTTTAGTGTGATGCACTCAAAGGTTAATAGCTATTTTTATTGCTTCTTTTCAGCATTGTGTAAAATGGTAAAAGATGCTGTGGTTCTTCCACTCTGGGACGAGGACAGGGATTAATAAAGTGCTAAACTCAGTAGCAGCAAGATAAAAAGAGGATTTTTGGCCAAAACAACAATAGGGAGGGAAAGTTAGTACAGAATAAACAATATAGACAATTGAGGAGAGTAAAAACATTTGTGTGGAGGATAATTGTGGAATGTTAGTTAAGGGTGCACCCACACCACTGGAGCTGTGTGATGACAGAGGACTCTGTGTGAGCTTTGGGGGCTCAGCTGGCTCCCAGGGGATGGTTCCCACTGCTCTTCAGCAGCATAAGGAAGGCTGTCAAATGCTGTCTAAGGCCAGATCCAGCACTCACAGCTGCCTGGAGTGGAGCTCCAGCTGTTGGGCTGGTTATTTCTCAACTTCCTCCAAGAGCCACTGATGGTGGGTATGGGCAGGGGAGGTAGCTGAGGGCCTGGCAGGGCAGACTTCTGACACTTCCCACTGGGTCATTGGCATACACTTTCCATATGGAACGTCCCAAATGGATCAGAGGGGCTCCATCAACTGGCTCACTCCCCATCACACCCTAACTACCCTCATGTATCTTCTGAGAATGAGACAACTTCCTAAGGCAGAAAAATCCCTGTATATATTTGGAGTCTTAGACAGGTGCTAGGACAGGTCAAACCAGAATTAATAAAGCTGAGGTGGACATTTCCATACAAAGTGAAACACATTTGATGTACAGGATTTTTCCCACTGATTTCAGTGGCAGTAGGCTTGGCTCTCAAACTGCTGCTGTTAATTAGTTGCTACCCACATCCTATGCAGACACATAACTCATGTCAAGCTTTTCATTGTCCATAATAACACAATTGTTCTAGCAGAGGCCTAAACATCGGGACATTTTCCTTTTTTTGCACTGAAGTTCCATGAAAATGGTTGAACTCATATAATTTAAAATTTCCCCTGAGAAGGGTGTGATTTAAAAACAGTGAGTGAGCTGGGTGTCCAGTTGTGACTATAAACCTGTTTATAGATGCTTTGCATGTGCTGTTTCTAGCCCACCTGGAGCTGTAGGGTATCAGCAGAGGGCTGTGTGTATGCACATGATCAGTATGCAGGGAAAGAGGGTCCTGGGGATATCAGCCAGCTTCATGGTATCAGCAAAATCATTCTAATGCAGAAGTGGCCCTCAAACCCGTGACTACACAAGATTCCCTAAGTTCTGCCTTTGGTCCAGATGCCATCAGGGAAACAGCTGGGCCTTCTGACATTGCTTTTTTGCCACTAACTTGCACAAACCTCCCCTGAGTAGCAGAGCTCAAAAGCACAAACACATTATCTTCTTTTTGAAAAGAAGTGCAAGAAATTTGTTTGTCTATAAACCTAGCATTTATCATCATCCTCCAGTATGGTAATCTTCCATTCCTGGAACAGCATTTTTACTTGGCCTCGCCTTGCTGCGTGCCAGCTAAAAGTCTCCCCATCAGGTTCTGTTGTAATTAGCCACACAGGAACTAAGTCTTTAGGCTTACTGCCAGCTCAGTCCCTTTAGCTGAACCAGGAATAGCATGGGGAAGAAAAGGCAACAGTCAGAAAACATCAGCAACAGAGAACACTGGACAATCAATCCACGTCACCTGTACAATGCTTGAATGCTCATACCTCATGGTCTTTTTTCCCAGCAACAGAACCACCACCTGTGGTGGATGCTTTGTCTGCTCCTTCACAGAAGCCCTGCAAGTGGTTGCATGGCCTCAGCTGCTCTGGATTGCTAACAGCCCTAATCAGCTCTTTAGGGCCATGCTGAACATAGGCAAGCCCTTTTGCTGGCCTTGTTCCATTCTGAGGCTCCCTAGCCAGCTCAGGGTAGCTCCCTTCTGCAGCTGGCTTGTTCCTGTTCCTCCTGTGTTGAGTCACTAGTTAAACCTCACTACAGAGCTGATCTGAGTGGGGTTTATCTGGGGCCTCACACTGGCTTCCTGCTTTGATAATAACCAATCCCGTTGACTAGTAGTAGATAAATGATGAGGTGATGCTGTGGTAGCCTTTCCACCCAATAACATTTGCCCTGAAGGGTTAGTAAGTAAATAAAACATAGAACCATGTTTATGGATGTTGTCATATCTCTTTCCAAATGTTTTCCTTTTTAGACTAAACAACTCTCTCTACTTGGAAGCTCATGGGTTCAAGAGTTTTGTTTCTGCAAGTACTTTGCAATCTCTCTATCTTGTTTATATCTGCATTTAAGTGAAGGGCTCAACAGCTGCCAATTGCTGTCTACTTTACCAGCACTGGCAGTTGTATTTATATTTATTGTGTTTTATCATAAACACTTCCCCTGATGCAATGCAAAATGGCATTTTTAAAAACTGCTTTATGCTGTTGATTCTACTTCTATAGTTTTGTTGGCTAGTCTGGTATTTACCCAATTTGTGTGCTGGTACCTTGTTCTTTGACAGTGTCTCGTCCTTGAGGGTATTTAATTACTACCCTTTTCTGTATATTGTCAAGTTCAAGCAAAGCTGGATTTGGTCCTTCAAAAATATTGGTGCTCTGCACATTTCCTCCCATTAAGAAAATGTTATCACCTTTGGATGAGGCAAGCTTGAGAGAAAAACATTTAGGCAAAATTATGAGAGCTTCAGGTTTTGTTTATTTCAGGAAATCCAGTGGGTCAGAGTTTCATTTTTCTGTACTTTTGTTTCATTTCTCTTATGTTCTCCTTATTCTACTGGAGCATGGCTTAGTCAGCTGATGGGAGAAATGAGGAAGACTATAAGGCATACGAAAAGTACTAAAAATCAGTTTTCATAGTTATGTCTGTGAAAGTTTTACACCAGTATATAAGCTTATAAGTACATTTTATAGCATATTTATTGCCATTGATTATCCTTTGTGCCACCCTTGCTATTTTAACAACTGCTTAATGTCAGATGACTCATTGCTTTCAGCCATATGGGAGGAAAAATAAAAAAAACCACATAGGTATATCATATGTGTATGCTATGTAGGGTGTTGTAGGACTGGAGAAAATCTAAGGAAGAACTTCCTGGAGTCTGGAAATGGCAGATGATATTATCACTAGGGAATCTTCCAGTGAGGAAGGGAAAAGCCAGTGCAGAGGTTGTGGTGAGTTTGGGTAAAGTGCTTTGTGGTATTCCTCTGTGGTTGTGATTGCATGCATTATTCAAAGGAAATAAATACAACCGTGAAAAGCAGCTTCTCTGGCTATGCTGATCTCTTGCCTGAAAAGTCAGGCAAAGTGCCTCATTGTATCTAAATCTTTAAAATAAATTAATTTTCTTGAAGCACATTAGCTGCACATGCATTTTAGATTAAACTGTCACCCTGCTATTGACATATTAAAGCAAATAAAGTTATCTTAAAAATAGGAATGTTTAGATCTTGTGGTTTTGTTTGTTCAATGGGCAAAAATCTTACTACAATATTTTAAAATCGCTTGCCCAAACATTAAATTGTTATATCCTTATTACCCTTATGTTTTGTCTTCCTGCTGCTTCTCTGAATAGAACCATTATCATTTTTCAGGAATTGAAAGTACACAAAGCACTCCAGACCAGTACAGTGAGTTTGCAGGAGGCTGGACTGTTGCAGCAAGTTCTCAGATCATCCAAAGGTCTGTCATAATTTTGATCCAGCCAAGGAGTTGATTAGTTGGTCACTGAACAACTTCTTTTTCCTTTTTTTCCTGCACTGCTCAGGTATCTGTGGTCAAAAACCTCCTACAAATTAAACACATGGTTCAGCTGAACATGGATCATCATTCTGGTTCAGACAGATAGTGCCAGAAGCAGATGTGCAAGATGTAAGAGCACAGCAGGTATATGTGATAGTTCTCTCTGATGAAGAGAAGCTCTGGTAGTGGGGATTGTTTAGCCTGAAGAAAAGAAAGCCCAGGCAGGACCTTATTATCTTTACAACTACTTGAAAGAAGGCTGTGGTGAGGTGGGCAGCAGTCTCTTCTCAAGTAGCAAAGTATAGGACAAGAGGAAATGGCCTCAGGTTGCACCAGGTGAGGTTTAGATTGGATATAATAAAAAGGTTCTTCACGAAAAGTGTTGTCAGGCATGGCACAGGCTGCCCAGAGAAGTGGCTGAGTCACCATCCCTGGAGGTATTAGAAGGATGTGTAGATGTGGTGCTTAGGGACATGGTTTAGTGGTGGGCTTGGCAGTGCTGGGTTAACAGTTGGACTTCATGGTAAAGGTCTTTTCCAACCTTAATGGTTCATATGATTCTAAGAATTGCCAGCTTGGTCTGTTTGGAACAAGACTCCTTATGTGTCACACTCTTGTCCTCAGAGCTTGGAAACAGTGGTTTACATTTTTTGGTTTGCAGATAAAGCAAGAGTGCATATTGCTCTGTGGTCGTGTTTCATTCATTGTGCCAGGACCTGTTCCAAGGACTGTGTTATGCCCATAGGTGGGATGGGGAGATCTCTTAGTTTGTGGTACTTGCAAACTGCTGTTAAGTGTGATGTGCTAAATATTAAAAATAACATTAATGTTTCCTTTAGAATCTAGGTATTTAGTGGAAGAATTTGGTTTATGATTTCATGTAAAGCCCACGTGGCTTGAAAAGTCTAACATCAAAATTCTTTGTTGACATTATCTTTATTGAAGCATGGATCTTTAGCTTGGTTCACCATAAAGTGAAGCATTTGATTTATGATAATAGACAGTTCAGGGCTGTAGGGGCATTATAACGTTGCTGGTGTAGATACAACTTTATCAGAAGATACAAACATGACCCGCAATAGAAACAAACACCAAAGAGAACACAATGAAACATTCACTGCTTACAAATCACTTCATCACTACAGACACCA
Organism: Haemorhous mexicanus; assembly: GCF_027477595.1. Lineage (NCBI taxonomy): Eukaryota > Metazoa > Chordata > Aves > Passeriformes > Fringillidae > Haemorhous > Haemorhous mexicanus. The sequence continues at coordinate 63,669,227 of NC_082345.1, read as the reverse complement.
AATGGCAGTTACTGTAAGTAAATCAGTTTCAGAGAACTGACTACATTTAGACAGGGAATTGGGAATTTCTGTTTGGGGCTTAATCCACAAATCCTTAGTAGAAAAAAGTTTAATGTCAAGCATTCTTTTTTTTATCCACAAAACAATGCTAACCAACAGACATATCAAAGAATAAGACCGAAGGATATCAACGCCTTTACAACTACTCTTGCAATTATCTTCTGGATTAGGTACTTAGATGATTTTTTAAAATACATTTTGTAAGAAGGTAAATAGCCCAAAAATCAGCAGCAAAAATATTACAACAACAAAACAAGTAAATACAGTGCCAATGTGTCATGTTGGAGAAGAGAATACGAAGAGGACAAACAATGATAACTTAATCATATAAAATGACACAGAGCTGAAATACAGTGCACTTAAATAACTATGTGACAAAGAATGTTAAATTCTGTACTTAGTATGTAGGTTTTTATAAACATAAAATCTGAAAAGTCTTTGTGCTTAAACTTTTTTTCCTGTTAAACAAAATTAGTTGCTTACTTCCAATACTGCCACTGTAACAGATATTACAACAGATCACAATTTTCACAGACACATCAACATTAAAACATTTACCTATGAGAAAATAAGTCACTTCTCATTAGTTCACAGTGCGAAAAAGTGGTGTATACTCTGTCTTGAAAAAGGCTTTCAGTTATTCATCAAGCCAGTTGCAGAAAAGTCCTGATACCAGATGCAGTGCTAGATTTAAAGAATGGAAAGCAACACATCACATGTTGGGAGGAAAAGAAAAATAAATTTCTCGTTTCTTCATGGATATCGTCTAAGTGACCTTCGTCTTCTGTTGTAGAAATGCCTGAGCCCATGTTGCCGTGAAAAATTCATCATGTAATTTTGTTTGCGAGTGCTGTCAAAGGGTAAAAGAAAAGAATAGTGTCAGTTTCTTTTATATGTAAATTCTTTTCTAGCAGTGAGCTAGTGGGACTGATTCTTCTTTGTCCTTGCAGGACTTTTCAAGTCTGTGCAAACTGGTGTGAAGCACTCCCTTTGTTTCACTGCAAAGGTACAAGGCAATTGAGAATCTGTCCCACTTGGCTTTCATTTACAGTAAATTATCTTAGGGAAAGGTTAAGAGCTTTCAGCTAATGAAAACTGGTGCTGCCTAGGGCCAGATTCACTAAAACTTCATAACATTTCTCTATGGGGGTTTTATACTCCAGTTATCCTTCTGTCTTTGATCATTAACTGCTTTATCGTGAGAACAGAGGAAAAGCTTTATCTTCTTCTTTTACCTTATAGAAAGTGAAGTACAACACTTTTATTCAGGTTAATATTTCCTTCCCCTATGCACCCTCTTCCAAAATGAAAGGAAGGTCTGGGAAATAAGTGTCATCATATCTGGCAGGAGATCAAGCAAGAGCGCCCAACTGCAGCTGAATTTAAGAAGGCACACTTGTTTGGAAGACCTGCCTGGAGTACAAGGCCCATCCCACCTTGTAGGTTTCTACTTCTCCCACTGAGGGAAGAAGGAACCATGAGAGGGCAGATCTGTGAAGACCTGCAGTCAACAAATCTCCCATTTGTGGCTTCAAGGAATGTTTTCACTAGTGAGTTTTGTCTGTGAGTAAGAAGTGAATACTCATAATGTAGTAAGTCATCTTTCCTCTCTAGTGTATAAGCTTATTTTTAGTGAATATGGCCCTTAGGAAAAAGGAGTATGCTATGCTTGTATGCTTTGCAAAATACCTGGTTTTCCACAACCAAAACCAACCTTTCCTGTAGTATGCTAAATTAACCTAAAAAAATGTGTCTAACAAAATTATGCCCTTTTCATGAGATAATCTTGAACACAATTGACTAAATTAATTAATAGTTGTCATGTCAAAATCTAGATTATATACCTCTAAGTAAATTCAAGTCATTTCCTGACTAGTTTTCCAAGGCTTTGCAATTTTTAATTTTTTTTTTACCCCGCTGGAATGTACATACAAGAATGAAATAAAGATCAGCTCCTGGTGACAGTGAAAGAAAACAGATGTACACTTGGCACAACTTTTGGCACTGTCACGGTAAGGTAGAGCTCTAGATCATCTGGCAATGGAGGGAGGGATTGATGTTGACTTATTCAAGTAAAAAGGAAAGGTCTGTGCTGATTTGTAAGTTTTGTGTGAAGGATTGATAGTGGTGAGTTTATGTAACTTCAAAGCACTTGGTAGCTCAAGTACAAAGCAGGACTGAACATGAGTTTTCATTCTGGTCCTTAAGTCATCAGGCTGGAAGCTCCCCCTGCCTCCAATGCCAGCTGTCTCACTGATGAAGGCAGGAGGGAAATAATGACCCCAAACCTGCTCCTGAGATTGGCTGCCATGGGTCATGCATGAAGCTTGAAGAAGTTCTTAATTTTCCCTTCCCTTTAATTCCCATTGCCTGGAAAGTGGGTGGTTCCTCAGACACAGGGCCTTCATGGCCACATCACAGCTCTCAGGAGAGCATCCTAAGCATGAGGTGAGGATAGAGCACCTATCTGCTGGGAAAAGGCTGCTCTGCAGCCAAAACACAGCAGATGGGCCTGGGAGAAAGCCCAGCTCTGAGCAGCTTTGCTCTTTGCTCTGGGTACATGGGGCCAAACACAGCCTGCCAAAGTGTTTGGCTGAAAAAATTGCCATTTCTGGACCTGGTTAAATTTAGGAGTGAGCTTGGTTTTGCTAGCCTCAGCTTGGACAACACTTGGACAGATGGGGCACATGCTGAGCTGCAGTCCTTGTCCCAGGAGCCTTTTCTGAGCCTGTGTCCAGCAACGGCTCAGCAGAGATGTTCAGGACTTGTTTTGGACATTGCTATGAGCACCTGGCCTCTATTTCACTTCAAATGACCAACCATTTTGTATCTGGCCTTAAAGGGATGGTAAAGATGTTTAAAACAATGAACAAAGAAAAAAAAGGAAAAGAAAAAAATTGAAAAAAGGAACAAAGAAGTGCTTACCTAGTAATGTAGAAGGAATTTACTTATTTTTTTTAATGTATGTAATTTTGTTCCATTGGAAGATGATCAAGGTGTTAGAAAGAAGCATGTATTTATGTCTTACACTGAACACCATAGCAGTACAGTATGTGAAAAATAAGAGAAGTCTAAATTCTCAGGAACTCAATGTGGTTTTTTTAACTTGCATTAATGTAGTTCAACCTTGTCCTCAGTGACATGAGACAGACTTTCCAGCTACTGGTTAGATGCCACAGAAGAACCTTGATGCCTGCTGTAGAAATACTGTGATTTTCACTCTTTCCATGGGTAAATATGTATACCCTATGCATTACAGTATTATATCATATTGCACCACAAAATCAGAGTAGGTGTGGTTTTCAGAATCAGTGGCAACTTGAAGACAGCTTTGTCAGTGTGTAATGGACTGGTCAGCACCTGCTGAGCTTTTTGTCTTTTCTGTGCATTCACTGAACCATCAGTCAGTCAGTCAGAGAAGTTCAGATCCAAAGTAATTATCTGTGTATTACTGATGGAGCACAAAGCAAACAAAAACAATTAGCAGGAGTGACTGCTGTATAGTCTGACAGTTTTGAGTGAACTACTAAAAAATAACCAGTAGATAATACTGTTTAAATTTATGTAGGAAACCCTAAAAAATGTTCCAATGAAGTACCTGGAGTTGTGCTAGTTGGATGAAAGCAATATGTAGCCAATGCAGAAAAGCAAAAACAAAACTATTTAGGGTGTGTTCAAAAAAATACCTACAATAAAGCAATTTATGAGAAGGAGTCTCTCTGGACTAAAGTCTCTTTAGTGTTTAGTAGAGCATTATGTTTATTGCATGTTTCCTAAACTACAATTTGAATTACAAGGCTGCAATTTAAAGTTTATAAAAATGGAACAAAGCCAAACTGAGTGAAAAATATGCAGTCCATAACCCCAGTAAATACGAATGTGTTTCCTTATTTGTGTGTTTTTAATTGATGGGGCACAAAACAGGAACAAAATAGAAACAAAAATATTTGAATAACAAAATTAAACATGAAAAAAGCCTTAGAACACAGCAAAGGTATGTCCCTCAAGACTAGGTTTGGAATAAATTTTGATGGAGAATTACAAATGCTTTGTTAGGCAGGTACTGTAATGGAAAAATTCACGTGCTCTGACTGAGGGCTCATATCAATGGCAAATATTCTTTGGCTTTGGTGGAGTCAACACTTGAACCCTGAGCTCAGTAGCTTTACTGGTTAGTGGTATTCACTAACTGCAGGAGCACAAAGCAGCTGGGTTACATGAAATGAAAGCACTGCCTGGGGACACTGGTTCTGTGTCCAGGGGGCAGGTTTGGCCATGGCACCGTGCAGACTGACTGACATACACTTCCTGACTGTGGCTGCATCTCTGTGGTCATTTATTACAGAAAAAAGTGGGAATTGCCCCTTGGCTGCTCATACAATGCTCTGGGGGTCCTCCATTGGTAGGTCTCACTGTACCCTATCTGAAGCAGACAGAGAAGTCTCATTACAGCCTTGGTAAAATTCCCACTGCACATCATTCCCACTGGCACAATCTACTGAACAATTTCTGCTAAGTTTAACTTCCCCCAATGCTCACTGAGGAAGCAGTGCAGGATCAGGGCCCTCAGGAGCTATGTGGCATATCTCAGAGTATAAAAGATTTTCCACCAACCCGTCATTGACAAAACTTTGTGAAAAAGCTGTAGCTGTAACAGAAACATACATTTAATACTGATTCAGGGAAAGTACTTACCTTATTCTAGTGTAAAACCAATGACAGCAAACAATGAAATACAACACAAGTTAGAAAATGCCTTTCAATGCATGCAGCACTGTGATTAGTCATAAAACCCTGATGAGGTTTAGAGGCAATATAGGACTTTTCATCTCTTTTGAAAATAAAAATTGAACAAATTATTTCCTCAGCTTTCAAGTCAATGTTTAAAATTCAGCATGCACTTTTTAGAAACATAATAGAAATGTAATAGAAGCACAAACCGCATCATATTAAATTTGGCATAAATGTTGTGAATATTCAGATAGTCACCTAATGTTTGAACTACTTATGTTCTTTATCATAAATCTGTTGATACTTAATTTAAATGCATTTTTCAAATCTTTGCTTTTTATTAAAAAAAAGGAAGCTGATGAAAATGCTTTTTTCATCGTGATCATTTCTTGTTAAATCTAGAATATACAATTTGTATTTAATTATTCCAAAATAAGAATAAACATTCTTCGCACCAAATGCAATGTAACTTCTCACTAAATCATTTGTGCCAAAAATGTGAGAATATCTCAACAATGAAGAGCATGGAGTGATGGCTATGGAGAGATTAATTTTGTTATCTATCAGTTAACCATAAAATAGTAGGTGGGGATAACATTTCTTGCATTCCTTGTATAACTTATATTCCTTTGGATCACATTACAAGTTTTGGCATAAAGAAAACAATATCAGACCCTTAGTGTTCATCTTATAACTATCCTTTATTTCTCAGTACCTTTGACTTTTAATTAAGTTAATGAGATTTCTCTAAGGGCCTGCCCTATATACAAAGAAATGGCAGTCGTGTAATGCACATGCAAGGAAGTGTGAGGTGTGTGTGCAGTGGGCAGGCTGAGAGCTGTGCTTCCAGAGAAAAACAATGTGCCAAATGAAATGCAGAATTGGACATGGGCTCTTCTTAGGGCAGAAGTACAGGGGCACAAAAAACCACTCTTTCTTAAGCCTGGGATAAAATACTTTTTTATCCTAAGAAGAGCCACATGTAACACATGAGAGTTGGGCCCAAAGCTTTCTTTACAAATGGAGAGAAAAAATGCTGCACTAATGAGGAATAATCAGCACTGGATTATAAAAGGGACTGGACAACTTAACAACTTGCATCTTCTCCCCACCAAAGGACAGACATCAACTGTTGTTAATTTGGCAAGTTCAATATAATGTATAACATTGTCAACACAGGTATTTGGTTTCACCTGCTTAAAAGAGGTGCTCAATTTAAGTTCATTTGTAGCTGCACCACAATCTTAAAAATAGTGCTTTTTATTGAGTGATTCAAAGAGTTCATTCAAAAGTGGGATGATTTTAAGTAAGATACAAAAGCATCCATCTTTGGTCTTTTTTATCACTGCCAGGTATTTTTCATGCATGTATAATCTGCATGTTGATTTTTTTCCCCCACAGCAATTTTCTTGGGGGCAAAGAGGAATCAAAGAAATGGCATCCTGAAGGCATGTTTGCTGGTGAGAGGATGGTGGCCCTTGACTCAGAACAGTGTCATGACCCTGGCTGTAGCAGTAGCTTCAGCTGTAGCAGTATCTGCACTATGACTTGGCAGCTAGGTCTGGGACAGAACTGATTGCAAGTCTTTGGACTGCTGTTCTCAGTTGGGCCATGAAAGCAGATATTACAGATATGCCCCTGGGGTGAGCACTCTAGGGAGGAGCAGGGACATCCCCTGTTTTGGATGGGAAATAAAATCAAGAAAATCTTTATTTTCTTTGCCTTCCTACAGATCAGCTCTGCCTGCTGGAGGTGCTTTCCCTGCTTGCCCTCTTACTGCAGCCCTTAGCCTGCTCAAGGAGAGCATGGCTCTCTTGCCTGGGGGCTGAGGAAAAGCTGGCACAGCACCTAGCAGTGCACCTGGGGGTGCACGCAGCCAGACCAACACACAGGCTGGGAAATCAGGCCTCTATCACCCCAAAGGGTAGTGAAGAAAACACAAGAAGAGATGTATGGAAAGCCAGGGATTTATCTGTGTCCCAAACCACACCTCCTAGTGTAGGTTGGCTCCTTGCTCTGACACCTCCCAGGCTGAGGCTTGCCTGTTGCATCAACATGGGTAAACAGATCACAAACATGGAAATCTAGGACTGAAACCAGAGCCAGTGAGGATAATTTTGGTGGTTCTAGAGAGGTGTATGGGGTGTCATCCAGGTGGGTGGTGGAATGCAGGGTTGTAAGAGGACTGAATACAGACTGTGTTGGATATGGACCATCAATGGGCTCTTATGTAGAGATGTTCATGGCCTTCTGAGACCAGGCCAGAGTTCCAGCAGAAATTACTTCCCATTTAGGAGGCACAGGTATTTCATGAAGTAGCCCAGCTTTGGGATGAATAAACCAGACAGAAGCCTACCAACTCTCCAATGACTCCCTAAAGAATTAATGGGAAGAGATAAACCCTGGTGAATGGTTCAAGCTCAGGCTGTCCCTCTCTGCAGCCCTGGGGTGGCTATTGCCCACAGAGCTCTCCCCTGGCAATCTTGGTGGGAAGGGAGAGCACCCAGAGGACTCTGCCTCCTCCCCTCTTGCTGGAGAGCTGCCTGGGAAAGGGGGGTTTGTTCTTCCCAGAAGCAGGCAGTGCTTTTGTACCCTTCATTGGAAAATGAAGGAATATTAAGAATGGAAGCCAAGTCCTATCCCTAGTACTCACAGTGTGATTCCTGGTAGCCCTGGTGTGTGCAGGACCATCTAGGGTGAGTACTAACAAACACTGATCCAGGCTCCCTTCTGATACCCTGCAGCACTTCATGGAGGTGACTGAATGTCTTCAGCATTTAACAGGTGAAGAAACTGAAGTGCTGGGGGTAAAGTGGTCAGTGTGAGGTGACCAAGTGAAATAGCAGAGCTACAGAAAAACCCAGATGAGAGTATTTATTGATAAGGAAGTTTCAGATTACTTGCAAATAAATTTGAGGAGGCCTAAAGAATATTTTGATAAATTACAATGTGCAGATAGAACTTAAGCAAAGCAGAGGAGTTAAATGCAGCTGTCAGGTCTGAGCACATGCCAGTACAGGAATCAGATGCACCATGGAATGTAATTCTGCTCTTCCTCAGAGCAGTATGTCTCATGTGTTGTAGTTAGCAGGGACTGGAACTCTACATCTGGCCTTTGGGAAATAAGATATCATGGCACTGTGTTTCACAGGACTTGGTAAGGGAGAAATCAGTCCAGTTTGGTCTGTCTTTCTCTGTGGATTCTACCAGATGTCATTTGAACAGGTTGAAAATCCTCTGTCTCTAGCCTGATATTTAGGGCAATTTTCCGAAGCTCTTAAAGCTCTTTAACAGGTCTAAAATAATAAAAGAGAGGGGACACTGTCTGTCCACCTGGTTACTTCTCTTGGCAAGGTGTGATTACTTGCTATGGCCATTCTAGTGTAACATATCTCACATGACTTGTTGTTACCATTCAGCTTTTGTGTTTAGTCTACAGCCTGGCAGATCTCATTGTCAGAGAAGTTCTCCACATTTCAGCCTCAGAGCAACTTTTTAAAGATCTGGTTTTTTCCTACTTATGGCCCCTAATTCAATGCTTGGATTGATGGGTAACGTTATACTTTATTTTTTCTCTTACATGGTTTTTTCTATTAATTTTATTTTTAATTGCAAGGTAGAAAGACTTGTGAATATTTCAGAATGACCAGCTCCCCTTTCAATGGTTTCCTAAACATGGTGACCTTCCTGCAGGCTCATACTCTTCCATATCTTTCCTGATGCAGCATCACACAGCCATTGATTGACTAAACCAGGAATCATATCCATTTCTCTCCTCTGTTCCTTCCAGTTTAAAGCTTAATGTTATGGAAGCAGAGCCCAGCAAGGTGTGTAAAAGCAGTGGAGGGTGTACAGTTACTCAGTGTTGGGACCAGTTTGGTTTGGGGTTGATATGAGTGCCATGCAAGCTGGTGCTTCTTGGTGGAAAGGAGAACAGGACTAACTAGCAATCAGACAATTCACTTTTCTACTGTTAAAAAACATTACTTGCAGTGCCTCTGCTAATTCAGAAACCTCATAGCTATAATTACACAGTCTGGAGGTTATCTAAGCCTAATTTCTCCATTGCTTGTTTTTAAATTGTTCAATAAAAGAATGTTTGAACCTATCTATGGAGCAGGCTCGCCTCTCTTTGCCAACCACTGCCAGCGATGAGTTCCTGCCCGGGAAGCCACTAGCACTTCACTTCTACTGGAACTAAATTGTTAGAGAAAAAGCAGGTCATCTCTTCGTGATGCAACACAGGAAAAACGGGTTAGCTGCCAGCGAAACCCATCTCAAGAATGGGAGAATCAGGAGGGTGCAGACTTGGTAAAATCTTGACAAGGGGATGAATATAGAGCTCGGACCATAGGAACCTGATATAGTGAACCCTGTTTCTGAACAGTATCCTTCTTACTAAAAAAAGGAAATGAATAAGGCATTAGTTGCTAACACAAATTTTTAAGAGGCACAACAACATTACTTTGTGCAATGAACAATACAGAAGAATGTTTTTTATTTTTGAAAGGATATAGATCAGCCTTAAATGGCAGCACAGTGTTGAGCAGGATATCCTTTCTTATGTCCCAGCACAGTAATTTTTTAATAGTCATTGCTGCATTACAGGACCACAGCAATACTTGGAGGTGATAAAGCCCCACTTTCCCTCCTTCATTTTTCCACAATTTTTTCCACACACCCCCCTGCTGTGACACTTACTTTGTGTCCATCTTTACTACTGACTGTTGCAGTCAGGGCAGAGCATCAGGAAAGATAGGATTTTAAAGGTTTCCCTTTGAGAACAGATTCCCTGGGCCACAATGGTTCTTAATGAGCTTAATACTCATGTCATGCTGGAGAAAGTTCAGTGCTTTCTGAGGTGGGGTGGGATGAGGTGAAGCTGATACTCACAGGACGACTTCTACGTGGTCCAAAGCCCACTGATCATGACCTGTTCCGTTGTGACGGGGCTGCCACCAGCGCAGTAAGACTCCTTTCATTCGTGCCTCCCTGTCACACAAACACAAGGGCCTGTGAGAGCTCCAGACTATTGGTCCTCTGCATATCCCTATCTATCCCCCAACAGGAACTGAGAGCAAAGTCAAATTGTTTCTGTGTCACTGAACATCAACACATTGTACGTGTAAAACACTTAATAGCTAAAAATGCACACAGGTAGGGAGGATTTTCCCCCCTTATCTTCAAAACAAGTATTTTTTCTGCTTTTCTTTTAAGTCCATTGACAAACACTAGCCTGGAATTTCTTAATCAGCCTTCCTCTTAAGTCTTCTTCTTTGTTTATCCTCTCATCAACCTTTTTTCTTCAACAGTGATGCACAGATAGGTTATTTTTTAGCAGAAGTGTAACTTGTGCAATAAGGGTAAGAGGTAATGAAACGTGACTGGGTACTCACAAGGGAACGTTATAAGACACTCTTTGGGCTTGTATAAAGTCCTTTGGCTGATGCTGTGCAATTACTTGCCATGTAATTCCATTATTTACACTGTATTGGAGGAGCACTGCCTTATCTACAGTGTTAGGATCACTCAGATTGGTATTGCAACTGTCTGTTTGTGAAATACTTCCAATTTGCAAAACGAACATGATTTTGCTGTAAAACACAAAGAGAAAAAGTATTTTCAATATGCAAAATTATTCAAACGGGAACAATAGTATTTCTAGGTTTACTGCAGTTACCTTATCAGAACTTGTAGCATTTTCAAGAATCATTACTTTAACATGCAAAATAAACTGTTCTCACATCTTTAAAACACAGTTCCACTTTCAAAATAATAGTTTACTATGTATAATATATTGTCACAGGCAGGATCCAATTTTGCAATATATCTGCACAAAACTGAGATGGATAAAAATGCAGACATGTAAATGAGTGTATGAAAAGTTTAAAAAGGACAAATAAAGGTTGAATATAAGAAAGTGCCTAAAAATATGTTTATCATATTCTACCCAGGTGTTCAAGTAAGAAGAGAAGAGCCTGATTTATATCTGGCCCATTGGCCAATTCATCCTGTTTCTAATCTTGCTTTGGACAACTCAATATAAACCAGTCCTGAAAGCTGTCACTCTGCTAAGAGCCAGCATAGGCTGTTTACATTTGTTTTTCCATGGCCAAAGAGGCTCAATAGATGAAAAACATACTCCTGTTCATTGCCAGGTGAATATAATTCTATTTGACAACTGAAATGAGAAAATGACCCTGTAATTACTAAATAACATCTTTAGTCATAACCATTGTGGAGGCACATACAAACATGGGATTTGTCTTATCAGATCAGGCACTGGTCCAGGCAGTCTGGTGTCCAGTCTTTGCCAACAGCTTCATTGTCAGTGCTGGCTTACAGAGACAGTGCTCTGTTGGGCATGATGAAAACATCTGACCTTTTCATCTGACATCCTCACTCTCCATCTCCCAAATAAGTCACAAAGCAATTTGCCAACCCTAATGTTTTCTGCCAGCCACATCCAACTGCATGGCACTGCTAGGTCAGTCCATCCTCATCTGTACTGGCCCACAGGGCTGCAAATACATGTGAAGAGTTTCCTTTCTCATGAATTGTTAAAAGAGCTGTTTAGGCTCAAGCTATTACCTTGCTCGGGTGAGATCCAGAGGCTTGGTCACAGCTTGTCTTATTTGACATCCGTTAAAATAGAGTGAATCTCCATGGGCGTAGGGTGCCAGCTGTCCACATCCATTCCCTATCACTCCCCCCTGAATGGTTTCCCAGTTTATTTCAGTGACTCTTTCAGACTCAAAATTATCTTTAATATAACTTGGCAGATCATGGCTAAAAACAGAGCAGTCATCACCTAAAAATGACACAATGAAGTTGTAAAACATGCAAAAAATAGAAAGAATGGAGAAAATCAAGTTACAGGTCATTGTAATTCCTTTCAAGGTTGTGGCTCAATATACAGTGTGAGGACAGTCTGAATATATTTCAGCAGATCCATTAATAATGTGCACATTGATATACAGCGGTCATTTTTACAAAACTGAGGCTGTGAGTCTAATTTTTACAGCAGTATAACTTCAAGAACTGCAATACAATTTCTCCTGGTTTGCACTGATGCCAATAGGAGAAACCTCAGATTGTGGGTTGAAGGCAAATATGTCTAAAAACTCAGAAGGGATCTGATCTTACGAGGCTCTCCTGGAAGACATTAAACACTGGCTCCACTCCCACAAAGCACTTAGAGCTTACCAAGGGCACTCAGGTACCATTAGGCATGTGCTTAACTGCACTGAGGGCTTAGAGCAGAACACTCTGTCCTGATGGGGCACAGAATCCCTTGCAGATGCCAGTCACCAACATCTAGATCCCATTTGCACATCCTCTGGGGTGCACCCTTGGAAGGAATGTGGGGTGGAAGCCAATTCTGGGTAATCAAGTAGCCATGTTCTGCCTTCAGTGAAGACTGGGTGGACTTTCCATACAGCGCCAGGTGGGAGAGACTGCTGACTCAATATGGAAAGAGTAAGGAGGGGGAAAAAATTTTATTTAGAGCCCTGACAAATTATTAATTTTGGATTTTTTACTCAGACATTCCAGTGATGAATTTGGACATGATACATCATTTTGTCTTTTTGTTTAATTTTGAGCTAAACTAGATTGCAGTAGATGTACAGGAGAGAAATGAAAAAATGGAACCTTGGAATCCTTCATCACAGATGCAGATGGCTCCAGTTGTGCAATACCCATGGCCACTGCAGAGCTTTGGGCATGCTTCCCCAATGTACACGTGATCAATTGCCCAGCTCTGCTTCTCTAGTTCTTCTCCTTTCTGAATCCACCTGAACTGGGTTGCACTGCAAATACCAAAATCCAAACACTGTGTTAGGATACGTAGCAATTAAACATATCTATACAGTGATGTTCTAATACACCAGCAGCAAATGTAGCCAAAAATGTCATGTGAGGGAGCTGTGACTTCAATAACTGGAAAGACCCACCCTGCTACATCATTGGCAGTAGTGGCTTCTATTAACTAAAAGCTTCCTGAAGAATATTAGTTATTTTATTTGCAGGGACCTTTGTGACAGGGAGGAATGATGAATCTGACTCCATGTTCTTAGAAGGCTAATTTATTACTTTATGATACTATATTATATTAAAGAATGCTATACTAAACTATACTAAAGAATACAGAAAGGATGCTTACTTAGTGCTAAAAAGATAATAATGAAAACTCGTGACTCTTTCCAGAGTCTCGACACACCTTGGCCCTGATTGGCCAATGAATGAAAACAACTCACACCAGAATCCAGTGAAACAATCACCTGAGAGTAAACAATCTCCAAACACATTCCACAACTCAGGAGAAGCAAATGAGATAAGAATTGTTTTCCTTTTCTCTGAGGCTCCTCAACTTCCCAGGAGACAACTCCTGGGTGAAGGGATTTTTCAGAGAATGTGAGTGCCACAACTAGTAATGTATCAAATTTAAATCTGCAATAAGGAATCATTCTTAATTCACCCATTGTTCCTAGTAAACCATGCCAGCAAGACAGCTGTCATTTTATAGGTCCACAGTGAGCTGACCTTTCATGAACCTACCTGGATGAGACATGGTCAGGCAGCTGGATAGTTATTCTTCTCCACATGGAGCTGTTGACAGAGTTATAGATGGTAGCTTCATGGAATTGAAATGGGGAGCAGCCAATGCTATTAGATGAGGAAGGAAGGCAGTGTGTCTGGACAAGTTGCCATGAGTCTGTCCTGTAGGAAGCAAAAACAAAAAAGAAAATAGTTTTAGAACAACTGAAAAAATAATGAAAGGAAAAGAGATTATTTCTAAGGGTCATGACATTGCCTGTCTTACTAAAGAAACATAAGAGATTGTCAGCAATAGTTTCCATGCTCTGGAGCCACAAATAAACAAGAGGTGAGAGGTCAAAGCACAGGTGCAGCCAGGGGGGATGTCTGAGTGTTGTGGAGCCCTTGGTGGTGGTACTCCCAGCAGTGTGGCACATACAGATGCTCTGACAGAAGGATTTATTTAGGATGTAGCTCCTAAGCCTCTTTCTTACAGTGTTCATGAGAGTCCCAATAGAATTTGCTACATTTTCACCCACAGCTTTTTGAGCACAGAATATACCTTCATTTTTACAAATTATAACATGCTGCTATTCTACAGCTCATGAGGCAGTGTTATTGTTAGCTAGTTAAAGACCAATTTGGAGTTCAGTAACTCCCACTTCATGGCAGCTTGGTCCTATATCCTACTGGTTTCCTGCAAATGTGTTTTCCTGTGAGCACATTTTTAAGAGGAACATGCTCATGATTGTAACTACAAGCTCAATGCCATGAATCTGTCAACATCTGGGATAAAATATAAAGAGAATTTATGGGAGTTATGTAGACAAATTCCAGTGCTTGCACACAGGCTTTGTTCAGATTCTGTTACAACATGAATAACAAAGCATATTACAATAATTCATTTTACAACATGAATAGCAAAGCTTTAATAAATAGAAGCTCTCTACAGTTTTAATGTCATACTATTTTTTCTTCAGCTCTGTGTATTCTGCTGTCATTTACCTGGCATCCTTTGTATATTCCAGCATCACTGAGTGGAGGTCCCCACAAGAATTTGCCTCACAGCCAACCACGATCTATAGCACAAATAAAATCAACAGCTATAACAAGTCAGGTAGATATTTAAAGTGATATATAATCAAGTTATGTTCTCCTTTTTTATTGTTTCTTTATGAGGTGTATGAAGGATTGTCAACTTAGAACTTGGGCAGAATCCATCACAAGTGGATGGAAAACAAAAGACGCAGTACTTCAGATATTGTTTTTACTTAAAGAATTTTACTTCCTTGCTACTGTTGTTTCCTAACAGAATCCTAACACTTCATTTCTAAAGTCCAAATTAAATATCTAAACAAACATTTTTTCTGAAACAAAATATATGGTAGTTCCTTGGCATTTCCAAAAGTGAAGCACCTTTGAAATTTAAAATTCATAATGATAAACATGCGGACATAAACTTCAAATCAGTGCAATTTAGGTACAGAATTATTCTGAATATTTGAAACTATAGACATATTTGTTCCATATTACAGTAGAAAGATTACAGTACCCAGTGTACATTACTGATTAGATAATACAATGCTAAATTTCAAAACCAAACAGAAGCCATGCTAGAGCTGAGTTCTTAATTTAGAAATAAAATCTTTTCTGTGAGCGGTGAAGAAAAATGGGGAGAAGGTCAGGAAAGAAAAACTCTGCAGTTAAAGTTTAGAAATATGAACTATTGAATGCTGATGGGTTATCCTAATTTTGGTTTTAAAATAGAGGAAAAAGATGATAGGCTGGGTAAAATAAGCATCTTGGAGGCAGTCTTGACATTCAGGAGTAAAAAACTTCAGAGACTCCTCTTGTATATTTTTTTTTGGCATGCTGAGTGGGGAAGCAGTGCTTTAGGGATTATATTAGACAGTCAATATAAAATAGGCAGTGACCTTAAGAAAAGGTGAAAATATTGACCAGTGGAAGATGGTAAATTCTAGAACTATCTCATTAGACAGAAGAGCAAGAAAAAACCCATAATAAGAAAATGGGTTAGTATTTTGATAACCCTACTTTCATGTTAGTTCCTAGTTTAAGACAGGGTACTTGAGGAACAGCCAAGAACATTTCTGGAAAACAACTACTTGTTGCCTTTGGCCCTGGCTAGAATTCTACCTTAAATCAAATTAAAGTACTCAGAAATGTTTCTCTGAAGGTTTAGGTCATTTGCCATGACACAAGGAAGTAGAAGGGGCACTTCTACTTGAACACACTTGCATTTTCCATATGATGCTCTTCTCCAGCCTTCTCCCTTACTTTTTCTGTTCCTTCACAAATTAGGGGAAAATAACTTATTCTGCATGGCACCTATTTTCACCTTAGAAAATAATTCCTACTGTATCTGATGATCTGGTCATTTCAGGAAAAAGGTATTAGACTTCCAATTCCTCTGACTAACCCCAACAGCTTACAGACAGTCAGAATATTTTGACATTTTACATTCATGCAGCCCTTCTGGTTCTCACTACCTAACTTTCATATTTTCCTTTGATTTCTAGTAAAAATCGCTATTAATTATTCATCCAACTGAGCATCCTAGTTGGAAGAACAATAATTTCTGGAGAGACATTAGATGAATTTTCATTGTGTTCTTTACTTTGGAGAGAGAGAACATTTCTTACTTTAAACTGCATCATGTATCCTGGCTGTATAATGAGCTCCCTGGAGGACAGGATGTTGTGTGTTTTATCCTTTTTCTTATTTGGCCAGTAGAGATGGAATGATGGATTTCCACAGAACCCTGCAGTTCTGACTGCATTAGGGTAAAAGCTCCAATTTTCTTCATGAGAGGTGCCTTCTATTAAGATGAGTTAAATAAAATTACTGCATTGTCTTGGTAAACATCAAGGCTTAGAAATGAATCCACAGAATCACTTGACAGAATACTTTAGTGATATGGACACTATATTTATGCCATCTGTAATGACACACAGTAAGCTACACAGAGAGAGACATAAAAAAGACATTCATCGCCAGAGAGGTAATTATAGCATTTAAATAACAGTACTTTTAAAAAAAATGATAAGAGCATAGTACCACAAATGTAAATGAAATGAGTTGGACTGAAATAAATTTTTTATGTGTACAGACATGTGCACACATATACATCTGAATACACGTGTGTGTGTGTGTATATACACACACACACACACACATATATATATATATTTACACACTTCTATGAATAGCATGAAGAATAGCTTATAAACAGCATTAGTCTACAAAATGAAAAATGTGCAGAGTTAAAATAAAAGAAAGTCTGCTTGCAAGCTCACAGGGCTCAGGTAAGATAAGAACAGATAACGCCAGACCACGGATGAGCTGTGGCCGCCTGTTTTACCATCATCAAAGGTGTCCACCAGCTGGCTGGGGTTGATCTCTG
Source organism: Haemorhous mexicanus (assembly GCF_027477595.1). NCBI lineage: Eukaryota > Metazoa > Chordata > Aves > Passeriformes > Fringillidae > Haemorhous > Haemorhous mexicanus. Next base: position 63,652,474 of record NC_082345.1, on the reverse strand, counting down.
CTCCCCCTATCAGGATGTTGTCCAGAGCCCACTGTGCCCGCTCGGGGCCGGGCACCACGATCCCGCTGCTCAGAGTGAAGGGCTGCCACCAGCGCAGGCGCGTGGTGTTGGTCAGGGCGTGCTCGGGGAGCAGGATGTAGTCGTGCCTCACTGAGATGTACTTTTGGTAATCCATCTCGTGGAGCAAAGTCCAGGATATCCCTAGAATGGAAAGATTCAGGTTTAGTGATATAAAACCAAGCATATGGTAGAATCTGCTAAAGGATTAAAGTAAGATAATAGGAAATAAAAAGTAATAGCCATGGTCTTCTGATAGAGCTTGACTTCTAAGGATAATTGGCAACTGTTAATCACTGCAAGAGTAATCTTGCAGTTGTAAAAAGGAATAATCAGCTTGGGTGGAAGCCACTGCTTGCTGAAATAAGGCAGGAAGCTTGTGGAAAACTTCTGAGCAATAGATGGAACTTTTAGATGGGGAAAAATCTTTACATGGACAAGAATAGCTTTGCAATTAAGAATTAGCTTTTTATTTTGGATCTCTGACAACTTATCAGTTATTCATGGTGGATGGATACAGAACCAGACTGTAGCTCAGCTGTAAATACAGCATGTACTTGCCTCCATCAATGGAGTAGTCTAGCAGCACTCCTTCCTTTCTGCAAGTTGGTCTGTGGCATGTTGTCATGTTATTTTCACTCCCAATTCTCCCCCAGTACTGTAGAAACCTAAGAGTAAATGAATATGATCATATCTGTTAGACTTGTACAAACAGAGGTTGCTTTCTGTTAACAGACATGCTGAAATTGTTCCAAATGCCAGCATTTTAAAGCAAGTAATACTGATGCACAAGTGCTACAAAGGTTTTCATGGAAAAATTTTCATGGGAGCCTCATGGAATTCAACTAAGAAGTGCCCCTGGGAGGGAGTAACCCATTGCAAATGTACCAGCCAGGGACAGACTGGATGGGAGCTGCTTTGCTTAGAGTTCCCTGAGAGTCCTGGTGGAATGGGAGCTAACCATGTGTTAAAGTGCCCTTGTATCAATGAAGGACATAAAAAAAGTTGATAAACTGAGGCAAGGTTGGAACCAGAGCTCAGAGCCAGAGGTCATACACTGAAAAAACAGGAAGTTTCAAATGGATTTAATAGGGAAAAAAAAAAAAGGAAAAATAATCATTATGAGAGTAGCTGAACACTAGTACAAGTGTTCCACTACAGACAGACAGTAGGATCTCTGTTCTGGGAGGTTTTTAAAGATCCAATGGGACGAAGTCCTGGGCAAACTGCCATGAATTCTGTGTTACCTGGCTTTGAGCATGAGGTTGGACTAGAGACTCCCTGAGGCCCCTTCCTTCCTGTAATTCAGCAAAATTGCAAAATTTAAGAAGTCAGAGTGTGTGACTTCATTAAAGGTACATATATGGTCAAGAGAAATGATGCTGAAGTTGTCTATGTCATGTCCTTAGCCTGTCTAAACTGAGAGTTCCATTGCTCTCCTGATAAGTCATCCTTTCCAACAGCATAGAAATGGAATGGGTCTTGTATGGGCACCCAGGAGAGAACAACCAGCAGAGGTTCTGCTCTGAACTCAGGGAGAGACACAGCTGGTGCCTTTAGGGGTGATGCCCTGGTGACTGGTGTCTTGCCTCTTTGCAGGACAGAAGTTGCTGATTCCAGGACATTTCTGGACAAAGAAATGCTGCTGCTTCACCTGGATTTGTCAGACCCTTTCCACTGTGCTGGGATGACCCTTGCTCTCTGTGACTCATCTGAAAGCATCAGTGCCTTGAGAATCATAACCCCAGTGCCCTGGGAATCATAATCTCCTCAGTGTCTATTTTGTTATGGTGAGGGTTCTCGGGGTCTCTCTGACCAGAGGTGTCTGGATAGCAAAGCCTTGCTAAGCTCCATCTGTCCGGGTCCCTCAGGCAGGCTCCCAGACTCAGGCAATCTTAGCAAGCAGCTCAGCTCCTAATTCTCTTTGGTGAATTCAGCTCTTTAGTGATTTCAGCTCTTTGCTTGCTAAGTGGCTCAGCAGACACAGGAGAGAGAGGAGAGGGCTGTATGAGGTTCCACAGAGGTGTCTATATTGGCAGCTTCTGTGAAGGGTGACAGGGACAGCCCTTCTGCTGAACAGCACAGAAATGGGGGTTTATGTGGGGTATGTGGGTTTTGGGAAACAGTCCAGTTGTAAGGGTGGAGGCGAATATGACCTGTGGTCTTACAGAGAGACAACGAGGGTCCCAGGGTGGAAGAGGGGCTTCTTTGCTCCAGTCATCATGACTAGGCATTTCTTATCTCAGGCAGCTGACCACCAGGGAGGCCCTGCAGGCCCTGTGGCTGCTACAAGTGTCTGTCTCAGGTAGAGCTGCTCCTGTGGTGGCCTAGGAATTCCCTGAGCTGCCAGCTATGCTGCTTGCTGCTTTGCCAGCGTATGACAGAGCTCCCCGTGACAATGACGTGGAGCTATGACCTACTTTGCCCCCCGCAGGTCCAGATCTTGAGTGACAGCCTGCCTCACAGTTGCACCTCCAAAGTAGAGAGTTGTGTCTTCTGCCAGAATTCCACACTCAGTACAGGTACTTCCACCTTCTAAGGACATCCATAAGTCCGGTTTAATTTCCTCATTGTCAAAGCGCTCTTTCAGGAAGGTCTGTAAGTAAGGTATTCAACATGAAGCACAGGTGAGTAAGATTTTAAGTCTTTTTAAGAACCACAGCTGGAACTCACCTAAACATGTTGGAAGGGCTCAAGAACACTAAATTTTTCTCAGGGTGACTGAGCATATTCACTTCTGGCTGAATATTTAGCCACTTGAACTGAATTGGCGAAATGTGAAACGGTATTAGGGCCTGGATTTTAACATACTCGGGAGGTAATGCAGCAAATTAAAACTGGCATGTGCAAATGAATGAACATGTTGGGTTTGTGTGGCAAGGTTTTGATGGCAGAGGGCAACAGTAGGGGACTTCTGTATGCATGGGAGAAAAAATATTCTCTATCTTTCCTCAGCAAAACCAGAGATCCTGGCATTAAGGAGTTAGCAGTAAAACTCCCCTAAAATTGCTACCATTTTATCCCAAGTGTCCTTAATATGATGGATACCTTAATAATTAAAAATTGCAAACAGACAATGATATTTGCTCATGTAATTAGTATTTCAGATGAAAACCAGAAGGTTATAGTAATTCAAATTACGTGACAACTGACAAGTTAGTTAGCTATTTTTAACTTTTAAATTAATATCTAATGAGAGTCCACTTGATTGTTATTGGGTAACATGAGTAACAGCCAAACAGCTGTGTGAATTAATTTTCTAATTTTATGCCATTTTCCTTTATTCCCTACTTCAGTAAACTCTCTCACAGTAAAGACAATCTTTCTATTTTGTTCAAATACAGCCTCATGTGCAAGGGTGATTTACATCCTAAAATGATGATTAAAAGATGAACAATGAACTTTATCACAGCTTTTTCAGGGTAAGTGTTTATTCAAACATACAACCACAAACCCATTCTTGAATAATGAAGTTATAGTTTTGTCAAAAAACTGATGGAGGGGCTGAAAATGGATTTGACTGTCTTCAGGCTGACCGGAATCAAAGCTAAATGTCCAGTGAGATCAAAGCTAAATTTCCAGTGAGATCAATCTCTCTCTCCTTCCCAGTCAAATACATGCCAAAATTCATTCTTTATACATGCAATAAAATTACCTTCAGTGTCTGGGTCAGGTAGCAGTTTGGACCCGAATACCCAGGATCACAGATGCATTGCTCATTCAGGCAGTCTCCATGACCTCTACAGTTTTCCAGACAACCAGGGCCCAGGTAGAAATTATCAATGGCCCACTGCATATCTGAGTATTTCTGGTAGAACCGAAACCTCACGGGACTAGATATAAAGGAATGAAGAAAACCAAACACAGCCATAAAACAACTTTGCTCAATTGAAAAAAGGTGATTAGACACAAGAAAATCATGACTGTACTATCTCCTGAGCTTCCACAAGCAGTGGAAGTACCTATTGAAATGGATTTTTTTAGATATCCCTAATGTAATGAACATGAGCTCTCCTACTCTGCAATTTCCTTGAAAGAAAATGAATAGGCAGATGTCCTGTTGTGTTTCCAGGGTGGCACTCAATCCAGGGTGGTACTCAAAATGAGCAACAAATTCATACTTACTTGCCCACAAGGCTTTCAGGCAGTGTGTAAGTTACTCTTTTCCATCCTTTTGTGGGAAAGAAGACAGATGGCTGTGAGACACTCCCAGAACATTTTGGATCGGCTGGTAAGCACTGAGGTACTAAGTAACTCCAGCTAACTCCAAAGTCAGTGGAGTACTGCACATGGACCTGATTTTGTGCAAGTTTTTCTGAGGGTTTACATCCAACAGACACCTAATAGAGAAGAGACCATCAGTAATTAAGAATTAATTGTGGTGGGGGAGTTTAAAAACATTTTTGAACCTGAAAACAGACTGCAGAATTTTGCTTGAAAAAATGATGGCAGTAACAGTGCCTGTATGGTACCACTCACCTGCAGATCTCGTTGATATTCTCAAGGCTGAGAACAGACACCATATTGTGAATTTTGTTTTCTTCTAGATAGCTCACATTTCTGGATTTCCAGGTTTTGACACTTGTGCCATTTGTTATGTGCCAGTGCCACATAACAAATAAAATTAATATCCCCTCACAAACAACCTGAGATTTGAATATTTCAGGGAAGGCCACAGTTTAGGGAGACCACCTTTATGGATAGATGTGCAAAGAGTTCTTGCAATTTCCATATATTGCTGGGTTATTTCCTCAATTTAGGCAAAGGGGTGTACGAAGGCCAGCTTGGGTGCAGGTTTGATGTGAGTGTGTGACAACACAGGAGCAGAGTGAACTACTGTGGAGCTGCTTTTCCCTCACCAGCAGGTGTAACAAAATAGGCACCTGGTAGATGTGCGATATCCTCATTACATGATGTCCATAGGACAGCAGTGCTGGAAGAGAAGAGTGTACCACTTCTGAAAACAGCCTGTGGTATAAAACTGACCAACACAGAGTAAGTGAGAAAAGTGAGGATGGCTTAATATCATTTTTTCTCAGCAGGGAATGGCTCCTGTGTAGGCCTATACATCATCCTTCCTCCTGAAAGATCTACTTAGACCTGGAACAAAATGTGCTTTTGAATAAGTTTACTGCAGACAGATTTTACCTTGAACTGCATAATCCAGCCTTCTGTAGGAGTCAGGTCGTGGGTGACTGCATAGACCTCTCTGCCATCGTGGCTCCCGCAGATCATGACACCATCAGGAGAATCACAAAATCTCTCAATTGAGCAATCATCATGGAATAACCAGTGTTCATTCACTTGAAAATAAATGGCAATGTCAGTAATATCCAGCGACAATATAAATTAAACAGGGAGTAGTGTTAACCACAAAAGGTGACTCATAGCTTTATTTTTCAGTCTACATGAGAATTATTTAGTATTGCTCCTGAGAATGTCAGTACCCTGTTGTTCCCATGTAAATATGTATTACATGTATCACATTTATTGCTGTAAGCACCTCTTACTTGAGTAAGTAAGTAAGCTTACAGCTTACTGGCTAAAAGCTTACTAATGAGCTTACCCACTTAGACAAGCATTACAGCATTATTTTTTAATATTAAAGAAGTAAGGATCTGAGACTTACTTAAAAAATGAACTTCTATTGCACCAAACATTTTGGGAGAGCCTTTTAATGGGTGTTGCCTCTATGTCTGCACAAAGTGTAGCCCAGCATAGCTGTTAAGCCTTCTAAACATACAAAAATGCATCTTCTACAAAAATTAGTTGTAAAATGTAACTTAAATTCCCTAAAGAAAAATTTTAAAAGTTAGTAAATAGGGAACAGGCACTCAGGATAAGGAATTTGCTTAGAATAACCCATCACTTTTAAATTACTTTTTTTTCCCTTTTAAAATAAATTAACCTTCTAAATAAATTCACACAGCAAAAAAGCTGCGTTACATCTTTTCATTTTGCTTTTTGCAAACAAAAGCCAAAAGACTTTTTGCAAACAAAAGCCAAAAGACAGGGCCTCTACAGCAACGGCATTGTCTGTGATCGCCATCACAGCGACACAAAGCGTCAGAGGCTCAGCAAGCCCTGCACATCACTGCCCTGGCTGCTTGCTCCCTGTCTGGGACGCAGGTGGGAGGCTCACCCGTGGTTTTGTCCTCCAGGGCCATGTCGAAGGCGATCCTGCCGGCGGGCCCCGCGTCGGCCGGGGCGCGCTCGTGCTGCGGCAGCGGGGCGCTGCTGAAGGTGTCCAGCATCACCGTGCGCTGGTCGGCCGAGCCCGAGATCAGCACGTTGTCGATGGCCCAGTCGTTCTGGTCCAGCCCGTCGTGCTTGGGCTGCCACCAGCGGAAGCGAGTCCCGATGGTTTTGGCATCGTAGGGAAGGAGGATGTTCACAAAGCTGGAATGAAAGCTGGGAATTAGTTGTAGGAAAGCTGCGGGAGGAGGGCACTTTGCTATGCTCTGTGCTGGGTGCTCTGACCGAGTCCATTCCTGATGTTTCCTGAAATACGTGGAATTTGGGAAAGAAGAAAAAGACCAGTCTAGCCTATATTCTTCTAGGAGATATTTCTGAAACAAAAATCTTTCTGATCACTCCCAATGTCATCCCTGGGACAGGGGTTCAGAGGGAGGTGGAAAGGGTCAGCGCCCAGACTGTGGCATGGTTTGAACAACCTCACTTGTTTCAGGTGCCCTTATAGGACCAAATGCAAGGGTCTGGACTAGCAGGGTATGGCCATAAGGCCCTTAGTAAGGGAAGTGTTAAGAAGGAGAATGTGCAAGTGAAATAAAGATTGCTTTTTTCAACCTGGAGCCATTCAGCAGATAGCAATGTTCCAGTACAATTTTATCTGTTCCATTGCAACAGTAGAAAACAGTACACTGAAATCTCATGTCCAATTAAAGTGCTAGTGATTTCTTGGTGTGCTCGAATAAAAACAAATAATGGGTCCCTCACATCTCCATTTTCTGTGAATCTTTTAAATTGGTCAGTGACAAAATGGTCAGCTCACATATATGCATGACTTGAATTTCAAAAACATCTGAAAGTAGGGCTTGAGTGTATCCATCCTTCTGATGGATAACTATAGAAATGCAGTTTCTCCTAGCCACACCATTTTATAACTAACTTATAACAATCAGTGATTTTATGATCTTGCCCATAAAGAAGTAGATTGCAAAGGTTAGCAGCTTTAAGAATAGGATGGACATCACTACAGTAGCTATTAATTTATCTTCTGCAACCATTTGCAAATCTACCAGACTGCTACAGGCTCCTAGGTATTCTTGTATTTCTGGCCTAGCAGCTGCACAAATGCTGATGTTCTCAATACATGCACCAAGGCCATTAATAAACACCTCTAGGACTGTACAAACTGAACTCGTACATCCAAACCTGACATCCAAACCACAGCACTAACATATCCCACAGGTTCTGGTGAAACATTCAAGACCACCTGACTTTAGCAGAGAAATTTACACAGGCAGAAAGAAGGTATCTACAAACCCAGGCTTGCTGAACTGATCATAGAAAATTTCCATTAAGAGGCTCCAGGTGATTCCACCATTCACAGAATACTCCAGCAGCACTCCTTGGTTGCGGTTATTAGGAGTTATCAGACATCCATACATGAAATAAAACTGGATGAATTCTGCACTGGTGAGGTTCAGATCCACTGTAACTAACATACGGCTGCAGCCCTTAAAAGCAATGAAAAAATATGTTGGCTGGTGTTGTCTGGCAAAACTTATGTTCATAAAAAGTGTTAGACTATGCAGTCACTATTAATGTGGATTCATGCTGCAAAAATTTTAAGATTGTACAAAATTTTATTAATTATTTCAAAGGTAAAGCTACAACAGAACAACAATAATATATGTTTTCCCTGAAGACAATTTTAGTCATGTTTCATCTTAAAAATGTCTGTTGTGTATCTATATATGTTGCTACTTGTACCTTCAGTTTTACAACATTAATTTATTCACCTGTCTTCTTAATAAAAAAGCTTCAGAAATCCACACCTCTGTTGTAAATCAGGACGTTTTCCATGCAGAATTAATGAATCACTGATAATGTGCTAATGATTCAACTCACGCAAACCATCAAATGGTAAAGCAATTTTAGTATGTGTTTTTTCCACAATACCTTATATTTCACATTGCTTAGTCTGTTAGTTGGTGCCTACTTAGTCCTACTAGAATAAAGTGGAAATGCAATGCTTTTGTTAGTTTATTTTAGAAAACTTTTGTCAGTTTGAATTTAGTTATAAATTTGACAGAAGAGATCTATAGGTGTAAATTTTACATGTTTCTAAAATACTATTTCAGAATTTTTATAATCATGAGGTAACCTGTTAGCAAACTATAGTTCAGCAGTAGTCAGGGTTATATACCTACATATGTAGCTAACCTATGTGAGCTTACTCTGAAAACACCCACCTATGAGACATCTGAAGGATGAGGTTACACATGGATGCAATGTGCTTTAGGGTGACCCTGCCTGGGCAAGGAGGCTGGACCAGATTACCCACCATGGCCCCTTCCAACCCAGCCCATTCTGTGTTTCTGTGGCTCTGTATTGTCATGGACCATGTGCAAGTCATACAAGTGCAAATAACTAGTTATTAATTTACCTCTGCAGTCTGATTAGAAGCCACACCAAACTCCAGTCTGGCAGTTTTAAGTGCTATGAGGAGAGTCTTAAGAGGAAAATTAAAAGTCTACATATTTTTACTGTGCTTTAACCTACCAGCTCCACTTTCAAAGGCCCCTCTACAGCTCCTCTCAGGACTCACACACACTATTTCTCAATCTCCTGGCTGCAGCATATCAAGGAACACGGTATCAGCTTTCCTGGAGTGTTTTCTAGTCTGTAGGACCTGTTTGACTTTGACCTTCAGCCAGGCAAAGGATTTAATTTTTAAAAATATTTTATATGTCTGATACGTTATGCTGTTATTTTTTTAATGCCTTGCTATTTAACTTTCAAAATCAGTCCTGCTTTTAGGGTCAAATGGAGCGAGCTGCTCCCTGTGCTGGACACACACCCCGCTGAAGTGAAGCGCCATCCCCGAGGCGACGGCGCCGCAGACCGTGCTGAGCTTGCCCCCGTTCACTGTCAGCCAGTTCTGGTTCGAGGGGGAGCGGTTGAAGTTGTCCTTCAGCTGGGTGGGAAGGGGGGTCTCTGGCTCGTCGCAGTACAGCCCACCCCAGTGCTCGTCGCAGCTGCAGAGCAAAACAAATGCACAAATCAGCTGGCAAAGGCTCTGCATGTTATTAAGGTACCATCTCATTCTGCAGAGGGGCATCATTTCCTAGTGCACAACTGGTATGTGGGGGTTTCAAACATCTGGCGTTTTGTAGCTAATATGAAACAAAAATTACTTTTTTGAAGGCTTAGTATTGTGTATCATTCAAGCTTCTATTACAGGGTACATTCCCAAACATAGTAAAAGCAGTGAAATGTGCTTGGATAAATAAACCAAGAGAATGTGCCAAGCCTAAAAATGTCCCGCTAATGTTAAAGTTCGAGTTTCTGTAAAGTTTCAGTAGTGGGGTGCTTTCTTATCTTTATATAGTTCTCCTTTTTTTTTTTTTTTTTTTTTGTCTGAGAAACATTCTTATAATGTATCAAAGACTGGATAACAGCTTGGAACTGTGTTCTGCTACAAAGAGATTTCACCAGGGATATTGTGTCTTCATACTTCAGTGTTGTCAGGACACAGGAGAACACAATAATATGTCTATTCTACAGTGAAATATATTTCTAAAAAATACAGTCACAGTGCAATTATACAACCATTCTCCCATTTCTGCTGCCATTTGTGGCTGGGAAAAAAGCAATACATCCATCTGGAAGGTATTTGTCTGTTGCCAAGACAGGCAAATCTGGGGGTTTTTGTTTGCTAGCTTTGCAGGACTCTGTGTGGATTGTTATACAAACAGTTTGAGGACCAAGCCAGTCTGCCTCTCCTGGCAAACTATACCATGGAAAAGAGTCACCAGACCATCAAGACCAGTCAAAAAGCAGAATCTGGCCTTGTGAAGAACTGGCATACGTCCTGCTTAGTGGATATGTCCCACCTCCTGCCCAGGTTCTCTGCACCCAGCACCAGGTTAAGAGCACAGGGACATGGTGTGAAATCCCTTGGGAATAAGGAGAACATATTCTGGGAAACTCCAGGACTATATGTCCCTAGAGGGCTATGCAAACTCAAGGGGTACCCTCTCCCTACCTGGTGGGAGGGGAATTGATGCAGCAGAGGCAAGAGCAGAGGTGATGGAGTGCTGCTGAGGAAAGGACTGTCTGCTTTGGCCATGGAGCATGGACAGTCAGAGGTCTGGCAGGGCCAACCCCTGCAGTTCCCCTTCCACTTGTTACTTCTATTCCCAAGTGGACCCAGTGCCCTGCTCAGTTTTAACAGCAAAATCCACCTTCCTTTGTAGAATTGTATCACAGTTCTTCCTGCAAATTCATCAGAATGACAGAGGGGGGGTGAAATGCTACAGCCCTGGGCAGGACAGGGCAGAGATGGCACTCACACACAGTTGTCTTGTGTGCACTTCCCATGGCCACTGCACATGTCTATGCAGCCATCCCCGATGTAGACGTTATCGATTGCCCACGTTTGCTGCTTGTCGAAAGGAGCAGGCTGGTGCCAGCGGAAACGAGTCGCTTGAGACCTTGGGAGAGAAAGAAAAACAGAATTCTGTATTTTCTAGCTAAGGCAATCTTTATTTTGATTGAAAGGAAATGTTAGTCTTGAGGCTAGCCTGCTCTTGGGAGATTTGTTTGATACCAGCATGACCCAGGGCTGGTTTCTGACAATGACAACATCCCTCCAAGAAAAGGGTGCCCAGATTTTGAGAACAGAAAAAATCATGGATGCTTGGTATCAAGCTGAGAGTGTGAGAGGTAGGAAATGGGTCCCTGGTGAAAGCAAAGCAAGCAGGCCATGGTTGGTGCAGTGGTGAGGAGGTTGGAAGAATGTGGTACTCCCAGTTGGAAGTTCAGGCCAGTCATAACCATGTCCCAGCACAGATCCAAACCTGAGGGACAGCTGCGAGCTGGATCAAGCCAGAATAATGCAAACCCTCCAAATTTCATCCTGATCCAGTCAATAAGTCCAAGGCAACATATTTACCTGGCTTTTTCTCAGTGAATTCTCCCAATCACACTGAGGTTAAGAACAGTTCTAGGGAGTGGGTTTGGGGAGAGGTGAGAAGGCCCATGCAGAGCTTGCAGCATGACCCTGGCTTTGCAGTTCCTTCCCTCCTCTCCACCCAGGGCTTGGCTGGAAATGCCAAGAAATTATCTGTAGTGTGATCCTGGCTTTACTCAGTAAATTATATTCAATTTGTTGATTAAAATGGGCCTAGCTCCCTGTGTGTGAATTAAGTGTCTCATCTCCCAAGACAGATGATGAAAATGTATCCAAAACAGTCAGGGACACCAAATAGTTATTCAGCTTGTACAGGTGGAGACTGTGAGTGAAGAGCTGGGAGGAGACGAATTTCTGTCACTATGAATTCAAGCCAATCCCTGTTTTGCGGTACAGCACTAGATGGCAGCATTGAACTTTTTGCAGTCTGTTTTCTTTTGAATCTCAAAGAGAAATCCCAATTATTACAAACACACACACACAAAACCCAAAAAACCAAAAACACCCCAAAAAACCCCCTAAAAAACCCCCTAGCAAACCCCCCAAAAACTATTCAGTGTGAAAATGCACCTCATATGATAAGGTCATTATTCTCCCATGAATTATTTCTTTATGAAAATGTTGCATGAGCTGAATAAATAACTTGTTTATCCAAGGAGGAACCTACTGCTCTGAGCTCAGGTCAGCTGTTCACCAAGCAGCATTTTAAAAATAAACATAAAAATTGTGAGGAAGTCCTTTCAGAATAAAGACAAGCACCTATGTCTTACACTGCGTGCTTTGGCTGGGCACATGACTAACAATTCATGGATCTGATGCTCCTGTGGGAAGTTTTGCATTTGCATTTGTCTTAAAAGGGAAAATCACCTCCAAGCTGAAAGTAAGTGTCCATTGTATTTTGTGGCCAGAGGTGAGGCAGCACTCTGGAGTACAGGAGCCCTAAGAGGCTGCACAGATATGGGTGGTGAGCACCAGGCCAAGCTACTGCCTACACAGCCTGCATGTGCCTGAAACATACAGGCATAAACAACTGGAGACACACCTGCTATTACACAGCTTGAAATAATAAAGCAGCATAAAAATTATATTGCTTCTAGACTAAAAGGTCTATTAGCTGCACTGTTCTTATCCTAAAGCTCAACATCTCTCTTGCTTATCAGATAAGGTTGTAATAACCTCTCTCATGGAATGCCTGTCTTAACAACTTTGGGAAATTGTGTTACTTGAGCCAAAAAATACAATTATGGGATTGGACAGAAGTGCAATTTTTGCCTCAGTAGGGCATCAGACTTCTTGTGACATTTACTGCTCAAGAAACTCTTCAGTCTTAAAATCACAGTTACTCATAAACCTGAGTTTATCTCAGGTGGTAGCTTCCTTTCAGGTCCAAATTCAATTGGTTTGGAACATCAATCCCAGCCCTGATTTATCCCATTCAACCCCAGAAAGACTATTCTGAACACAAATTTACAGTCTTTATACAAGAACTGACAGGGTAATGGATTTTTACAGATGATACGTAGCAAAGACGCACAAAAGAGGAAGCACAGAAAATGAATGCTGGGAAGGAGTCCTAAAAAAGTGCTATTACTTGATGTAACTGCAGCAAAGATTGAGAACAGTCCAGATGCCCCAAATGATTAGTAAGAGAACACAGACTTTTTCATTACTAATGTCAAAACGTGTGGCAACTGTATAGGCGTTTTCAGTACAATTGCTAAAAAATAAAAGTCTCTGTTTCCAAACTTGTATGTGCCTCTGGTGGTGTCTTTCATGACAACCATCTCAAGGCTCTACCTGTGCTTTGATAATTCTGAGCCAGCAGTTAGCTCAGTCTAAGTCTGGGTGAGGAGATCAGGCTCAGCAGGAGGAGCAAAGCTGTGGAGTCAAATAGTGCTAAGAGCCTGCTGCCCTTGCTACCTGTGTTTGCAATTTCTATAGGATAAAGCTTCATTTACATATACTTGTTGCTATTTACATGGACCAAACAAAAAGAACATGGTACAATTGCTTAAACTCCATAATGTATCATGACATTATAAATACCTAGTTATGCTTTTAGATTTATTCTGCAGAAAACCAGAGGGAGTTACCTAGTATAGGGAGGCAGAGGCAAAGTAACCCGGGTCCACTTGTTGAAAGTGTCTGAAATGAGAATCCTCTGGAGATGGTACTTGTTGCATTCCACATTAGTGGGAAGACAGTCTTTCAAAATTGGGTGCCAGGTCAGCCCAAGGTCCACCGAATATTCCAGTTCAATAGCTAAGGGTGGAAAGGTGGTTAGTTACTTAATTTATAAGAGACCTGTATCCCTAGGCCTATAATAATGCGCAAACCCCAGACAGTATCACAAGTCTGAACTGACAAAATAACCCCCAGAACTTTTCAAACCCTTGTGTCAGAAGCACAAAGCTACCTTCTTTGGTGGCAGTGTGGAGGGTGTGTTACATGTTGCTGAGCAGGTATAGCTCAGGTGGAGTCTGCAGCACATCTCCACATCTGCTGCCCAACTCAAGGGACCACAGATGAAAAAACAGAGCCAACATTAAGTGCCCAGGATTAAGTCAAGACAATGTCTGTAGCTGCAGCATGCAAAAAAACGATGTGGCAGCACCATGACCACCAAACTTTGTTTTTCAGACTTGAAGAGTGAGATTCAGCTGGATGTGACTGCTGTGTAAAGCAGAGCAACACCCAAATTCAAACTTTTGTCTCTGTCACAAGATGGCTTAGTCAGCCTTCCATCCTTCCTGCAGACCAGCTCATTTAATTATTCAGCACAATTTTAATTTGAGTTTGTTAGTCAGTGAGCTTGTTTTCATTCAAACACAGTCTAGCCACATTAAACTAATATATTCATTTCTCAGGGAAAATCAGCAATTTCATTGTTTTGATGTCTATGGCTTACAAGCTTTTATTACCAAAATTAAAGGTTAGTCAAGCTCACTAAATACTTCAAGTCAAACTTTCATGCAGCTATGAAAATGTAAATAATAATAGGTGCAGAGCTGGTACTTGAAGTAAATGTTCCAGCTGCCAGGTATTCTGGCTGAGCTGGCTGTGTAAAACATGGAGCGTGGTTGCAGTGATAGGGGAGATAAATCTGTGATCTTCTTTTGATTACCAACAGACCCATTTCTTCTACCCTCATGCACAGGGAATGACCCCTAATCACCCAATCAGTTCCACTGGATGTTTCAGCACAGAAGACAAGTGCTACAGAAATACAAGGACAAGTAGATACAAACAAGGGTGAGCTTTTAGTGTTAAATTTCCCTCACCAAAATAAATGCTTTTCTCATCATGACTGGAAGCATGATTAGGTAGTGTCCTGCCTAATTTAATATGAAGTTAAGATAACGATAAAGGTTGTGGACAAAAAAAAACCAAAAAACAACCCCCCCCCCCAACAAAATAAGGATGCTTCTTTGCCAGTATATGGCTCAGTCACAAAAATGCTTCTAAACTTAGCAGAGATGATCTCAGGATACCACAGTATTCTTAATAACAAAAGAAAGAAAAAATTTTAAGCATGTAAGTAGCTTCAAATTAGCAAAATGGGACTTCATGTAAAACCTTTTTCCAGTTGGAATTGTAGAGGAAAATTCAGCAACCCACTAAATTAACATATTCCACATGTTGCAATGTATTGTATTCTTGTCCTCATTAAAAACATCTATGCCTCAAAAACCTACTCTAAGAGGATGTGTAAAACAAGCATTAAAAAGTTTGTTTTCAAGAAAAACCTATTTTTTGTGTGCCTTAAAATTCACATAATGAACCAATTTTAATTTCCATGTGATGTGTATTTGCTGTGATGAGTACAGAGCATGTTTTTATTCATTTACCTGTATGTATATATGTGTATATACACATATAAAAGCTGTCTGTGCACTCAGTAGACATCATATGAAAAAAGGAAGCTAGGTAATTAAAATTGCATCATTATGTATACATAAACAGATGTATACACATGTACACAATGTGTATGCACACATTTGTACATGGAAACATATAGGTCTACACATATTTATTATTTCATATGAGGGATATAAATTTTTGCAGTTGATGTTGCCTTAGCAAGTGTCAGTTGTATGTTGGTATAAATGATTTCTTAGATAAATGGGTACAAGTGAGATCAGAACTGAGACTACACTGAAAATGCAAAACCACAAAGCAAGAAACACATGCTGGAACACCCAGCTGCTTATTATTACAGCACCACCCCAAGCAGTGGACATTATCTACTAAATGGATTTTTTGAGTAAGGCAGCTGTTAGTGTTTTTCTGAGATTGATTGAACTGCAACTTAGATGCTCACAGGGAATGATTTACTTCAGTTTATCTTAGGCTTCAGACACCTGGAATAAAAAAGCTGATGTTACAATTTCTAACAGAAACTCACAGCTTTCTTTTGTTTCTCAGCTCCTGTTACGGTGAATAATGTAACCAGAAAACAAGTGAACTTTCCTCTGCAGCGGAGGAAGAGGAATGGCAGGGATTACTAAGAAGTCATTACCATAACAGGAATCTGTGACAGAGCAGGAAGCTGCAAAATCTATTTGCAAGAAAGAGTCTTCATTGACCACGATGTCGGTGGTGACGACGTAGCGGGTGCTGGCTTTCTCAATGAACACCAGAGCATCCCCCGCAGAGCCGCACACCGGCATCTTCGTTCCTCCAGGGTGGAGCAGCCACTTCCTGCTGTCCAGGGTGGTGAAATCATCTTCCAGTACTGTATTGCCAGAGATATTTCCTCCTATAAGAATCTGAAACATTAGGAAAGAAGCTTTAATTGAAAAGGAGAAATGTCTAGAAGTCTTCACAAGCATGCAAGTGACGTAGCAACCCGAGGGAGGAAGATTATACTATGGGTATTTATTCTGCTGGTCCAAAATTGACAACATTACTTAGTAGAGAATTTAGGCCGTGAGAAAGGGGAGTATCTCTTTCCTATGCAGGAAAGAGATTGGCTCAGCTGTACAAATCTAAAATTCAGGGAGGTGACTTCCAATCTCAGTGAAGTAAAACTGCTGGGCAAAAAGTGTTATCAGAAACAAAGTGATTGCGCTTTCCTAGTGATCGTTCTGCTCTTCTGTTGTCTAGTGCACTGTTATCAGATTGTGTCTGCTGACAGAAGTGGGGAAATAGCCTCTGCTTTGTCATTGACTATAAAATATCATCGTTTTACTCTTTACCAGCAAGCAAGGTAGAATTATTTTTCATTTGTTATTCTAAATTCAGTTCTGAAAAAATATAACTACATTCAACTAAGATATCGAAACAATGAGTATTTTTTCATTTCTAAACAGAGGGATGGGAAGTAAAATTTTGTAACCACAACATTAAAATGGCTGGTTAGGTTTCTCCTAACAATCTGAACTAACTTCTTTAAAAAAGAATAATAAATACTAAAGCAAATTGTACTTGGACAACCCAATGACACTACTTAGAGCAGAATCATTTTAGAGATAAATCATTTGTGATTTATACCAAGTCACACAAAGTAATATAATAATCTTTATAGCAGAAAATCCCAAATATGAAACTTCATTTTCATAAATGGATATTCACAATATTGATATTTTTATATAGGCTTTTTCTATTACATTATACCTAGCCAATTACATATTTGGATACATTTTAAATTAGGGTTTTTGAAGTTTGAAATCAGACTGCACTGTGTGGTAAGGCCTCCTGCAATGTGAACCCATGGCCCTACACATGTGTAAAATACTTTCCTGGAGTCGAAATGGGCAATCAGTGCCCCATGAAAATGGTGCATTAAATCCATGAGTTCATCAAACAGTAATTGTGCTCTAAATATCTTTTTACTAGGCATTTTTGCTTGTCTCAGTGAAATGATACATGCCAGAAAAAGGGAAAACATTGAGACTGAATCCAGTCTAAGACTGTGTTAAAGGAAGGATTGCTCACCTGGTCGATGACCCAGGGGCTGTAGAAATGCCCATTCTCGGAGGGCTGCCACCAGCGCAGCCGGGTGGAGCTGGAACGAGCCTTCAGGGGAACCTCCAGGGCAATGTATCGTCCCACGTTGCTGGAGTTACTGAAGAGGAACTCCTGGAGAAGGCTCCACGTGAGGCCCCCGTTGAGTGAATACTGCAGCAGCACAGGCTGGCTCCTGGGGTCAGGCACCCCCTTGCCACATCCCAGTCTCATGAAGAACTGCACAAATCTAACAGGAAAAATCTTTCCACTTACCAGAAAGATCTGTTTTCTACAACATCCTACACAGCGAACCAGAGAGCCTTGGAGTTTGTCTACTGACTAGCCCTGTGTTTTCTAGCTGTAAGAGCCATCTTTAGGAGATCTTATGATTTCCTTTCCAAAGCTTCTAGAATATAACTAGACAGACAGGTGGTATGACAAAAATTCATTTTGCCTGTGTGGTAGTTTGCCAGGCATAAGAGGCTGAACAAAGCTGGTCATTTATGTTTTCAGCTTTTGTCTGTGCAGCAGATGGTGTTGCAAGTATCAGAAACATAATCCTGGGTGAAATTTTTATCCCTGTATCCCATGAGTACAGATTTTAGTGGCAGAAAAGCAACTGTGCTCTAAGTAGATCATAATTTGCCACGAATTTGCTGAAATGCTTAAATTCAAAATAAGCATCCCAGTTTTCCATTGGCATAAACCAGAGAAAATCTGGACGGGAGAACAAAGCACACTTCACTTTCAGGGATCATTTTGTCCATTTTGTCAGCCTGGGAAATTTGTCTAAATTACACCGTTTAAATGTGCTGGCTTCCCTGAAGGCAGCCCCAGCCACCCAGGGACAGCAGTGCTTTCATCCCCCAGTTAATTGGCTTCTCCAAAGCTGCACAATGGACTTGTATCAAACTGCGAAATCCCTCCCGTCAGCCGATGCTCACAAATAGCTCCACTGTGCACTTGGAGTAGAGGGAGCCTTGCTGTAATGATATTTACTTATTGGACTTGCAGGGATATTACAAGTATTAATTTATGTTTGCACAGCTTTTGCACAGCTTTCGAGTGTTTTATCTGTACTAATTATTACTGCATTAGTGCTGCCTGGCTCAGGGTTAAACAAAATGGTGCAAAAGAAGTTTTATCTCAAAAATCTTGCTCTGGTTTGATCTGCAGGTAGATCTGCTGGGAGTGGAGGCTGCAGAGATGCTGGGCAGACAAAGCTCCAATAAAATGCCAGACTTACAAGTCAATTAATTCCAGTCCTCACTGAGACTCACAGTTTCTCTTGCTACTAGATAGAACTGCTTTTGCAATAGATTATATCCACCTCCATGTCCCAGACATAACATATTGCTTGTGCTGTAAAGGAGCACTGGGTACCCTCATGGATCAACATATCAAATGTAATGGATTTGCTTCACTGCTGGCAAGTCTTTCTGCCTCCTCAGATTTACTCCAACATTCGCCACATAATTCAAAGGAAATAAACCCAGGTGACCTTGTCTCTGTGGCATCTGAGTTCTTTGCATTGCTATTCTCACATCTCAGATTTTACTAATATAGTAATAACCCACCCAAATATAGATAACAATGTCTAGCAGATAAAAAAAAAATTAAATATCTCTCTTCTTATCCCAAAGATATTTTGCAAAGGCTCTGCCTATTTTGAAATGGAAAAGCAAAGTGTTTTCTGTAAATCTAGTAACACTCAAATGTGTGGATGCTCTTCTAGTAATTCAGAATTGAAAGGGAATTGATCAGCTGTGACACCTAAAATATTCTCTCCTTACTGATATTTCATGCAGTGCAGTTTCAGCTACCAGTATCACCATGATAGTGATACACCGTCCCTGGGTTAAATTCTTTAAGGCACAGATGTGATGGCAGTGGATTGCAGAGTCCACTTGATTTCAATCCCCAGGTGCTGAGTG
Organism: Haemorhous mexicanus; assembly: GCF_027477595.1. Lineage (NCBI taxonomy): Eukaryota > Metazoa > Chordata > Aves > Passeriformes > Fringillidae > Haemorhous > Haemorhous mexicanus. The sequence goes on along the minus strand of NC_082345.1, from coordinate 63,633,373 downwards.
TGGCTGCAGCACTGACAGACATGGCTGCTTGCCTGTGCTCTTCAGGGGATCTCCTCAAGAGGAAAGGGGAAGTTTTAATGTGACTACAGAGTCTAGCACCCTTAAAAAAAATAGTTGTTCTCATCACTCCTGGCATAAATTGAGACCTCTCCCCAAATCCTGTGCAAAACTTAGCACATCTGTGTCACAGCCAGATCTGTTGTGCTTTGCAGGTGGTTGATAAAGTCAGTCTGTAAACGTAGAAAATCCACTGAAATTACTTTAGGTTGCAAAAGAGCAGCTCCCAGCAATGACACGGCAGCGTGCCTTGCTGTTCAGAAGAGAACATACAGTTATTTGTTGAGAACTGTTATTTTTCATAATCATATATACAAGAAATTGAGTGTTCAGCTTTGTTTTCCTAAGACAGAAGTAATTTATCTCCATATAACACCTTGAGGTCAATATTTACAAATCCAGCTACAGACCGTCATGGAGAAGAGATAAATAAATTATGGTTCTTTGAACATGAGCAATAAGAAAAACATAATTTCGTTAAATTATGAAGCAACTTACAAGACCTTTTGTATCTTTTGTAAAACAATCTTCTAATTTCAGGGCTTGTTTTTATCAAGCTCTGAAAAAAGTTTGCTGTGAGGAATCTTACAAATTACAGGGGTCCTTAATATTACACATCAATGAGGTTTAACTAAGTGCTGATCTAAAAACTACATTGGTTAGATATTAGGCCTTTCTACTGACCATGAGTGTTTACAATAAAACCATTATTTAAAGATTCAATACCAATGCTAACAGGTAAAAAGTAGATGTTAAAATGTTAAAATGTTTCCCCCAGAACATCAGAAAGGAGTAGGGTGTTTATATGAGATCAGTGAAAAAAAAGTCTTGGAGAAAATGTAGACTCTCCAAAATAATAATACAAGAATATCAGCTAAAATACAGAATAAATTAGAAAGCAATGCCTATTTGTTAGCATGCTCACAATTGGGATGGAGTTTATTTCATAATAGTGTAAATTTTTTTAATGTGGCTTGCTTAGCATGTCTCACTCATGCACAGTCTCCTCTGCAGGGTGTAAAGATACAACATAAACTGTAAATACACTAAAATATTTGGTTTTCAATAGCTGCTGATGGCTTGATGGGAATTTCTCGGTGAATTATTGGAAACAAATGTGCACAATAAGAAAAAAAACAAGCTTCAGAAATGAAAGAATTCTGAGATGATGAATGTAAGAGTTATACTTTCAGCAGATACTCCTGTTTCAGCAAGGGCTCATAGTACACCAGACTGTAAGAAAAGCAGAGCATTTCTCATGTTATGGATTTAGGAAACAAAAGCTTGCATGAACTATTGAATGTGTGGCACCAGTTTCCGGAATTCTTATTTAAGGAAAAAAAAAGCAACATTTAAATGGTTAATGCAATTAAAGTTCAATTTAAATTTAATTTATCATGGTGACAGTGGTTAAAATGGAGCATTTGCTAGTGTGAGGACCCCAAAATATGTCAGCTTGCTTTTGCTAGAGAAATATCACACATGTATTGTTCTTCAGTATGGCATTTCCTCAATGAAATCCTGAAAGAACTTTTGAAAGGTGTTACCTGGCTTGTGACAAATCCAGGTCTCGAGTCATCAGCATACGTAAACCTTCTTCATTAAAGAAAAGGTTGTTTCCTCCAGACATGATACCACATTTCCTTGATGGCTTTCCACCACTCACAAGGAGGAATCTATCCGACTCCAGCTGACCTGAATACACAGTGAATACATATTTATGATTTACTCTGAAGTGCTCCTGCTGCAAGAGTGCTACTTCCAGAGGAAGAGACATAAATTAAAAATCCCATGCTGACTGAGAAATATTCAGTGTTTCCACTGCCACATATTCTAGAAAGCTGACATAAATCAAAGCAAAATAAACAAAATAAACCCAGAAGTATGAGATCTGGGATCTTTGTTTCCAGCTATTCACAAGATTTTCCACCTTTCATCATTTATCTGAAGTTAACAAAAAAGTACTCGGGTCTAAAAAGAAACTTTGGGTTCCAAGTGGTAGCATGCAAGCAAGGGCTGGCAAAATTGAAAATGAGCAGCAGCAGCTGTGAAGGGATGACTTTGGTTTACAGGTGCTGTTTTATGAAAACATGCTCCTCCTGCCGTGCTTGCTAGCGGGGGAAGCCTCGGAGGGGTTTCAGAGCTGTGTGCAAGGACGCCGTGTGTGCCCAGGCACGCGTGAGGCTTTGAGCTCCCCCCTGCCTTCCCTCTCTTGGGGTCTGCTGTGGCTGCTGAGCATTGGCTCCCACTACTGAGACACTTGGTCTGCTCTGAAACCATGATTGCTGTAGTAGGGGAGTCAGATTTCCCTTGCAGTGAGAAATGACACGACCTTAAAGCCCTCTGCTGTTTGCCTCACTTGGAAATGCTCGGTCTGTGCTAAAGTCAAACTACCATCAAAACATAATTTTCTTCCGTGATTATTTTCTACATGTAGAGTTTCAGGAAGTTCTGTTTCAATGAAGATTTTGTAATCCAGCATTAACAGTGCATTCACAAACCACACTTGCAAATGGCATCTGAACTACTTGGTTTGTGGGAACACCCCCTTGGCATAAATTCTTATCAGAAGCATGCAGGGGTGAGCAAGGCTTTGCTGTTTAACCCCTTGAACCCTGGGTTGCACTGAGATGCACAGGCAGCATTCAGATGCCCCCTCCCAAAAGAGATACCTTCGAAGTCATCCTTGAGGAAGTCAGCGTTCTTGGTGCTGATTTTGCAGGTTGGCCCCGAGTAGCCGGGGTCGCAGATGCACTTGGTGCCGTTGATGCAGCTGCCGTGCCCGTTGCACATCTCCTCGCACTGGGGGCCGATGTACACGTTGTCAATGGCCCAGGTCACGGGCTGGGACCCAGCAGGGTAAAAGCCTTGGTACCACCTGAACCTCGCCAGCCTGCAAATGGCATTAAGTGTACTTATTTTAAATTATAGTTCCATCTTTTTTTTGGTATTCCATACATATACCATTATATGCACATATATATTATTCTTTCTGTCAGAACTGGCTTGATAAATAGATTAATTCTAGAAACTGACTTCTAGGTCTAATTCCTTCAGTACCTCATGCATCTTTATGTTGACATTCAACCCAAGTACTGACAGAAATAAAAACAACACTATTCATTAGCTGTAATCTCAAAATTGAATGACAGGCATGATTTTCAAAATTTAAAATCCAGCTACTCTTAACTCCATCATTCATGGGGAAGATGAATGGCCGTGGTCTGGTGGATTCCCTTCTGCTTTGGTGTACAGTGTGTGGGTCAGACCTGGCCACTTCCACCCTCCTGGAGAGTGAGATTCTAATTCATGCTTCCATTGTGCTCCCAGGGAGACCACCTGTAGGGGTGGAATGGGAGGACCCCACCCTCAATTACCCAGAGAGAAAACATGATCTGTCATGTCACCAGGTATTCAGTTTGCTTTTGGGCAGCTTCATCTTAAACCAGGCCGATATTGCAAGTTGTTAATTTAAACTATATTCTCCTTTGGGTGCTGTCCTGTCATTTTTAATTCATCTCCTAAGTGCTACTTGCATCAATGCTGCATATAAAAAGGAACCAACTAGGGAAGGAGGGAAAGCAAATTGAGATGAGGAAAATACTTGAGAGACTAATTTTATTCCCAGTTGAGAAAATGTTTTAAGGGAGGAAGGAAACCAGAAGATTGAGAAGGGAGAAGCACTTAATTGCCTTGCGTGTTTAATGTGTCTTGTTAAAGATATCTAAATTCAGCAGGCAAATCAATTCCCTAGATAATTGTAGCTGACAATTTTTTTTTCCTTGATTTGCTTAACAGAAATTTTTATGAGGGGATTTAGGTGACAACCAATAATTGATGGTGGAGACACTACTAAGTGTCACAAGAAAGATGCCCAAGAACCAGAGTGCTGCTGGAAGTCAAAATCATTGACTTTAGTGTGCCCTGAGGAGAGGGACACAAGTGTGAGGCTGGAGGTGTTGTAAGCTCCTCTTGAGAGTAGACCTCTGTCCCACAGGCTGGATTTTTTTTTCCTGAGACAAGTCAGCTTCTCATCTCAGGATCACTCCTGGTGATGGTGAACCATGACTTGTGTCTGGAGCAGAGAGTGAAACACAGCTTCTTTGGGGTTTCTTCTCTGGCTCAACAGGCTCTGGACCTTTTCTTCAGGACATAACTGGAATACTAATTATTAATAACAGCTGGCTGCTGAGAACATATATTCATTTCTAAAATTCCATATGTAGTGGAAATAACTTAAAATGTTTTCATCCTCAGTTAGAATATAACCACTCAGCACTTGGTGGGTGAAAAGGCTGGGGGATGTTTTTAGAATTACACAAGGAGAAAGGTTTGGATTTTTTCTAGTTATTCCAGTAGATTCTGGTGGAGAAATCCCCCTTCAGCCCTCTGGCCCAGTGATTTAATGCACTGAATGTAAACTACTCTGCACTGCTGGGCTTGGCTGGCTGTCAGCCATAGGCTCCTGGCCTGGTGTGCTGGGGAAGGAATAGAAAGGAAGGTAGAAAAACAGGATAGAAGCACTCAGGAATAGGGGACTAAATCAAAATCCTGGAAGGTTTAAATGAGTTAGGAGTCTGCACAGTCAAAATTTTTATTTGGAGGGACTCACTGATGGTTGGCTAAAGGGTAGAATAATTCTTTTGCACAAAATCAGGAAGTACAAGTGAGCTGCTGAAAGAGGTGATTACCTATTGCATGCTTGAAATGTTAACTGTCATAAACCAGAAAACTCAAGTTTAAAATTTAAACATTTCCTTAAATTATTAAACAATCAGTCTTTCCAAACTTGATTCTTATTCCTTATATAGGTCTTTTCATACTTTCAGAAGCACATATGGGGTCATTTATTTAGTGGAGGACCCACTGACTGCAGTAGTTTCATAAATACTCAGTCTCATAGCTGCATGGATTCATAAAGTCTCATAGTTGCATAGCTCATTTTCATTCATACATGCTACAGTTTAATCATTAATGGTGTGAGCTTTTACATAAAGTGAGTTGATGCTAGATGACAGTTATTCCTGAAAAAGTAAACATAGGGTTTTTACTTTGAAAAGTTACTATGCCTGCTAGCACGTATTGTTTTTCTATGCTGTGTTATCATCCAGCCTGATTGACTGAGACATTATTTAGATCAGACCATTTCTTCATACTGAAGTGGAATCAAGCTTACGCTAGCTCACATTTTACTGCATTTTCTTATGAAGCTCCAATTTCATGCAAGAATATCATCAGTGAATTCAAATGGCTGATGCAGTTCTGTAAAGAGCACTCAGAGCACACTAAGATCAGTCAGTTTTGCATTAATTTCAACAAGCAACTGCCTTCTATTGAATTATCACTAATTAAATAGAAGGTAATAGAAGTTACCTGTGATTATTCTACATCAGCATTAGGCACAATATGATTTGGGGAATCACATGAACACTAGCTAAGATTCAGGGCAAAAAGCAGAGAAAAATTGGTCATTTGGTCTGCTCTAGTGCCACAGTTCTTATGCAACACCCTTGTGCTGGGTGAAAAACAGAAATAAAAGCAAAGCAACCAGCAGCTGGGCAGGAACAGAAGTGGACACTTACCCACAGAGGTGCAGTTTTCCAAAGTGAATGACCTCCCTCCTCCAGCCCTGGGTAGTGCCTGCATAGTAAGTGCTGCTGGGGTGATGCTCAGTGGAGCAGAGGGAGCTGAGGTGGCTGCTGCTGCTGTAGCACAAGGGCAGCAGCAGGTGCCAGGTGGCCCCCAGGTCTCGTGAGAACTCCAACTTCACTGGGTCAGCAGAGGAGCTGTCAGTGGTGCAGCCAATATTGATCTGGGGGCCAAGGCATCAAACACAGAAGGTGACACAGGGCAGATTGTGGGACTCCCAATCATTCTTCAGCCTCCCCCATTGGGTATGGTATTTGTTTAGTCCAGGAAAATGGTGATTTGGGAACCCACTTAACAAAGGGATGATGCACTCAGGACATGCACATGAACAGGAACAGAGCACATTGCTCTCCTGTCCAGGAGTACATCACACCATGAGTTATGATAAAAATGAATGTGATAAGAAATTCCCCAACAACTTCTACCTAGAGAAAACTGTGAAGTTAATTGGGCAAATCCCAAAGGAGAGCTGCTAACATTGCTGGAGTAAATGCACCAGCTCTTGCAGTCCTCTGGCAAGTACTGAAGTAATCACAGCATCAAGAAAATGTGCATTATTAAAAGCAGAAATATTAAAAAGTGCAACATTAACTTTTTGTTAACACTGAGCTGTTAATTGCTAAGCTGCACTATGATCCTCTTTTATGTTACATATAAAAAAAAGAGCTTATCACCTTAATATATTCAGCTTTCACACTCACTACCTATTTGTTCATGTATAATGGCAAAACCCTAGAGCATCATAGCTGGACTGGATTTAGATTCAGTGTCCTAGTTTGGCAGTGTCAGATTTCTCAGGGTATGCTCACAAGATTCCTGATATAAAGAACAGTGGAAAAGGCAGGACACCAAAACCAGTTCTACTACTGAAAAAATATGGACTGTTTATTACAGAATCTGAGACAATCAGTGCAAGTTAGTTTGTTTTCCTATTACACTGATATTTAGATCTTCTTATAATTTCATTTTTTTTTTTTTGTAAAAGAAGACAAATTAGTTCTTTACAGAATGACTGTCATATAAAATAGGATGTACTGTACTTAGCACTCAACAAATAAAAACAAATTGCTGATGAAATACAAAGCCTGCATTAAAACCATGTAACATTTTAATATTTTTATATATCTTTTAGCAAAAAAAAAGTGTCTTTGTAGCATGCTGTTAAGAAAATCTATTTGTTTCTAAAACACAGTAATGCTTAGAACTGTGCATGAATGTTGAAAGTGTATCCTGCACTGAATTTCCTTCATCACTCTTCAGTGCACATGAGTCCCATCAACCTACATTTGACTAGAAGGGTTGTCTACTCATCTGGAAGCTTAGAGAGATGCTTGACCCAATATAGATTTTGACTCTTGAGACACAGAGAGAAACTACTGCATTATGCATAACTCCTTCATTTACACTAATGTTCTCAAAAACGTGAGCTGAAAATGATGTTCTTACCACATATGGAAGTAAACATGTAGATTTTATGAGTTAATGCTATCAACACTTATGAATATCTTAAAGTCACCTCAAACATTTTTGTTCTACAGGCTGTAATCTATATTTTAAAAGAGGAAATGGCTTGCATTTAATAATTTATGAATTAGTTGCATGACAAATTGAAGAGTGCATGAGTACACAGCTAAACCTAATTTTCTTGGAAAACCCTTAGTATCATTTTAGTAATTTTTATAAACTCTTATCATTTGCTGATTATTATGTAGCTCATATTAATGCAACAACATGCCACATTGTTGTTAAAAGCAGGCTGGTAACTGTGGCATGGCAATTTGTGTGCCAGATTATTTTCCAGTTTCCTAATGACAATATAATGACCTCTCTAAACTATTAAATACTAACTGGTTACTCCCATCAATAGCTGCCCCAGGCAATGCCCAGTTTGGATTCCAGGACAAGTCAGAAACACAGTTTAGTTTGGGCTCTGTGTTGTCACTGGGGTACCTGTTTCCACTGACTATATGAAACACAAAAATATGCTCCTTATTCATGAACTTTCTTTAACTCCCTAAAATGGGATGACTTCAGGCCACAGTAGCCAAAATCCAGCTTCATCTAGAGCAGCTATGATGTGAGCAGAAGCAAAAGGAAAGCAGAAGCTTGTCTCTGAGAGTACAAGAGTTAAGCCAGCAGGCAGGAAAAATTGTTTTCTACTGTCACAGATGAAGTTGTAGCTCTCCACTGGTGAGCTTGTGGAAATGCTGCACTCTTACCTGGAGCAGGCTGTCAAGTGGCAATTTGGACTCTCACTATTTTTTGCTTGTCCTCTTGCCTGCAGTTGTGACTCTCCAATGCACAGGACATGGACTTTAATGCTATCAGTGCAAGTATACAGGCATGGACCAAGTAGCAATTTAGGCAAGAAAGTAGAAGACTTTGAGGCAGAAATTTCCCTTATCTATGTATTAAAAGCATCATGATACATTCACATGAGGAAGAGTAATGTCAAATCAATTAGAGAGGAAATTGGACAGGTTTCTCTCTTTGGCAATCAGAGCAACTGGGAAAATTCACCAGGGCAGAATATAGAAGAACAAGAAGCAAAAGGCAAAATAACTTTCTGAGGACAAGTACCTCAAACTGGATGATAGTATTTTCATTCACACTCAGGTCCCTTGTGGTAATGGAGTGCTCTCCAACTTCATTTGAAACAAACACCATAGCTGAATCTTCTTCCCTGAAAATCAAGGAGAGGAGGGCTTTAGACTGGCTTTACAAAGTCACTTCTTTCTCTTGTATTGCTGAGAGAATCTTACGGAGCTCTTTTAGATGAATATGGGCAATACAGCCCAATGTTTCCACCAGGATAGAAAAACCAGTTGTCCTCTTTAGGACCAAAGTCAAAGGTATCCAAAAGGATAATGGGATTCTTCAGGTTATTTCCATCAATAATGAAGTCATCAATAATCCAGATTTCTTCTTTTTTACCTACAAAGGAAATGGAAATATTCCCATTAAGACCTAAACTAATATTATTAGAGAGAAGAACAGCAGCCAGTATTTATGGATTATGTGAAGAGGAGGGTGCTAAAAGTATGGGATCACTATTTTCACTTTCCATGAAAATAGTTTCTATACTGCTTTCCAGCTTGACCTTAAGGAATTAACTTTTATTCCCTATAATTTATAGAAGTCACAGCAAAACAAAGAGTGAAAAGCAATGGGTGTTGAATAATTATCTTCTATTTAAATAATATTTACTTTGAAATTCTTGTCATTGTCTTCTTCAACTAAGAATCATCTAAATGAGTAGTTGCTACAGAATCAAAGCAGCCTGAAAGTGCAATTTCATTCTACATCCTTGCACTCAGCAGCTTGTTTCTGCCTGGGAGAAGTTCTCCCATAGAGAAAGAAACTCTGAAACTCCTTCTCTCCAATGGATTATGTATTCATATATGTCAGAAAATTGGTATTCTCAAACTGAAGAGGAAGGATTAAATTGACAGATCTTCAGTGTAGCGTTTTTTCATTTATCTAAAAGTGTTTGAGTTCATCAGAGAAAAGTTTAGATAATTGTTTTAGGCAGGACACGTCAGAAGAATGAACTGAAATCAGGACCAGATTTGAATTTGCTTTTTTTTTGTTAGGGGCGTGCTAGGAATTTGCCTACATGGAATAAACTGTTGCTGAATCACCATGTCTAAATGACTGCTGGAATTCTTTAGAGCTGTTAATGTCAGTTTCTGCTTGAAACTATGCTGAGAGTAACTGAGAGCAGAGAAGAGCGTCCTTCAGCTGGCACATCTCCTGTAATCAGGAGGAATGAACTGTGTTCCTCTTGTGGTTTTCCAGTCCTTTACAATTTAATCAAAAGATTAACTACTCACTACATACTCTTTCTAAATGGGTTTTTAATGCCTAGTTAATTCTGAGTAAGGTAGGCCCAGTTCCCATTTACACTTGGGACACTTTTGTATAATTGGAGCATCCTAATGGGGCCTCAGTGTGAGTGAGAATCATGCCCATTAAAAATAATGAGAAGAACCTGAGTGAAGTTAACTTTATTGGTGTTTCTTGATCTCCCTCTCCCTCCAGGGCCAAAGCTGATGCTTTTCTGCACACAGTCCAGGGATATCATGTGAAGGTACTTCACTTTAAAGAATTCAACCACATTTTTAAGAACAGTAAACATAATCCTGCAGTAATTCCAATTGAAGGAGTTCAAACACAAAAGCCCCATCATTTAAGAGTCTTTATAATTGTTCAGTTCAAGAAGTGCACTCTCTTAGAGAGGCTGAGCAGTGCAAGCATGGACCTGGACTCCCAGGGGTGTCTTTTCCTCACCATTGTTGTAGGGCTGCCAGAGCCTGAAGCGCGTCGCGTTGCTTTGGGCTGCGTAGGGCAGAGGGACGTTGATAAAGAGCACATCTGTAGTCTGGGTGAAGTAAAACTCATCTATCAGGTGCCAAGTGATGCCACCATTGACAGAATATTGCAGCAGGATGGAATGAGACCTCTCAGGGGTGCCTGGAGCATAAAGGACATGGATTTATGTTCATTGAAATCCAGTAAGTTCAAGCAAGTATAAATGAATATATGTTGCTCTGACACCCACTACAAAGTATGGTCTTCCTTTAACAGCAGCTTAAGGTATTGAGATGTTATGTACACATTGTACATGTGACTTTCTGTGCTTTCCCCTGCTTGTTGGTCTGCAAAATGCAAATGAAATAGGGCCTAAATTTACACTACTGTTCATTATACCTTAACAACCATAGTTAATTACTTAGAGAAGAAGCTATCTCAGTGTTACACTTTTTGAGATTAGAACACACCAGCTCCTTCTACTACAAACATATTCCAGTAATACAGTGTTTATTTGCTTGTTTTGTCCAGCTACGAGACATTATCATCACCATCTGTAGCACCCACAGATAAAGACTCAGTCTCTATCCTCATAAATTTATGAGTCTACGGCTCTCACTGCAGACACTGGGATATTCATGCCCAAAAATAACATAATTGATGGAAAGCACTGAGGATATTTACTAGCATGTTTTAACAACAACAAAGCAATATTCTGTGCTTTAAACGGCCCTAAAGGTCAGTGGAACTGACAGTAAAATTTGCATTTTCTAACTACCAGCTCCTCCTATTTTTTTACTTTGAGCTTTAAAGAGTAAGAAACAAAAGCTCTTTACAGCCCTAGTTATTAACACATGCTAATTAGAGCCCAACACTCATTTTTGATGCTGGTTTCCATACACAAGCTCAGCCCCCAGCCTGTATTTGGCCTGTGCCTAACTTGCTTTCCAGGAATACCAGTGTCCAAGTGATGGCATCTCTGAACTGAGGTCTCACTCAGACAAATTTACACTCTCTGCTCCCTTCGTGGTGTGGAACAGTGATAGCATATCCCCAAAAACTCAGTCAGGAACCAGCAGAAGGAAAGGACTAAGGAACAGCTTCTTCATCCCTGACTCACTGTGTGTTACTGTGCAAGTTTTCCCACGTTTCCCATGTTAAATGAACCACATTTGCTGAAAGCAAAGTGCCTGGTGCAGATGCTCCTGCTCCCCTCTGCTCAGTATTCAACCACAGGCAGTGGAGCAGAGCAGGGAAGAGCTGTTTGCAGTCAGGAGCTGATTTCAGCTTATCTGTGGCAATTAACAATAAACAACACACTGATTTTAACACTGACAGTTAAAAGATATGCCCAGCTATATCAATTTGTATTCAGCATTGGAGAACTTGCTGGGACTAAGTCCTGGATACAGCAGTAGGGCTAACAAGTAATACAGATTCAACAAGGAGTGATTTCTCCTGGGGTTTCATGGTCTTACTCCTTGTGGGTCAAGTGTCAAAATCCAGGCTTGAGCCTTTGGCTACTACTGCCTTCAGAGCAATATTTTTACTCAATTTATTTTTAAATATTTTTTTCAATGATCATATGAAGAAATATTACCAAGGCATAATTTTGTAAAAGAAGTCTTCACAAAGACTTCACTTATAAACATGAAGTATTTGGCATGTTATCATTTTGGGGTATGTTATGTTTTTGGCTGTTACAGTTTTCTCTCTTTTTGATAAAGTACTAAACCCAGTAAAAAATAGCCCAATATATATGATTAAATGCCCATTAAAGAAAATCAATAATAAGTCACAAAGAGCTATATTTTCACTCATCCACACACAGATTTGGCTAAGACACTTATTTAGGAAGAAAAAGGAGGTTCCAAACTATTTTCAAGCTGTTGGTAAATGTTGAGTCAATTAGGGTCCAGTCCCAGAGCACTGAGCTTACACAGAAACTATGGACATCTTCCTTACATCAGAGTGAGAGGAGTTTTTCAACATTCAGAGCTCAGCCCGGAAGCGCCAATTCTATCAGAAAATTTGGGGAAAACTTCTGAAATTGCATGGGAGTGGCTCAAATCTTCAAGCAGTTTAGTGGTTCTCCATCATGTCATTCCAGACTTGGATATAATTATTTTTTAAAGCCAAGGATGGCAGGGCCTTGGAGCAGGGTAAGATTGAATCATTGGCTTAAAAGTCCTTGTACTGGAGGAACTGTCACAGGTTATTTAGAACTATGTGTAAAACTTGTCTTGCAAAGTCTGACTATTCTTTATATCAATTAAATAGAATTATGGAGTTTCAATTATCTCTAAGTTACCAGCTAGGCAGTCAAATGGTAAGAGATTTTAATGCAGTGGACTGAAGCTAGAAAATGAAAAACACTGTAGTTTACTATTAGTCCCTTAAGTAATTTACTGTAGGCACAATTTTATTACATAGAAAAATTGGACAAATAATTTTTTCCCAACATATTGGGAAATCTCTACAAAACCTTGAGCTCTTTTGTTTCTTTTCTGCTCAAAGACTTTACTAGCTGTGCTATTTTTGGTGATACTACAGTCCACTTTTTCCTTAGGAACAGCACAGGCAGCCATGTAGGATGGGAGCAAGGTAGGGATGATGCAAAATTTCAAACAAGCTCCCATATAATCCACCATAAACTGTTGATCACTACCATACACTGAAGTTGAAAATATCAATCTGTATTCTTTTCTGTGTTGTTATGTACTAATAAAGCTAGAGAAGCAATAGTAAATCAATGGGGAACTTACCTTTGGCAATAAATTTGAATGAAAACTGGATGTACACTGTATTAGTGCAGTCTAGATCTCTTGACACAAGCATTCTCAGTCCTTCCTGCAAATACAGAATATGCAATGTGAATATCAATTCCCATTATTGTGTTCTGCAGCTTATTGTTGCTTGGCTGTTGTCTGCTTCTGCCTGCTGGTGGCAGCAAGAGGGGAAACTCTCTGTACCACACCTTTTCCCAGGCAGAAAATGGGGACAGTGACAGCCTTGGTAAAGTGAGCCAAGATATGACAGAGGTACAACTGCATGGTCAGGAACAGGCACAGTTACAGCTCATTCAGTTCATGCTCTGAACCCCTGGGGTGTGACTGGATCTGCCAGCACTGACTTAGACATTGAGTCCAAGCTACTGCACTCATTTTTTGTGCAAACTGTACAGTTGCCAAGCACCCTAATTTCCAGGCAGGGACAGTCCTCTCTTGTAGTTCTTTTCCATATCTCAAAACATATTTTGTATAAATATCCTCTTCTGGGGCAGCCTGTTGACCTGTAAGGAAAGGGAACACACAGGAAACCTCTTAGGGACCCTGAGTGCCTGTCCAGCTCAACTGATGAGCTCGCTGTTGGGTGGATCCTGGGGCCAGAGCCAGCCCCTGTTCTGCAGAGATCTGGCAAAAACCACCTCTCAGAGCTTCCCTCTTTCTCAGACCCATTCCCCCAGGGGAACAATCTGCAGGAACAAGCAATGCAAATTTTAGACAACTCACATCTTGTGATTTGGGATTTAAATAATCTAAAGAGGTTGAACTGGAGTCAAGCTTTTGCAAATAAATACTTCGAGGAATTAATTTGTACACCAAACATTTAACTTCTCTTTCTGGGGGGCATCTGAGTTCACAGTGTCAAATGAAAACTTGTGTGAGCTGAGAATTTGTGTGCTTGTGAACAAAAGTCTGTGATTCATTTTGTTAAGAACAGAAAAATTCAGAAAATATATTTCCTGGCCTTTTGAAACCTGCAGTCAACAAAAATAAGTCTTTAAAGAACTAGAAGACATAAAAAATATAGAATTGAGTAAAATACAGGCAAACTACATAAACATAGATTACACAGACTACTGCCCTGACTAATTTGCATTATTCAAAATACTAAAAGGCCAATTAGGACACATCAAGATGATTGTAATGTGTACCATATTTCCAAATAGTTCACCTCAAGAATCTCATTCTTTTTCTCTGGTGGTCAAGGAGGAGTTTATACCACAAACAAAATAATACACAACCAAGAGATGAAATCCGTTTGTTCATAAAAAAACAACTGTGGAAAACATGGTGCATGTTTAGGGTAGGGAAAGACAAAAAAAATGAAAATGTCAAATTCTAGGCAAAAGACTTCAATATAAACCTATGGGGCTAACAAGAGAAAATTTACTTTCTGTTTTTTATTTTACTGGTTTTCATTAGGTTTTTTTTTCAATGTAAGTAATCTCTGACCCCTTTGAAAATGAGAGCTGTTCCAGACTTGATGGTGTCACCATTCAGGTTTCCCCTCTCAGCACCGTAGACTTCAGGCCAAAGGTCTGGATGCAAGTTACCATTGAAATCATCCTTCAGGACAGATGGCAGAGGAAGGACAGGGACACAGTAAGGACCTCCAAACCCTCTGTCACACCTAGCAACACATTGGGAAGAAAAGGTATTATCCATCTGGCCTGGATAAAACACATCCTCTCTATGAAGCAGCTTAAGCAGTTTTCCACTCACATGCAATGGCCTGAATCACAGATGCCGTGCCCTGAGCACATCCAGGGGCATCCTGTAGCCAGGACCACATTATCAATGGCCCAAGAATCTACTCCAGAGGCATAGTTGTACTGAATCCACCTGAAACGTGTTCTGGGGGAGCTGTTAAAAACAAAGGAAATGTAGTTCAGGATTCCAAATTCTGATCCACAAAGATCCACTAAAGAAAATCCCACAGACTTCCAAAGAAAAGCAGATTAATAAGCATGGCCCACTTATTTTGAAAAGATTCATATTCTAACTGGAAGTTTAAACTGGAAACTGGGAGTTTAAATTTCTCAGGTTAGTCTTTTAGGCAAAATTCCAGCACATTCTAAAGAAAGGTGCTCAAAGTGATGACCAAGAAAGAACATTGCTGAGACACTTGCTGATCAACAAAGTGGCTGAGCAGAAATTAGTACCATTAGCATTTGACAGCTCCATGTGTTGTTAGCAGAATGGAAACGATAAAATTGCATCAGTAAGGTAAGAAGTTATGAAAGTTCATTTATACTGTGTTGTGTAAAGAGAAAAACAATGGTTATATATGTTCATTGTATATGTATATATAAGAATGTATGAATATATACGTACAAATATGCACATGCAAACACAATGCTGTCACTGCTGACTGCCTTGTTATCCTCAAATGAGGAAAGTGTTTTGGAGAAAAAACATTCTTTGGAAGATGATGTATGGCCCTCTGGAGCGAGCTGTGGAATTGGAAACCAAGATGTGGAGTCCAGGCCCAGTTAATTTGCTGTATGTCCATTTTTACCACTGTATTTTCTGGGTGATGAAATGTACAGAGGTAATGTGTAGTGTGCTCTGAAGAATTACAGAACTACCCAGAACAATGGCAAGCATCATTACCTGTTGTTCCTAAACTAGAGCATGGTTTTATTTAGAGAGATGGATGCCAGCACATCTGCCACATCCATTTACAGCCCTGTGATATCCTGAGGAGCTTGGCAGAACTCTCCTCCTGGTCAGAAGGGTGAAGGTGGCACATCCAGTGACATGTTCTGACTTGCTGAATGCTGTGACTAACATGCCTGAATGTTGGGTGACAACTTAATGTGCAATAACAGAAAACACTAATGTAGGAAAGGATGGATCAGGGTATTTATTCTTGCTTCTTATTGCATAAGTGTTAGAAAAGCTGGTTTAGCATTCTTGTTCTTACTGTCAGGAATTATAGGCAATACTTAAGAATTCATTCATCAACGTTGTAACTTCCTTAAGTCCCTACACTTCACATTACAGCTGATGAAATATTTTGAAGTGAAATTTAAAATTCTGGTGGCGTGACAACACACATTTAAAAATTTAAAAGACATGCAGAACATTCCCAAGCTGGAGGATGTTTGCTCTAATTAGATCAGCAAAATCTTTGTCATGCTAAATAGCCAGAAGAGCAGTGCTCACTTGGTTGAGGGTGGGAGGTAGACAGTAACTCTCTTCCAGTTTTGGAATCTTTCTGAAGTGTAGATGGAGCTCTCGGTGTACTGCTGACAGCCGATGGTTGGGGGGACACACTCCTCTGTCACCAGGTGCCAGTCCCTCCCGTTGTTTAGGGAGTACTGCAGGTGAACGCTGTGGGAATTGCTGTATGGCTTGCTGCAACCCATGCTCAGCTCAAACTGCAAGAACGTGGAGGCTGATACGTGGAAGTCCCAAGTCTCAGCATAACGAGGTTTTCCTGAGAAAAGAGAGAAAAACAACAAATACAACAATGGCAACAAATACAACAATAGCAACAAAGTGTACCCCCAGCATATGCTTTCAATACTGTCATTCAAATTTGATACCCCTATCTTCACCCTTTTCCAGCCTTCTCTTCCCTACTGATTACTAAATAACTGGATTTGTCTATACCTCCCATCTTGTAAAACTTGATCTTAATGTAATTTATAAAATAGACTCATACAAAATGTAGTAATGTTTGATGACACATACCAATGTTTTCACTGAACATCAGAGCTGTATCCATAGACAGGCAGTCAATGTCTACTTGACCTCCTTGTATTCTGTACCAGCTTGCTTGTAAATCCACAGTTCCATCAAATTTATCCTGGAAGCCAGTCTGAGAGCTGTCATTCATCCCTATGAGCACATCGTCCAAAGCCCACTGAGCTGAATGCTTCCCTACAAAGAGCAGAGCAAAGAGGTTAGTGGAGTGACTGTATGTTGTTTTTAATGCCCATATGCTGTGTTCAGTGAGCAGTGCTCAATCACACAGACTGAGTGCTGCTAAACAAGACTAAAACATTGCTCAAGGATGCACCTGGACACTAGAGCATGTTTCTATTACAGATAAACACAGGTATTTCCCTCTTCATTTCTTTAGCTTCAGTGCCTTTGCCATCATATGCTCTCCCTCTGTTTGGATAAGATACTCCCTGAGCCCCTAGATTGGGGATTTTCATTTTATGGATCACAACCTTCCTGCTATTCCCCACAGCTAAACTGGAAAGGCCTCTGCCTAGTTCCCAAAATAGCTTTTGTATGAAAGCGAATAGAACATGAAGGAAAATGCTGAAGGCTCTGCATAGAGATAATATTTAGAGAAGTGCTGTTCTCCTTCCTGGAAATCTCTCTCCTCTTGCTCCAGCCTACAGGCCTTTCACTTTCATCATATCCAACCCACTTCAGCCTTCATTTCAATTCACCTTTCTACTGGCATGCTGAAAAGAACCTCTTACTGCACAACTGCTGCCCTCACAGGAGAGCAAGGAAAGCCTTTACAATAAATTGCAAGCTTGCAGCAACATGCCAGGACTTTTGCCTTGCCACCAAGAGGAGCGTGGGTCATGGCTGATAGAGCCACTCTGCACTGAGGAGTGGCAGAGAGAGGATAGTCCATGAAGGAACTAACATCTCTGACCAGAAGTGGTTCTCACCTGCAGGTGCTGGTGTGGAAGGTGATATTTCAACTTCCAGTCATAAAACCTTTCTTATACTGGGCGCCACAAGGCTGATATCAGTGGTCTTAAGAGTGATGACCCTCAGCAGGGACAGATGTCATCCAGGTGCCACCAGTGAAAGTATAGGAAGCAACAGGTTGGACATTGCACCACACATCAATGCAAATGATCATCACAGAATGATGGTCTGTGGTGCACCAGTCATTGCTTTGCACTTTTAACTAAAGGAACTGTCTTCTTAACTAAATCACATCCCTCTTCTCTTGTCTATTCTCTTACCTAGTGAGGACAATTAAGTCCAGAACATACAAGAAAATATATGAATAAAATCAGGCATCAAAATGATAAATGATGTCTAAGAAGCTGCATAGCGTAATCACCTGAATATAAGCTATGTGCTTTGCTCCTCAGGGAATTTCTGTTGAAATGTACTTTGCTATATTTCTGAATATTGACTTATATTTCCTGCAGATCCAGGGGCTGCTGTCTTGTGCAAAGGTCAGACTTAATCAGGACCCTTTTAGTAGTGGTAATGTGCCCCCATGTGAGGTGGGAGCTCTCACAGTGGCTGTAGGAATCAGTCAGCACCAGGGTTTAACTTTCAGCTGAGGATGTGGGAAGTGGCTGAGCAGTTTTACATTCTCTCCCTCCCAGCAGGGGAGCCGGGCTCCTGGACACTAGAAATGGTGGGAGGAGGGGGTCCTGTTCTGGAATGTGGAGATATTAAAATAGTAAGATGGGAGCCACCAGGTAGGCAGATTCAAGGCCAAGTTATGCCTACACTTCCACAGCAGAGAAAAAAATGAGACAAAGAGTGTTAGCCATTTGGCATCCCAGGTCACTGTACATTCAGATAAAAACTTTAATCTTATTTAGGCTTTTATTTTTTTAATGTAATTTTTTCTTCCTCCTCCCTCCTGTCATCTCAGCATCTTTGGTTTAAACTTAGCTCTTAAACAATTTTACTCTTAAGCCCACTCATCAGTTTGGTGATATAAAAGAAAACCATGGCCACAGTGTGACTCATGAAAGCCCAAATATGCTCTTGCAACATTCAACTGTTCAAAATACTGTGTTTTTCACGAGCTGAGGTTTCTGCACAACATATCTATACTGAGTAGCACTGACAAGCTGCTCAATGAGATTTTGGGATGGCCTTGCTTACCATGTTGTGGCTGCCACCAGCGGAAGGCGGTGGCAGGGGTCTTGGCCTCCCGGGGTAAGTCAATGGAGACCACCTGGGGCTCCAGGTATGACATGAAGTCCAGCTCCCGCAGCAAACTCCAGGTGATGCCGTTGTCATTTGTGTACTGAACAACAAGTCCTGGATTTAAAATGAGGAAGACCAGTTAGTGAGACTGTGCAGAGCAAAGAGGGGGCAGTTCACCCTTGCTCTGGAGTTGCCAACTCCCACCTCGCACCCAGGCATGTGACATGTGCCCCATCCTTTAGGCAACTCCTGGTCGAGGAGCTTTTTCTGCACAAAGTCCTCCTACTGCAAAGGTCTCAGGTTTCTGTGGTTGAGATGACCCTGAGGTATTAGAAAGGCTTTTTTTCCCAGCCCCATGACAGAAGAAGAAGTCGAGATTCGCCAGTTCTGCTTTTCAAGGTTGTTTATTTTCTCTTGTCTATTACATTCCTTCTCTGACCTGCTGAGATCTGTCCAGCAGGTCAGGTTGTGGCACACTGCCCACCCTTGGGGTGGTGTTAACTTTTTATACTACGATCTATGTGTACTTTTTTAACAATAATTTTCCAGTACCTATCCCCTATGTTATTAGACAGTCTGTCTCTACTCTAAACCAATCACTAAAACTAAAAAGTGCCACAAATCCAGCAGAAGATGGAGGACAAGAAGAAGGAGAAGAAGGACAGGACACACCCAGATTCCTCCATCTTGCCTCTTGAACCCCCATTCTAAAACCCCAAAGTTCTACTTTTTCACCCTGTGACAAATTAACTATCATTGTATTAATTATCATTCTACTCCAACTCTTGTGGCTTGTCAATCTTCACACAAAGTTGGTACTTTTTTTTAAAGTTAAGGCTAAAATTGAAGGCACAGGTGTTTTTCACTCCGTGCCAAGGTCTCTGAGCCCCTTGCCAGGGTCTTGAATCACCCAGGGCAGCCAGAGGAATGTCCTGGGTCCTGACAAAGGTGACCAGGGTCACCAGCTGCCATATACTATCTTCACTGTTTTCACCATACTCGAAGGATCAAATCTTTTACACCCTCAGGGAAGTTAATGATCATACCACAGAAATGATAGGAACAATGTGATTTTCTTTAACACAGTATTTATTTCATGTTGGGTATCCTTGCAGTTTGTGTGAAAAATTAAGTTATAATTCTGATAGCTGGGATTACAATCCTCCTGCTATGTATGCAAGCTCACAGCATCCTTGGAAATTAATTATCATAATATTTAGAAAATTTAAGATAGTCTTTGTATCATGCATACAGTATGGCAAATACTAGGACACAACAGAAGCCCAGCAGAGCTCACCAAAACCATAAGTCAAGAAAGAAGCACCCTTATATATATTTCTTCTCTTAAAACTCTTTTATATTGGTATATGTTCAAAGATAACAGATTTTTTTTTTGGTGTTTTATATTGGTGCAAATGAGTGTAGAATCAACCCCTAGGTGTAACCTGTGCTGCAAGAAGACAGCTTTCCTCAGTGAGTGAGTCAATGTAAATGCCAAATATCAGGAAACAATTCACTGATATTAAATGCTTTATACTGAGAGGAAATTTAAATTTTCACATCTCTCATGTCAGTGGTCTGACTACATGCAACTAGACCACTTTACATGGGAATTGCTCCCAGAATGCTGATTCTTCCCAAACACAAGTATCAGTCCACAGTAACTTTAAGCATGTGGATCAAATAAGTGAGGAGACATCTTGGAGAAATGAATTTATTCAGACTAAATAAATTTTCAGTTACAACTTTATGATCTTGTGTTTTGGGTAAATCATATATAAGGTTGTTTTGGAAGGCAATTTTTTATTTGACCCACTGGTGTAGTTGAGAAGATGAACAAGTTCTCAGGTACAGACCTCTTCTTCAGGTCAGAAATGGAGTTTGCCCACTTTATCCTGAACTTGAATTTCATTCCTTTTATTTCAGACCTTATGAAAAGTCCTGTGGACTCATAAATTTACCTGTTTTACAACACTATCAAATAGTTTAATACAAGCTATTACACCTTGCTTTGGAAATGTTGTCTTTCTTAGACCATCACAGCTCCCACAGTTACTCCTACAGATGGATCATCAGTAGGTTTGGTGTAACTAATTACAACCGGAAAAGTCCATCAAAAGTAAATAGCTTTCTTCAAAATTCATGAAAACTGAGGAGGTAATTGATTTATGTTTAAAAAAAATCTTCTTGATTTTGTAAAGGCAGCAAAAGGCAAAAACACTGAAGAAGATGCAAAATGTAAAAGGCTTATAATAAAGAAAATGGGCTTTACCTTCATTCCTGGCTCTTGGTCTGTTGCAGGAGTTACCAACACTCTTGCTTCCAAGTTGTACATAAAATTGAACTAGCCTTTAAAAAAACACAGGATAAAAAAGAAATTTAGTCATCTTTGGATAGCACACTATCAGTCAGGATAATTTGCAGCTCTTAGCTACTGGCATTTTCAGTTGGGTTTCTATTCCAGGCTTATTGATAAGGCAAAATTCCCAGAGAAACCAAACATGGGCATGGTAAATACTGAAAGACCCAAGACAGAAGAAAGTGATGTGGTTTATTAATCTTGTGCCTAATGAATGTGTTTCTGAGTGAGTGTGAGAAGTTAGCACTTCCATCTCACACAAAAGTTGCAACATCTCCAGAGCAGGCTAGGCAGTTCCTTACATCAGATCTTACCTTGGTCTATTGTAACCAGAAATTAGGTGAAGTTTTAAAATACAGCATTGGAGTTGTAATAAAATTATTATATCCTCCTTAATCACCAATCCTTTTTAGATCCTTAAATTCTTGATCTAAACAGTTTTCAGTGTAGTGAGTTCACTGAACTTTTTGTGAAGTAAACCCTTTCATTTTGAACCTATACATTGTGATTTCATTGAATATTCTCTTGTTTTCATATCATGAAGTGGTGAAGAAAAATGTTCCTGAGCAGCTTTTCTCACTACCTGCCCTGTAGTCATTGCTTTTATCACTTCCCCACCTTCTCTTATTCCTTTCTACTCTAAACCATGGCAACCATTGCATCTGAGTCTCTGCATGAACACATTTCCATGTCTTCAGGTTTTCCCAAAACTACTTTCTGCAACCCTTCTAATGCCACAAAACTCCTTGAGACAGGATTGTTGGTTTCACTGACAGAACTCTGGATTAGTCTGGAACACCCCTGTTTAGTGATATTTGAATTAAGTACTATTCCATCCTTGTGCTCCAAAATATTGTTAGGTTCTTTTTTGGTTTTTTTCCCCAGTCTGCAGTAATGCCATAGTATCCCTGCTGAGCTTGTGGTTATTATTGTGACTCTGTGGTGTTAGAGTAGTTTACATTTTCTCCTAGATACACACTATAGTGCTATGGAACAACAATTAATTTCAATTAATGTCCTGCTGCTCACTCCCCAAATTTCACTGCATGTCTCAGGCATTCATCTGAGGCTTACTAGGTCCTAACTAAGGTAAAGAGCATTGAGATGACTCAGAATGCCATCACCCCCTGATCTACACATTCTTCACAGGTTGTCTCCATTGCACACCAAAAACAGCACCTGAGCAGAGCAGAGAAACTCAACTCAGCCCCACAATGGGATTTTGCATGCTGAAAGTTGGCAATGCCATTCTCCTCCTTGCTTCCTGGCCAAGTTATTAAATTAGGATGATAGAAAATCAGGCCTCATTAATTCTATTGACAGAGATAAAGTCTTTATTTAAAACATAAATTTTGAGGTGCATTTTTGCCACTCAAATAATTCTCCCCAAGGGTAACTCTTTTTGCTTTAGATGATTTTGTTCTAATTCGTAGTAATTTTGGTAAAACCACAGACAAGTTACATCACTACAGCCAGAGCCAGTAAAATGCAGACAGGACTCCAATTTCCCTCACCCACTGTTAGATACACAATACCATAATCCTCCTCTAAATCCAGATTCTAAATCCAGCTGCATTCCAGCTCTGTTATCAAAATCTGTGTCTACTGTCTGAGATGTTTTGTATACCCTTAGGGTCTAGGACAAGGCAGAATATCCTCATCAATCTCATTGCTAAGATAACCCCACAGACAGCTCTAGACAGTCAGGCTCACAGTACCACACCATTTAGCCAGGTAAGTTCTATTTGTTTGCTGCAGCTCTGTTGTTGGAGACAGTATTCAGGCAGTAAAACTCCAGACAGAAGCATCAGAGGTTAATAGATTTACAGTCCTGTGACAAATTCTTTTATTCTTGCCAAATGTGAAGATCATTAAAAAGCAAAACCAAAGAGCAAAAAACCCTTTCTGCAGAAGGGTGAATCAGCCCATCTGATCTCTGTGTCTGACCCAGAACAGCTCCCTGGGATGGTTGCACAATCATTAGCAATGGAGTCTGTAAAGCAGATGGGAGCCAAGTCAGCTAACAAGCCAGATGTCACCACTTGGAAAAAATATATGTATATTCCATGGTTTTTATCTAGATGCCAGGTAGGCACTGTGTGCAAATGCTCCCACTGAACAGATAGTTAAGGGTGGCAAAAGGAACAGGCCATCAAAATAGGAGGCAGCAGCTCATCAGCAACCAAAATGCATCCATGTATCACACTGTCAGTCAGAAGGGTGGAAATACTGCTGGTGAAATTGTGCCCTTGGTGTGTCGGGCCATGCAATAGGGAAGGAATGGAGAGACTCCAAATCCTGACTCCTCAACTCAGGTTTTCTGAAGTGTAGGGCAAAAAAAATGGTCTGGGTGAAATGACCCTTGACACTTACAGCTTTCTTAGTGCTATGTGATATTCTCTTAATATCTGGGAAAAAAAGGTGTAGTCAATCACATGAAGGAATAAGGAGGCAATAGGACAAACAAAGCTAAGATTACCAGACCACTTATTGTATATACTAAAATTTGAGTAGTGTTTTATAGTAATTGGCTCCTAGGCACAAGCTTTAGTTTGAAATGCTCTTAGTGTGACACCTGGGTGTGGTGGTGCCTTGTTGGGCTACTCCCCTGAGCAGCACCCCACACCTCAGGCTGGCAAATCTCAACCCCATGGACCATGCTGGGCTAGGGAGAGAAAGGTGAAAGGGAAAAGGGTCTTTGTACTTAAAAAAAGAAAAAAAAAGTCTGTATATTCCTTACATAAAATTTACACTTCACATTCAAAAAGCTGTAACTCATGATACAGAACATGCATAGGTAGATTTGCAGGAATCCAGAATGAAAATAAAAATTTAGTGTCCTGCAATATTTGTCAGTTTTTCTATCAGGCTCTTCCATGCATGATTTAACAAAACAAGATCTTAAATGGTCTGGGAAAACACTATTAACCTGAAAAATAAGCAGCTTAAAAATCTACTGCAGGAGTTTCAGCCTTCCTATTCACAACCCTCAATCCACACATCTAACAGTATGTCTTTCAAGGCATGTTTTCCTGCTGTTTACTCAGTCACCAAAACCTCCCAATCAAGAAACCCTTGCAAAAAAAAAAAAAAAGATAACTGTGCAGGGGCTAAGATGATGCCTAATAAGATAACTGAATTCTATGCAAGGCATTACTGAATGCAAAAAGTAATACCAAAATGGGAAAAGTACTTCCCTTTAATCTCCCCTTTCAAGTGACATTAATTTTAGCTCCAATAATGAAAAAAAATTTCTAGGCTGAGGAATTATTTTCTTTTTAGAGTATGGGCCTTCCAGTTAACCCTTCACACTCTCACAGACTTCATGTACCTTTGCTTCTAGAAAACAAGGCAGAGCTAACGTTACAGATGGCCTCAAACATTCAAGTGGGATGCATCTGTTCAGAGCAAGGTGTCTGAGGCTGAATGTCTAAGTTAGACATGACCAACACAGGCTGTCTTACAGCTAATGAAAGAAAGAAATAGGTGCTTGCTGAAGACAAAGCACTGGCCTCTGCTGGCTGCTCTTTTAGGATGAGTTGTGCTGCCCTTTTGAACACAAAAGCAGCCTGGGGTAATTGCTGGAGTCTAAAAAGTCTGTGGTTTGGTCAAGCAGCATCAGGTGGCTACTACCTTTGAGCACACACTGAAAAAAGCAAAAAATCCATGTTAGCCCCATTTGAGATGACCACTTTGTTCTGTTTAGCAAACAGCCCAGGGGTGTGGCTTCCAGCTTGAATCATTCAAGGGAGTTAACCTGCTCACTGTGATGCAGAGAAAAAAGAAATAAAAGAAATAAAATGCTGATTTATTTTGACATAGCAATCAGTTCCACCAGGAGAGCAGCTCACACTGTGAGTACGTGGTCAGAAGAGAGATTGTAGTTGCTCTTACCAAGTGTTTCTCTGGCCATTTATGTTTTTGAGATAGATTTAAGACACAAGAAAACCATATTCTTGTGCAAAGCAGAAGGAATGGTATATTAAAAACACCAAGAAAGAGCATTTCTCAGAATTTTAAAATGTCTTTTGGCTTTAAAAATGGTTCAAACTTTGCAAAAATGGAAAGCTATAAATATGAATATCTGGCATTAAAAGTGATTTCAAAGTAATTGTAAAACTAAAGGGATTACTTTACTTTAAAAAAGATTTCTTCATGAAAAAAGGAATAACTCAAAAATAGAGTTTTGAATACAGACTTCTTGAGGAAGTAGTCTAGACTACTTCCATTATATTGCTTTCCCAGGATGAATAACACAGGATTTGAAGACAGTGGAATAAAAATGCTCACATCTTCCCAGAGTTCCAGGGCAAACATGTACTTGTACGAAGCATATTTGTCAAACAACTAATTAGTTTAATTAAGAACTAATTACATAATTCTATAACTATGACATGTACTTGTCAGACATTCAGGGGACAGAAGAAAGGTGTCTGGTGCAGTGCTATGCAGTACCAGGGAGTAGCTGAGGATTTCCCCAAACCAGCAGCCCCCACACTACAGAGCCCTGCTTGCCTGAGCTGGAGAGATCACAGTAACCTCTGGCCAGTCTTTGCTAAGTGATCCCACAAATTCAATTATGGAGCAAATCATGGCATTATTACTCTCAGAGCAGTATTTGTCAGGAAAAATATCTTTTATTAAGCTAACTGCCAAAATTGTAGAGTGCTCAAGGTTTCAGGTGCCTAATCTCTCATGAGACTGGACAAAGCTGCAGCAAACTCCAAGCTAAATAGTGGTTAGAATTAACAGCCCTTTGTTCATCCTAATTACATTAATCAGCTAGTCAATTTGAGAGAAGAGGATAATTGCTAGCAATGTAGCAGGATTCAGTACCAGCAGGGAGAGAGGTGAAGGCTTGTTAGCCTCTTGGCTATGCAGAAACAATTCACATTCCATTCCTCTGCACTTCTGACAAGTGGAGTAATTCACAACATCTGGCAAGCAAACAACAGCTCCTTGCTATGCCATCCTATGCCTGCAATTCCACACAGTCAGAGGAAAAGGAGCTTTTCTCCCCAGCTATGGGCAGAGTTTTAGGTTTTATGCATTCTCAAGACCATATCTTCTGCCTTAGAATACAAAGCAAACTATCTTCTCAGAAAGATAGCGAGTTAATATTTTATTTTAAGCTGCTATTCCACTGTCTCTAACCTAAGTATTCTCTTTCAAAAAAGGGAAATAGTACACCAGAGTGAACAAAAAAGTATTTTTTCTGTCTTTCAGAGGTCTTGTAAAGGTTATGACTACCATAAAAAAAACATTTCCCACCTTCACATATCCACACTTGCAACAGGGCAGAACAGAGAACATGAATACACAGGTAATTTTGAGAAGCAGCCCTGAGGACTGACCTGATATTTGTGGTGTCCAGGGGAACAGTTCTTGCCTCCCTTTTGCCAGGTCCATTGAAGTACAGAGATTTCCCATCGCTGAGCACACCACAGCCTGTCCCAACCTGACCTCCTGTTATCTTGTACCAGAGAGGGCTCAGCTTCCTCTCAAACCTGTCGAACATCTCACTGTGGTTAGGCACATTAGACACACAGGTTCCGTGTGATGCTTCAAGAAAAAAAAAAAAAAAAAGAGTGAGATGCTTTGGTGAAACTATGTTGGACAGAGTAAGGGTCAGATGCAGTACACTGGCACACGGTTCTGTTGCATCCATCTGTGACAAAGCACCAAGCTTTTTTAAGAAAATTCCCTGATGACTGGACTGTACCTTTTTAAACCCACTTCACAAATTTCTGTAGGAAGAATAAGCCCTCTTCCTCTAAACTCTAAGATGGCTTATTTCACTAGGTGAAAAACAGCCAAGCTTTATGTTGATAAGGCATTTTTTGCAAACAGAAAAATATTATCCTTCTATTTAATTTTAAACAAATTGAACAAAAGATGTTAGCTCATTGCTCTGTTGGTTGAGGGTTGAAAAGACTGCAGTGTGCAACCGGTTGTGTCAATCTTTTTTTTTTTCACAGGGTTTGCATTTTGGGATTTTTCCTATTTCAGCATAAAAGCCCCTAAAACCACAAGTGAGCAGAATTTTCCACAGAAGGGCCTGTCAGAACATATGTTCCCTCCTGGTCCCATGCCATCTGATGGCCAGGGGACTCAAAAATGGCAACAATTCTTTTGAAGATGATCCAACGGCTTTTAAGCAGACTTTTCAGTTTATAATATTTTATTTTGTTTTCTCTTTTATTGCTAGTCCCTTCCCATTCATACAGATGGTGATATTCAAAGACTGTGGTTGCCAGAAACATCAACGGCGTCCGCTGCCTTCAGCTGCTCTGCTTTGCCTGCGCCGAATTTAATTTAACAAAACAAGAAAGATTCCTCTTGGCAGCCCATGCAATATATGTCATCGTATATTTTTCCGGAATATTGGAGAGGAAAAACAAGCTGTCAGGTTTACAGGTTTAACTCAGCCAGTGCTGAGTGTAACCCCCCCTGAGGAGGGCTGCGTTACCGGTGTAGCCCAGGTCGCAGAAGCAGACCCCCGAGACGCAGTCGCCGTGGCCGCTGCAGTAGTTGGGGCAAGGCTCGGAGATGTAGACGCCATCCAAGCCGAAGGGAGGCACGCTCTTGTGGGAGCTGCTCTCCTGGATCCAGCGGAATCGGGTCTTACTGCGGAGAAAAAACAACAGCATTGCTACGTTGGGGAAGATGAAACAGGAAAGCCTTATTAATGTGATTGCCTGGCAAAAGATTTTGAGAACATGGGAACTCTAAGCAAGATTGAAATGAAAGCAGGCTTTGAGACACCAAGCCTTAGTTACTGAACAACTGGAAAACAATAGTATGGCCTGCTGAAGGTAATCACAATATGCTCTGATTGCAGACTGGTCCAAGGGTCAAAGCAGACCCTACCAGCTTAGCAGAAGGGGCCCAAAGAATAGATTTTAGGGTTTAAAATGTAACACAGTGTAGTAATGCAATGATTTTTATAGGCTGTATGTAAATGCTACAGGATTTGTATCCTGTACTAAATTAGCTAGTGAAAATCAGAATATTCAGCACAGAAGAAGATTTATAGTATTGTAACGAGAACTTTGTCCTCTTTTACTCTTTTGTCCTCTCTCTTTTCCTCTTGTTCTCTCTCTCTCTCTCGCTCTTTCAAGCTCCTCTTTGGAGCTCCTCTTTGGGGCCTGCTCTGAGCTGTGGCTGGCAGCTCCAAGCAGGGCCCTGCACCCCAGTTCCAAGACCTGGCTTCAGAGATCTCTCATCTCCATCAGCCCCAACTGTCCTACCCATCATCACTCCTACATTGCTGCTCCTGGCTTCAAAAGCTACTGCTTCTTCCTTAAGATTAAAAGGACCTTTTCCCAAATTAGCCATTTGCAAATAGGATGCTTGGATTTCTGTCATGCTGCATTGCTTAAGGATATTTCTTTCAGATTTTTTGACTTCTTCTGTTTCTCAGGCTCATATCCATCAGTGTGAGGCAAAGAACAAATACATGGTTTTATCAACAACAGTGAGTGATTAACATGACTTTGAAGATGCTTTTTACTACTCATTCCAACCTGAAGTGCTAATTACATATCAAATCCCTGAACTTCATTTCTTACAGTATTTTTGAAAGGAACTCAGTGATGGCAGCAATGTAGAGTTTATAATGGGATTGTGCACTTTTGAGTAAAAAACCTTTAAGTTATTTGGATACAAGAAAAAAAGCCACTTCCTAAACAGAAATAACCAGTCTGACTCATCAATCCCAAAGTTAAGCATCCTGACGTGAGATGGAGATGTGGTAGACCTGGTAAAACACGGATGAAGGAACAAACAATATCATAAATAACTTGTCTAAGGCTGCTGAGCTGACACAGCTGGCCCAGAGACATATGATTAACAGTCCATCAGTTCATACTCTAAAAGTTTAGTCCCAGATTTTAACGGCAGGGTTTTCTGACATACCCTTTCTTGGAGTGGCTGCAGATTCCTCCACTGAGTGGGGACACCCCTAAAGATTAATCTTTGAGGCTGAGCAAAAAATTTGCCCACTGTCATTGTATGGGCGAGTAACATCAATCTCTACTAAATAATAATTTTTGCTAGCTTTAATACAATTTGATACAATTGCTTCAATGTTGCTTCATAGAGCAGTATACTATAATAGTTGTTATGGCTCCAATACTGTGTAGTAAATAATTCTGATTAAGATCTTCTTGTCTAATTGTTACCATAATAAATCATAAATAAACATGTTTATATAAATATATCTAGTTTGCCATCCTTAATCCTGAAGGACAACCTTGTGTAAAGGTTCAGTTACACCTGTATAATCCTTTAGACATAAACCAGACAAAGTCTAGGGCTAAGATTGGATCCAGCTGCACCCAGGCTCCCCTCTGAGAAGGAGTTAAGAAAGCAATGGGATTCTTTCTTGACTTCATGACTCAGTGGGAGTCTTCTTTAATAAATTTTGTCAGAAGCTCCTACTCTGCCCACAACTCTGACTCACTGCATTGCAAATTTGTTAAAGAAAAAATATTTTGGTTATTAATTTCCAGTCTTTAACTTTTAGCTAAACATTTTACAGGAGCACCAGAGAGGGGAACAGATTTAAAATGTCATTGCCAATATAATGGATTAACTAATATCCTCCTTGCTACTCTGCTTAAAAAATAATAAACCTATTGCTTTTTCTTTTTTGCTGCACTGGGATTTGGTAGGTAGGTGATCATCATGCTCATGCTTGGTAACAAATAATGAAATGGGATGCTCTCTGGTTAACCCATGAACCATGATTTCCTAAGTGGCCCACAACAAACTCAGGTCCCAACATGCCAAGACTCTCACTGAAGTCACAATATGTACATTTTTAATGTATTAGCATGAGCTTCTTATTCCTGATCACATTACTGCACATAATGCCAAACAGATTGCTGCTATTGATTCTGCCCTGCTTGTTTTGGGTAAATCAAATCAGCTGGTGTCAGATCTGTGCAACTTGGCACCTGCTTTTATTGGCTAATTACTGAAGAAAAGACAAACTTGTTATGGTACACACTGCTATTTCAAGTCCTTGCAGCAGAGGCACTGGCTCCCCTGCTACAAAATATGCCACACACTTAAATGGGATTGAGGATGAGGGAGGAGGATGGGTCAGAAACCCAGAGACAGCACTAGAGAAGCTGCATGGAGGGCTAGAGGCAGGGGGACATGGCCAGGGGCCTGGTGGGGTGGTTGTGCTGGCAGTGCTTGGTGCATCCAACAAATCAGATCAGGTTGTTTTACTGATGGAGTAAAACAGAGGGTAAGGAGAGTGAGGAACTTCACCCAAATCCAGATAAGGTCGAGAAAACCCTCCTGATTTCAAGGCTTATTTGTGTCTTGAACCATCTGATGTTTTCTCACTTGTATTAATCTGGTGCTGAGGTTGTGCTTGCAGATGTGCACAACTACCATTCTTCCCTCCTTTGCCTCTGGCTGTCCCAGCTGTCCTCAGTGACACAGCACATTGTGCATCAGCTCAAATACCTTGCTAATGTTTCTTTGCCCAGTGGTAACTAAAATTAATCCTGTTCAAATGGGTTATTTAATTCATATGACTTATTACTCTCTTGCTGGTGCCTCTGACCTAGCTGACTTGGATGAAGACAATGAAGGGATTGGTGTCAAATTAAAAAGTGCTGGGTTCCTCGCTGCTTTTTAATTTAATTATTTATTATAGAACCAATCTGACACCTTTAAAATGGAAAATTCTCACTGCTTTGGGCAGCATAGTATATTTTCCCCAGATCTGCCATATTTTAACGCTGCTTTTATTCACAGCTTTGCAACTTTTTCCTGATGTACCATTCTAGAAGCAGCTAAATCAGCTCATCCCTGGGTCCCACTGGCATCACTGGTTTACAACGCACCGTACCTGGCTGCAAGTGACCTGGGGATAACAACAGTAACTCCTGTCCAGTCCTCAGAGTCTCCGGTGTGGTAGACGGAGGGCTCTCGGAGCTCTGGGCTCCCCCCGTGAGAGCGTGTCTGGATGGGCTGTTTGGGTCCAACCTGGCTGGCTGCTGACCCTGAGCCCACACGATCTTACATGGACCAAAGCAAAAGCCCGGAAGGGCTCTTCTCCACGTGGGAACACATGTCCATGTTCATTGACTTGAGAACCACCAGATGGAAAAACCCGCATGGGAAGAGGCCTCAAGGCTCACGGCGGGAGAGTTTTACACCCGGGGAATGGGGGGTGGAGGAGGACCATGGCCAAGGGGATACCAGCAGGGAGGGGCAAGGGGAGAGACTGACCAGGGAATAGATCACCAGGGGGTACTGGGGACAGGGGTGGGTGAGGGAGAAACCGTGTCACAGGAGAGGGGAAAGAACAAACCTTGTGATATAACATATTCAGTGCAATATAAAGACTTCTCTGTGCAAATCTCTAATAACCCAGAGCAAAACAACAACTAAATAAACTATTTAGTGCAATACAACACAGCTTTGCAGCTTTTTCCTGATGTACCATTCTAGAAGCAGCTAAATCAGCTCATCCCCGGGTCCCACTGGCATCACTGGGTTACAAGGCACCATACCTGGCTGCAAGCGACCTGGGGATAACAATAGTAACTCTTGTCCAGTCCTCAAAGTCTCCGGTGTGGTAGACGGAGGGCTCGCTGAGCTCCCGGGAGCTGCCCTCGCAGCCCTTGGTGCCGGGGGAGGCGGGGTAGCAGCCCTCCTTCACCAGCGACCAGAAGAGCCCAGCATCGTGCGAGTACTGCAGCAGCACGGGGGCAGAGCTGCTGTACTGGCTGGTGCAGCCAATGTTCAGCTGCAAAGAAGCAGAGTCAGAGATGAGAGAAATAGCAGATTTGTCTTCACAAACAAGCTGTGGGTCTGCTGGTAGATAAAACTAGCGCTGGGAGATAAAAGAAACAATGGGAGGGATTCCACTGATTGGTGAATGGAAAAAAGATATTTGCTTTTACAAATAAACTTTAGGCTTGCTGATAAATGAAATTAGTCACTGAAAGATGAAAGAAACAATGGGGAAGAAAAACCCCTAAATTCCATAGGAATTAAAAATGAAAAGGGAGGGTTATACACTAGAGGGAAATCTCTGGTATCAGGCCTATCGGGAAGTCTGTACCTCTCAAGTACCTCAGCCAATGGGGAAAGAGAGAAGGGAAATGCAGCTGGGAAATTAGGATAAAAAGGGAGGCTGTGTCCTCCAAAAATTTGAGAGATCCCAGGGGAATGCCCCATGGCCTCTCCCTTTATTCGAATAAAGAAAAAGGACTGTGTCTCTTTTTTGGACATAAACCTCTGGGGTTTGTGGATTAATTTTCCTAACAGAGATGACATGAAGAAACTGATCTGTTATTAGTATTTATTGGCTATTATTAGTATTTATTTGCTGCAGATCACCTTTGACTTTTTGCACTGGGAGGTTTAATGCTCTGAGCATTAGCTCTGGACCCTGCTGGCAGACAGGGGCTGATGCTTGGAGTCTGCTTCCTACATGGAAATATGACATTTCTCAGTAAAAATTCCCACTTTCCTTCATCAAGGTTGCTGAGTTCAGCACCCAAAGAGGTGCAAAGAACTTTCCAAGGGTCCCTGTGCATAGCAAGCCCCAAACAGCAAGCTCTGTGCAGGCACCTGCATGCCCAGGAGTGGAAAGAGCTGTATCCTCTGGGATCCATCCCATCTGCAGGCCAGTCAGTGTGCCCAGAGGATCAGCCTGACTGCCAGGTTAGCCCTGATCACAGCCTTGTCACTGGCCTTGCAGGAATGATGTCTGGGAGCTGGCACTGCAGTTTGGGCCCCCAGAACAGAGTAACATTTAGATTAAGAAGAAAAAAGGCATATTAATATATGAAATGAGAATGCAGCCAAGACCAAAATCAACTGCTGATTTGAAGTTTCAGTTTCATTCTTCAAGCTATCAGAAAAATATTAGTTTTCCTTAGTTTATTGCAGAAATTCTACTTGAGTTGTAGAAGGCAAAATGTAAAACAAAATCATTCATGTAAAATGAAATAATTCTAACAAATTACTGTCTTTGAGCTTATCAATGCAAAATTATTCCAGTCTGCTATTTAAAATGGAAATTTCACACACTCATGAAAGCATGCAAATAGGACTAACACATTTATGTGCAGGCTGAAAAGCTTTCCAAAAAAGTATAAATTCAGTCCTTAAATAATAGACTTTATAAAGAAGAACTTACTGTTCTGTGACACATTCTTATGTTTTGTATAGCTATGCTACATTGTCAAGTGCTTCAGTGATGGAAGGTGTATGAAACATTTTTAAGTATTGTTTTTTTTTTTAACCCAGACAATTTCTTAATTGCTGTTGATCATCAAACCTACAGAATGGACACTCAGTCACTGAAGTACAGGAAGGTAGTGAAGAGGCAAATAGCATCTTTTCCTGGCTAAATGGTATTTATGTATTGAGAAATTCTTGGGTTTTAAACAGTTTAAAGTATAAAACTACATGCAGTACTCACAAGAAAATTGTACTGAAATCCCTCAGTTTGTATAGCATCTGATTAGCATATCTTTTAGCTGAAATTAGATTATTTTACAAACCCCAGTATTTCTAACGAACTTTCCTATTTATAGAACTGTGGGAATTATATTTGAAAAGCTGCCTGTAAACATCTGATCTTTTTAATAATTCCACTTGTAAATTATTCAGTGTCTGTATCCACCAATTATGTAAGGACCATGTATTTGTGGGGAGCTCATTAAAATTGCATTGCAACCAACTTCCAGAATTCACCAATGGGATTTCATTATAAACTCAATAAAATTTTGATTAGGGTTCAGAAACAAGAGCTTGTCAAAGCAAATACACTTTCTTTGGAGCCCATATTCTGATGTATTGTCAGACCACTGAAATTTTTTGTAAGCTCTTTAAAGAAGAAAATGCTAATTGGAGCCTATATTCATTGACACAATAACAGTAAATTATATGAAAAACACACACTGGAGTACAGAGCAGCTTGTAAGTCCTTAAATAGTTTAAAATACAAAAAATGTACCCAAACCACTTTGGAGCTTTTGTACTCAAAGAGCCCCAGACGGGGTAAATCCTTTTGGGCTTGACAGTGCAGTAGCCTTTCCTAGTACTGACTTGAATATAGTGACATGTTCTTCAACCCACTTCTGAAATGTGCTGAAGAACAAAAACCTTTAAAACTTCTCCAGAGGAGTAAAAATGCTTTCAAGCACCAAGGTTTTGGCTATTCTTCTAGAAGGCAGGATGGCATTTTATTCTGTATGGGTTCATACTTGTGCTCTTCATGTCTTTTTACACAATTGTCTAATTTATCACCTTGATTTGAGCTGTGGACCCAGTGGCACCTTGCAAGTATTGGCTAAGGGCAGTTTTACTGATATTCTTGCACAGATTTATGTTTAAGGAATACCTTGAACTGCAGGACATATCCGGGCTTCAGAGTTAAATCTCGAGTCACTGCAAACCGGTCTCCATCCGATTTACCGAACAGCATGGCAGAGGGGGTTGCAGAGCAGAAACTTTCATTTTTGGTCATCCCTTCATTGGCCAGCATCAACCATACACTCATCTGGTTCATAGGGTAATCAAATGCTGGCTTTTCATAAAAGTTCTGTTAGAAATGAAAAGTCAGATGTATTATACCCTTTCGTTGTGACTTCAGAATAACTCCCAAAGTGATGAACTTTCAAATTATGCAATTTTTATTTTCTGTAGTTTTCAAAAAAATTTTAATTTCCAAAACTTCAGTCTTGACTTTTTGCAGAGATAGATCATTACATCCTCTGTCACAAAGCTTAGGAGCCTGATGATTTTGTGCAAAGACCCAGGTTATTCCCACACAGAGAGGCAGCTGCAAGCACTGCAGCTGTCTCTTTAAAGAGACCCAGTATTTTCCAAGAAAACCGTGTTCAAACAAGTCTCCTAACAGGATAGCTCCTGTTTCCTGGGGATGCCCACAGATGGCTCTTGCTTATTACCTGTGGCAA
Organism: Haemorhous mexicanus; assembly: GCF_027477595.1. NCBI lineage: Eukaryota > Metazoa > Chordata > Aves > Passeriformes > Fringillidae > Haemorhous > Haemorhous mexicanus. The sequence goes on along the minus strand of NC_082345.1, from coordinate 63,598,373 downwards.
GGTGGGATTAACGACAGGAATGATGTGCTTCTGCTTCTCTGACAAGATGATGATGTCGTCGATGGCCCACTGGTCGTACCCTTCCCCTGAGAACACCGGCTGCCACCAGCGAAACCTGGTGCAAGGGGTCTTGGCTGCAGCTGGCAGCTCCAGATAGACAAACCTGAGGAACACAAATCAAGCAGAACTTCAGAGCGCACAGTTTGGAGAGAAATATATCACTCAACAGGGAAAAGAGACAGGAAAGCCAGTCTGATGTGTACAAGTCCTGGGTAATTTCCATGTCCAGAGAAGGGCAGCAAAGCTGGGGAAGGGTCTCTAACTCATATGAGGTGCAGCTGAGGAAGTTTGTGTTGCTTAGTCTGGAGGAAAGGTGGCTCAGCAGAAACCTCATGGCTCTCTACAACTACCTGAAAGGAGGTTGTAGTAAGATGGGGGAATCAGCCTCTCCTCCCAGGCAACCAGGGACATGAGTGCATTGCCTCAAACTCTGCCAGAGGAGGTTCAGGTTGGACAACAGGCAGAATTTCTCCACTGAAAAGGTAGTCAGGCATTGGGGCTCCTTGGGCTGCCCAGGGAGCTGGAGGAGTCATCATCCCTGGAATTGTCAAAAAAAACCCTGGATATGACACTTAGTGCTATAATTTAGTTGATATGGTGATGTTGGGTCAAAGGTTGGATTTCATCATCTTGGAGGCCTTTTCCAACTTCTATGATGCCATTATTCTATTTTTCCATATATCTAGATACCTATTTATGCATTGCATATCAAGAAGCCTTCTTGTTCTTCTTGTCTGTGGAGAATGTAAACTCTTTAAGACAATGTATGTTTCTTATGCTCTATTACTCTATTGCCAAACACAATAAGGAACTGTTTTGAGCTCTCTAGCTTTGAATTAAACTGTTCAGCTGATCCATGTTCTGATGCCAGGAAGTAATAGTGATATATGCTAACAAAATTAATTTCTCATTCTCTTCTGCTGATTGGTCCTATTTGTAGACAAAAGCATCCTTCTGTTACAATGCAATAGATTATGTAGCAGTTTTCTTTGGGTAAAATATTTCAGCCCTCCTATACAGATATTTGTAAAAGAGCTTCAGGTCTGCTCAGTTTGCTTTATGTTCAACTTAAAAAAAATCTTACAAAAATGATGTTAAATAAAAGTTCAAGTTTCAAGCCTAATCATACTTATGTCAAAAAGAATTAGTTACTTGCCCAGTCCTATTTCAGACAGCTTATATATATGCATTTATGCAAACTCTTTCTTTATATCACATGTTGTTTTTGTAAAATTCACTCTGCTTCACTTGCCAGTTAGGTGAAGAGAGGAGAAGGAATTATTTTTCAGTTCTTTTCCAGAGAATTCCTAGATTTACTGTTGGAGAATAGGAACTAGGAAATGAAGTTTGGACCACATTTGAAACAAGAGAAAAATAAATCTACATAGCTATGTTCAGTAAGGACCATCACTCTTCATTGTTCAGAAGAGCAAATGTTTTGTCTAGAAATGTGTTGGATAGTCCAGTATTGAAGCTCTCATTATTTAGCTTCTTTGTTGGGGAGATTTTGACCAAGTAGAGACCAAGCACTCACCTAGTAGATGAGGGGAAGGGGGTAGCTGTAGTTTGGATTTAGGAAGGCTTTTGATACTGTACCTCACAGGATCTTTATGGACAAGCTGTCCACCTGTGGGATGAGCAGGTTCACAACGTGCTGGGTGAAGGCCTGGCTGAAGGGCAGAACTCAAAGGGTTGTAATGAATGGGTCACACCTGCCTGGGGACTGGTCACCAGCAGTGCTCCTCAGGTTCAGCCCTAGGGCAGCCCTGTTCAAGGGATTTATCAGTAATATGGGTGCAGGAGCTGAACGCACCCTTTTGCTGATGATACAAACTGGGAGGTGCTATTGACTGTCTTGAGGGTCAAGAGGTGGAGCATTGGGATTGATGCATGAGATAAAATTAAACAAGTGGAAATGTTGATTCTGCACCTAGGATGGAGTAACACTGAGCACAGTTGTGGATCCCTTCTACCTGAACTATTCTATTCTATTCTATTCTATTCTATTCTATTCTATTCTATTCTATTCTATTCTATTCTATTTTCAAGAAATTTATACTTCCAAGTGTCTAGATCACCTCTAAAAAAGAACAGTCAGCCAAATTGCAGAAGTCCCTCTGAAAGCATTTCTCATTGCAAGGCAAAATGACAAGATGAGAAGATAAAATTATTTGTATGTTGAAAGACATGGACTACAGAAATCACGTCGATACCCATGCAGACAAATACAATTTAAATTTTCATCAACAAGGTATCTGACAATAAATTTGAATGGCTGAACATCATTTCTTCTCCTCCTTAAATATTTATTTAAAGGAGCTTTTGCTTCATATGACATTAATACATGTTCATTAGATCCAAAACCAGAGTCAGAGGAAATGGAACCTCTTTTGGGCAAGGTCTGTATTTCCTTGCTAGTGTTTGGCAGATATTAGCATTTTAGTCATGTTTCACATAGAAGGTGATAGGAAATTTTATATTTTACTTAAGATTATAAGGCCCATTTCCATTACATTTTTCATTCCCAGTGACAGGAGTTAACTGCGCCAGTCAGAAAAAGTTTCTATATAATGATGACTTCTAAGCATTATAAATTTGAATTATGATTCATGTTTTCATAAGTTGAGAAATATATATTTTTAAAAGCTGATGCAGATACGGATTACTTAATTTAGATCAAAATTATACCTGGGTTTGCTGAAGTCAGAGAAATACATTTCTGCTAGTAGCTGCCAATTGATCCCGCCGTTATTGCTGTACTGCAGCAGCACACCTTCTTCTCTGCTATCAGGTTTATTGCATGAAGAAGTCTCTCCTCCAATCTGGATGTAAAACTGTACAAAATCCACCCATGTTGTGTCCAAATCCCAGCTTACCAACTGTCTTTTTCCAGCCTACAATACAAAGAACAGAGGGACAATAATAATTTTAATTATGGCACTTTCACGACAAATAGGCATATTCAAAGTCCATCACAGATGAATATTACTCACAAAATTACACAACATGGAGGACTGTATCAACTTGCCCTTTTTGTCTTTCAATTATTCTGCTCGGCCATCCTTTATGTCACCCTGATTTGATCCCACAAGAACTTTATTATTTGATTTCAATACACAATGAAACTTCACAACACAATTTCCACACAAGAATTTAATCTCATCCCCCCATGGTCCCACGTGACTTCAGAGGACAAAGAGCAGGTGCTGGATATCCTGAATCAACCTGGGCTAAATTTTTAAGTATTCAGCTTTCTATTGATAATGCATGGAGCAGAAAAAAGGCCATTTTTCTAGTCTTATTTCCCTGGTCAAATCTAGCACTGTACAAGGTTACCCAAACACCTGAAATTGGCTCCTATAACACCTTGCTCATGTCCTACACAAGAACCAGGGAGAGGCATTTTCTCTTCATGCTTCAGCTGAATAAGATTTGTTCCAACACAAAACGATATTCTTCTCCAAATAAGCATTGTAAATCAGAAGTGTCTCAACTAAAACCTGTGGATTTAGTTTCAAGTTTACCTAAGCATAGCTAAGAGAAGCAAATAGCCTTGCAAAATTTAGTGTAGAGCTTTTCCAAGTATGTTTTTGAATTTAGGAGGTCAACATGGTCACTCTGTGCATGTTCAAAAGACAGAGCATGTTCATAGGAAAAAAGGCTTTACGAGCCTTTTATTGTATCTGAAGTTACCCCACTGTCCTCTTCCCTTTGTGCCCTGGGGCTTGAGGCTGAACTTGGGGACTTCCACATCACCAAACCTACAAGATGCTGGTAATGGAATATGAAGCTGCCTGTGACAAGGCAGGACACAGGATGAGAGCAGTGTCCCCAGAGAGGTGACCTGCATGCCCTGCATCTGGCACAGCCCTGCCCCAGCACAGCATCATGCTGCCACAGCTTTTATAGGTAGGGAAAGCCATTTGTGTACAGATGGAGAGAGGATGCAGGGATCATATTTCTGCATTTAATAAAGCAGCTGCAACCTGGCACCACCCCCAAAAATGGACCAGGACTGTCATCCTGCCTGCTCTTTATAATTCCCTTTAAAAATGTGTTTCTGTCCATCTCCAAGCATAAAAAGGTTTTAAAAAGGAAAATCAAGGTTAAGTTATGACACCTGTGTCAAAATATTTGAATTCTTCTCTCTCATTTGTACATTTGGGATCCCTATGACAAATTTCCAAATAAACTTGAGATAAGCAAGTAACATCATCTAGAGGGACACAAGTAACAAGGTTTAGGAGCTGAGATTTAAAATATCATCTGTGTTTTTTAGTAAGGTGACAGATGAATTTAAATCCTGTTCCATGCACCACCTCTTTCTCTGTTCTACACAGCTGAGGGTAAACCCAGCAGAGATAGATGTTTACTGCTTTCTTTCTCAGAACTTTGTTTGGCTGCTATAACAGCCTGGGTGCTGAGCTCATTTGTGGACTCTACCAAACAGGGCACCTTGAGCTGTGAGACTGACTGCTGGAAGCTGAATTCATGGGGGTCTGAAGTTCTCTTGGCTGATGACAAGACAGCAAAACCTGTGAAGAATCCTTTGACTCTCAAAAAGCTCATACAGGATACAACCATACTGACTTAGGAATTGTTCTTGTTTGTTTTATTTCGTCGTTTACTCCCAGCTGAGGCAGGAACTCCCTCCTGGATGGTGCCATGAGAGTGAGAAGAACTCAGCCTCGGATGCAGCCCTGAGCTTCTGGGTGCAGCCCCAGGTGGCTAATGCTGGCCAAGGTGGCACTGATAATCCCTGGGTAGTTTGCTTTCACAGCTTCACTGGAGACACTGGAATTGGAAACTGCCACCATCAAATGGAGCCAGTAATGGGTACTAAGGATGCAAACACCCTTGCTGTCCCATGGGCTGTGTGTTCTGGTTGCTGGGGGCACCCAACATACTGACCTGGCCAAGCTCTGGCCCTAAAACTGTTCCAGGTGAGCTTTCCATATCCACACCCCACAGCAGGGGTGCCTGCCAAAGGGGTAATCACAGAACCAGGTAAATTGAGAGAGGGCATGAGTGACATAAAGCCTCAGGGGAATTGCAGGGGCTAATTGAAAGAGCTCTGAATTGTGAACACACCTACAACTGATAAAAATGAGTTGTAAAACAAAAGCTAGAGGGTTGTTGAACAAAGCCAACATTAATTCTGGCAGCAGTAATTGATTATGGCAGCAAACATTAGACATTCAAATAAAAAGTGGCTGTTTGAGCAAATGAAAAGAAATGTGAATATGAGCTCCCCAAAACAATAGAGAACTGTTTGGCAACTATAAAAATAATTTTTTATTATCCAACAGTATGGCCCCTAGACAGTTTGAGAAAGATCTAAACAGAAATTAAATAAACCACCTTCTGTTGACAGCACACAGACTGCTGCTACTCAAGAAATGAGTGATAACATAACCCTTAGAGATCAATAGAAAGAAGCCAAGAATTTCTAAATGAGTTTTTCACTCCTCCTTAGCAGGAATCAGAAGAAAGATCATAGCAGGTTAATTCTAATTTAGCAAACTACTTTTGAGAAACTTGGCATGAGGAACCAAGCCAGAAGGAAAAACATCTAACAGGGAAGACAATTATGTATAAAAATCCAATTATCACAATTAGCTAGTTATACTGATTGGTCTATTACGAAATTTTCAGTGCAGAGCTCTATTTCCAGGGGAGCTGGATGTGAGACTATGTAGGAGTGCTGAAAATTATTTCATGGGTTAGATTTTTGTAATGAGGTAAACAACACACAATTGCACAGCGTTGCATATTGGATTATTCTTCTGGGACTAATCTGGCTCTCATGACAGCAGTGCCAGTTTGATCAAATCTTTAAAGGAGAAGCACATAGCTGCATTTATACTTTTCCTTTCAATTAAGAACAAAACAAACCTTAGTAACAGACCTGAGGAGCAACAATACAAAAATAAATCAGTGATTACAATGCCTAATCTTACATTTGGTCATAAAGATCTCCTTTTATTTTAGCTATAATTGCTACTAATTAGCAGAATTCCCTGTATCTCTTTCCTGTTATATTATTTTTTGTCTGCAAAGTATCCAAGTTATACAAAAGAATATTCTCCTTCAGGTTAACCATTTTCTAAAAGCCTGAAAAAAATAGGTTTTTTCAATAGTTTTGTTCCTGTGACCTCAAATTAAGTTGCTTGTGCCCTGGAAAGCCAACCTTTCCCCATCTCTTACCCAGGACAGTACAGAAGAAACAAATGGGAGCTGCTGGATGCTGCAAACTGAATCTTAAAAAAGAAAACGTACAAGTAAGACATTGTGAATATACACACTTCCAGGCACACTGGCAATTTACTACCTTTCATCAGAGCTGCTATTTCTTGACTACATAGTGCATGTGTCTTTTCCCATCTCTTTTGATTGCTTTGTTCTTTACCTGCAGAGCACAGCTGGGCTGTTTAAAACACTTCTAATATCACGTGCAGCTTTCTGCCACCTCCCTTTTCTCTGCCACACAGCCACATTGTGCTCCACAGAAACCTGCAATATGTGCCTTTATCAGTGTCCCAGCCCTCTGTAGTACCTTGTTGAAGTAGAGTGAGGAGCCAGATGAGATGACCCCACAGCCCTCCTCAGGCTTGACGATCTCTCCCCCAATAATTTCCTGCCACTCGGTCTTCAGGGTATCTGGGTTCTCAAAATCAGACATGATGGTTGAAGAAAGGGGATTTTCAGGCTGACATTCAGTACCCCGAAACCCTGAATCACACCTGGAGGGAAGTGTAAACATAACAAGTTTTAAGGACCTCATTTGATACTGGCAATTAATTAAGGTAGTGCACTGACCTTATAAAATTTGGTGTGGAAAACCATAATTCAGAAAAAGAAATTATTCTGGAATTGTGGTTCTGTATTGTGGGAACAAACCAAAATAACTGGACCATGGGAAAACCCAGTATCTTTATTTCTAAAACACCCAAAACCCTGTGGTCTCCAGAAAATTTGAAGCTGGCAGGGAGTAGCAGTCTGTGTCCTTGGTGTAGCACCCATTCTGACAGTGGTGCCAAGCAGAGCTCAGCTGGTCCCTGGCATCCTCTGACTCAGCAAAGCAGCTCTGGCCCTGAGCCAGGGCTCTTGTGCAAAGGGCTGGAGTGGCCACCAGGACACCTGCAGCAGGGCAACCCTGTGCCACTGAAAGCTCTTCCAGTGCTTGGATCTGCCAAGGGTACAGCTTCTTGGACAGGCTGGTGTGGAGCAACGGGCTGCTAATGCTGCTTCTATGGTCAACCCCGCATTGTGCTTTTGTCTTTTTAAATTTTAATACATAAATAAGAACAACAGCCAAGAAAAGGCAAGTATGGAAAATAGTAGGGTGCCTGAAGTATCAGGAGAGCATTGTTAGGAGGGTCTGACAAATGCTTCATACCTGCAAACCCCGTGGTCACACCAGCCATGCCCGCTGCACATGTTGGGACACTGCTGGCCAATGTAGATGTTGTCCAGGGCCCACTCATCCTGGGCTGTGTAGTAGCACTGGCTCCAGCGGAAACGTGTGGCACTGGACCTTAAAAATCAATAACAATGCATCAGTTTTTGATTCTTTACAGAATGGCAGGAAAAGAGGTAAAATGGAACCAAAAAAAAAAAAAAGAAGTTAGTATCCCAGAGTATCCCAATCACAGCCTAGGCTGCAAAGGCTGCCACAATCAAAGACAGATTCTTGCAAATTAACTTTCTAGGTGATGCCACTCACTGCACAGCACTACATAATGAACTTTCCAGTGACTGATGACATTTCTGAGGAGGAGCACATTGAGGGATTTTGAGAATTATTTTAAGGTAAGCCTAGGTATGAATATTACTGGATTTTTATTGTGTTATGGTTGCACAATTGGAAAGGTGTATCTAGGGCATGACTTTGTTTTTTACATTTTTGGTCATAGTTAACAGGTCATAAACTGTCTAAAGAGGTTTCTCCTGGTATTTATTATTTAAAAAATTATTAAAGTTCTTGAGTGTTAGTGAATACCAACTATTTCCATTCAACAACAGCTGACTTTTTAATTGGATATAATTATTTTTTTTGTCAGGATGGTTCTAAACTAGATTTTGCTCACCTATCACTGGTCACATTGACGGCACAAGTTTTTGACATAGATCCTGTTTCATTGCATCTATTTTTTCCTACACTGCAAATAGCTTGCTCTTGGCCAGCAACCCAAAATCTGTAACACCTAAGGTTTGTGGTGGGGAAACATCAAATTAAATTCCTTGCCTAACTAAGCCCTGGATATTTGTAATATTCTTCAAGCACAAAATCTTGTTTAGCTTCTCCTTTCTAAATAGTTTTATCTTCATCAGCTTTTTTTCCTTTACAATAGTGATGTCAGCTAAAATTATCCATTAAAAAACGCTTAGTGTTGGCCCTTTAGGAGACTGTCCAATGCAACACTGACATTTTCCATGGGAGGGACTCCTGCTAGCCAAACCCAGCCTGACACCAACCACCCTCAAAAACCAAGACTGGAGAAGAAAGTGAATCATGAGAAAAGCAATCTTTGTCATCATCAAGCCTTTTCAAGCTGCCCTGCCAAACTGTGCACATCCAACAGGTTACAGACATTGGCTGGTGGCCACTCCCAAACAGGGGCTACAGAGATTCTCCACTCCGTGCTTGTGTCAGAATGGGATTAAGAAAAATAGGTTGCATGTGAAGTGAAACAAAGATGGGAAATTGTTCATCGTGATGGAGCAAAAGGGGCTGTGCTGGCTGCATAACAGGTCTGGGTGAAAAGGGGTGGTGGTGGCAATGTGGGCACTGAGGCTGGATTGCATTGTTGTGGAGGGGTAGGACAGGGAAGGCAAGGCTGACTGAAGAGAACTAAAAATCCAGTTTTAAAATGGGATAGGCCTGTGTCTGGCCAAGGGTTGGTGGGGGTGCTGAGGATGAGAAGCAGGCAGGTCCTACTAGAAGCTTCTTTTCTATCTTGTTTCTGAGCCATATGGTTCCTTTATGATGGCACAGGACATAATGCTCTTACTCTACTTGAGGATACAAAGCCCTTTCCCCACCCCCAATAATTTATGTAGAATAAGACTTATTAAAATGAATATTGTAAAGGTGGCTGAGTCACGTGCTCACACGTATGGAAGTGAAGAAGCAAATAGAGCAGGCCTGTGCAGCTGAAGAGGACAGAGTGGCAAAGCAATTACCACTCTGGCACATATGAGAAGATTGGTACATGTATGGGTAAATTTTTAAAGTACCAGCTATGATTTTCTTAAAAAAAAAAAGCTAAGCTGCCCAAGGGTTTGATTTTTAATTGAAATGACCCTTGATGCCTGTTTTAAATGTCTGTTTGATTTTGCAAATACTGTTAGCATTTTTACAGCACTCAGAGTTAATCTGCAGGGGCAAATCTGCTGATTAAATACTCCCTCAGGATATAATGTATTGATGGGTTACATTACAAGAGCCATGAATTATCCATTAAAAGTGTGCAATGCCAGTAATCAGCACATGAAGGACTTCCTAAGCTTGTGAAGGCACAATGGGCAGTCAATATTGACTGCAATTATTTACTGTTTATTTTTGGAGTGTCTGAAGTCAGCACATCACTTTGGTGCTGAGGTTCATGTCCACATCAATGGCACCACAGAGAGCCCTGACAGAGGCTGTAGGCTCTGGAAGGAGCTGTAATGACTGGTGTTAACTCTAATGTGTGCTGAGGAAAGTGACAATACTGAAACCAAAGAATGGTGTTAGAGAAGGCAAACCATTCCCCTGTGAACTCCCACCACAGTAAAACTGTGTCATGTTATTTTCCCAGGTAGCAGAAGGGTGAGCACTGTTCAAGCATCCCTGTTTTTCATCAGGGAGGGTGTATGGGTGGAGTTGGAGTGTGACACCCTGCAGCCTGGGGTATTTACAGAAAACCAGGGGAGATTTACATTGATGCAGAGGCAATTTCACCATGCCATGGAGATCTCATGGTGCCCAACAAGTGGTGGTGCCCCCTAAAAAGAGCTTGGTGTGGCATTGATGGCATTGCCTTGGAGGCTGACCGGCTGCTGCCAGGTGCACACGGCTCTGAAGGGCAAATGTGCAGTGCATCAGGGCTGGTGCAGGTGCATCTGGGCTGGTTCAGGTGCATCAGGGCTGGTTCAGGTGCATCAGGGCTGTGCAGTGCATCAGGGCTGGTTCAGGTGCATCAGGGCTGTGCAGTGTATCAGGGGTTCAGGTGCATCAGAGCTGTGCAGTGCATCAGGGCTGGTGCAGGTGCATCAGAGCTGTGCAGGTGCATAAGGGCTGGTTCAGGTGCATCAGGGCTGTGCAGTGCATCAGGGCTGGTTCAGGTGTATCAGGGCTGTGCAGTGCATCAGGGCTGGTTCAGGTGCATCAGGGCTGGTTCAGGTGTATCAGGGCTGGTGCAGGTGCATCAGGGCTGGTGCAGGTGCATCCGGGCTGGTTCAGGTGTATCAGGGCTGGTGCAGGTCCATCCGGGCTGGTTTCTGGGCACAAGGCTCACTCCTGACCTACACCAACAGTGGGGAGAGCCCAGCCCTGTGCAGTGACAGAGGACACCTCTGTGCCCAGGGGAGCACAGCACCTGGAGGCCCAGCTGAGAAGATCCCTGTGCAGCTCTGCCTTGGGGCTGTTCCCAGGGCTGGGTGTGCACAGAGCTGCACCAGAGCTGACAGCCCTTTGCTGGGCATCATGTCTGTTTCACCTGGCCAAGATGTTTCCCTGGAGAGTCTCACTGTCCCATTCCTGCTGCCACCCAGCCATGTGCAGAGCTCCACCTGCCTCCTCGGGTTCCAGATGTTGGCTGCACATCAAGCTGAGGGTGCACTCAGCTCCACTCATTACTTAGAAGCTGCCCCAGTTGAACGAAGTGATTGTTTCTCTCATTTGAGGGGAGGGTAAAAAGGGAGGAGGCTCATTACAGCCTGGAGATGAACATGTTGCCCCAATGGAGGCATGTGCAGTAGCTGGAGGCTGGGGACAGTCCCCAGGGAGCCACATGGCAGCAGGGAGGAGTTATTTTTATCTGCAGACAAACAGCTCTGCCCTGGGGACAGTTTTGCCACCATGGGAATCCCGTCGCTCCAAGCTGCAAGGGACCAGGGGCTACCCTCCCCTTCCCAGCCTGTTGCCAGGGCTCCTGTGGGAAGCAATGCCACTGTCACAGGGCTGTGGGCAGGGAGAACTCCATGAATTCAGATTCCTCCCTGGGTGAGGGATAATGCATGTTAGGCTGAAGTGACAATTGCAAAAGCAATGCTGCTGAAAAACCAGTCCTGCTCACTGCTTTTGAAAGCTTTCCAAGGCTGCTCTGCATCTCAAGGTAGCAACAGCCTAAGAGGATTATGCTGTTAAAAATGGTAATCAACCATTTAAAGAAGCCATGTTAATTAAGAAAAGAGAATAAGGAGATGAGCGCCAGCTGCATTCTCAGTGATAAAACACTGATTTTCTGGACAGTCACTGTTTGGACATCTATTGAAACGGGGGGTGCAGCACTGAGGAGCAATGAAAGCATCTCTTACAAGCAAAATAAACTTCCCTAGTTCCTCATAGTTTCTCCATTTTTTTTTTAATGCTACTAGAAAGCAATCTGGCTCTCTAATGACATTTTATCTAACTCAGGTTGATGTCAAATAAAAGTCATTTTTGTTGTGTGACATTTTATATAAGCACAAGGAAATCATGTCCCAGAAGTGTTGTGAGTGAAATGATGTTCTGTTATAAAATTTTTCTGATATGTGAGTTAAAATAAAAGCACTGCCTTGCCTCCTGATATTAAAAGCCTTAATGATTTAATGCAAATTTGTGGCTGGTAAAATTATATTTGCTACCTTCTGAGTTACCATAATTACATTTACCCAATTATGCTGAAGGTCTCATTCAGTCATTAGGTGTTGATTTGTTTATGAAGTCAGCAACTGACAGCTGCTTGTATCTCATTAAAGCCTGTTCATATGTAAATGCCTTGCATAAAACTGAAATTAATTTTCATCAGTGTTAGAAATGTTCAGTTCAAGTACAATACAATTTCAGCGAGCAGGTGCTTACATTTCATTTCTTTGATACAAGTCTTATTCTTGCAGCAGGTTTCCTACCATCCCAAATCCCACATAACACGGGGACCTTGTAAACTCACGCTTGCTAGATGCAGAACATCTACAGATCTGCAGAAATACCAGCACACCCAGAAAGTTTTACAAGATAAATAGGTGCTTTTATGAACAATTTTCCAGCTGCATGAGCACAGTGCCACAGCCTGACACTTCCCACATGCCCAAGGTGCAAACCCTCAGCTGGGAGCTGTGCACCCAGGGATAAAAGCTCCAGCAATCACAGCAGGGCTGTGCAGGGGTGTGAGGGCATGCTGAGGCCAGCAAGGGCCAGAACAAGCGTAATGAGACATTGCTGAGACCTTGTTTAGGTGGGTGGTTTCCCTATGCAGTAAGCACAGGGCAGGCTGGGGATGTGGCAGCCTTTGCCTTGTGTGGCTGAAATGGAAGGAAGGTCCAGAGATGTGTTCCCCTCATCCCAGCTTTGGGAAGGCAGAACACCACACCTGGCTCTGCCTCTGCACTGTTCTGCCTGGCCATCACTAAGGTTTTGCCTCTGTGTGGTTGTTGCAGTGGGTGCAGGTGGGGAAGGGAGAGGAGGAGGAGGGAGGACACCCCAAAGAGGAGTGCTACACTACCAGCCACCTGGGAGAGCTGCACTGGTCATCAAATTGTCACCAATAATGCCCAGGTTTTGGAAAGGCAGAAATTTGCTCTCTGCTCACAAGACTGCTCTAAAAACCTGTAAAAAATCCCCTCCCAATTTCAACCCAAAGGAGCTGTTGAGCCCTTAACCTGCCCTTTGCTGCTGGAAAGGAATGTTAGAAAGAGGGGAAAGTGGTGAAAGAGACACGTGTGGTGTGCTGGATTGCATTTGATGGGGAACAGGCCTTCCTCTTCAACCCTTCCTCTTCACCCTGAGAGCACTGTAGCACAACACAACTCAGAAAATGGCTTCTATGAAGAGCAAAGAAATTTTCAGTGGTAATTTGTACCTTAATTGCAAACAAAACTCTGCTAACAGACGGGAATCCCTTCAGATACAAGACAGAGTGTGAAATATTTATGATTTGTGCACAGCATAGAACAGGAACCCAGCTATTACTTCATCATAATTTCTCCCCACAGTCTCCTAAATTAAAATGGAGTTATATGCTTCTGTCACCTCATATGCTGAGAAAAATTAGTTGATCCTAAAGAAAAAGGGGGCCACAAAATTGGTATCATCATCAAATACACAGTGTACAATAACTTTGAGTACATTACATATTTTGTAAATTAGGAGTAACAGCCTACTTTGGAGTGTAATCCAACAAAGTGTAGATGCTTTTTAAACTCCTAAGTGCCTATGTCAACCACAGATTTTGCGGATGGTGGCACAAAATGACACGTAAGATTCAGTACATTATAATCTAACTACAAAGCAGCTATTTGTAGACTTACTTGCACCATTTGGTATTGTCTGATATGATATGTTCTAAGGATTCAATATTTGCCTTTGATGTTTTGCCTAGAAATAGGAAATTCTGAATATTGGCTGTGCAGCAGAAAGGGCCAGTGTGTTGAAAGAAGGTATCATTGTGGTGTGATTGATGGAAACAGGCTGTGCTGAGGCCATGCAGAGTGCAAAAAAATTAATGATGAAGGATGGGGAAATACAATGATGACTTAATCTGAGCAAGTTCTCATTGCAATTGCTATGATGGATTCAGGTCAAACATAATCAAAATGTAACTCTAATTGCAATAATTAAATTCTCAGATGAAGGATGTCCTGAAGATTACTGGGATTTATGACAACATTTTTATTTGTATGGTATAATAAAGATTTAAAAATAAACAATGAAAGAAACAATTTAGATATTAAAAAAATTTAGGGGAGGCAAATCAAGTTTGATTACAACAACATGAATAGGCTTTCTGATAATTTTTGTTTCTCTTTTTTTTGCATGAGAGAATGCTATTTTTTAAGACATGCTATAAAAAGAAACAAGAGTTAAAAAATTCCCAGAAATGAATCATTAGTTATTGTTTATACAGGGCTTTGGTCTGAAGATGTAAACAATAAGGAATGTGCAAAATAAAAATTAACAATCCAAATAAAGCCTTCCTCCAATAGGGCATTTATAGACAAGTGCCACTATTTTTGAAAGGTCTGAACTTTATTAGGAGAGTCACAGTATGTATTAAAAACAACCCTAAACAATAGTTTCTGTTGACTTCACCAACTTTTCTTCTCTAATTAGTAAGGAATGCATTTCATAGGAAATACCTGAGACAAGGTCAGCCCTGGCACTCTACCTATTGGCTTGAGTATGACCTGCAGAGGACTTGATATTTGTCACAGCAATTGATGTGACAAATTGTCTGCACAACACCCCCCCTGCTCTTCCCCCGACAAAAAAATGTTTAAAGATAGGAAATAAATGCTTACCAAGTCTTCTGTGGTAAAAGAACAGTGATTCTCCTCCACTGAGTAAATTCGCTGGAGTGGTAAATACTTGCTGATGTAAACTCCTGACAGCTCGGCATACTGGGAAGGCATTCCTTAAAATAAAACATTTCAAAACTAGATTTATTGTTGAGGAATAATTGGGAACCCAGAAGAGAAAAATCCTGGCATGATATGGAGAAATTTCTCCAAAAACCAGCAGTACAATTGAGGATGGAAGAAAGCCATATGAATCTATTTAAAGAGTGCAGTGTTCGTGACAGGCAATGTTTTGCTTTCCTCCATGAGGAATGCCTATCTCCCTGGTTTTTACTACCTTCACCCCAGCGTCCACCACAGACTATGAAGTAATGAAACAAGATCACTATGAAGTAAGTCTATGAAAGTGACCTCCAGACAATCATAAAGGTCATTTTAGAGACCTACTTGTAAGGCTTTTCCTTGGCATGCTGACTGGCCCCACACCCTCCATGTGCAGTGGGCAGCAGCAGTAGGAACAGACAGAGCCCAACAGGAGGGCCCAGGCACAGCCTACTGAAGCGGTGTCTTGGCCCTTCCCAAGCTCTGCAGCCTTGACACCTACAGCAAGTGCTGTAAATTCTTCCCTCCTGCTTCTAGGACTATTTCTGCATTTAACTCAGACTCCTGTTGAGGTCTGTTTCCCAAATTCTATTTTTTTTTAAAATTCAGAAAATATGATCGTAGCATCTTTTTAATATTAAATATAAATGAAGTCCATTATCCCAGCTTCTGTTTTCTAGCACTGCCCTTACAATGTTATTTCATTTTTTGCAATATTACATTAATTTATTTCCTTTTATGCCAGAACAGAAAATTGGCCTATGAGGTATAATAAAGTGCTTGGAAATTACTACCAACCTACATGATCCTCTTCTAGCTAGCAGCTCAGAGTCCCTTCTGCCCCTTCCTGCCACAGAACAGCTTCTCCTGACCATCCCCACGTGCCCAAGAATATTTCACTGGTCACTGCTGTGCTCACCCCCATGAAGGGCATCAGGCAAGAGAACAGACCCCTGCTCATGCAAGTAGCCTACTTCGACTGTTCTGAAACTAATAATAAAGCAGCGACTCTCTGCAGAAGTTATGGCAATTAAGAATATTTATATAGTTAAATTATACAGTAATAGTTATGTATTAAATATGAAGAAGAACAGAATATATTATTTTACAGAGAAATTTATTGCTCACATATCTTAGGGTATTAAATGAAGATCTGAGACTTTTTTTTAGTAGATTTTCTAAAGGCTCTAAAGGCTTAGTTTCCTTTCCAGCAATTTTCAAACATTTTTTCTTGATTCATCTCCCTTAAAAGATTATAAAAAACTGGATCTAATAAAGATCTGTGGTTGCAAAGCAAACAAAATTTTCAAACATTTTAATTAATTAGTGTTTTGTTTATTTGCCAGGTTATGCCCTTGAAATATACTACAAATACTCTTTTATCACAGCAACATGAGTGGTGTGAGAAAAATTATTTGGCTGCATGTTCTCTCTGAATTCAGCTCTACTGAGGAAGGAAAGGAGCACTAAAATCTGAAGCTAACCTATCTTCCAAGGATGCCAAGCATAAACCTCAAACACCCACTGCTAGGAACTATTCTTGGACACCAGCATGATGATGCTTGCTAGGTATAAAAGACATGAACAGGGTTTGAAATATATGATTTATAGTTTTTGTCTGGATTCTGTTTAAGTTAAGAAATAATTATTTGCATTTCCAAAGTTTAAAAATTCATTTATTGTAATTTCTTTATTATGCACACCAAAGTAAATGTGGCAAAACACAACATGGCAAGGGTAACCAGACAAAGCTTTAATTGCTCATAGAAGGTGTGGAACTTGGCATATAAAGGCTTTGGTGAGCCTGCAGAGCAGGCAGTGAAAAGGCAGTAGGACAAGTCCCCTGGCACCCTCTGAACCTGCTCAGAGGCAGCCAAAAGGCCTTGGTTAGTTCACCCCGAGTCCAGGGAAAGTCCAGCTTTTCATCTGAGAGGGAAAACAAGAGCATGAACTATGTGCTGCTCACATTTGTGCTGAGACAGCACCAAGCCACCCGGGGGAAGAGCAGCCAAGGCTGCTATTTGCACTTCCAGCAGAGTGGGGGAAACAGCCTGGACTGTGCTTGAACCAGGCTGGGAGGTGAAAGGCTCTGCATTACAATCCCCTGAAGGAATGTGCTTCCATTTACCAAATGGCTGTGCACAGGGGCAGAAAGAATTTCTATCCATTTAAACAGGAAACAGTAGATGCATTTTGCTTAGAAAAACAAAGCAATAGCACAGGAAAGATCTCAGCCATTATCCAGTACCTCTAACTGCGGCCCAATTTTTTCCTCAGCCTTTGTCACTATTTTGTGTTTCAGGCTTTCAGATACCTTTCTTCCAAATATTATGAGGAGCAGTCTAAATACCTCTATTAGTAATTTTGACTGATTACAACAGAGAATTTCTTTATTGAAAGGTGAAAAAGGAAAACATCTTTCTTTGTTCAATACCTAAAGTGTATTTCAGATTATCTTTGTATAAAGCAGAGTTTATGGAAGACAAACGTCCTTACTGCCAGCCTCACCTCCTGAACAAGATGCCACGTGAGGCCATGGTTGGTGGAGTACTCCAGTTTCACCTGGTTGTCCATATGAGGGGTAAAGGCCTGGCCACAGCCCATCACCAGGTTGAACTGTATCATATACGAAGCTCCAATCTGCATGGACTGAGTCTCCACGTAGCGCATGCTAGAGGCTAGCTTTGAATCTCCTGTAAAACTGAGAGATGCAAGGAAAGAATTAGGATGGATCCCCAAAATAATTCAAAAAAGAACATTATGCTTCTGGGTTAAATACAGTTGTGCTTCGTTATTCTGTAGATTGGCACGTGGGATGAGACCACGCACAGAAGGATCTTTCTGTTGGTACTTCTGCAAATTACCAGGAAGGTCCTGATGTATCCCAGAATGTGAAACTCTGAATTATTCTGTTAGTTCTTATATGCTTTTTGTATTAAGGATCTAGCAAAGGGCAACATAAGGAAAAAACAACATAAAGAAAATTCATTCCCCTGGGTGTCCATTGCCTAAGGTCATGCCACAGTCAGAGCTGTAATTTCATTCTAATACTGGGCAGTTAAGAGACTCTAAATCTAGTTTAAAATACTCTTATTATATGCACTGTTAACTTCATTGATTTTCAAGTGTACCTATATGCAATTCATTCACTTGACCGTGTTTCAGAATTAATCTTCTATTCTCAGCTTCTTTTCCATAGGATGTACTGATATAAGAGTTATATTTTCCAGTAGATTGGAGAACAATAGTAACATTTGGAACACACATATACACACATATTTTGCAAGGTACCCAGTTATCATATATATAGTAATACAATTTATAGTCTGAAATTCCAAGATATTTCACTTCAAATGCAGGTTTTTCTTCTATGCACTATTCAAAAGAAAAAGGAAACAACAAAATTCAAAACCTCAAATACAACAGAAGCATAAGAAAAAAGTAATAACAACTTAAACATTGAATCTTGCTCACTAGCCATCAAAATAGAGTATTTTAATGAAAGTTCACACAGAATGAAAATTTCCTCCCTCTCCTTAGTTTGAGACGTTCGTGTCTTCAGAAGTACTGTAGTCCTTTCAGCTTCAATATTTTCTAAGACTATTCTTAAATGTGAACAATTTAGAAAAGGGATTGGCTCTTTTTAAAGAAAATCACTGCAAATCATCATGGAAAAGAAAAAGCTACATTCAGTACAGGGGTGATGAAGAGAATAATCTAGTTCAAGGTTGCTCTTGTGATTGAGTAAGCTACAGTTTATTATCTTAAATAAGAAGTTATAATCTTTAAATACAATACAGAAGAACATATTAGCTTCTACTCCTGTAAAATTCAAGGTCATGACAAAGTGAGTGTGAGGACAAGGAATAAAAGTCAGTGTCACTTAGGACTCTTAAATTAATTCACTGACCTACATTGTTTTCTACAGAGTCCTTTCCAGAGAGAGCACTTATGCCATGAATGTCAGCATCCCACCTTAAAGCTTGAGAAGAAATTACTGAAAGCTGACATTTGTTATGTCATTATCAAATTTCTGTTACTTGGCATAAGTTAAGATCCTGTCTGCTTTCTACTCTCTGACCTTACTTTTGTGACTTGATTTCCTAAAGATGATCCAGCTCATGATATTATATGAAATTTTTCACTTTGTCTTCAGGCTCAGCAGCCCAAAGTGACTGAGGGTGGACATTCCCTTCACCGCCAGGGCACAAGGGCACTGTCATGGACAATTGAACTGGAAAGAGGCAAGTTATCTTGGAAAACTGTATCTGAACTGTTTGCCCTTTCAGTTGGTGTTGTCAGTGTTTTTCTTCTCAATAGGAAGGATAATTTTAGGTTAAGAAGAGGATATAATGTGTGCTCATCAGCAGTGCAGCTGCCAACCTATGGTTTGTGGCTTCGTGGTTAGATCTGAATGCACCTCAGAAGAACTTGTCTGGATAATGCCTGAATTTATTTTTCTTCTAAACTACATCTTTTATTTCATAAAATGACAAAAATCCTCAAATGTAAAAGCTAAAGCTGATTTGCTCTGACACAGGCTGAAGCCCTGTTGGGAAATCTGTGCCAATACAAGCAGGCTCTTCAGGTATCAGTTAAACATGTGCAGTGTAATCAGCTGAAAGTTACATGTAGCACTGCTTTGGAAGAGGATTTGGCACTGCACACAAAAACCTGGGCATAGCAGCACATCACAGTTACCTAAAGCTTATCTGAACAGAATAAAGGAGTTGAAACTCAACAATTTGATGAAACATCTGCCCAGAAGTTGTCTTCCCAAAGTAATAGAAGATAAGTAAAGGACTTCTAGTGAAAAAAAGGGCAAAGAATTAAATGTAGCATTTTGCTCTTGTCTTTACAAAAATTCCCTTTATTCAATGCTACTAAATAAAATGAGAAAAAAAAAAAGTCTTAAACTCTAATGTTTTCTTTCTGGTGGCATTCAGGTCATGATTAAAATATTTTAAATGTAGTATTCATTTTAATTTAATAGCTTAGCCGCTGGATATTGTACACAATATATTAAGTGAGTATATTAAATAAGTTAAAAAGTCAAACCAACTCTTTAAAATGCATACTAAAGAAATGTGGAAAAGGAAGATATTGTTGAGATGCAGACAATACGTGGTGCTCTATAAGAAGCTCTTTTGAGGGAAGGAAATCACATTACAGGTACACAGAGTCCTTTATCATCCACATTTTGCCTCCAGCTGAACACAAGTAGCATTAAAGGTGTGGGTTCCACCTTGTCCCTTCTCTGCTCTCCAGATCTCTCATGTATGTGGTTAGGGGTATGCTCTTTTGCCGGAATACCAAATGTTTTCTTTGTTCTGGGAGCCACACAGCTGGAATACCTTTCCAGAATTTGTAAAAGATGAAGTAATGTCCCTGGCGTCACAATAATTAACTAAAAAATCTTCAGAAATGAGAATGCAGAGGCCTCATTTTTGTATAAATTTGTTGCTGTGAGTGGGTTTCTGGCACGTGTATAATTAGACCTGCAGAGGCACAGGAACAATACCCATAGGTGCCCTCAGAACAATCACTCTCCCTCCAAGCACTGCCAGCTAATTGGTACTTCTGGGAATGGTATCACAGTCAATGTCAGCCAACCTGCATTGCTCCAAACTGCTCTGAGATCCCCAGAGTTACCATATTTTCAAGGCTAGTACTTTTAGGAATACTGAAAAGCCACATGGATGCAGCTTGTTTTGTAAAGCTGCGTTGTCTGAAAATACTGACACGACGGCCAACGCTGGCAGCAGACACAGCTTTGCTTCCATCAAAACCAGGGGATGTTTGGCCTTTTTGCATCACATCATACCTGCTTTGCTAAATAATTCCTAAATGCATTAACATCATTAATATAATTAAGTCAATTACCTGAAAGAAACTTTCTGCATGTTGCAGAGCAACAATTACTATAAACAACAAAACATTTAAGACACTGGTAAAGCACCAAACTGATGTAGGACCACTGTGTGATATTGCTCCATAAAGACAGCTCATGACAAGACAGCTTTACAGTCTTCTTCTAAGCTTCTCCAGGGGCAGTGGGACACTCTATTGTTTGCTACACCGAGTTAAATCATAATGCTGTAATCTGACTGAAGGCAGTTTATTTATATAAAGCTATTTTATTTGTGTCCAGATGAATACATATATATATATTTATATAAAGCTATTTTATTTGTGTCCAGATGAATACACACATATATATATATATATATACATACATATATATACATATATATATATATGTATATAAAAAGTGTTAGCATCCTTATCAATATTTAAATGAATTTCAGCAAGTCACTGTATATAGCCCATAATTCTCCAGATACAATTTGTTCAAAATTTTGTCTGAATATGAGCATTTTGGAGAAGTGATGAATCAATGTACATCATCAAGCACTTCATTTTAAAGTGTTTCAGAGTCCTTTCAGTACAACCAATAAACTTGATGTAATAAAGTTAAGGATCCATTCTGAAACCAAATGATGATGATGACTATCAAATAAAATGACTGTTCAGACATAGGCTATGAAAATACTCAAGAATCAATTTTGATCAAAACATATGTTTCTCAACAAACTTTTTTTTTTTTTAATGAAGCCAGGTATGGAAAAGAACAGACTACCTCTTAATAAAAAAATTAAAAATCTTCCTCCTCAGTTTTTTCCAATTTTAAGGATAAATGTTTCATGTTTACAGGTTCTAAGGCAGAAATGGAGGTCTAACAGACAATTAAAAGCAATTCTGTGAAAATGGGCCTAGGGATGCCACCCTGTAAAATGATTGATAGTGTATTTCCCATAGTTTTACTAATGAAAAAGCTGTTGTCAGACTGTTCTCAAGAGAATGGTGTCAGTGCTACTGCAAGATCTGCTCATGAGTTAGAAACTCATGAGTTAGAAAATGAGAACCAAATGGACTCACAGCTGGGAAAACCCAACAATAATTAATTTAACTAGCAACCATTTGTACAGACTTTGTGTAAGTTTAAAAATTTCCCTTGAGAGGAGCAAGGTCAGTGAAGGATAGAGTTCATGTTTCCAGTGATAATGAAAAATACTTAGACATAAATAGTGAGGAAGGTTTTGATTCTGTATTTGATGCATGAAAACTTCAATGTTTCTACTACGACTGAGCACTACAAACCCTAGTCCATCTCCATATGGGATGGAGAATTTAGCTTAGTGTTATTTTGATTCTGATTTAGAGTCATGGGAGAAAAAGAGAGGAACCTCTGCTATCTTATCTGCCCTCCTCCCCATGATAGACTGGTCTTAGAAGTACAGAGGGAAAACAATGTCATTAAAAGGCTTTCATTCCAACTCTTTGATAAGGAAGATGCAAACAGTTTGAGCCCTAACATGTTGTTTCATTTTAATGAGCAGCGAGTACCATCCTTGTCCTTATTAAAGTGGTTAATGGTGCTTCTACTGCCTCATTATCAGTGCTAGGACACATTTGGTGTTGTTCCTACTGCTAAGCCAACTCCTTTTAGTTTGACAGATGATCAGAAAGTCAAATCAGATTGCTCAGAGATACTTGTTAATAAAATTCCAACAGTGTTTCTCTGAGTGTCCATGGGGATGCTAAAATTATTTTATTTTCTTCAGGTTTTCTATAATTACTGTAATTGTACTTTCTCCAAAGAAATATATCTATGCCAATTAAAACTATACTGGGTTTATAGGTTGATGAGACTAGCATGAAACTGTTATTTGGTTTTAATCAAAACACACAGATTAAATTGAGCTTCCCTTGTATTAATTCCAAATTTTTCATTCAAATGCTCCAGATATTTTTTGTGAAGCATGTTAATGTTTTAGTTAAAAAAGCATATTTTTATGCAATCCTAATGATTTTTTTTGTTTTGTTTTTCCCTTCTTTTGCTTCTCTTGCCTTTATTTCCCTTGAGGGGTGTGATGTTTTCTTGCTTTTGTTTCTAAATACACAGCATATTTGAGACCTAATTGCAATATGTCATAATGCTGATCACAGTGCAGATGACTAAGTGTATATAACACCAGACAAAGCAACTACAAATGGATAATGCCTATATTCTGCTGCCTTTTGCTTTCTGGATTGCAATATAATGGCTATGTACATAGATCTGAACATCACTTACAAAATATTCAGAGTCTGTACTGAACATATAATTTCATTACCTGCATATCCATATTAAACTGCCTGGATTTTAAGTGAAGATTATGAAACATTCCTGAATTTTTTTCTATTAGTGTATTCTTTAAATATTTCATGGAAAAAGAATGCTACATTCAATGCTCCCATCAAACATAAATCTGTGCAATGAGGTGAAAAACTTACTGCTAATTGCAATGAGATTAGTGACTGTATTTTTGTCCACAATTTAAGGATAAGACACATTATTACTCTGAATAGCTGCCAGAAAAATGCATTTGCAGGAGTCACTTGATCCTTAGCAGGATGAACAGACAAGGAAAACAAAAGTAGAACAGGAAAGAATACATGTTTCTCACCAAAGAGTCCAGTCATGCCCACAGTAGGGCTGAACATTTCCCAGGTAGAACCCCAGAGACTGTGTGACTTCAACCAGGTTGGTGAAGTCCAGACTGATGCTGTTGAAGAGCACAGAGGTCATGATGATCTCATCGATTGCCCACACATCTTCACCTTGAGAGGAGTGATATGGCTGCCACCACCTGAACTGAATGCCAATCTGCCTTGCATCTTCAGGCAGCTCCACTGAAATTATTCTGGAAAACAAAACAAAGTTGTTATTGCCAGTTTCTCCTGTTTGTAATAATTTTATGGGGACGTATTTTTTGGTAAATTTTCCTTACTGACTCTAAAAATCATGAAGTAAATTTAACCCCCAAGTACTGTGGCATCGGCTGGAATAGCTGCTACCAGTGACAGGGACAGGGGAATTATTAGTTCTCCTGGTAATCAGTTCATTGACTGAAAACCAGGCATGTGCAAAAGCCACCAGAAAGAGTTTCTGCCAAATTTGTAATTTTTGCTTCCATTGTGGACGTCTCAGTAAATTTAAAGGTGTAAATTAGCAAAGGAATGATGAGCTGACAAGGATTTAAGAATTCAAGTTCCCTTTTGTCAGAGTCAGTGGGTTTTATCCTGAAGATATCCATCTTGTAAACATCTGCATTCCCCACATAGCATTGATCTCATTCTAATGGTGCTCTTGTCCTAGAAGAACCCCCCCTGTAAATTGCCACAATCAAGTGGAAATGGTTCATCACGTCAGACAGTGTGATTATGTGTATCCCTTTTTGGCAGACACTCCTTTTTCGTAGCTGCATTGAGATGCAACTGGAGGTGAGTCCAAGTGCTTCTGGTATGCAAGGTCACCTGATTTGTCATGGCAGCTATGTCAACACACCAAGAATTAAAAAACTGCAAAGAAAATTGGGAGTATTATCTGATTTCCAGGAGCAATTTTCATACACTGCAGGAGGGAGTATACATTAATTGCCACAGCAATGACACCTTCTTGAAAGCCCCATAAATCACTAAGACCATGGTACCCCACACAGCCACATCAGCTGTGAGACAGACTGGCAACAGAGACATTTGTCTCCATTGGGGTACAATTACTTGCTGGCTAAAGGGTTTTCAGCCAGCTCATCACGTAGCTGTTATTTTTCTTTGTCTGTTAGAGGAAATATGGATAAAATGAAATATCGGGTAAACTGAAAGCATCTTTTTATACTTCAGCACCAAATTCTCTTCATACTCAAGGCTTTCCAAGCTGCCTGTTATAATATTTTGTTCTCTGCATATGAAAGAGTCTTGTGCCTGTGGCAATCTTAGTGCAAAAACCACACTCTTAAAAATGACTTGCTACAACATCCTTGTAGAGAGTAGATTTATAATACTGTTGTTTAGTGTCACATTCATTTTAAAGAAGAATACATTCATCCATTAACCAGAAAAAAATCAAATAGCTTGGTTAAACAGGTGGGAAGCACTCAAGAAGTCCTGCCTGGCTTTTCCAGGAGCTGCTTTCTGCCATCCATAGACTGAAGAGAGAAGTGCAGAGGGACAGCCAGAGGTGACATGGCTGTGTCCCTGTGGCATGGGACCAGCACAGTACACACTTTATGTATGGTGGATACCTTTCCTTTACACTCAAATAAATATGTTTGAATGACTTCAGACCCTGGCTTCTTTTCTACTAAGGATTCCCTCATAAGAAGCAACTTTATCACCTTTTGTGTTAATTTTTTAAAGGCACAAATGACAGGAAATTGCTACTGATGCTAAAAGGAACCATATATATATTCTTCTGCCATGATTCAGGGGTGTGAACCTGAGGAAAGCTGGTACCCTGGTAAGGAGGAGCACTGTATCCAGTGGGCTCTGTGAAGCACCTGGCACTTGTGTGGGCTAATGCTCTGCCATAATCCAGGGCATATTCCTCTGCTGGTGGCTGCCTCTGATGCCTGTATCTTCCCTTTCACTCTTAACTCTCATAAGCTTGCCCACGTGGACGCTAATTCTCATAGACAGTAATATACAGAAAATCTTAAATCATGACATGCACCACTGATACACATATCAGATGTTAAAATATTTAACACATGTTAAAATAAATTCCCCATCCCAGGGGATTAAGCTAACACAATTTAAAAATGTAGGTGTAAACCACCACGTATGGCACATATGTTAGTATGCAGAACCTGACTACACCTCCAGTTGTAACAACTTCTCCTGTCTGGCTTTGATTTGTTGGAGATAGATGGAGAGGGAGGGGGATTCCTGCTAATGATTTTTCTGCTGCAGAGAAGAAAAGTGCTCCTACTTACATTACCAGCCACCATTAAATTTGTTAAAAACCAGCTGGGAGACCTTTGCTCTGATCTCATTCTTTCAAGCTATGCGCATACCTAATATTGAAAAGCCACCGCTGTTCTGCCCAGAAGAAAAATGCAGCTGTCAAATGTTAGCAGATTAAATGCACCTTTTCAGCAGAACATTAAATGTGTAATTATTTTTTGTATGACTGAAGATTAATTAAATTCGTGGATATAGACTGATTGCCAAACTTTGCAGCAGTCCATCTATGCTACTAAAAATGCTGATATTTTCAGACAACATAATATGAAAAGGTGAAGCTTTGTTCATAATTATTGCCTGATATAAGCATTAGCTTCAGGTTTGATGTATGTCATTTTTCTATCTACCCAGAGTGGACTGAATAATCTTTCTATCCATCCATCCATCCATCCATCCATCCATCCATCCATCCATCCATCCACCCATCCACCTCCCATGGCAAAATCTCTCTAACTTGTGTATAATGTACTTTGCTCTGTACCTTGTCAGAACAACAGAAATTGTGTTTCATACCTAACCTCAAAAAGAAAAATAAGTCTCTGGCATCTCTGTAATTTATTACATTCGTATCTTAAACTTGATTAAAATCAGTCACCAGAATATGTATTTTCCTTTTTGTTATAAAAATTCCATAGTGCTATATATTAAAAACCTTTAGGGAAATATGATTCCTACAGATGTAGTCTTGAATCTAAGAATTAGAAACAGGGTCATATAAAATATATATGTGACTATAACAAAGGTAGGCAAACTAAACTTTGAAGAAGATTTTTAAGTCTTCCAGTCTTTAGCATCTTTCCTTTGGAAACATTCAAAAATTAAAGTCTACAATGTCTTTCTACCAAATACAGTCCTCCTCTCACATTTTTGAGTGTTTCTTATAGCTCCCAGGAAATAATTTTAATGTTACGAGGGATTTTATTCAATTAGAACATTCTTAATCACACTTTGAATATTGCAATTTTGTACTGAGTTATTAGCAAGATGTGGAAGTCTAATTTTTTTTTTGTTTTGTTTTTAAAAAAGCACTCATCTGAGCTCAATAAATATAAATAATGAAAGCTATGTGTAGCTAAAGGGACTTGCAGGCTATTTACAGTCCCACCCCTGGGACTGACTAAGATGTTTTCCCTGAACTTAGTAGAGAAGAAGACACAGGGCAACACCCTGGTCAGAGCAACCCCTGCGCAGGAAATGGACCTGCTGGAATGAGTCCAGTGATGCCACTGCCAGTTCTGCCTTTTCTGGGCCCCTTTGCAGAGTATCTCCTTTAATTGGCATTTATTGGCTCTGCAGCAGCACCCCATGAAGGTGGCTGCTGCCAGGTTTGAGAGGGTTTGCATAGATCCAGACCAGACTGTTCAAGGATTTTGGTACTTCATGGAGACTCCTGATTTTGTATTTCTATACTAAGTTTGGTGGATGGTGTCACAAAAGTAAGGAACATCTTCTCTAAATACAAGAGATATATTCCTCTCTAATCTGACACCAAACATAGTCGTTGCTAGATGAAATGAGCTCTTTGTTCAACTTCTTTTTTATTTGTGCAAGTCCCAGGCACAGTCACCAGCAGGTTCTCCCAGGGCACCAAGCCCAGCCCAGGGCAGAGGCACAGGAATGAAGTCATGCAATTGCCTTGAGAGTGGGAGCAGGTGAGTCTTCCTGCTGACCTCAGAGATCCTCACAATCCTGCAGAGATCCTCACAATCAGATTCTATCTCAGCTGTCCTGCCTGCAAACTCCTAATCCCAGAGGATGGTGTAGTGAGGGTATCTATGGCTTCAAAGCTACAAATAATTTATGTTAATTTTTCTTTACAAGTGGCTGCTTCCATGGGAAGAGTCATGCCCCTATTTCCCACAAGTACACTCCTATCCCTCATCCTGCATTGCCTCAGCTTGTTCTTGTGGTATCACCTGAGACCTGAAAGCCATTAAACCGATGTGTTCATTTTTATGGAATGACAAAATGAGAAGTGCTTAGAATAGCTGCAAAATGTTCAAGGAAGGTGGTAACTTAGGGTGTGTGATAAAAACTCTTCATTCCCTCTTGCACCACATACTCAGTCTCCACATTGTAGTGACCACTACAGCCAGCATAACTGCATGCAGTTAACTCTTTGTGATATGTGTGCACGTACCTTGGCTCGTGGTAGTTGAGATAAGAGTAGTGCTCCAGCAGTTTCCAGGTGATGCCGTTGTCGTAGGAGTAGTGCAGCAGCACTCCTTCCCCGGGCTGGTCGGGTGCTTTACAGGTGCTCAGCACTGACTTGCTGCCCAGGCGCAGGGTGAACTGCAGGAACCTGCACCAGAATCACACAAATATTTGCAGGGTATCCTTTTCACAGTGGGGTTTTCTTCTTGTGTTTGTTCTTTTTTTTTTATTTTTTTTTTTTTGGTTTGGTTTTGTTTTTCCCCTAACCAGGTTGTTTTCAGATCTTCTCAATCTAGGCAAATTTTGACAAATATTGGTTATGGGGTTTTGTACTTGTGATTTGTTTTTATCACCAAGTAATGCATTGCGGCACATATAGTTAAAAAAATGCCAATCATTACTGCCTTTAATTATTTATTAGGCACTGAAGGGGAGGGAGAGATAGTGAATGGATCTAATCAGCTGCCACAAGCTGTCAAATAAACACAACCTTATAAATAATTAATTAGCACTTGGCTTTGACACTCAGGTTTGATATTAACATTTCATATTTTCCATCCGAGCCTGTACAATAACTTCCCTCCAGTCTGTTCTGGGCTCTGCTGATTACAAAGCAGGAGGAAAAAAAAGGCAAGGCTACGAAATCACCATTCAAAAATGGAACGAGGAGTTTTTGAAAACAACTGGTTTAATAACAGACAAGGCTGTAGCTGTAGGGGGAGGGGCTCCCCTATTTCTTTGCTCCACCTGACTCCTCCTTCCCTCTCACCTGGACTGGGAGCTGTCCAGGAAGGAGGTGATGAGCTGGCGCCTGCCGTCCTTGTTGAAGACCAGGGCCTTGCCGCTGGCCAGCACGCCGCAGCCGAAGCTGACCTCGGCCCCGCGGATGGAGTAGAAGCTGTGGTAGGAGGAGAGGCGGGAGCTGGCGAAGCTCTCGGAGATGAACATGGGGAAGGTCTGCGACGCCGTCTCGCACGCCGGCCCCGAGAAACCGGGGTCGCACCTGCGGGGAGAAAGGGGGAGAGCACGACTGGTGACCCATCTTTGGGGTGGCTGCTTGTCATCAAACGGGGTGGCTGCAGCTGCTCATGGACTGAGGGTACCCACAAGGTCCCTCTCAAGTCTGAGGCCCAAGAACCTCTTTGAACTTTACTTAGGTAAAGTGCACAGCGAATGATTTCAGTTAGCTAGTATTTACTTTTCAAATTAAAAGAATATGTGTTTATGAACATCCCATGAATCTACACATAACACAGCACAGAAATAGTTTTATTAATATTTGGAACAAAACCCCTGCTGACATAATTACAGTTGTTCATATGTAAAATGACAAATTTGCTTTTACCTGTAGCACACTAGATGTGGTTACAAGAAATTAAGTTACTGTCCCTGTCATATTTTCTGAAAAATCCTCTTTACCCAGGATTTCTCTCCTGGGAAGCTGAGAAGACTCAGAGAAAAATGAAAACAATATTATCTAATTAGCTTCTCCTGTGTTCTGCTGCTTTGGAATGTGGTTGGAGATTGTTTATCCAACATGTGAATTGTTTTGACTTAATGACCAACCACAGTCAGGCTGTGTTGGGACTCTGGAGAGTTACAAGTTTTCATCAGTATCTTGTTAAGCCTTCTGTAAGTATCCTTTCCCTATTCTTTAGTATAGTTTAGTATAGCATTCTTTAATATAATAAAATATCATAAAATAATAAATTAGCCTTCTAAGAACATAGAGTCGGATTCATCTTTCCTCCCCACAATGGGGGACCCCAAAAATACCACAAGTTACAAAAGAGAATGCTCTGTGGGTCATATCTTTGTTTATACCTAAATGTAGTTACACCAATATCAAGAATGTGCTTACTGGTTTTCAGTAAGTACCTTTTTATTTTTTAGAATGGAACCCATTTAACAAGCCAGACTATCAGAAAAAAGTGGAGTGCTGATCTTCTGTCCTTGAGCTATGTTATGTTATGGGATGTTACAACTATTAAAATTGTAATTCTTTCCCAACATTTAGTACAAAAGTGATAAAGTCACAAATCACCTCTATAACCAGTATATATGACATTTCAGTGTGCTCTGTAGCACATTTTAAGATGAACTGGAAGTTAGACACTATACCTGAAGAAAATAATAAAAAAAAAATTACACATGCTGCTGTTTAGAAAGATTGATCTTTAGCTTTACAGTGAACTTTATGAATTCTGAGGGTTATGCTAGTTTTATATGTAGTCATCTAAAAGAGCAAGGACTGAAATGAAAATCACTTTAACTTTCACACTACCAAGTGAACTCTGTGACAGAAATTGAACATGAGTGCTGAAAATAACACTTACTTGCAGCCATTTCTAGTACACTGTCCTCGCCCTGAGCAGAATTTGAGGCAAGATGGACCAATATAAACTGCAGAGAAAGAAATCAATTAAATGGAGGGTTATGCTATGTGGTAAAGAGAATATGATGAATACAAGAAAGTGTATAGACCTGATAATACAATTATTGTATTTATTTAAATCCCACTACCTGGAAAAGGTCTTCAAAAGGATATAAAGCATTTGGCTGTGTCAAGGATAGTCAGGGATAATTTTTTACTTAATGTCATGTCCATCTGTGGCTAAAGACACACTACTGTGGCCACTAGTACTGTCTTTATTACTCTCTGTGAATGAAAGCAGATAATTTGGTAGGCATTGACCTTTTTCATAATTTTTCATTGACATTCCCTTCATCTTAGTTTGGAGATATAATCCAATCTATATATTGGTACATTCCAGTAGCAGTCTTGTAGATTTAAAAAATATGTCACTGCTTCTCTCATTGAAATCTACATACTTTACTTGACTGGATTTAGGGGAATAAGAACCTGCCCTGATATGTCTTATGTAACTACTAATTTTCATACTCTTTCACTGATTCTTTTAAATGGAACAAAATTTCACATCCAAAATGCTCAAAAATATACCAGACTTGTTTTACTCTTTTGCTTCATCTTCCTCCAATGATTCCTCATTGACAGTGTTGATATTTGTGAAAAATATGAAGGATGAAAAGATGAGAAAATGCCAGTATAATCTCGTGCACTATAAGAAAGAAAAGTTATAACTTGTGGGCAATATTATTTTAATATAAAATGCTAAAAGGCCTTAACCATGAATAATGGCATCTTTTCTGTTGAAGAATTACTTGGAGTTACCCACTTGCATTATGACATTTGTAAGAAATAGCCACTAATTTGAAATAATCTATAAGAAGCAATACTTCTTCCTTTTCCTAGTTTTATAATGTTGCCCATCACAGCAGGGTGTCAGCTTTCCCTAGCAGACACACTCTAAATCCCTCTTAGCTACTCCCTATAACTAAGTCCTCATCAGATTTCATGCGATTTCTAGGTTTTCTCACATCTCAGGGTGCAAAAATTCTGTTCTGTCTGTTTGATTTTTGTGTCTTTTGAGGTCTTTTTGAGGGGGTGGTAAAAGTAGAAGGGTTAAAGATGTAATGATGTCATTCAAAATGAACAAACTTTACGGAAATTGGCATTTTTCCAGAGTTTCTGAAAGATGGCCAGCTTCCAGATTTCATTGAAAACTAAATTCACATAGGAAACAGTCGTGAAGCTCAAAGTCAGAGTGCTGAATCTTTGAAAATCTTCCTCTCTTCAAGAACTTGAGTGGCTTGCCAATATTTACAAGTTTTTTCCCTAAAATACAGTGTAAAACTTCATTATCACTAGTATTTAACAAAGGAGGCATTCAAAACCTCAGAAATATGTCTTTAAGACTCGATTCCTGTGTCATGGTTCTGCAGCTCAAATTCAGAGCAGGCACTTTCTAGCAGATGGTTGGTAAAGCTTTTCTTGAGATTCTTCACAGAGGAGCATGCAGCATCCTTTCATGGAGCTATATTTTGTTCTATAAGCAAAGGTTGTGCAGATAAATTAATTGTCAAATGATTTTAAAAATCTTGTTTTGTTCTGCTATAAGGAATTTGTATCCTTGGATTGATTTCACCTTGCTGTGGTTTCTGTGAACCTCTCATGAGTGTCTCCAACACTTAGAGTCAGTATTTTTTTAGGTAGCAACTCATCTTTGCAGATACTCACAGAAATCTTCTCATCTTTAAATACCTATATTTCCCCTGAATTTTACTTTCTTTTTGATGTATATAACATCCCTAAAGAGAAGCATTAAGACTATATCCAGAATGTCAAGATGATGCTACTTCCAGTTATGATTAAGTGAACAATTTTCACTACTTTTAGTGACAAAATTTCCTTAATGATATTACCTTAACAGCTTCAAGATTTTCTTGTCAATACTAGGCATCATTTTAAGAATTCTGCAAAATGTAAATATTTACCATTCCTAGGCACCATATCAAGCCTTACTGGGAATCACTGCAAAATTTCACAGGCTATTGTACATCAGTGTAAATCACTAAATTACGTATTTCAGGCATCTAACCAAACAAATTCTGAATGTAGCTTTACTTACTTCCAAATCACTTAAGGCTAACAAGCAAGCTAAAAAAAAAATTGCATTTACTCTTAGTTAACCCTTTCAATCATACTTATTTCTGCATTTCATACATTTCATCCTGTGTTCCTAAATAATTTTTACTGCCCTTTAAAGAATTCCTTGATAATTCTGGTCCTGGTTTTGCTCTGTAATAAGTCATATAAATATTTATCAACATAAACTTCTCCCAGTTCTTCACATCCATTTAAAGAAAACGTATGTGAAAAATAATTTTTGAAGGGAAGAACAGTTCCCTGAAACAGATGGCACTTTCCCCTGAAGACATGGTAAAAAATGTAAGGTTTTTTCAGTGTTTTGGTAGCAGCATTGCTTGAAGATGGTCTTCTATATCCAGAAGGAAAATAAGTCCCAGATGCTGCTCCTGTTGCTTAGGCTGCTGCAGTACATGTCCTTAGCAGCCAGTGTGAAACCTATTTATGTAATTAGGACTAAGCAGATATAAGAAATATTATATTAAGCCCTGTCAGTAATATTTTTTCCTGGAAAGCATTCAATTAAACAGAAAAAAAAAATCTATTAGACTGTTGTCTTTTCTAATGGTAGACTCTGTCTCTAGCTTCAAAATGCACCTGCTGCCAAATGCAACTAAGCAGAACAGGAATTTAACAAACTGTAAATTCATCGACTTGTGATGGTGGAAAATATGTTTACTTAGAGCAGCATATAAAATTTACTTTTCTGCTGTGTCATGATCATGGGTAGGAATACTAACTATTGTCGATTGCCCACATATTTCCAAGGATTGGTCCTGTTTGCCTCCATCGAATCCTGGTGTCACTGGTGAGTGCAGCGTTGGGAAGGGGAATTGTTATTCTGTTCCACCTGAAATACACATAACACAGACATTTTACACTGACAGTTATTATGCAACAGTATATTTTGCAGATATGTTTATGTATTCTGGAAGCTTTGTGACAAGCTTAATTTTAAAATCTGCTCAAATGAAGCATAAATTTACAGCAGCTTTAGAAACTACAAATTAAAAATAAGAAGTCATATGTCATATAGTACATGAATACTAGTTATTGTCTTATAAAACCCAGCCATTTCCCCCCTGTAGGAATACACAAAGTTGGCAAAGACCATAATTTCCTTTGCTGCAGCAGCTTCTCCATCCCCATGAATATCTCCTAAAACTGAACCTTCAGCAGGGCTGAACTCTGGTGAAAACCCTCAGAGGGTGAGGAGTGGTGCAGAGGATTTGGCATGCTGCAGTCTGGGCCATCATTCTCTATCATCCACAGAGGCTGCCCTTCCTGCACACACCAGGAGTAATGGTTCCTATGAAAATTGTATGGGACTAGGGGCTGTGTGCCATCAGATCATAGCAATGCTTCAACTGCACTTTCTTTTTGTAAGTGCTGTGGAAGTTGGGATACCAAGGGATTTTGAGCTACCCAGAAAAATGCCACAGTTCATTTTTCAGTGAGAACGGTAGAGAGGAGACTCAATACTGAGAAGGGTTGATACAGGAAAGTGACACCAATGACCATCTCCATCTGCAGAAGTACAGAGGATGTGTGTCACTGTAACCCAGTACTGGGATTCCACATGAGTAAATATGTCTGAGGATGTAAATACAGCTTTGAGTAGTGTTTTTTCCGACCAAGAAGAAAACTTTTGTGGCTTTGATAAGGTATAAGTTTTCTTCTTATCAACATGCTGTCCACAAGTGGGTTTTTTAGTAATTTCTCTTTAGCATCAAAAAATGATTATTATACCACAGAAGCAGCCCTATACACTTCAGGTTTCATGACTGGGTAGCCAGGGAGCTCAGAAGACTCCTTCCTTGCTATCCCCAGGCAGTCAAAAGGAATGATGACCCAGAGCTGTGTGCTCTGCTGCTCTCTCCTGGCACCTCCAGGTCCCATCTGCAGTGCTGTGCGGTTTGCAGCTTGCAGAGCGCTCTCACCCGCTGTAGTTTTCGGAGGCGTAGATGGTGCTGTGGGGCAGGTGGGGCCCTGCACAAATCTCAGGCAGACACTCCGTGTGCAGCAGCGACCACGAGCGACCGTGGTTGGTTGAGAACTCGAGGCTGACGCTGGTAACACATTGAAGGGAAGAAACGAGAAAGACACCATGAGGGTACCTGGCATAGATCTCACTGTAGAAGGACCAACATTGAGAAATCACCAAATCTCCCATTTCTAATAACTGATGAGGAAACAAGAAAGAATTTTAAGCAGAATTTGAATACAAAAAATCCTGCAAACGCAAACGTGAGACAAAGTTTCATGAGTGTTTAAAACCCCAAAGGTTTTTAGACTGAGGATTGCCTGAACACAGAGTTCTTGTTGGGCCACCATCTAGCCAGTGTTTGTATGCTGCTTCTGATAAAAGGACTGCATTACTTTAATATTTTGTATTTTATATTGAAATAGCTTCAGATATGAGGGGAAACCTTGAATTAATCAGAGCTAGACAGCATTGTGTGAGCACAGGGCACCAATAACTGCCAGCTGCTAACTATGACATATGCAAAAGGTAGCAAAAGACCACTAGCTGCTCCTGCATGGGCTGTCTCTTTCCTGAGTTAAAAAAACCTCAAATTGTTTACAACCTATAAGGAAATCCTTAGATGCCCTACACTCTAAAGACCTTGAGAAAGTAATATAGAAAGTGCTTGATTTACTACAGATTAGTATTTTACTGAATTATTCTTGCCATTTCCTCCATATAATTAGCTCATAATATTCTGTTTTATTTTAAGCAATGGAACATTATAGAAGTCATAATTCATCTCCTCCATATTAAATTATTGGATTCTGAATTTTTATTTTTATGATAATTTGCTGACAATATTACTTTATTTAAATGTACCATCACTGTGATATTGTGTCTATTAAAGCAGTTTATGGAGGTTTTGACTAATTTATTTCAGGTTTAGCTGTAGAGATACCTTAGAGGGTCATATTTACTGCTTATATCCAGCACGAGTCTCTCACATTTTGCAGTAATGAAAGCATTATGAATAATGCTGCAGACTGGGAGATGGGAAATGCTGCAGTATTTGGGAAATACAAATAGGAAAAATAGTGACCTAATGCTTCTTTGGTTATGAGGAAGCTCACTTTTAGTTCAGAAATAGAAGGAAGAATATTAATCTTTCAAAATATATACTAATCTCCATCAGAAAACAAATTGAGTCAGAGACTTTATATAATATGTTTACTGGCCAGGAATGTTTACAGGCAAAGTTTTCACTTTTCATGTAGGAAAATACTGCTGCCTTCTCTTCCTATCAAATATAAGTGCAGTGCCTTGATTTTTGCTTCCCTTGAATTCTGCTACCCTGCATGGGTACAAGAACTGCCAGTGTTAACTGTCAGTCTACTTTCCAGCTGGAAGTAGACGCCATGGGGCACAGATAAAAGCACTCATAGTCTCTTACTTTAAACTCTCAACTCTGCAAATAATAAAGTAACTTAATCCCCATAAAATACCAAGATAAATATTCTCATATGCTTTTAAAGGAAGAGGGACAGTGGGCAGTTTGGTTTTGGGTTCTCCATTTGAAGAAGCGTATTAAGAATTTTGAGAGCAGAGTAAAGGATGGGCAAGATGTCCATGGCTTTGAGCACCAAGCTGGGATGGGCTGAGGAGCTGGCTTGCTCAGCCTGGTGGGAAGGGAGGAGCTATAGCATCCTGTGGTGGTGCAGAGGGCACTCACAAGGAAACTGGAGTCAAAGTCTCCTCAGTAGTGTCAGGCACACTACAAAGGACAATAATCATAAAGACATGGTTTCATAGTTTTGTACTGTACATTAGGAAACACTTTTTCACTTGAGCAGGTGAGGTAGCACAGTGTCCCTCCATGAAGACTTTTCAAGTCATGGATAGGCAGAGCCATGTCTGACCTGTCCAGTAACAATCCATCCTGCAGCAGCAGGTGTCACCAGATAACCTCTACAGGTCCCTTCTAACCAACATTTCTGTGAGAGCCTAAAATGACTCCCTTCTCTCCCTTTCCCCATGGAAAAATTCACACAGAATGTCCAGAAGAAGTAAAGCCAGAAAAAGTGTTCTGTGATCAGCCTCCAGAGAGGGACCTCCTCACACTGATGGTCATTTAGATGAGGGTCATTTATCACCAGTCTTACTAGAATTAGACATGCTTGTGGCATCAGTAATCTCAGAGAGGCCTGCAGGGCAGGTTTCTGCTGCTGCCCTTAATGCTTTCCTCCTCACACAGTATTAGGAAGTAAATCTCATACCCACTAGAAACTGAAGCAAAAGTCAGTCTGAAATCATGAGCATATTTCAGAATAATGGGCTAAGAAAAGCAAGTTTTGACCTGAAAAGCTATTAAATGACTCTTTATTGCATGTGAGATACATAAATCTGGGCCTGTAAAGACCAGAAGAAACATTAGCTTTTGAGCAGCTTATATTTGTCATTGTTAATGGGAACCCTTCTTCTGAAAAAAGATTTACAAACCCTTATATAGACTCTATAGACCAAAATATACTAGAAAGCTGATACCCAAAAGAATGATCTCTCCAGTTTTACCTGTTACCAGGTTGGTAAGTTCCACACCCCAAATTGATGGAGAACTGGATCATGTGAGTCACTGAGGAAGGGAGCACTGGAAGGACATGGAAGTAATCCACAGCCCAGACATTCCTGTTGTGGCCTTGGTGACTCTTTTGCTTCAGGCAAAATTTGGTTGCAGGAGTCTGCAGGTCCGGACTAATGACAACAGAAACCAAAGATGGCACCTTCAGAAGAAATTAAGGCTTAAATAAGTTAAAAAGGTCACAATGCACCATTTAAAATAAAAACAGCAACTCTAATTATGCTGAACCAAACGTGCTGTTCTCTCTCCTTGATTCATTTTGTTAACTTTTTTAGCCACTTTTTTCCACACACCATCCCAAATAAAATCTTTTACTACTATGTGGATGGGTATTAGCACCCTGAGTACCAGTGATGCTCATCACCTCAGAGGGATGGGAATGCTTGGTTGCAAAGGCACAGAAGAAAAGACTGCACCTTCTGTGTTCTGAGAGGGGCAAGTGTATGTCTGTTTCAGCTGGGAAGGGAAGGTGATGTTTGTCCTGGAGCCTTACAGCTCCCAGGAGCTAAGGCAGGGTGGTGGCATGGCTGCTCTGGATACATGAGAATGGAGTAACAGCAGGAGTTCACAGGCATAAGTGGGGAGGATGTTATGCTGCTGAAATAAATGAAAGCACTGCCTCACAAAGCTTAGCCTTTGTCCTAAAGCAATGTAATTAGAACTTTATTATGTCAAAAGAGGATGTCAGCTTTAAAACTGCTTGTTTGAAAAAACCTCCACAATGAATTCCATGTAATTTCAGATCCTATCTCTCCCCAAGTTCCCTAATTAATATTTTATTATTTTACAATTACAGTTTCCTTAGTTTTACAAAAGTTCTGCCCTGTCTTTCACACAGAAGCAGGCGAGGAGGGAAGCCATGCACAATGAAACAATGCAAGTGACTCAACCAAACTCAGGCCAAACACTATTGTAAACATTTGGTTTCTAAGTGCTAAAGTTACAGACAAAATGTACACAGATCTGTGCTTGAAATCAGCAGCATCTTTACCATCTAACTTCCCTCAGACTATGTAAGCACACTGCACTTCAATATCTAGCTCATCTATGTGTTGTACTTGTATGAAATACCAAATTTTGCCTGTTTTATAGCAGCAGAAAAAGGAGACCTCAGGGCCAGATTATTCAGGGTAGACATGGTCTAAGTGCTTCCTTGCCCTAGGCAGGAAGGATCCTGAAGGAAGGATCCTGAAGGCAAGTTCAAGGTGTTTACTGTCCTGCTGAGGGTGGTGGATGTGGTTGGAAGGTGGCTGCACTTTGGGCAGAGGAGATGCTGCCTGTGCACTCTGCCAGCAGCTGCCTCCCATGGCTGAGTCCATGCCCTCAGCACTGCAGACCCTCTCCCAGCCCCTGATCCCACCATGAATGACCCTCTCAGGACCCTGCTCCTCAGCATCACACTGTGCCTGGAATGAGCATGAGTGGAAACAGGAGTTATCTTCTGTGAGGAGATGTTATCACTGAAGTTTTCAGCTAATAACTGACAATTTTTGCCCATTGCTTTCCTGCCTGTTTCCCCAGCCCCAGCCAACACTGCACAGTCCTGCCTGGGGCTGGAGTGACCACCAGTAACTGCAGAGCTGTGCTGCAAAAGTGCCTGACTGCTCCCAGGTCTGCACATGATCTATGTGTTTGGGAAGGTCACATTTGAGTGCCCCTGTGGAATTCACCACACAATATTCCTGTGATGGCTTGAAAAGAGAATGATCTGTCCATTCCCATCCACCTGGTTTAAGACAATTTACCTTGTAAGCAGCATAGGTCAGGGTATCAAGAGGTATGTGTTCCCTCCTGCCTTCAATCTTGGCATACAGTATGACATCATTTTCATGGGATTCTCCAGAATCACAAGTTCCCCCTGTACAACACATATTTGAGTGAGAAAAAAAATTAATTGAAGCCCTTGTTATTGGAAAGTGGAATCATATATACAGCCTTAATTATGAAAATAATTACAGTCAGATGCTATTTAACTTGGGATCTGAAACAAAAGAACACCATCCCTAAGGACACAGTGTATGGGAACTGTTTGATCAGATGCACCATGGCAGAGATCAAGGGGGTTGACGATTACGAAAACCTCAAGTACCTCTTTTAATCAGCTTATCAAAACAATTTAAATAGAAAATGCTGTGCCTCAAGCAATACTTCTATCTGTGTGCTTTAAATCCTATTTACATAGAAATGCTCTGCTGTTGAGTTCTCATCAGTAAACTGCTGTTTACTGCTGACACTTCATGCAGTCACACATGTAGGTAGGTACATAGCAGGATCTTAAATATTTCTTGGCTGATATTTTGGCAGCTGAGAACTTCTTCTAAGAAGGAAGTGAGAAAGACTGCTGTGTACCTTTGCTGTGCTGCTCCTTCTACTGTCTACATCATATCCTAAAAGAGATGGCTGGCTGGATGGAATCTATAGTACCACACAAAACATGTGTGGTATGCTTGCCCAACCGGAACACGGCAGCATTTGAAATATGGTATTATGGAAAAGAAGCTTTTAAAAGAAAATTTCTGTATTTGAAACAGGAATTGTTAATTAATTATTTCCCTGTATAGCATGGTTATTCCAGGCTGGAAAAAAAAAAATCCCAAAATAGAAATAAAAACAGAATGAGGAAGCTTCTTTGAAAAGACTGCAGAGTAGAAAGATTGCACAAATTGGAACACTTTCTCTGCTTGCTTTTTTTTTTCTTATTTTTTTCTTTTTCTTTTTTCTATTTTTTTTTTCTACAGCCAGCCAGTTCTTGTAATAGACTAGGAGAAGCAGTCCAGAGAACTGGATGAGGAACTGAACGAGGACAAGATGTGCATCGCTAATGTGTTTTATAC
Organism: Haemorhous mexicanus; assembly: GCF_027477595.1. Taxonomy (NCBI): domain Eukaryota; kingdom Metazoa; phylum Chordata; class Aves; order Passeriformes; family Fringillidae; genus Haemorhous; species Haemorhous mexicanus. Next base: position 63,558,783 of record NC_082345.1, on the reverse strand, counting down.
TGTAGTAAGGAACATCCATTTGTCCTTTCAAATATTCTCCTTGTCTGACTGTTCAAACAATTATTTATTTAATTAAACAATACACAGAGAATACATTTTTCAAACAATATCCTGCTATCCTCTGTGTTTGCATCTGCTGACAACTTCTCCCCTAAGTTCAGAAGGTTGACAAAATTTCTTTCCTGTTTCTCTTGCAGGTGTTGTAATGCTTGGAAGAAATGAGAAAAAGCATCCTCTTTTTCCTGTGCTTTATCCATAATTCATGTAACACAGAGGAGATGTGCAACAATTTAGGAAAACAACATGAGGTCTTCCCCTCATTAAATAAAGTGTGTTTTTTTCTTGTTGATACAGAAGGTTGCTTGTGAAGGTCACAGGTTTATCCTCTGCTTCCTCCTTTATTATTCTATTATTCTCTTTTAAGCAAAAATCCTCACTTTCTCTAAACATGGTGTTGAGAGAATAACCTCATGGAACTTCCTTTATGTGCAAAATAGAAGTTCTGGAAAAATACTGTGAGCATTAACTACCACGTTCATGGTGATTCTGCTCTGTTGCAACACCAAACTTGTTCAGTTGCACTGACAACAGCAGTGGGGAGGGGAGGTGACAGGACAGGCTGGCTCTTGGCTGCTTTCTGAGCCCTGGCAAATGACTGATGCTGTCCTTGCCCCAGTAAGGAAGGTCCACAGAGGATGCTAACACCACAGCAGTGCTTTTCATGGGGGATGCCACATGTAGAACACATCTCCTCCCAGATCATTGCACACTCTGTGTGAATCTCACCCTGGACCAATGTATTAGCAGACGACAGATTTTAGGAATGGAGTAAGAGCCTTTGAGATGAAATTATTCCATGGGTTCATCAGGGAAGGCTGCCCTGTCTCTATGCTACTCCCATCTCATCCTCATGTGCAACTCTCTGGACTCTGATGGATTAGCACCAGGGTCTACATGGACATGACCACAGGAGGATATGAGAGGTACCTGTAAAACCTCTAAACATGACAAGGACATGACCATCTCTTCTCAGTATGAGTTAAGGGGCACTGATTGAAATTAGTGTTTACAAGACAAGAAGATGCTTCTGCACTTGAGACTTGTCCAACTGTGGAGCACTGCATAATGTAAATCTCACATGCTTTACATCCTGTGTTACATTAGTAATTTATACTCACCCATACTGAAATAAAATCTCAAGTTCCCATAACCTGTGGTGTCCATGTATGGAGTACATATTTTTCTTTCTCCATCTCTGAGAAATACCATAGCTGAGCCAGATTCCAGGGTTCCACACTCAGTACCAATGACAGCTCCAAAGATGTCCCACCTGCAGAGGCCAACAATAGGTGGAGGAGGTGCAGCAGCACACTACTGATAAACTCATACAAAACATGCCATAGGGGTTCACTGGTACTTATGAAATTAGCTGTTTCTACTCTTACAGAGGACAAAAAACCACAGTGTTACAAATGCCATCCCTATGCCATTACTTACATATTCAATGTTAGCTTTTAAACTCAGTTGACTCAACAAAGGCAAAGTTAATATAAATATTTAAAAGAATTTGGTAGAAATGCATGAATTAATAAAAAAATTATGCTTTTAATGAATACTGCTACCAAATATGTAGTGTTGTATTGTTCTACCATCTTCATTATTTTTTTTTCTGGTGCTAAAATGTTTAAAAAATAAATGCATTCTGATTAATTTTGCATAATAAAAGATTTATAGATCAATGAAACTTGAAAAGGCACATGTCCACCATATCTGCTATACAAATATTAAATATGTAGGTAATAGCTGAAAATGCTCTCTTTTCATCTTTTTGAGCATTTAGGGTAACAGTTTTTAACTAACACATGAACAGAGTATGAAAAAAGACTGCTATGTTCCTAATATGTGATGATATGATCTTTCTCAGTTTTTCTGTACAGCATTTTATCTTATTTTTATTCAGTGATAATTAAAAGAGCTGTTGCAGAATTTTCCAATTAAATGTTTTACATTGAAAATACATTTTCATCATGAAAGTGATGGTTACTTCAAAACTCGATCAAAATGTTTTGAAATACTAGAAAGTGTTGAAATCTTGTGCATTATTTTGGTCTGATACATTATTATTATTCATATTGAAGTCTTAATTCATAATTAAGTATTTAAGAATTATAAGGCTGATAAAACAATGAAATTATTTAGAATCACTAAATCCTGATAATCCAAACATTTAACTATCCAGCATGATTCAGGAGCAATGAGAACACATGGAAGTTCAGAAATCCTTGTGGGAGGCAAAGTCTTTTCCTGTCTCCTTCCACCAGAGACAATCTCTAGCAGGTATGTGCCATATCACAATTTCAAAAACTGTCATTACAAGAACTAAACAGTCTATTTATTAGTTTAACCATTCCAATGACTTCAAAATGCATTTCTAGGATCCTCTTAAAAGCTGCCAGTTTCCCCATGGACCTAAGCTGTGACAGACTGGTGACATGCCTGTTTGGAAATCCTGCTTTAAACCTGTCAGTCATTTACAAATGGAATTAGTGAGCTTAACATCAATGAAAAGCTTTATGATATAAATATAAATATTTTAATGGAAGCACAGTTTAATCTAACCCTAATTCTATTGTGCAGATTTTTTAAAGCTAATGTGCAATATAATGTGCAATATAAAAGCACAATATTGAAAATGGGTCTCCTGGGCTGAAGGCAAGTACAGAATTAAACAGTTGTGCCTACTTCAACTTACACAAAAAAAATCTCACAATGCTCCATTGATCTTTTGTATGCTCTATTTAGCTCAATTAAAACACTCTGTAGTGACCCACAAAACAGCTCGGGGTCATGAATGATGCAGATTATGGATGTTTCCAGGGATGTTTCTTTTTAGGCAGCATCAGGAATGAAAACTAGAGAATGCTACATTTTTTATTTATTTAAAGGCACTTTAATAGAAGTACATCAACACACTACAGTAAAGAAAATGGAGAAGGATCCTGGGTGATGGCGTGATTTAACATTTACATTTGAACTAATTTATCCTTCATATAAGTCTTGGAATTCTTCTTTATAAAACAGGTGATTTATGGACCTAAACTAGACCTACTGAACATGTAGATCCAAGGCAAGAGTGTGCCTGCTAGGCAGACTGATGTGGGGATGTGCTCACTTTTAGGATCAGGCTCTAACCCACACAAGTAAAGAGAAGCAGAACAACAGTGGAAACATGTGTGGTACTTACAACAGCAAGCCCTACCCACATAGCCTCCCACTTTAGGTGGTACATTCAAAAAATACTGCAACATATAATACACCTGCTTATTAAAAACTGTGATGATTCCTTCTGCTCTCATCTCCAAGAGCATTTGGTGCAGAGGGAACTGGTGGTGACCCCTATACCTAAGCTTCTTTTTGCTCTCCCTTATGAGGGATGCTTTTGCCTTCCCCTTGAAAGCTGTCAGGCTCCAGCTGATGTGACAAAGCAGGGCCTGAGAACTTCCTGAAGCTCTCTCTCAGGTATACAGTGTTCTGTGACTGATTACAGGAAAACCGTACTTCATATATAGTTTAAATAGCATTTAATAGCATATTTCTCTAAGAAGTGATTAAGGAAACTCACTCAAATGTATTTGCATTTCTATACAGCTCCCAACACAAACTGCAGAGCAATGTTGGAAAGAGGAACAGTAGTGGTAGCAATTTTATATGATTAGGATGTAGTCGTCCCCCAAGTTCGGTGTTTATTTACGGCAGCATGCAATTTAAATCTCCATTCTTATAGAACAATAGAAAGAAGGAAGTTTCTAATATAGAGTAAAATTTCCAAAGAAAAAAATAGGAGAAAGGTCATGAGGCCTTGGGCTGGCAGAGTGGGGGCAGATCGGGACCTGGCTGCTGGGACACAGAATGAGAGAATCAAAGGAGGACTGCACCCTCCCTTGTCATCTGCAGCTGGAATCAGGCACCCTGTGACAGGGAAAGTGACATTTTCCTAATTCAGAAGGAACTGTACAATTCCTAACCTGGGCTGCAAGTTGCCCAACTTATCTTAATTAAGCACCCAGTTGTGAAGAGAAGATCTACAGACAGAGCAGATGTCCACAGACAGCATTCCCATCCTGTTTTTTTCAGGATGGAAAAAAGATGGAGAGCACATCTCAAAGCTGTCCCACATGGTCATATAGAACAAAACACACACAAGCTCATTTTCTTCCCTTTGTCTGAAGCAGCACCTGCTGCCATTGGCTGATTATTTGAACTGGGACAGAGTCCACGGTGAATATTTTTTCTGTAAACCCCAAATATATGTACGTGTCCACAGGACATATTAGCAGGTACTTCTTAAAAAGTGCTCTTCACTTTCAGCACAGCATAGGCAGCATTTGAATCAGTTGCTAATGATCTGAAGTACTTTGTAGGTTAAAATCAACATTCAGTGGAGACCCATAAATTAGCAGTGCATGTTAGTCAGTGCCCTGGGGTTACAGCCACGAATGATTTTTATTTTTTTTTTTAAATAGAAAAGAATCAAGACCTTACTGAGGTTACTTTCTTTTTGTCAGAATTTATACAATGAGGTATATAAAATGAAGCTTCTTTATCAGGACACATTTTTTAAAGCTCACTCATGTTTTGGTAAGAGTAGTAATATTGTTGTCCTAGACAGTTTTGTTTATTTTCTGCATCTTTGCAGCAGACCCTGCTGGATATGGCTTTACAGGGACTCTTTGAATCACAAAGTATATATTCAAAATAGAAATAGTACATTATCAGCCAGACCCTGAGCTCTTGCCCAGCAGATATGGCTATGCTCTTGGTGATGCCAGATGAGAATGGACTGCTGCTTCATCTTTCCTGCCTCCACCTTTTCCTCCTCTTCCTCCTCCAGCACCTACAGGCATCTGCATAAACAGGAGCTCTCTCTCAGTAAAGTGAGGCTCACAGCAGTGATCCAGAGGGGATGAATTTCTCAAGGAATTTGGATATGAGCTTGTTAACAACACTGGTGTGAATTAAAAAAACAGATCACCATCACATGTTTCTTTAGAATGGCTACATTAGTCACAAACACCATTTTTTCCACTAAAAACAGTGGTGACAGGATGGTCCAGAGACAAATCGTTCCTCGTGGGCTTCCTGGACTTGTTTCTTCCTAAAATCTGCAACCATGTGCTACTTACAGTATTGCTATTTATCCTAGTCACTGACTACACAGCAAAGGTAAGAAGCAATTCCCTATTTATCCTATTTCCTCATGCCTGGAGTGAAGCTGCTGGCCTGTGCAGGGCCCTGCTCTGGCTGGGGACACTCACCCTTTGGGCTGGCTCTCAAACTCCTCTGCCCACTGCTCCTGGGCATCCTCCATGGAGAGGTCCACGTCCCGGGTGGTGGCGAAGTTGAACTCGCTGCCCTCGGTGCCGTGGAAGTAGATGGAGTTGCCATCGGACTGGCAGCTGTGCTGTGGGCAGAAGGAGCACATGGGAGCTGAGGTTATGCTGGGTTTGTACAGTGCTCACACATTGTCAGATCTCAGCCTGAGCTGTACTTTATCTAGGGACTCAACGATGCCTGAAACTAAATAAAAACCAGATGGTCATCCTGTATCTTCCTTGTCCTGCCCCAACAATTGTTGTGTCCTAATCTTGTACCTGCTTTCCTAGGAACCCACTACAGACCATGGTAAAACTGTGTTTGCATTGAAAGTCACGTACCACATCTGTGGGTGTTTATTTCTGTTTTAAAGCATCGCCCTTACGTCTGGCCCACACACAACCCTGTCTGCAAATAACTTCAGTAGTATATCAAATATTGGAGATTTTGTAGGCGTAAGAGTTGTGTGCTGTGAAGCATGTCAGATCTCCGTGTGTGAATTTTTGCCAAAAGAGGTATTTGTGTGTAAAATTGTTATGCATTGCCATACAGTAAACTTTGGGCCCCAAGTGTATGGCTGAAAAGGCTGCATTTGCTGCATTTAGCAAATTTTATTGCACAAAAAATAGCTCTAGAGGCAATGAGCTCTTGTGATAAAGTAATCCCAGGGGTCCTGAGGCTGCTCCCAAACCCACTGTTTTCCCTACTGCATTTCTGCACATACTGCCTTAGCAACATCAAATGGTGCCATGTGTCTCCCCCAACATGCCACGGCCACCAGAACTCTCCAGGAGTGTTGGCCTGGAAGGAGCTGCCTGTGAGGGGCACAAGGGGGTTATAGTATAGATTTTCTTCTTTCTCCCATCCTACTTTTTTTGGCTTCTTGTGTGTCTGATAAAAAGGCAGTCTGCCAAATCTGTGAGGCAGAAAACAGGTACTACAATTTTCTAAAGAAGATCTACCTTGTCTTAATGCAAACGGAGCACTTTGCATTTTTTGAATTCTTCATATTACAAAAAGTACTGATAAAACAAATAATTCTCTCAAACACTACACTTCTTTTATTCGTGTGTGTGTGTGTGTGTGTGAGAGAGAGAGAGAGAGAGAGAGAGAGAGAAAGATCTTGCTCCTTAAGATTGGAAGCTGAATTAAGGAACTATTAATTAGAATAATTCTGCATTCTTACAACATCTCAGTGTTTAAAAAAGAGAAACAATAATGCCAAATTGCATTGACCTTCTCAGTATTGTCTCTGCAGTGCCCTCTTGTCTCTGAACCCCTTCATAATGCGCCAAGGGAAAATATGACAATCACATCTTCTGCACTTAAAAAGGTCATGAGAGTGTCACATAAGGGAATAATTAGATTTTTAACAAAGAGAAGGGTGGGGCAAGAAATGAAAACTGCTCAGTACATCTTTGTCTATGGGTTTTTATGAGCAAAGTACAAAATAACACATTTCATCATATTCTATAACACTTTATTTATCAATGCACTAAAGTGACATAATTGAAATTCTTGTATTGATGATTTTCAAGTATGGTTGTCAATATCTCAGCAATTAATTTATATAAAGGAACATAATTTTTATATTTCTGGAGGTGCCTACACATTGTTAGAAAAAACTGTGAGTACTTGAAGTCTGATTTTTGTATAGAGAGCTCCTGTCCTGTACTTGAATGACAACAGCTCGATGTTTATTAACACAGACTAAATATCGCATAAAAATGTAACACATTGTAAAAACTTAAAGACTGTTTCAACTGCTAAAATAAACTAATTGCTGTTAAGTGTTTTTTTCCCAAAGAAAGGTCAAAGCAATAGAAAGATCCTGAAGTGTTGATAACTTATCACAGAAATTAAATAGATTTTGTCACAAGTCTCCTTTCTCCTTGGTCTGTTTATGCAGCATACACACAGTACACCATATATGCCACTGAAAAGGCAGAATAATTTACACATCAAATATATTATAACTAGCAGAAATTAATGAGACAGTTTTATATCTTCTCTTTGAAAAACAGCAGTTGTACTATGCAGTTATTTATAATGGACTGAGAAATTGCTTTTGTTTACTGATTTTAATCTTCACACTCATCAGAATTTTAAGAATAATTTCTTAGTTGTGCTTCTTGATTTACAGAATTTTCTTCATTTGCTGAACACAAATGAAGTATCCTTTATCTGTCAATCAATCTGCCACAAAACTTATTTATCTGCAGGCAGCCAAATAAATACACTAAAAATAAATATTCAGGCTAAAACTTTATTCAAATTTATACATAAACCTTCATCTCAGGGATCAAATAGCTAAATAGATCCTACTGAGGTAGATATTAGAATGGCATACACGCATTGGAAAATCCTCTATAAGAGCAATTTATATCTCAGGTGCTAAGTCATATGTAAGTATGCATTCGATAGTGGGTATATTAGTAGTAATTAGTGATCTCTTGCCTGATGAAAACCATCAATTAAAATAAACACAAAAAAGATACAACCCCATTATCTTTTAATATTTGTACATCCTTCTGCTGTCTGGCTGAATATTTATTGAATGGAGTTTTCATTTAGGTTGTCAAGATAAATAAACGGGCAGTTTGGCAAGGGGGGTATAAATAATTATTTATACAGTGGTGTATGATGAACATTTTACAAAAGCTCAAAATCATAATTTATTTAATTAGTTCCATAAAGATATATTTCTGCATTTATACACAGCTCCATAGAATCTATGAATATGTATTTTATGCATATTTTATGTGTTAACGAACCACACAACGTATGGCTCAAATCACAATCTGCTCCTGTCAGCTTTGGCTCCTGTGAAGCAGCTACACAGAAGAGAAGTTCAGTCTGGGGTGTAACTCCCCTGTTATTCTAAATACCTGTGAAACATGTAATAGGAGCTTGTGACCTTAATGGCCTTTAAAAAGAGTGAGAAAGAGGAACGTGCTCTAAACACAGGTATGGATTTTACGGAAGTTCTGAGGGAGTACCACCATTTTCTTTTATGGTTTTGCCCCAGTGCCACCATCCAGGACCTGGGACACACCTCCCCATGGGAGAAGCAGATGTGGATGAGCTCCATGAGCTGAGCTGGCCAAGGAAGGGCCAGGGCTCCTCCACTCATGATCGCATGCTCTCCCACCTGCCTGTATAACCATCACCCTCAGGTTTTTTTTCTTTTAGCTTCCCAAGCAGTCACTATCTGCCACTGCTTTTACTGCTCTTTTTTTTACCTGATGGGCTGCTGAGGGAAGAAAAACCTCAAAGAGCACTCAGCTAAATTTTCCAGGAGCAAAAGAAGCTCTGCAGGAGATGGTCCCTCACCAGCATTGCCCCCAGCTACCTTGTCAGTCTTGCTCAGCATCCAGGAGGCTGCTGAATATGTTGGATTATTTTGTGAGTTTGCAGAGGGCTTGAACAGATTAAAGACAGAATTGAAACCATCAGACTAATTTTCTCTTGGGTTCAACCCAAGAATTGAATTCAAGCCTTTAGAAAAAAAAACCCCTAAAGTACAATTTACATATTGTGTTATCTCTTTCCCAAATTAAAGGTTTTACACTTGTGGTGGAAGTCTACATACTTCCAGTATTAAGGACTGAATTTCACAAGAGCTTGTTTTGTTATTCCCAAAAGGTAAAAAATGTGGAATGTAGACATAATGAGTTTTAAAACTATCTGGATTAAGCTCTCCCTAAACAAGAAATCCTCTGGATTACGTAATTGCTCTTTTATGAATTCCAGATTAAATTTGTTCTCTGTTAATTTTAATTTACATTTCAATAATCTATAAAATAGGAGGAAATTAACTTGCAATGCAAAATTTGTAACTAAAATAGCCAAATGAAAGCCACTTGTAGGATATTTGCCCTTGTTACCATGGAAGCATCAGCTGTAGGTCCAGAACTAAAGCACCATTCAATTCTGTTTAAAGGGGATTAAATGCATGTGGAACATTTAGTGTGTCCTTGTGCAAATTACAACACTGAAATGTTAACTAATTTGTAAGGAAAAGTTAATTTAGAGAATAAGTTCTTTGACAAATCTGATAAACATAATTTAACAAAGTTTACTCTCAGATCACCTACATAAAATAGAACATAAGACATAGGCACTTGCATGAAGCCTCTTCACAACAGTTGCTGTTGCCCATTGTTTGCAACTGGAATGGGACAATCAGCCTGACATAAGTAAACTGTTGTATTCCTAAATAAACAAGCCCTGCCTGTTGCCAAATGGAAAGAAGCCAGGTTCTGTTCAGGGACTGTGGTGATCCCAAGAGAACAAAACCCAAAAAACCAACAAATATTTTAATTTATTCTGGCACTACCTTATTCACTAGCTGTAATTGTTAAGCTATTGCTCTGCAAGAATAGGGCAAAATGAAAATTGGCTGGATGTATTCCTGGACCTCAGCATTCTTGGATTTACTTTCAATCTAATCTCCACTCTGAATTTGCTGTGTTTCTGAAGTTTTTCTACTGGATGGTCATGGTATCACTGCTTTTTCCCCATTTTCATGGCCCTGCATGGCTCGTCCTCACCTGCCTTCACCATTTCCCATATGCCCCATCTTGTGGGACACCTTTCTTGACTGTCAATGCTTTCTTGACTGTCACTACATGTGCTGGTGAGACAACCAAACTTGCAAGCCCCTGCCCATTCTCCCCACTGCTCTTGTCAAATGCTCACAGGATTGCCTTCAGACAGTTACTTAGTGCTGTCTTCAGCAAGCCTTATCAATGATTACACTGAAGAGTGCACTGAAGAGCACTGATGAGCAGGATGAGCATTCTCCCCTCCTGCAGTATTTCCTTTTACTCCCACACATTCCCATCCCCAGCTTATTCCCTTTTTTATAAATGGATGGCAATGTCCTGGGACACAGGCTATCTTTTGGATTTGTGGCTGGAAAGGCAGCTGTGGTACATTCCTTGAGCAGGACTCTTTGATGCTACATTGGTATCACAACTACAAAAAATACATTTTCACTCTAAAATTGCTGTTTATGAATATTTTCAGTTTATCACTACAGTTCTTAGCCAAATTGTCTATAAGACCGTGCAAGTTTTACTAATTCATATGAGATTTCTACAACACATTATGAAGACATTAGTTAATGGGAGAGAGACCAGTGCATGATTTTAAAATCAAACTTTTGTCAAGAGCCTGCCAAGCTCTTTATCCTACACTACACTTCTTAGATTTTAGGTTCTTTTAGAAAAGCCTCTTGATTATATGAAATGCAGAATTGCTTAAATTATGATTGCTCAAAACCATTGGTCAGCAAAAGCAGGACAGTCAGATTTGGTGAAGCAGGCTCCTTACAACTGGATCTCTTTAAGGTTTCATAACTAAATAAGGGCCCCAGGTGAGATCTGGGATCCTACATCATGTAACATGTCTGAACAATCTCCATATTTCTAAAGACTTGCATGCAAGCACCACGTAAGGAGACATCAGCTCCCCTCAGCGTGACCTCTTGGCCAGGAGGATCTGGAGATCTCCAGTCCACCCTACAATGGGAACCAGCACAAGCCTCAACCACATCAGCCTCTGTCACAGTCGCAGTGAAGGACACAGCCTGAAGATTTTTAGAAACTCAAAAGACAAATATTAGGAATGTAAACAGAAGCACTGAAGTTCATCCTAGCCAGCTTCTGTCCCTGTTGTTCAAGTCAAACTTGTGAATCAATAAATACCTCTTGGCTTTACAGTATGGGATTTCTTTACTTGAAGAGTGGAACAGAGGGCAACTAAATGATACAACTGTGCCATTCAGCAAAGCATCAACAGGAAACACTAGTGTGAAATTCCTCAGTGTAACAGATTTTTGGCTGAGGTCTTGCATATCATCTTCCTGAGGTTCATTCCTGAACTCCCATGAAAATGTTGTTCACCTCTATGCCTTTAAAGCATTCACAGTCATCTTTACCATCATTTAATTAGCTCTTTATCAGTGGTGAACACTGGTGCTCTTCTTCATATTATCTCCCCTGGGCCTAATGGCCCTGATGATTCTTTCAGACAGCTGTAGCCTCACAATTTATTTTTTGGCGACATTTCTTGCATTGGAATGAATGTGTTGGGCATTTGGGCAGTGCCAGCTTGCAAAGGGCTGACGGCAGATGGAAAGAAATCTGCCCAGTATGCCTTCACCTCTACACAAGCAGAGGGCCATCAATTTCCCCCATTAAGGAGTTGTCACGCAGCCCACCCAGCTGGAGGAGCATCTCTGATAGCCAGGCTGGCTGGCGTGTGCTATTCAAATACAAAATGCACTTTAAAAAGAAACGAAAATATCATTTGTCGGCAAATTGAAAATTCGTGGCTTTGACCGCAGCCAATTTTTTAATGACTGCAATATTTTAAGTGATTATTTTTGCCACTTCAGATTGCTCCTTAGAGAGGAGAGGTTTTTTAATTAAAATCTAGGCAATGCAAACAGATGAGATATGAGAAGCAGAGGAACAAGAAGAAAGATGAAGAAAATTAATTGAAGCAGCATTGTCAATGGAGCTGTAAATTAGATATTGTGTCTTTCTGGAAATGAGTCATGCAGGTTTTAGAAATTTTAAAATTTTGACATGATAGCAGGTACAAGGATAGATTAAGTCCTGATAAAATCATACTTTGTATGCAATGTGTCAGTCAGCAAAGGTATGGTTACAGAATTTAGGGACAACTTCAAATTCTAAATTCTGCGGATTTGGCTGCTAATGCTCCTGGCCTGAAATTCCTTCTTTAACCAAAGTAAATAACACAATGTGATTAGAATACCTTCCCATGAGAAAAACAGAGCTTTAGTCTTTCCCATGTGCTACATTTTTACATCATTTAATGAAGGCTACGGAACAAAAACCTTGGCAGCACAAGCAGGCCAGGAGCACAGGGTTATAGTGCACTCTCCCTTTCCAAAACAATGGGATGAAACTTGTCCTGTGATGTAGCAAGAAACATTTCATACAGTGTGTTTGCACTCGTCATTTCCGATTGTAGACTGTTATTCAAAGGCTAATGCTCAAAACACTCTGCCTGTTTATGAGTGATTCACATGATTTGTGTGGTTCTTGGTTTTCTAGGACATTTCATGATGTTTGTTTAACACCGATTGCTCCGGTGATGACTGGTTTCCTTAATGAGTCATTTAACTGGCATGATCTGAGCTATTCCTCCATGCTCTGGGAACTACTGATGTTTGGAGCACTCTGCCCTGAGCATTATCTGCTCTTCTGAAAGCAATGGTGTACATTTACACCACTGTAAAATAAGAGTGAGAAAGAATCAAGCAAAGTTGTTTCTAGTCTTTGGCATCTAATGGGTCAATTCATGTTATTTTTATTGATGTGCATCTCCCAGTGACCTGTGAAGATCAAATTCTTTCCTTCTAGGAGGCAGGAAAGACCCCCTTTGCTTGGACACCAGCTCAGAGCTGTTGCTGGCTCCCTGCCATCCCTCCCAACACTTCCAAGCCAAAGGGAACTGGCATGGAGAAAGGTGTAGGTTCAGCCTTGCTGCCCAACATCAATTCTCAGCTGCCCAAACGACTCACAGCACTACAGCCAACCACCTGTCAGCTCTAATGAACTCCTAGGCATTATATCTAAGTATTGTTATTTTAATTACAAGTCTGTTTATTAGGGGGAAGAAAAAAAGGCAAGAGCAATTCCACCCATGGGCTAGGACACAAATGCCTCCTGATGGGAACAGCTCAGAATGGCCCCAATCTAAAGGCAGCTGGTAGACAGGTTTTGTGCGCCCTGCACTGCTTTCTTTAAGTCTCCTCCCCTCTCACACTCCTCCTCCCACCCACAGAGAAGCAGGAATGTCTCAGATGAGGTGCAGCAGGAAGTCTGCCCATCTCTTCCCAGGAAGATGTGGTGGATAAGGGCTCCTGCAAGGCAAAGCAGCTGGCTGGAAGGCTGGGTTTGGTCCACAGACCAACTACTGCCTTGATATATCTTACTCAAAAAACAAAGGAATCTTGTCAGAAGAATTTATCTCTTTGTAATTTTGACCAATATAAGGTCACAGCAATTTCAGTCTGACATTTTCACACTGGCATACATAGTCTATTACCTCTCCTCCTTCAAACACATTCAAACTGATTCAGAAAATGGATACCTGAACACATTTTAAAGAAAGAATTTAAAAGCAAAAGGAAAAAAAAAATCTTGTTTATTTTAGCACAACAAACCCAAAAGATGTATATATATATATTTATATATATATATATATATATATAGAGAGAGAGAGAGAGAGAGAGAGATTGATATGGATCAGGATGTTTGTTTTAGACTATCCAAAGCCATTCCATTAATTAACAGAGTATTCAGACATTTGTAAATCTGCTCTGGGATGAGGGAGGATCAAATAGCTAAATCAGCCTTTCTTTTTGACAAATTCCCAGGCCTTTGTGCCTGTCTTCTCTGCTTAGCAGCACACAACAACGCAGGTTCAGGAAGGACTTGCAGACCTGGGATGTGCACAGCCCTGCTCTGCTCAGGGTGTGGTAAAAGGTCACAGTGTTTTATACATATTTTCAGCATATTTTTCTGAGTGTGAGTGACTCTTTTCTTATGCAACTTTCCCTTCTGCTACACTGGCATGCATATCTGGGAAATGAAAATGAGCTGAATGGTGATGTCCTGTTATTTAAAGGGCATACTGAATCAGGATACTGGGATTGGAATATTTTTAGGGTTTATTGGTCATGCCCACAGTAGTAAGTAATATGGATCAGTTACCCTAGTCCTAAACCCAACCATGGCTGCAACTACTGTGAGTCAGCAATTCTGTAATTTGACTCTTCTCAAAGATGAGAAGTGTCACTGGGTTAACACACCACGACCAGATACATTGTCCCTCTGGTGTCTGTAATGATCCATACTGCTCTTTCCCCACGTGGAAAAATTCCAGAGACAGGTGGCTTGGTCTCAATGTTATTTTTGTGCAATCAAAGCACTGCAGAAACATAAACTCTAAGACTACTGAGGTTGTCTCCCTTCTTAAAATTAGTTTTAGACTTGCACAACCAATTTTGAACTAGGACAGTCAGAGAAAACAAAAGAACTTGCAAATGTTGTACCTCAAAGCTCAGCAATTTCTGGTCAAACATATGATATATATGAAGTGCCCAATGAAAGCTGAAATCGGTTTTCTGTTCCGTAGGAGTAGAGCTCCAAGGAGCATTACTGACAGAAGTACAGCATTCTTCCATGCATTTCAGCAATCTCAACCACCAGAGCATCATCCTAACCATGCTCAGTTGTGAGGCCATGCTCATGCTCAGAGCTGTCACTGGGAATCTTGAAGTCCAGTCAGGAATTTATCCTGTTCAACACCCTTCACACAGCCCGACACACATAAACACGTTCCAGTGGATCCAATTAATCTCCTAGGGGTTGCTTGGCCTTGCTAACAGCCTCTCTCTTGCCTTTTGCTGTCTTCTTTGCAGCCATGACACACAAGCTCAATGGATTATCTCTCAGCTTGCATCCTGTTTCCGCAGCCAGGTCCAGCTGCGTCTGCAACCAGCCATGTGCTTCCAAACCCATAGCAACTGCTCCTGAGGGCAACAGGAGATGCAAGGAAATCCCTGGGCCAAGCTCAAGCAGACTGGGAGAGGAGGAGAAACTGCTTCCCAAGCTGGGCACTGGAAAGTTCCCACAGTGTTTCTTGAGAACACAGCATCCAAACCCAGCAAACTGGAGTGAGCGAACACATTGCTGCAGATTTCCCAGTAATACTCTCACTGTCCACTCCAATGGTGTTATCTTCAAGGGATGTACCCTCAAAGAGGAGCCAGGAACTCAGTAGGCAGCAAGGATGACACCACTTCTCAGGGAGGAGAGCATCTGTTTAGGTGGATGCACACTCTGCTGTGTCATTTGCTGTCAAGGACAGAGAGTGGTCTAGTGGCCTAATCTTACATGTGAGATCCTCAAGGAATATTTTTATAGCTAGTTTTTCTAAAATACTAATTGGGAGAGGATGGGAGGATATGAATTGAAACTTGTATGGCACAAACAGGCTTGGCTATCAGAGAAAAGGTCTTCTGAGACTGGAATGAGGTCCAGCATTGTGACAGTGAGTATGGGAACTTCAGGCACATAGGTGAGAGTTAGAAAAGGTAGCAGGAGGCAGCAATGAAACTTCATAGAATCACAGAATATCCCGAGTTGGAAGGTACTCGCTGAGACTATCAGAGTCCAACTCTTGGCCTGCCCAGGACATCCCAAGGATTTCACCACATCCCTGAGAGCATTGTTCAAACACTTGAACTCTGTCAGGCTGGTGCTGTGACCACTGCCCTGGGGAGCCTGTTCAGAGCCCAGCCACCCTCTGGGGGAGAACCTTTTCCTCACAGCCAGCCTACATCTCCCCTGGCACAGCTTCATGTCATTCCCTCAGAACTTATCACTGGCCACCAGAGAGGAGATTGGTGCCTGCCTCTCTGCTCCCCTCGTGGGGAAGCTGCAGACAGCTCTGAGACCACACTTTGCTGATCCCTTAGTAAAAATGGACAGAAAAAATTTTGAATTGCTATACAGACTTTGTGAACAAAGATCAGGACTATTTAGCAAGTTCCTGTTGTCTGGGAAGAAAAACACTTGTAGGAAAAAGGGAACTAGAATTATCTGTGGTGGAAGCTACCCCTGTAACACTGTTAGGGTTTCTCAAATATTATTCTGTATGCCAGTGACTTTGGCTATGACAGAGAAATCTCCTATAGCCTTCCTCTATGCTATATTCAATGTCATTAGCACAATCTACAAGGATTCCTACCTTTCTACTTATACAAAATATTATGTTTGTGATGAACTGAGATTAGAGGTAAGTGCTTTAAAGAAAACAATAAAAGATTTTGTAAAATTTATATAATATTCCAAATATGAAAAGCAAAAATATAAGTTCAAAAATTTGTTCTTGGTGTTAGAATGCTACAACAGGTTTTATGCTGATCTGATGTAAATCTTGACCCAATTTATAGTCTTACATTTGACATAACATGAAATTCACATTGCAAAATCTGTTCGAATTATATTTGGCAAGATTGTTCCTGAAAATCTGAGGAAGACTGCAGCAAGAGCTAAAAATGAAAAGAGTGAAGGAGTGCTCTGGTGACAATACAGACACACTGCAGGGTCCCATGAAGAATTAAAGGCCTGCCTCACACATAGCCTTAACCAGTCTGCCTACACCACAGACTTAGACATAGCCTCAGCCTGGTGCAAGTGGCTACACACAGTCAGAACTCAGCTGGAAACAAGTATTTGCACATTTCACTTGTACCTAAAAAAGAAGATGAGCTTGGAGGAATGGCAGGTTGGTAAAAACTCACTTATGTCACAAATAAGGCTTGAGCTTGATGGGATTTCTGTCTAGAAACTCTCAGTAATCTCCAGGTTTAGGTCCTTTGTCTTTCATAAATGCCTAGCTGTGTATTGGCACAACCTACCTGGGTTTAACTAAACAAACCCCAAAATAAACTCCACAACCAATGAAAAAAATAAACAGCAACAACAACAAAAAAAAAGAGCTATTTGTTAAAATTTAGATGTTGTTCATACATGTTTTAGAAAGAGCAAGCAGTGTTTAGGCTTGGACAACTGAGAAAAGTAACAGTGCCTGTGGTACATTAACCCTTGCTTTTCTTTCACACTTTCACATATGTGGGCTGGATTTCAAAATCCAGAGATAGGACTGACAAAAAAACAAGTGAACCGATCACATAATATTCATTAAATATGCAGGACATTATCTGATTCTAAAATCTCGTGTAAAAACTTTGCCAATGTAGTTTAAATGGCCTTGCTGAAGTAAAAAAAAAGAGTTAATAAGATGGCACTATGATTAGTAGATAAGTGGGAATATTTATGTCTTAAACTATTAATTTGAAGCCATTTGTATCAGGTTCTGTGGGAAAAGGATGAGGCCAAAACCAAACTCTTACTGCCCTCAGTATTCAACATCTGTTTCCTGTGCAATTGCCAAAACCATTAACAGCATCATAAATGAACCCTGACATCAAAACTGCTTTTGTGAATGAAAAGAGGATGAAACCAGAAAGTCATCAGCTGTTGAACTTCTGGCTGCTTTGAAACATAGACAGCAAGAATCCAGCTGTTTTCCAAATACTGAACAAATCTGCATGTGAAGGTACTCTGGGCACAGGGATCTTGTTGGGCTCCTTCGAGTTTTTCTCAAGGTAGAATGGATCTTGGTCTTGCTGTATCTCACACAGCAAAACAGGATCATACTGAAAAAGAGAATCTTAAGGAGCAGCCACTACCCAAATTTGTGCTGCAACTTAGATGGGATATTCACAGACAGAAAAGGTGGGAAACCTGACTTTTTTGGGATGATTTGTGAAGTGAGTAGTTGTAGCTGAACAAGAACAAGTTAAAAAGCAGATATTTAAAATATCTAACAGGAACACTTGAATTTGTTTCAAAAATACTGCACTGTTTTGCTAAAAGGAAGCTGTTTCCCATTTTCTGTTACATGATCTTTGACATGACAGTATAAATGCCATTTGGTTTTGGTCATGGCAGAAAAGTTGCATTGTTTTAGAGAGCCCCAGTGGGATAGAGAAAAGGTAAAAAAAAAGCTAAAAAGAGTCCAATGCTAGAAGCAGATGGAGTTGCCTGAACACCCTTATGATCACAGTTTGGTTAGGTGTTACTGTCTTCTTCTACTTACAAGAATACTAATAACATTAAGCCATGGAAAATCAGACTAACCTTAACTGTGGCCCCAGGAAAGAAAAGCCAGTTGCCAGTATCCACAGGATCCAGATTATCTTCTAACACAACTTTTCTGTGAGCAGCATTTATGATCAGGACGTTGTCCAATGCCCAACAGGCTTCATACACATCACCAGCAAGAACATAATCCTGTTTCCACTGAAAATGGACATTCTCCCCTTTAGCATCTTCAGGAAGGTACAAGATGTGGATGATTGTGCTGATGTTGGAAGGGGCGCTGAAAAACAAGGATAGGGAATTAGACCAATTTTAAGGCATAGTCAGGAACACTTTTCCCTCATTTAACACATTTACTAGGTGTGACACAGTTGTGCTGGCATCCCTTGTATGCTGATAAAGCTTCTGTGGAGATCAGAAAATACCTGCCCTGAGGCAGAGTCCCGCTGTGCCAGGCAGGGCACATCCAGCCCAAACAGGCAGACTGGCTTCAAAGAGAGTGCAAGCGAAGGCAATAAACCACAGATCAGTGAGATGTTTGGAGAGCAGGAGGATAGGATGGAGCAGGACCATGTCCATGCTCAGTGCTGGTCACAGATGGTGACTGGGGATTGTCAGGTATTTTGCAGGAATGGCCAAAAGGAAATGTTAAGGAAGCTCATTAGAAAAACAGGTCTCATGAAATTTGATTTTTTTTCCTGAATCAAAAGAATCTGCTGACTTCTGATGTCTCAGTCTCTTAAGATTTGGGTGGAGCAGAATGGTTGGAGAGAAAAGCTAGGAATTTTCTCTGACAAACATGTCCTTCCATTCCCACACCCCTGCTGTCAGGATAATTCTGTGCATGGGGAGGGCCAGGTTGTCCTTCTTTCCTTGTTCTGCTTCAGAACAAGGAAGGGGGTGGAGAGTCAGACCTGGAACATTACTATTAGGCAATGATTTGGGCCTTGAGCCCTTCAGAGAGCTGTGAAAGGATTGAGGTTCCCCCAGAAGAAGTTTGGGATGATGGGAGCTGGGAGGAGGTGACCTCAGCTGACCAAAGGGATATTCCAGACCATGACACCATGTTCAGTATATAAAGTGGTGGAAGAATGAGGAATGTTTGGATGATGGTGTTTGTCCCCCAAGTCACCATCACACGTGAGGGGCCCTGCTCTCCTGGAGATGGCTGAACTCCTGCCTGCCCATGGGAAGCAGTGAACTGATTCCTTGTTTTGCTTTGCTTGTCTGCACAGCTTTTTCTTTCCCTATTAAAATGTCTTTATCTCAACCCATGAATTCTCTGGTTTTTACCACTCCAGTTCTCTTGCCAGTCCTGCTGGTGGGGGAATGAGAGAGAGTCTGGGTGGGGCTAAACCTCAACAACCACCAAGCATGTGAATCAGCTATATTCAAACCTCAGGCTGCAAGGAGTTACAAAACTGAGGTTTGCAAGATGTCAGCTAGTCAAGTTCTATTTGCCTTCGTAATGATGCTTTTAAGGGTGAATAGTTTGTCAGAGACAATCCAGAGCTTTCACGGAAAAAGGGCACCAATAGCTTCCTTTTATAGCAGAAAATAGAGGAACTTCTCTTTTGAAAGCAAAGCAAAATGCTGAAGTGCAACTGCATTTGTCCCATGTTCACACCCAGCCCGTGCCCCCAGAGATGTCCCTGCCCTTGCTAAACATTGTGTCTGTCACCCTCCAGCACAGCGCTGCTCCGGGGCGCGGT
This sequence comes from Haemorhous mexicanus, assembly GCF_027477595.1. Taxonomy (NCBI): domain Eukaryota; kingdom Metazoa; phylum Chordata; class Aves; order Passeriformes; family Fringillidae; genus Haemorhous; species Haemorhous mexicanus. The sequence goes on along the minus strand of NC_082345.1, from coordinate 63,538,982 downwards.
CCTCGCTCCCGCAGCCCACACACAGCATCGCCTTCGCCAGGGATCTCTGCCCTCCCTCCCAGGAGCCCAGAGCTGACATCCCACCCACAAAATACAACACCTCCCCTTCACAGATGCCCTCCTGTCCCATCTCCTCCCAGTTCTCCCAGTGTTTCCCTGGAGCTGCATGTAGTGCTGTGAAATCTGCACTTTCAAATAAACACTGCAATTCATAGGGACCACAGGAGCAACGAGCATCCTTCCATAATTCATCCTCTCCCCTTCGCACGACATTGCTCCATTGACCTATTTCCTACTGCTGGCTCCAGCATCAAAGCTGAGGAAAGAGAGGTCAAACTGCATGCACATTAACTTCAAAAAAAATTTGGTCTCAAGGGCTTGTGTTTGCATCCTCTCAACTCTCAAGTTTCTCATAGCTCTGCGAGCTATGAGAGCAACCGAGCTGATGTTAGGGACTAGGTGTGTAATTTTGCATCAATGTGAGAAACACTGAATGCATTGTGTGGTTACTCTGAGGCAACTTCAGTGCCTGCAGTGAACTACTCTTGCTTTATATTTTTCTGAGATAAGAATTAGCACCAACTGTTTTACTAAAATTTATGGTTTTTTCAATGAAATTGTAGTTCCACTCCCACGAGGAGTTTGAGGATGAGATACTGAAACACACAACCTTCCAGCTAGAGTTTTGCTTCTTCATCAGAAATTAAGGACCCTTTTGCTCTGCAATTTGCCTCAGTGGACTGAAAATAGGCTCAAGAAAGTCACTTATACAGCACTGACACTGAGGTAATGCAGAAAGGCACACTGAGATGCTATGAATATATTACATATAAATAACAGCTTTTTCTTGCCCAGTTGCATAATTATGTTTTTATGCTGTTGCACAAAATGCCATTCTACTATAACTTAATAAAATATGCTCTCAGAAAAATCCATCTTTGCCACTGGCTCTCTTTAAAGGTGTGGATCCTGTGATGAAAAGATTTAAATTTTCCATTCATAATCCTTTGCATTTTCATGTATGCCAGTTGGTTTAAAAGCAAGGCACTATTTGTCATAATCTTGTTGTTACAAGAGTGTTAAGAGCCAAGTGTTCATATCAAACTACAAAATGTTTTTATTGAACATTTTCATCTACCAAAGTAGAAACTTGAAATGTTATAAAATATGGCCCTTACTGACATTAGAAATGGTGCTAAAATGCAAAAGTCATCAAAGTTTTTTCAGTGCCTGTTTTTTCAGGCACTTGATCCTGCTGGTTATTGGAGCTGCATTTTAAGTGTGAAGTGATTCTCTTCCTCACTTCCCACATACTCAATGGATGAATTTGTGATTTACCAAAACTGGTGGCAGTTCTGCAATTAGCCAGGAATTTCACCCCTCATCTTTTGTATGAACAAGAAGAACTGAAAAGTTAACAAATAAAACAAGTTTTGAAAGAGCCAGGTTTAAACATCGCCTGCTCAGCTGGAAAACATGAAAATTATTAAAGAGCTGTAACAAACCTAATTTTCTCCAGCTGAGTCCAATCTGCAGAACTGTTCTTGCTGTAGGACACTGTGATGCTGGGATCTGAGTAACTGAAGCGACACGAGCCCGATCCTGGGAAAGCAATAAAAGGAGAAGTGTTACGACACAATGAAGCAGAAATGATTCTCCAATAACCACAGTTGCTGACTGCGCCTTTGTCACCTTATCACTTCTCCCCATTTTAAAGTGCTTTGATTGATGATGAAATTTCCTGTGATCTGTTGCTGAAAGTAAACACAAAATAATGCATGCTTTATGAGTCAGAAATAAAGTAGAAATGATAAATCACAGCAGTGCCATGTAATCTCTGCAAATTTCCCAGGGGAAGGCAAGTAAATTACTTAACACCCCCAAGTGCAGGAAAAAACCCACCATCTAATGTTTAAACAAAACCCTCTTATTAGAGACTAATCCATACAGCAGAATTCAAAGGGAAAATAGTAAAAGACTGTTTTTCATATAACTGTATAAATAAGAAACTCTAGAAATAAAATACAGTGAGGGGAAAATATATACAGAATTACTTCAGCCAAGAGCAAATGTGATTTAGGAATTTAAAAGAACAAAGATATTACAAAATTAGTTATTTTAAGGTTGCCTGAAGGAAATTAAATTAAGAAATCATCCAATATACTCCCTAGATCCTATAATTAATAACAAACACTTGATGCTGATCTGGGAATCTCAGAACACTTTACAAAAATGAACTAATTAAGCCTTATGGCACCCCTGCAAGGTAGGGTAATATATTTACTTTTGATTTATAAAAGGGTGCCTTCTGGGTGTTGTCACAAAAGATGAGCTTAACAATTAATACACGGGGCAGTCAAAATAAGATGAAAACAAGATTGAGAAATTCCTCCCAGAAAATATGATAAACAACCTGAGCTGTAATTAAACACACTAAAAATACTATTTTTTCTCAGACACCAGATAATTTATCCATCTCAGAAAATTTGATGCTCAGTGAAACAGACACATCCTAGCCTTTGCTCCAAAGATACAATGTCATAAGCACCTGAGACTGAAAGCAGCAGACATCATGTACTTGCCACGTTTAGGAGAAGCAGCTCTCAATTCAACAGCATCTCTGATGGCATCAGGATACTACTGAGTGAGTACCACAACTTTGCTCACACTGCAAGTATGTATTATATGTGCCACAAGTAGTATGTTATGTTAATGTGTGTCTCAGATTCATTTAATCACACTGAAAGTCATGTAAATACATATTTTAATATATGTATAAATGTATATACACACTGCTGACAGTAAAGTAGGATCATTTTCCAACCCGGAGTGCTTATTTTTGTAAAAGAAATAAATGGCCTGATTAAAAAGGTGTTAACCACTTGTACAAGAGAACAACTTACACATTTTAATGGGAACATATGTCATTAAGCACAAAGCTTGCAGCCCCAACTCCCCTGAGGCAGTTCGCATTCACAGCTCTCAGCCCTACAGAACTGCTTTTCTACTCTGAGACACACATCGCATACCTCTGCAGGGGGAAAAACACTCCAAAACAGGGGATGAAGTCTAAAACTTTCTCCGAAACATCAACCAGATTCCTGGAAATTATCCACAAAGTTGTTTTCCTGTATCTTTCACTACTGTTAAATTGCAAATAGAGTAACAGATACTTCCGAGCCACTACAGCTGCATGTGGCATGTTCAGCTGGTCTGACACGTATTCCTGCTGTAAAGAGGCACAGAATAATTAATATTGCAAAGGCAGCAGGACTTTGAATTACCAGCCATGTATCCAAAATGACTACAAAGCAACTGTCTGGTTGTATTTTACTGACAAGGCATTTTATTTCTATCATATTAAAACCAAGTGATGTCAGGAAAAGCCTTTGCGTTTCATATTTGCCCATCTGCTGGGATGGTCTACTTTACTGAGCAACATCTGCTGTCACTTCCTTCTTCTGTGGAATTTAGGAGTTCCAACCCTTAATCACATTTGTTCATTTTATTTTAGAGGAATCCAGTTCAAAAATCAGGGAACTACAGCCAGTTTGATGTCTTTGGCCAGTCAGAGGCTGTGAGGTAAAACAGCAACATACTGAGTTTTATGTCAGCAGAAATTAAAAGAACATAAGCAGTAAAAATAACCAGTAATAGAGACATTATAACATGTGCCATTCCAGTTAGTGTTCCAATCAAATTTTGGTACAGTGCTCTTAACAAAGTGAAGTTGAAATGTGCTGCTTAAAAAGGGAAAAAGGCCAGATTTGCTGCACAATCAACAAGAAAAATGTTGTCTGCTAGATCTGAACACCCTCAACCATGCAATGAGGACCAAAGCTGTTGCTTAAAAGAAATGGGGCCACTCAGAAATGGCTTTGCAATGTAGGTGTGGTATTTCACTCTTGATACTGGAAAAAGAGCAGTGGAGACAATAAGAAAAGGAGAGAAAAATGCTGGGTTTTATTATTATTTTAACCATCAGGGTGGATTGTATAAGAATAAAGATAGTTTGGGAAAGTCCTCAAGCAGCAATTACTGGCTGTGATGACAAATGTGTTTTTATCAGTGTTTAAACCCTCTTTTTTGCATGTTCTTGACTCAAAATATAAAGACATTAAGATTATTTTTCATGTACCTATCTAATTCTGCAAAACTCAAACTGACACAAAAGATTTAAAAGTATTGATCTGGTATTTGAATCTTTTACAAAACTAATACACATCCTAGTTTACATTAGGAATTTCTCCCCAAGAAAAGGGAGGAGGGTGAACATGCAATTGCACTGCAGGACAGGGTTTACTGAGATGGTTTTGGAAGTCACTGCCTTTCAATATAATTTTCAATGTTACTATTAATTAGTACTACAGCTGTTTGTCCATACCACTGTTGTTTCAGTAATCCTAAACTAGGATTATTTAAAATAGAAATCTGCTTTTTGGATGCTTGCCTCTACCTCGACTACCAAAGCTATATTCTGACTTTTTGAATAAAAATATGATCAGAACTCAAGTAATAACATCAGAGGAACTGGGGCCAATTCAGCTCAGGAGGGAGGTGTCCTTCCCACAGCTCCCAGAGAGGGTAATAAACAGTTTGTCAGCTCCGAGCAGAGAAGCAGGAGCAGGATATCACGCCATAAATATTCACACCTTCCTGTCCTCTGAAGGAAAACTTGTACATAAAACCTTTTGAATGAGATTAGATTTGGTTTGCTTTCAATCAGGAAAGCCTGGGATTTGAATTAGCCCTGAAAATGAGTAGCAAAACCTGCATGGTGATTACTGTAAACAAGACTGTGTTAGTAAGCTAATGTATTGGAGAAAAAATGCTCTTTATTCCTTAAGATGAGTATGTCATAGCAAGATTGATGCCTTGGTGAGGTTATTGCTAGATAAATCTGGCTAAGAGTTAGTATTATACTTTCAATATGAAGGGCTTGCATGTGTAATTACCTATTGGGAATGAGGGGCACCCCAAACCATCCTCCAATAAAGAATAGCCAATTTTTTTCTTTACACATATACAAGGCAAGATTGTCCTTTTGTTTCAGGAACAAAGTATTTTCTTCCTTTGGAGTTATTTTACTCCTTTTGATAAGACTTTAATCTGATGTTCACAGACTTCCAAAACTTTCAGAGAAAATCTAGAGTAGAGACAATCTTCATGGATTTAATTTTAAATGATACATTTGAAGCTCAGACAGCAATTTTGTCTGTTATCAAAAATGATGAGCAGCTTCCGTTACAAAACCCAGCCATTTCCACATACTGAATATTCTAAAACACTAATTTATTTGGCTGGTGCTTTACATGTTTGGATTTTTTCCCAAGCCAAATTTCAATAAAACAAAATTTTCTTAAAGTTGAGTCCAGGCACTGATGCTAATGGAAGAGGGTTTTGACTGGCAGAGTATGGGATTGCTAAACATGTCCTGATAACTGCTTTAATAATTCTGCTTAATTAAAAAGGAAAGAATAGAAAAATTAAACAGAAGTATGTTTCTCAATGGTTTTGCTGCTTGTTTCACAGGACAGGTAACCCATAGCCAGGACCTGACAAGCACTGGCCACTCTCAACATATCCAACTGAAACAGTCATGAGTTTTTTGTCTTTTTTAATTTTAGGTCTTCTTAAGGTGATTTTGGCCATTTAAAGAGCTGGTTAATATTTTAGCTACCTTTTTTTTTTAAATGTCATATATGTAGCAGTCCTGAGAGTGTAGTATTTCAGGAGAGAGGTTATGAAGACACCACATATCAGCTGTTTGTATCCAGATATTCAGTTATTTGTATCCAGGCTGACAATGGCAGGCAAAATTAATTCTCACTACGGCTTTGCCTCCAACTGTGTCAGATTTACAGAAACCCAAGTCATACAGCTGTTGGTCTCTAAGATCTCTTAACAACATTGATCAGAGCTGGTGTTTTGCTTAGATAAAACTGGGTGCCATCTGCAAGGGAAGCAATATTTTGCTCCTTACAGAGTGTGATGTCCTCTGCCTCTTGACAACTCCTTGATAGCTCCTGTGAGTGCTTCCATGGATAAGCAGATGAGATATCTAATGCTGGCTTTAGGGAGAATCAGTCTAATGGGCACTGCACAAGAAATATTCATTAAAAAATTGTGCAGAAGGGTTCAAATTGTGTCCTGAATGCAGTCTGAAAATCAAAAGGGCACTGGGAAGAATCCCTTATATCCAATGCTACAAGATTACATTGATTAATTTTTTTAATGGGATGAGTAATGATTAGTGTTTGGTAAGGATTATAATTGAATGATATCACTTGAATTAAGCCAAACTGGATAATATAAATGACTAGTGGTCAAATCTGGCTGGCCTGCTAATAGTTTTTTCCAAAGTAATGAACCATTCAGTTAGGTATAATGAATGGTCCATGGGTTCTGATACTTTTTAGGTGTATGCTTATATTAGCTCTTGATCAAGAAGAAGATGGTTTAAATCATTTTAAAATACAGAATACTTAGTTCTGATGTACGAGATGCACTGATACAAAAATATGTTATGCACTGTTCATTCCATTCTGTTTCTGAACATTTTCTCAAGAGAAGGTCACAAGAGTATTTTTATATTTCTTTGAAGTCACAACTTTGAATTTAGTTACGAATGTGATTTTTAACTATGACATTTTAGATCCTTAGACTTTTTCAACAGCTTTTTCATACTTGTAGAGTGAATTCAGAATACAAAGAGGTATTTTGAGTGTAAAAAAGTATTCAAATTAAAAACTGTTAGAACTGCATTGTATTTTGTAATCATCATCTATCTGTTCAGGGAAACAAATATTTTTATTGCTGGTTGCTTTTCTTTCCCTTGTGGGAAAAGGATTTTGACTGTCTGTACTCTTGTATGTGTTCTGGTAAACAATCTGAAACAAATATCTGGCACTAGGAAAAAAAATGCCAATGGTGTTTGCCTTTCATAAAAATCAGATCTACTTTAGCATTAGTGAGAATTATGAATTTTGTAATATAAAGTCTCAGCTATTTATTTTCTGCAGGTTTCTGAGAGCAGCTAATTTTTGTTCCACTAGCAGATTTAGGCTGTTGTTCAATTTCAGAAATGCTGGGTAGTTATTTACATCTAAATAAAACTAAAGGGTTGACGAGCAGGCTAAAAGCCACCTCTGTAAAATTGTAAAAGATGAGAAGAATAATTAGTAAATGTACTTGATAAAATCAATCAGAATAACTTCCTAAATGAAGTCCTAAAAGGTAATCTGAGGCTAAACCCTAGGAGGATGGGGCTCTGAGCAGGCTGTCCTTGCCCAGTGTGAGATCCTGGTTGGAGCATGGAGCAGGTGATCACCCACGGGTCCCTTCCCATCCACCTCCTGCCAGGATTCCCAATAACAGCAAATGTACTTTTCATGAATTAATGCAGCTAATTTCCTGTAGATGAGAAGTCTGAGGAAATACTTATCTGGTTCAACTTCCTCTTAGTCTATTTATATTCAGAGATCTGATGTGCTTCCTGCACTCACACAAATTTGTTCTCTTTTAATGAACAAACTCAGATCACAATTCATGTTGCTTTTTTGTGCTGAGAACATTAAGGGGAGAAAAATAAGCCAAACAGAAAGCTGTATTTCCCTCATGCCAGTGTCCAATTTATTCTGATGCAAAGCTATTTATAGTGTCTCTTTCTGAGATACAGCCAGCAGGTATGTGCTTGGGTAATAAGCCTGTTGCCAAAGAAATAATTACATGATGCTAAATTTAACCATGCTTTGGAGTGCACCAACTTCGTGTAACAAAACACCTTGCTGAAGGCAAAGTGAGCAAACTTGCTCAGACCTGGCTGAAATGGACACCCAGAGACTGTAGCAACTAAAACAAAAGCATCATTAATGCTCCCAAAATACTTGCAGTTGCTCTTGGATGTCTGTAGTAACCCCTGTGATAAGGAAGCATTTTCTACTGGGGTACCCACATTCTGCCCTTCAACATTATTGGCATTAAACAGTTAATGTCACACTATGTGGAGGTTTCCTAAGTGAGAGGGTGACCTCTCAATGAAGCTGGACAAAATGTAAATGATGCCATGTGAAAGCAGCTCAGCAGCACACTAACTCGTATGAGTAAATAGAAGGAGATGCTTTGTGGAACTTTGTGTTTAGCAGGCAGCTGTGAAGGTGTGTAATCAAGAAAATGAGCACCATAAGATGCTGGTAAAGGTATTAAAATACTGCAGGAAAATACATGAAGTTTTATTTAGATCCCTGCAGCCAGACCAGTCTAGAGGCAGTAGAAAACACACATTGGTCCCAAAAGCTGCTGTGTAAAAGGAGCTACCTTGAATATAGAGATATGAAAGTCCTTTCCTTGGCCGCTTTAGTGAAATTCTCTGGCACCAAGAAAACCTGGGATACAATTTTTCTCAAGTCAATTCTGTGCTGAGGTGTCTCTCTTTTCTAAAAACCAGTAAAACTGATTGCCTGCCTTTAAATGCCTTTAAATGCCTGCCTTTACCTATGCAGGTAGATAATTATTAGCTTGGTAAAAACTGGTTTTTGCAATTCCTGATGGGCTTTTCTATTTTTATCTGCTTTTACTTTTCAGTCCCTCCCCCACTGGAGGAACAGCCAGGACTGTTTTGCTGTGCTGGGGGCTTCTCAGCTCCCCCCACCCCAGGAACTACAGATGCTTTGTTGTTTAATTCAAAAATGGACCTTTTTAATCATACAAAAGTGTTATCTGTGTACAATGATATGAGCAGGATTAAGATGAGTCTGTCTGTAATCCAGCATTTATTATTTGCAGTGACCAATTCCATAATGGCCCACGTTTGACTGCAAGGTGGTGGCACAGCCACCTGCCCTGGATCTGAATCCTGAGGCTCTTTATCTTTCCTGCTTTTCTCCACGTAGTAAATCTTTAACGCTCACATTTTAATTCCCAACAGTGGCTGAGAAACCCTGGTACAGAAGTAATAAAGACAATATTTCATTGTAACCTTGGGCTAGCCAAAACAACACAAATCATTTTGCCCCAAGGCCATTAAAATGTCTTTCAAATACAGCATCAACTTTAAACCCTGGTTTCAATCTAGATATTTCCTAGGCAGCCCCTCTTGTAAAACTTAGTGAAATAAATAAACACCACCTAAAATTTCCACATGCTATGTGAAGAGTACTTGATGATATTACTTACCTGTCTTATTTTTTCACATCAGATGTAATGTATAACCCAGGCATCAACACAAACAGCTTTTCCACCAGAAAAGGGAAATTAGTAGGTTTCATGTCAGACAATAGCAAATGGTAATTTGGGTAGCCAAGCAAAAAACCAAGCAACCAAGCAACCAACCAAAAAAAGAACCACACTGTTTTATTGGGAGAGAATGGAAAATGGAGGAAGAAGAAGAAATGCAGAATGGTGAATGACATCAATTTTGGTATTGAGTTATGTTATATTAAATTCTCAAGCTTTTCCCAAATGTATAGGAAAGAAATTAGGACAAAACAACCTGAGGGTTCAAATATTTTTAATGCTGTGCTCTTGTTGCTTAGGAGGGACAGAATCTAACTCTAGTTACAATGAATATGTGGCCACCAGAACTGCCCCTCCCTGCTGGTACCACTATGCACACAGCTGGGTGGATGTGCCATGCCTGCATGGGAAGCCTGGAAGGCACTGGAGAAAACATTTGTGTGACTGAGGGAGATCATCCATGCAGGTGACTAAAGAAGGGGAGGTGGCTCAACATACCCAAAACATTTGGGACCACAGCTTCCTCTATGAGGTTTTTTGGTGTTCAGCTAACAAGAGTGATGAATTTACACAATCAAGTGCTCCTCCATGCTAAATTCAGAAGGGATTTATTTTTCACTGTGGTATTTCTCTAGAGATGTGTGAGTAAATTTTCCTAGCAAATCTGAAGGAAATCTCTATCCAGTTATGCTGAGGCTGTCCCATAAAATGCTATTGCAGCATTTGTCAGTCATCCAATAGCTTCTGCTAATTATAAAAATGATTAAACAAAAACGGAAATGAAGAGAAAATGATCAGCAGTGGTTCCTTTCAGCCAAAGCTGAGACCTACATAGCAAAACATGTTTGGAAATGTTCTATTGAGTGGTCTGAATTCAAGCAGAGGATAAACAGCATAAAAACACTGCTGTCAATATAACAGCTGCCACCAGATCTGAATTAAAACATGATAAGAACATAAATGATAAATGTCTCCAGACTACTACATGGGGCCAAATGTAATCATCATTGTTCTCATGGCTGAGCCAAAGTGGAATTGGGCTATTTCTGGTGGGAAGCAGAAGGGATCATCATTCCATGTACATCTCTGTAGAGTCCTCCAGACTCTGCTCTAGGGGACAGTCCTAGCAGTGAGAAGCTGCTGTTTGCTCCACAGAAATACATGGAGCTCAGTGAATCAGCTGCACTATTTATTTTTGTAAGATAATTTTTTGTTCATCATGATCTTCTATTTGCTGAGGTTAGTAGAGAAGTAAATGCAAGTTCTGAAGCACAGAATCCTATCAGGTAAGGACTAATCCAAAGGGCACATTCAACAATTCTAATGATGATGCTGATGATATAATAATAATAATAGTATAATAATAATCTGTTGATTGAGCACACATCAAGGTAAAATAGTGTTTCCATTATCTACATAATAAAATAAATTTTATAGTTTAATTCTGCAAGACTACACTGGTAACAAAGGCAAATTGCTGCTACAAATGATAAGTGGAATAAATAAGCCTGAAAAAAAATTGCATTTTACCTTGTAAAGATGATGAACACTATCCATGCTTTGTCTTCAACAACCATCACCAAGACCATTAGACCATGGATTTTTCTGAGTAAAACAGCTTTCACATAGATCCTAGTGACCTTGGTAATTCAGGGAAAGAAATAAAGTCTGCTGCTAATGATTCACTAACCTGATGCCTTGACATGACATGAAAATCCTTTTGGAATCATTATGTCAAAGATCTGCATCCAAATCAGTGACCCTTTCTCATAAACTAATTAAAAGCAATCAATAGCAGATTTTTTATAGTTTTCTGGATTACAGTCACAGAGGACTGTGAAATCAGCAGCATTAAAACCAGACTATAAATAAACTAAGCCACATAGAAATGTGCATTGCACATTCACCTCACCACTTAAAAAACATGACAGTATAAATGTAAAGGCACCACAGGCAATACAATTACTCTGTAGTTAAGTACAACTGATGGTTTTAAAAGCTCAGGAAATTTGAAGTGAAGACAGGGGTGATTACTCAACCAGAAAATAAAGTTGCAAGAGCAGAAAGTGTGTTGAACAAGATTGGAGAAATTATTACTTCTGTTACTGGTTTAAGTGATTATACTGTAATATTGCCAATGAAATATTTATGTATGTAAAAGCAGAGAGTTTGGCATTTTATTTCCTTTGGAGGAAGATAGAAAATGGGGAAAAAGAGGGTACTATAGATTGAAGATCACCCCTAGCAACATCTCTGCACCCTGAATTACCAAAAAGTCCTGAATAGTTGAAGACTAATAGTACTACTTCTAAATAATATGTTAACCATATTAAAACCAATAGACATACACATTTACTCTTACTATAGGGTTCCATTAGAAAGATATTAAGGGACATTGATAAATTGCTGGCATGTATTGTCAGTGATTGTAATAGATTAATTAAATACATGTGGAACGCTCTATGGAATACTTGTCAAATGCTTAATCAACAATTAACTTGGTCAAATAATTTGTAACAATGGAAGGGGCAATAGATGGCAGAGAAGTGACTGGATGATGTTAAAGAAGCTAACAACAAACTGCAACTCTTGGTCAGCCCTGAAATAGTTGGGTGGCTGATCATTGTCAGTCCCTTCCAACTGAAATGGTCCTACTCTATTCTAACCCACAAGCAGAGGGAGAAAAGGGCCATTCTTAATCTACAAGTAAGGTCCAAATGTTTGTGGTTCCAGACCAGTGAGCAAATCACAACATAAGTGACCCATCTTCTGGATAATATCTACTGGGATTTTCCTGAGAGGACAAACAGTTCATCTGGCAAAATCACAAAGCACTCTCACAGATTAAAGCCTGATACTAAAACCTCACTGAAAACTGTTTTTACTGGAGGTTGATGTGCTAGATTTGATTCATGTCAAGTCTTTTCTTTAGCAATAGCTAAGGCATTAAGCATATGATCCATGCAGTGAAGATGCCTAAAGAATTTCCAGTGCCAAGGCCTGGCAGCCTTCAGACACTGAAGATCACCTGTGCCCATGCATCTCCAAGTCTTTCATGTTAACAGCAAACAACGCTCTCAGAGAGCAGCCCCTTCCTTGCCAGCTCTGTGGTAGTCTCAGGCTCCACCAAAAGTGTAGGGACAGGTTTTATTATTTTATTTCTTGCAGGAAAAGTGTTTTGCATCATATTGAGATTCTTGTAAGAGGTTCCATTTGTCAAGGTTAGTGTATACACCAATATTACACATGTGAAGTGACCATAACTCAGGTCACTCATAACCAATTAGGGAAAGATGGTTTATGATTACAAACAGCTTTTAAATACTGCAGGTCATGTATTTGCCATACAAAGGTAGTTTTGAAGGGGACTGAAAATAAGGATTAATGGTTGACTCAAAGTAAATCCTGATAGATTAGGGAACCTAACTTTTGCAAAAAATTTGTTGTAATAATATTTTGGACGCGAGAGGCCAAGTCCAAGCTTATCTCCAAATAAAGCAAAAATCTTTTGAACCTGTGTCTATTTCTTTGTTTGCAAGACTAATGGCTTGATCCTCAAGAAAGAGCTGAACTGCCAAATGTTTGTTATATTTGAAGGTGTATTCCTTCTCAGAAGATAAAAAAACCCTTCCCCCCAGAAACCAATTTTGGTTTAATGTAAAATAATAGGAGGGTTGGATTTTTTTTAGAAAACTAGGGGGGAAGAAGAGTTGCTAATTTGCTGTAGCAATGACAGAGGATCTTTGTGACAATGGCATGAAAGTTGAAGGGAAAGCAATTTTAAAGTAGGACTGTGCTTTACAAACATTATGTTTTTATCCAGTCTCTGATACTGACAAAGTCATCTTGTTTTCAGAGGAATGTGAAGGAATTTTCATAGCGAGCTGAAAAGTGGGAGGTTTCCCTACCAAGTTATTCTCATTTTCAAATACTGTTAAACATCCAGAAATGATCTTGTTATACTAAGACATCAGGGGAGAGCCAAGGAACAAAGTTTTTCAAGGCATTATTTTCCAATAACGATTTTCACATTGTTTCACACATGGCTCCAAGGAGCACCTGCCCTGCAGGCCAGGCTGAGTGTTGATGCTCATCACAGCATCTGCAGCTGCAGCAGAGGCCCTGCAGAGGAGGGAAGGATGGGAATCACCTGCCAGTGCTGGACTGCCCATGCAGAGCCCACACTACCTCCAGAGCACCTGCTGAGGAGAGCACCCAAGGAACAAGCTTAAGCACAACAACCTGCACACCTCACACCTTGCCATTGCTTCCTGAAAGCCTTTCCCCTTCTTCCCATGGGATTTGGTGTTGCTTTCTGCCTGTATTTAGCTCAGTTGCTCATCTCTCAGTACAAAGAGTCACCTTCCACCAGAGTGGTCCATGTGAATGACAGAGCACGTTCAACCCTGGGGAAGCCCAGGGATGCAGCTGAGGGGAAAAGACTCAGATTTGGAGACAGAGAATATTTCAGCTAATGAATCAGACTAATGTTGTGTGGCAGCTGAGTCCAGAGGCTTTTGTGCCATATCCTGCAATTCCCAAGCTGTTGAATCAGATGTTCTGGCCTGAGATAGCCCAAAGGCATTGCTTTAAATATCTCAATTAACAGTCCCACTGAGCATTAAGGAAACTGTCAGTGTTGGGTCTTGGAGAAATGCAGTGATAGGTGATTAAGACAGTTGCAGTAATCATAATTTTCTGCACACTTGGGCACAGAGCTCATGAGTGTAAATATCACCCCAGCCCTGGACCAGCTCTGAGTGGATGCTGCATGACTGACAAGTTCCTCTCATTCTGAAAGGATACTGCACATTAATGCTGTCCTGTGTGCTGAAAATGCCTTACCAATTACCTTTTCATCCTAATTAAGCCTTTGTCTTAAGTGCACCTTTCCAACTGCCTTGGCCTTTAAAGAGCAAAACTACCAAATATATGATACATGAAGGAAATCACACAGAATATCAACTAATGAAAAATTCACTAGTCTGTTACCCTCCCCGACCACAGAGTTTAAAAGGATCTGGAATTCATGGTGAAACCAGAATTTAGCTTCAGAATTTTTAGCTTAATTTCCTAGTTCTGTACTGCCTATATAACTGCAAATACAAAATTCCATCTGATAATTAGTGGCAAGAGAAATTAAAATGTGCACTCTTTAATAAGGCCAAAGCTATGTGACAAATTTAACATAAAGATACCCCCAAAAGACTACAGCTTAAGCTATTCCATGGCTGACAGAAAGTGGTAAACATTCTTTAAAATAAAAAGCAATTCCCTTGGATCAATCCCTAAATAGGGTTATGATTAAATCAGACATTTGGGAATAAGCTGGAAACTGGATTCTAAAGCCAAGAATTGCTGAGCTCAGCAGCAGTCCCCTGGCTCATGCTGGCTTCTATCAGTTACAAAACCAATCTGCATTGTATTTCAAACCCATCACAGGCACATGGGGAAACATGATACATTTTCAACTGGAGGCTGACATCTGGTTTACTTGGATGTGCATCCACCCCTCTCTGCTCCATCATACTGAGCATTTTACTGGTTGCTACTGGTATGGGTTCAAGCATTCTTAAAATATAATCATGAAAATCGTGTCATACAGAGTATTTCCTGCTCAGCCTCTTCTTACCCCTTTTTTATTTGACCTTTCCCATCTGATAGGCACAAATGCTCCTGGTGAAATATCAAGTCTCATTTTGAAAGTTCTGGGAGCCTGCACTGTTCTGCAGTTCACCTGCAGCAGACACCAGGCACTGGGCTGTGTCAGCAAACACACAGCTACCAGCCCACTCACCTTACCCTGCTGTTAACCACCTTGGGTCTCTGCAAGAATAATCCAAAATAGATCTTTTGCAATTTTCATGAAAAGTGAGATTCTTTCATCATTGCAAACTTGCAGCTTTATAGAAGTCACATCTCGTGCTTCTGTCAGTGAGCAACACATCCTTGTGGATCAAGTGAGCTGCTGCCCTTCCACTGTCTGAATAAAACTGCAGGGCAGCAACAGGCTGGTTTTCATCTCAGGTACCCAATATTTATGCATGGATTCAGTTGAAGATTGGAGACATTTTTTTCTGGCTTTTTAAAACCAGTAATTCAAAATAAAGGATAGATACCAGTCCTTAGATATATTAGCACTGCAATCAGAAGCAGGTACTGATGACTTCCAATACCCAAATGAACAACTTCAGGTAAAAAACAAATTTAAATGATGTATTTCTGAGCCTTCTAGGATTTTGATTTCCAATCCATTAAAAAACCCAAGCTGTTTTCCAAGCTACATGATTGTTCTTATTTTCAACTGAGATTTCCAGAGTTTAATCACACATCTCCTGAGATAGGTTTGGAGAATTACTTTTTTAAAAATAGGATTATGATTTGAAAACACATATCCAGGAGTCTACAGAGAGAGCAGGCTACATTTCCTGTTTGCTTTTTTACTGAACCATTTATATCACTGGAACATTTTTCCTTCACATTTTCAACACTGAGAAATGAGTTAACAAATTAGGTGTGTTCCAAATTTGCCCTCAGCCACAACCTCTAGCATAATTTATAGCCACAAATGCACAGTGAAATGTGCAATAACTCACAGTATTCTATACAGCATACAACCATGCTGCTGATAATATGGACCTAATAGCATTTAGTCTTTATCTGCCCTACCTACTCTCTTTGTGAAATGTGTTAAAAACAGCACTACCTTGCTGTAACTTGGAATATATTGGGGATTAAATAACAAAACCCCTCTTTGTTTTTTTTTTAGAAACAATAATCACACTTCAGTGAAAGAGCAAGAAATTATAATGCTAAACATCAGGCTGTAAAACAGGAAAAAAACCCATAACTCAGACATGGCTTATCAGAGTGTCCACTGCAGCTTTCCATTTCCAAAATTTAAACCAGTAGCTCCATGTCAGGAGATGAATAAATACACTGCAGTTTTTAGAAGATTTTTTATTCCCTTGTGTTGAGTCTAACATCAACCACAAAGGTAACCCTGAACTTTAGGGCCATTTTCCTTTACAGAAAGGACTTTTTGGACTTTCTTGAGTGAAAGGGTAATCTAAACTTACCAAGGGAAAATTGAAGGACAGATGCAGTCGTTGTGTTAAGGCCAGTGGTGGTCTATGGGAAGAGAAGCAAATGTTTTTGTTAGATGAGAAAACAACACATTCATCTCTTGTTTTTCTTTAAAGCATGGAAAATCTCTAGACACCCACATCTCCAGGGCATAGGACTGTTAATCACCAGCCCTTTCAGATTGAGTGATAGTGGACATTTTTTAAATGTCATTTTTGTTATTGAAAGCTCATCATATGTCAGAGCCAGAATCCTTTTCACCATAATAATTTCTACCAAAAAAAAAAAAAAATCACATTTATGTTCAGCAGTGTCACTTGACCACTCTTTAGAAGACTGAAAAAGTCTCTGTGGTTTATAGTCAGCTTAGTATAAATCTGTACATATGGAACAGTTCTCCCTTTTCCCAGCACAGAACAAGGACTAAAAATGATCATAAATAAATAATAAAATTAACATTTGTTAACCCTAAAATAATGAATTATTAAGAGGAAGCAATGGAACTTAAATCTTCCACACCAAAGGAAACAAAAAACCCTTGGTGATACTATGTGGTATGTACAGTGTTGTAGCAGAATCTACCCACTGCTGCCATCCATCCATATAATATTTACCCAGAGAAATGGAGAAAAAAGAAAGAGAAACACCAGCAGCTCACCCTGTACTCAGCAAACCACCCTCCTTTAAGGCCTCTCTTTCTCCCTTCTTGCAATGCCTCCATATTTCAGTAGCTCAAATTAGAATGGTTCTCCTGAAAATGCTATAAAATAAAAAGCTCTAGTGTGTTGTGAAGGACACCTAATTGTTTTCAATTTATTTTGAAAGTTGAATTTAACAATACTGCTACTTGACAAGCAAGGCATCCAAGAACAAAAGGGACTGGACTTCTTCCAGTGCCAGCTCAACCTCGTTGAGCTATTCATTAAATGATACCTTTGAAAATGGATGGAGATCTGCATGAGTTGGTGTGAGGTTTGGGGTGATTTGTTTCTTTTCTACATACATATTACATACAGAAAATAATTTCTTATAAATATTAAGCAATGGTATGTTCACCGAAATGCATTGAAGATTAGCTGATAAAAAACTACATGTTCTAAGAGATAATTTTAATTTTTAAGCAAGAATGGGAAAGCTGTATTTACATGCATTTACTTTAAAAATAAAGTCACATTCCCATTTAAGTCATTCTGCCAGGATCGATTCAGTATTAGGTTTCACACTTACCCTGCCAAATAATAAATTACTTTCTGAGTTAAGAGCACCTATTATATTAGTTTTCATTCAATTAATTATGTTGTGCAAGTTATAGTTTGAAAACAAAACCTTTATTGAGATTGAGTAGCTCATATCACCAAGAAATTAAACATATGAGTTATCACAGAAGAGGCATTCATGTAGGTTTAGGTTGTGCTGTGAATCATTTCAGCAATGCTTTGGGAAAAAGCACTCGACTTACTAAAATTTTTGCAAAATTCTGCATAGGACTGCTTAGTTCAGACACTGCAGAAAGCATGGTAGGGAGCCTTTAGTACATATTTTCCCTGGCTTGCAACATCTCTAATGCTATACACCCTTCCAGGATTTTGCCAGCAGTAAATTCTCACCCACAGACAGAGACAGTTGGTATTAAAAGCCCTCTGCCTGCAGTAACAGGTGGCTGTTGGAAATCAGGAGGAAAGAAGGAGGTCAAGGTAGCAAATCAACAGCTGTTAGAGCTGTTGATGCAAAACATTTTGCAAATTCAACTCTTCTTGACTAAGTTTTTTAAAGCAGTAATTCATGTACCAGGAGCCATTAGCAGGAACAGAGATTTCACGATCCATTTCAAGCAGAGTCAGAATAGGATTGATAAAAATTGTGGAGAAATGAACCAGGTATTAAAATTTGTGACAGAAAGAGGTATGTTGTGAAATTGCCAAAACAACTACAAATGAGAAACAGGTTGGTTCTAAGACAGTAGGTATTTAAATGTATGTCCAAACTCAAAAATAGAATTAGATCACACCTCTGGCCTGAACACTCCTGTGCTCATCCATGGTGTTAAGCCATTAGCATGTTCCTGCAGAAGGGTTTGATTTTTTCTGCAGCACTGCCATAATATTTATAAATACTTTCATTTTTAGGCTGGTAACTGTTTATAAGCATGATGATGTTTTTCAGATGATTATTTAATCACACCACTTTGGTAGCATAACAAATGTTTTCCAAATTCCTGGTGCCATGGTAGTGCTACTTTACCACACAGCAACATGACAAATGCAGTCCAGGACTGGATTTTGAAGCCAATTCCTGATTACTAAGGATAGTCTAAATTGCATATCAGCAGGGAGGAGACAGCTAATGAATGACAGTTCAAAACCCTCAGAGCTGGGACCCTGGGTTTGTTAAATATCATAAATAGATTTTTTTCCAAGTAGTGTCACCTATACTCAGTACTACAACCAAAAATGAATTTTAAAAATGGGAAAAATACCCCAGTGGTGTGACTTCCCTTTTGCACAGGACATAAACCAATGCAGGCATTCTCAAGACAGTTAGCAAAGCACAGCACATTCAAACAGGATGCAAAGTAGCAGAGAGGCCATTTAACATCCCTGACAGGATTCCCTGGCTGGAGCTGGTTGCAAGGGAAATCCTATTTGATCTGTAAAATCTCTAAATTAGTTTTGTATGTGTTGGTTACTTTATTCACCACATCAGCAATATCTACATTGGATTTGTGTCATTCTGCTCCCAGTTAAGGATGTAAAATTAACCCTGTGAAAAGAAATTTAGTGTCTGAAATGAAGGGAAGATGCCAGGCAAAAACCACTTCTGTTTTATGGCCCTCTTCCATGTTTGCTCTTCAAATAGCTCTAATCAGCCTCCCCCTCCATTCAGAAGACTGTTGAAAACATGAAAATTAATTCTGAATTACATGGGCTTTGATCTGGCCTTTTAATTTTTCAGTTCTTTCCAAAGCTCCCCTTATATGTACATCATTGCAGCTAGCTGCTCAGCATCAGCATGTGGGCATTGGTTTATGTATTGCAATTCATTTTCCACACCCAGATGACCTCAAGTTAATGCAAATTGCACTTGTTTCTTACAGCAATTTTATGACCAAACCACCCCCCAACAAAATGAATTCTGTCCCATTCATCAAGACTCAATCTGTTACATACACTTCCCTGAGACTGGCAGGTGCTTGCTCCAGGCTGCATTTAAGTGTGTAGGATGTATTGTTCACAAGTGGTGTTTTACAACCAAATTAACATTTGTCAACAGGGACAAGAAAAAACGGGACAAGACCAATAAAATAATAAAAGAAAGAATGAACCCTGTCTCTATTTAATTGTCGGATATAAAAAGAGAATGATGCCAGTTTAAAAACACAGTTCTATGTCCTTGACTTTTCAGTATTTCAGAGATACTTTAAATGACTTGGACACATGCTGGATTAAGAAATTGTCCCTTGCAAAGGAACAAAGGTTACTGCAACTATTGCAATAACCTTTGGTTAGCACCTATTGTTTAAAACACTGGGGTGTTTCTGGGTGTGCTTCTATGGACCTACCACCTTGTTCAGAAGCATCTCTGCTAAATACCAAACGTTCTGGCTGTTGGTAATCCTGATTCAAATCCCAACATCCCTGCAGCTGACACAGTTTCCCAGCCTTCAGCCCCAGCCCTGGCAGAGGGGGCAGCCTTCACTTACCAGCTCTCTGGGGCCGTATGGCTCGCAGAAGGTGGCGGCGTTGCCGTGCATTATCACTCCACAGTGTCCCCCAACCTCGCAGTTACTGCACTCAGACCTGCAGGGAGAGCACACCGTGTTCAGAAGGGACAGCAGAGACTGGATGTTTGAGACTGTGCAAACTGTAAAATCAGACTGTTGAGTCTTGGCGTTTAGATTGGGCTGTTTGTTATCATGGTGCTGAACACAACGGTAGGGCAGCTGTAAGTGTGAACCACTGGAGCTGCCTCTTGTGAAAGGCCCTGGTGATTCAGTGTTTGCGCTCTGCAAGCTGCCCCTCCTCTGCAGTGGGGCGTCCCTGCTCATTGAATGCAAAGCATCTCACCATGGGAAACCAAGCTGAAATCTTACATATATACATATACCCTGAAGCTACTCTTCTTACAAAACCCTTGTGAACATTTCATTTACCATAAGTAAACCTGCCATCATGGAGTTACCATAGAGAACAGCTGAGGACAAGTGGCTGGGATCAGCCCCACTCCTGCTTGCAGGGCTATTTCCCCAAAGGCCAGGCTTGAGGCTGCAGTGTAACATGGCCTTTGCTGTTGCTTCTATTTGTATTTGTCATATTCCATATTCCTAGTAACAGAGTTGCTACTCTACCCACCTTTTGGGGGAAAAACTATGAAGAAAATCTCAGAGAGGCTGGTAAGTGCTTCAGAGAAAATTAATTACATCTGTCCTTATCCTTCTTATTTTAATCTGAAGGACTTTGTGGGCAGCCTGACTGAAGAATGTAGGGAAAGGGCTGCCTCCCCCAACTTCTAGGATTAGTGTATTAGATCTTGGCATGAGGTCCACATTTTCAAAACACATTGGATATGCTCCTGATCCCCAACAAGCTGCCTGCAATGGTGCTGGCCAACATTGCCTTTGGGCATCCAAAGCTCAACTTAAACATCAAACCTCCAGGGAAACCCTTTTTCCAGAAAAAACATCAGACATAAAAATGTTTGAGTTGTTTTTCCTGTATGAGCATGCCAGTGAAGTAATTCAGCAATTCACACTGATAGCATTTAGGATTTTGAATTTAAGCAGCAAAATAAAATGTTCTAATAAAGTAGTACAGTTCAAATCAACATCAGTGAATTAATATTTACTTACAGAAGTCACAGTCAGCAAATAATTTTATTTCTCAATAAAAGGCAAGAAGAGAGCATGTGAGTGAATAACGTGGTACTTTTAGAGAAAGCACAGAAGCAGAGTTCACAGGGGACATGTTTTGTTGCTATCTAAATTTCACTTGATCCTGAAGTTCCGACAACTGAACTTGAGCAGAGAAACAGGAACAAGAAGAATTTCTGGGATTCTGTAGGATTCTGGCTGTTATAAAAATTATTTTCATTGTATGCTCCTACATTTTTGAATTTTATAGTGGAGCATCTACCTGGCCTCCTGATATGAGCAAAGAGACAGATATGGCAGGAAAACTTTGCCACGGATACTTTGTAGGGACCACTCAGTCCTTCCCGAAAGGTCAGGCTACATAATCTAAGGGATATTTTAATTCTCTAATTCTCATATTAGAACAGATAAAAAGTGATTAATCTGTTTTACTTCTGTAATGGGGTCTATGAAATATTGTCTGGAAATCCAGAAACACTGTCCTGCTAATACAGCAGTTTCATCATTGGTTGTCTTTTCCAGGATGACTCCTCTCATACAAAATTGGATGGCTGTTGGTAATCCTGATTCAAACCTTTGTGCTGTCTTTGAAGTGCATTACCTTTGACAATAAACTGCTCATTAGCTTGACAAGAATGCTTGAAGAGCAAGATAATTGATCTGCTGCTCCTCAGATCATCGTCATAGTACTATGTGTTTAGAAACGATCCAATTTGCTCCTCTCCTGGTGCAGACAGGAAGGTTAATTTCTTTTCTATTTATACAAACAGAAGACAGTATTAATTGCCCTGGCTGGGTGTTGTTTTCTACATTATCTTTCTCACCTGTCTGGTCTAAAATCTTAGCACATTCAAACCACTTCAGCCTTCTCTTCACAGCCGGTCCTCGCTGCCGCTGCTGACATGCGTCGCGTTTATCGAGATGACTTCTCCACAGACCTGCCATCTCTCTCATCTCTGGCTTAGACAGTCCCACCTCTCTCTGCTATTGTTCTTCACTTTGCTGAGGGGGAAACATCTGCTGTTTCCTCACCCCTATTTGTCATTTCTTTTCCCTCTACAATACCTGAGTACGTGGATATAATATTGACTGATGTCTTTTGTGATGTCTGAACCATAAAGAAGATAAACATCTCAAACTGTCAAGAGATTTTTAAACATAAATCTTTCTGAAGTTTAATCCCACAGTTTTAGAGCAATTTGGAAACCACTTTAGGACCTCTCCCTCCTGTCACAAAGCTTTCCTCAACCTCTTTGCCACTGGAAATATCACTGTACCTGTACATTTCTCATATGCCATGAAGAAGTGATGACCAAGAGAATCTCTGTTTCTTATTGATTGATTTTACGAGCTCAACTATTCTTCATGTCATCTTTGACAAGTGTGCCTTCTGTAAGTGACTGCTGCTTGGTGTGCTGATAGCTTTTGAGATGAAACATGACATCAAATTGGGAAGGAGAGTTTAGCCAGCAACACACCCCTGTACTGTCTCTTTCTCCTTTAAATGTACTGAATCCCCTGCTTTCTCCAGTTCTGCTATTAAAACTGTTTTATACAGAAACATGTATTAATGCCAACATTTATTCTTTACTAATTTATGCATTTCCTAACATTAGATCATTTATTGTAGGATTAAACAGAGGGGTTTTTTGGTATTTGTTCTTGTTTAGCCTGGTTTAGTTCTTATATAGCACCTTCTTTATGCCCTCCACTGCAGTTTTATGAGGTTACACGGAAGCAAGATGGTCACAGGAACAGATGCTCAATGACCTAGACAATCTTCATACTACACATACTGAACCTCTACCCATCCAGCCATTCCCTGGAAAGTGGTACTGGTGCAGATTCCCTTTCCCTACTGAAGAAATCAGTTACTTCCATGGTTCCTGAGCTTTCTGATTTAACAATGTCCTGTCAGTTTTCAGAAAGTCTTGTGGACACTAATGGCTTGTATTATTTCAATTTTCTAATTGAAAAATGTACTAAGCACCTCTAGTTAGTTCAACAAGTCAGCAGCGGCTGGCTGAGCAAGGACATTGGTGCTGCATTTATGATGGTGGGGGAATCTCTTACCCACCTCAACTTCCACAACTGGTACACGTGAGATACATAATACATTGGACATTTATGATTGTGTGAAACATATTTTTTTCACAAGACATGAGATCTTTGTAAGGTTGGTGGCAAATAAAACCCAAGAAAAGAGGAAATCTTTGCTTAAGTATGCAGGCTTTTGCCTACGGGTTGGGGACTTTGGGAATCACCATATTCTGACATGACTGGACACTGGAAGAAAAGATTATAAACATTAGTTAGACACACCATACAAGAAGATTTTCATAGTGGGTGGTTTCCCAAGAAAATGAGAAAATGCTCCCATTCCTGCATTCCCAGCAGAGAAATCCTCCTTCTTTGTTCTATGCTTCATCTATGTTCACATAAGGATGTGTCCTCTCCTGTTGCCTCCTCTCTCCCTGTCCCTTTCCCACTTTAGCAATTTCTCCTGTTTTCTTTCAGTCACCAAATTTTTGATTTAGGTAAGGAACTGTAGTGCTGTGACTTTTCTTTTACAAAGAGCCTTTCCTTTCTCTTCCTTCTGCAGCTCCAAAAACACTTGCAGCCACTCCTCTGTTTCTGAGCCTCCAAAGAAACAGATGGCTGCTGGGAATGATGTGTCTTACAATGCATTTGAAAGAGCAGGCAGTCACTCTCAAAATCATACAGTGCCCTTGTGCAAAATAGTTATTTGATGCGAGGCCTCTCCCAGCTATGGAGTGACACACAGGCTCTGCTGGGACTCATAAAATTGGACACATAGAGAGGATATGAACTGTTTAGCTGGTGTTCTTGGATGGTACATCTCTGCCAGGGCTGCACAGGCCAAAAGGAGAAGCAGGAGTGGAAAATATTAATCACTTCCCAGACAGTGTTATGTAGGATTTGGGAAGAAAAGATTGGAGGAAAATACAAGCAGTTCTCTTTTCATCTGTACACAAATAATGGCTTAGAAACGACTGGAGTGGCTGGGTGTAAGTGGCCCCATGGCATGGCCCTGCTGGGGTCTGCACACACCAGGCAGCTGCTCCACACAGAGCAGGCTGAACAGAGCTGGAAATGCTGCTCCAGCACTCACTGCAATTGGTTGTGGAAAAGATGGGATTTTAGCAGCTGCCAGGGGAAAAAACACAATTTTAGGGTGGATGGCAACAACTGTTAATAATTCCTGATTTTGCTCCCACTAGACAATCAAATGAGAATGAGCTTTCTGCTGCTAAGTGATTCCTCACTGGAGGCAGAGCTACTGCAGAAATTCTTTGTGCTGAAAAGCTCATGATACATCATTATGGTTTTCTTTTATTTGTGCTCCACTTTTGTTTAGCATTGCTGAAAATGCTGGCTTTCTGCTATTACAGGAAAATCTGTCTCAGGATTGTGGTGAGTTTTTGGACTGTCTCCTAGCACCCACCTCTCTGCACTGACTCACCAAGCAAGGTGGTGAAGTTTATTCCAGGGGGACCAAATCCACATCCGGGGAACAAAAGGAGCTGAAGACTGGGGGGTGTTTTAATCTGAAATTTCTCTGTTGAGACTTCTATAAGCAAGGATGAATTTAAAGTTGAGAGCAATGGATAAATAAATTATGGAGGCTCCCAACAGACAAGTCCTCTGTGAATTATGAGGCATCTGCAGGGAAATAATGCCTCTTCTCAATTCTTTCCACTCAAGTCCATTTAACACACTGCTGCTAAAGCTATCTACCTTGGCAGCTATTCTGCAACCCATTAAGAGTCCTTGATCTGTCTATGCCCATCAAGAAAGAGGGGTTTTTTATTATAGTATCACACGTCCTTAATGCCTCTAGTCCAGAAAAAACATTTAAAGAGCTGATACAAAAGGAACAAGAGGAGCAAAAATGGTAGGCACACATTAAGACCTGTCAAAATGAGCATGTACAAAATAAAAATATCTGTAAAATTCTGTAAACCACAGAATTTTTACATAAGATGGCTAAGCTATGAAAGATCTGCACAGATGGAAAGTTGTGACAGTCCTTAGTAAATAGGAAAATGAAGTCAAATGTCAGAATGAATGTATTAACTAACAAACACAGGTAAGTGCTAAAATGCTCATCAAGGATTTATTTGAACAAGATAAACCAACTCAGTAAAATATTTCTGTGTCTTGTATGAATTAAAACAATAAAGTTAATTATATTTATGAAATAGGATTGAAGGAAATAGAAAACTCAGAAGCAATCATATATAAAAAAGGAGGCTCCAACCTTCAAAACTTCATATTAAGACCAAAAGATGTGTTTATCTGGGTATTTTGTACTGTATGTACACTCACTATACAGAACAGAATTAGTTTTGTACTAAGAGAGATGTAGAACTGTCTGTTCTGGGACACTGCACACATACATTAAATGGTTGTCTATCTTTATGATCACTGTGGTGGTAAAATTATTAATATTTAAGATTCAGAAGTCTGTCTTAGAGTTATCTTTGCTAAAAGAACACTCCTTTTGACTAAAAGCTAACAGTCTGCCACTGTTTCCAACTCCCACCTTTGGAGGTAAGGGAGCACTGGGGGATTACTCCTATAGGCTCCACCAAGAGTTATCCCTCCATATTGTCCTGTTATTTACTGTTGGACAACTCAGGACTATGGCAGTGACTTAATGAGCCCACTCCTCCCAGGGATTGATATTTGACTTTATTAACATTGAAGTGATTATTTTTCCTCAGCTCTCCCCTTGTTTTCTGAACCAGTGCAGGGGTTGGGGCTCTGCAATCCCTTGGCAGAGAATGGGAGAGCAGAGGGAGAGGTGGTGTCTGAGAGCTCTCTCACTGTGCTCACAGTTCATAAACCTGCTGCCTGACCTGCCCTAAGGTGTACCTGCCTTGTTATGCATGGGAAGGTTGAGATTCTTCTATAGCCTCTACTGGTTAAAGAACAATAACATCTTGTGCTGGCTGTTTCAGACACAGACTGTGGTAATGTGAATGACCCTATTCAGGAATCCCAAACCCCCCCAAACCCTAGCAATTGGAAGTTGCTGTATAGAACTGAGAAGTGAAGTGTTTTCCTCCTCATACATTACAAAAGTCCTGAAAAAGTGTGCCTTCCACAAAAAAAAAGGAAAAAGAAATTCAACCTCAAACATTTTCATCACATGAATATTAGACAGAGGTATTTCATTCCAGCTGGGGTTTTTTGGGGGGTTTTCTTCTGTTTTTTTTAACCATTTGGAAACACTTCAGTTCAGTTTGGAAGGAATTATTGCTATAGTTAGCTTCACCAAAAACATGTACAACATGAGATTAGAAAAAGAATTGAAACAACAAAGATTAATTATTGAAATTCTTCTCCTTTTTGATAAAAATCTGTGTTTTCAGGAAGTCAAAATCTTCATTCATAAATATTCACTGAGCTCAGCTCTAGTCCCTCTATTTTTGGATTATTTAAAAATTTGAAATAAACAAGAATTTGTCATCCACTTCAATGTGCTTAGAATTTCTCAGTCACTCATTAATGAATTAATTAATAAACCAAAATATTTAGGTCCTAATGAAGCAAACCCACACTTTAGCTTATACTTAATTTCATTCAATACATGTTTTCATTTGCTCAAATGCTTGTAAAGGAGTGCAGAAACTCACCACATGGTAGGATTCAATTCTTGCTGATGGTAAGAGTCAAAGTCATCTCGTAGGATAATGCTGTCACTGTGCATCTCAGCTGCAAAGAAAACAAAGCAATATAGGAAAAAAAATCCAGTGCAATCATCCCATGCTTTCTAAGTGTTGCCTTACCTAAAGAAATGCATTGTAAAATGCATTTTAGATGTCTAAAAATCTGCTTTTTCTGGTTAAGCTATTTATAAAAGCCAGGGTTTCTTAGTTACAGGTCTTTTTCCATACTATGGATCATAGTACTACAAAAAAATTTAAAAGTGCCCCCATCATGAAAGTGTGATGGCTATGGAAAGATGGAGCCATCAAGTACACACTAAATCTTTTAAGAAGTTTTGTTCTGAATTGTTGGTTTTCTGAACGTTTAGGAAATAATCCTTCCAAATCCAGATTCTGCAAACATGGGCACAAGAATGGATGAGAAGTCCTAATGAGTGTATTACAGATCTTACAGTCAGGGGAGACATTTTGACAACTCAGAAGCAAAAATCCATGAGCTCATTGGAATTTCTCTGCTGCTATCAGCAGGCCTGGCAGAAAAGGTCAACTTATCTAAGGAACATAAACTGTGAGCTATGTTATGCAAATATTTCTCACCACTGTTCTGCAAGCTTTGGACTCCAATATTCTACCTAGATTTACTGTCTCATTAATGTATGATGACCAATAAACTCACTTTGGCACCTCTGATTGTGTTAGACAGATCCTCCTCTACAAATACTTCCACTAAATGAATGAAGTAACTGTGACCTGCTATTTAAACTGAGGAAGAATGCCAGAATCTGTCCTGGACTAATCAAATTGCAGCAGAAGGGTTGGTGGATGCAGGGAGCAGCAGTGCCTTGCTCCAGGGTCCACCTGGGAGGTGCACTGGCACAAAACCTTCCTCACAGTAACCCTGCCCTGGTGTGAGGTGCAGTCCCACACTGAAGGTTATGGGACATAGAATCAGAGAATGATTTGGGTTGAAAGAGACCTTAAAAGTCATCTAATCCTAACACCTCTGCCATGGGCAGGGACACCTCCCACTGTACCAGAATGTTCAAAATCACATCCAACCTGGCCCTGAACACTTCCAGGGATGGACCAACCACAGCTTCTCTGGAAACCTATTCCAGTGTCTGACCAACCTGACAGCTAATCTAAACCTGCCCTCTTTCATTTTAAAGCCCTTTATTCCCCCTTGTTCTCTTACTATAAGGCCTTGAAAAAATTCCTCTCCAGCTTTCTTGCAGCCCCTTTTAGGGGGCTCTAATGTCTCACTGAAGCCTTCCCTTCTCCAGGCAGAACAATCCCAACTCTTCCAGCCTGTTTTCATAGGAAGAGTGCTCCAGTCCTGGCTCTCTTGCAAACAGATTGTCTAACATAACTAGGACCAAAAGGTCTGCAGCATGATATACTCACACTGCAAGGAGCCAAAGACAATAAAGAGCAATAAAAACCACAATGAAGAAACAACTAATCAGAATTAGATATAATTAATTCAATTTTATATTAATCTCATTTTTATTTGAATCCCTCAGACCTTGTTTAATGTGACTTCACAGATTTTTTTATTATAATAAAGTCAATGATACTGAGTTTAAATAGTAAGAATGAAAAATCACCTACCTAGGTGAGGATGTAAGGGAGCTTCTGTCGGGGCTGTGGAAAACAAAGACACGCAGTGCATTAATACTTTTTAAAACAAATTGTACAACATATACTCTCTTAAATCAGCTGTTCCAGTAGTTTAATTGTGAAAAATGTGATAGACCCCCAAAGTTTCAAAAATATAATAGGAAAACAAAAATAATTGTTCTCTTAATTAAAATAAGCATTGAAATAAATAAAAGTCAGTATTGGTTTTACAGAAATGTAAAAAAGATCAATTCAAGTCTAGAATGATGAGGTATTGTTAAAAATAATTTGTATTAAAATTCAATAGCTCAAGGGCTGACAAAGACAGTGGAAATTAGGCTCAACAACAGAAATTGTCTAGGAGAGGTAAAAAATGCCATTTTTGATCTTTTATACTACACTGAACAACATTTTACTGGGCATATTATTGGGAGAAGTAATCCAAATATTCCTAGGGCAACAAGTAACAGATTAACTCTGAAAATCCCAATATCAAACACTTATATGAAAGCATGTTTTTGCAGGTAATGCTGATCAATTCCCCAGCAGGTCTCTGCCTCCCAAGAAACACCAGAATGTTGTAAAGACACTGCATGGGGGGCACGTGAAATGGCACAAGTTTGTTCAGTAATCTTCTTCTGACTCTTTGCAACAGGAGTCTTGGTGTAGCATTGCACAAATGGAACCAGACTGTATCTGAAAGGGCACAGCTACATAAAAATATCTGGGGAGGTCTAGAAGCTATCTAACACAGAGTGCTAGATAGCCCATGGCAGCTGGAACCCACACCCATAGCCTTGCTGGAACTTAAATCCAAAGTAGGTTACGTCTCTTTCAGGGAGGCCAAAGGGGTGCATATACCCAAGCTCCTGGGAAGCAGCTACCTATTTGTCCATCAGTACCATGGAGCTGTATTTCCAGCTGTCTTTTGGGCTTTGGTAAAATAGAACCACCAAAAGAGAGATTTTTATAGGCCAAGATTCATTTGATGATTCTGTGTTTTTTGTTGGGCACTGACCTAAATTGTAGCAGTACTCCTGATTTCTTCAGCATATTTGCAAAAAAATACTGAATTACTGCAATTTCTGTCATAACATCTGACAAATTAAAAATAGATTAAAAATAAACATAAAAATGAATGCAGCAATCTGTGTACAGCTCTCACACACAGTCATCTGAATAGAAAGTCCAATACAAATCTCAAGAATTTTGTTTTTCTCTTCCTGCTTAGTCCTTAAATACTGGGTTTGCAAGGAGGCATGCAATTTCAAGTAATGAAATTGCAACATGTCATGGAGAAGTAGGTGATGGAGAAGACTGAGCAGTCAACAAATGAGCTATCTGCCGACCAGAAAATGATAGCAAGCAATCTGGATTTACCTTAAACAGAAAATTTCCATTGAACAGACTTACCAATTAGAGGAGTGACATGCTTTACACCATCCACTAACCATATAAATATATACATATGTGTGTGCATATACATCTCTCCCCTAACCTTATGTACATGTATCCATATGTATGCATACATACACACACACATATGTACATGCATACATATACACATAGGCATTTATAGGTATGTATGCATGCATATATAAGGGGGTGTGTGTGTGTGTATATTTATACACAAACTGCAAACCACCATGGAAAACTTTACTGCAGCTGAGAGAAAAGACCTTCTTAAGAGTCTGGTTTCGTTTCAGAAATCTGAAATATTTTTTCCTTTTCATGGCTAACTTGCTTCATTTTTATATAAGAAAATCACCCATGCTGCTTTGTCTTCCCTAGAAAAAATGCCAACAATGACTCTAGCAACGGCCAAGACCTCTCATCATGCTGGTACAAAATCTGGAGAAATACAACTCTTGCATGTTAAGCTTGGCACTGTCTCCAGAATAGTGCTGGACTACACTGGTGAATCCTACTGTGAAAACTGCATTTTTCCCTTGGAGCCCCAGGTATTGTGTTTCTCCATGGGAATATGTAAATTTCACCAGAAACCTTTTAAAAATTATTTGCACAAAGAAATGGATCAAACTGGACTAGCTGAATTATTTCCCAGATTAGGCAACACAAACTGTTCTGTATTTTGCCTGCAGGAAAAGAAGCACATTTTGGCATGGGATTTGTAATGCTCCTGTAAGACTCCTGTTCCAAGAGGCTAGGTTTAAAATACAATCTCTGTCCCTGATGTTCCCTTCTCAGTAGTTCCAGAGCAGCACTGAGGGGTGATCTGCTGTGAACACAGGGGTGGCTTAGAGCCATCCTGCCAGTCTCACCTACGAGGAGCATGGTCATGCCAGGACACATCATGGGCAGACTCACCAATTGCCCAAGCAAATCTCATTGGCCTTTGAAAGTAGCTCAACAGAAAGAGATCACCTTCTCCAAGGAGAGCAGTTCAGACCTCCAAATGAGAAGGAAGGGCTGTGTTACCATTCACCCCAGGTTGTTTGGCATGGCTCTTTGAAAGAGGCTTTCTGTGGAAAGGGCTCCAGCCAGTCATGAATGAAATGATGCAAAATTTCAGCATTCAGCAAAAACGCACAGGTATAGCACAAACTTGGCATCTTTACATTTGGAAACTCTTTTGATTTCACCATTATTTAATAAAACTGGCTTTTTAGGTGATTAAAAAATACAGACTTGGGATCTGAGACTTTTCCCTGACATGGCTCTTCCACCACATGCATAGTAGGTTGCACACCAAAACTGCTCACCAATAAAATGAAAGGAAGGAAATGGTGCAGGTCCATACTAATGCTACTGATCAATCATTTAAAAATTAGAGGTGGAACTATGCAAACACTTCATGCTAGACAAAAAGGTTGTTGTTACAAGAATAGACTTTATGCTGGGGAGAGGTTTCCTAAATCTTTACAGGATCTAAGAAGCCCAAGTGTTTTTGCCTCAGGAATTCTGATTGTAATTCAAATTCCTGAGCTGAATATGACAAAAGGGTGTGAGGGTAGCATTCAATGAGTGATAAACACAGACTTTATTCTCTCTATAAACAATTTTTGCATTACATTTTATATTTCATTGCGAAACAGCACTGGGATGATCTTCAAGTGTTGTATTTCAGGCCCACCAATAACAGAAATTCAAAACATAACACAAAACTAATTATAGTTTTTAAAAAAAATATTAGTAGTAAAAGCAGTAGTTGTTTTAAAATATTTTCCAATCTGCCTTTCTAATCAATATATAGAACTACTTACTTTAAAATAACGTGGATTTTTCCATAAGCCATACAGTGTGGCTCATGTCAAATGAAGTTTTTTTTGTATAAAATGACAAAGATAAAAGAAATGCTACACTGCAGAATAGCTATACAGTGCAATGACATAAATTTATAATTTAAAAGGAATTATACAATACTTCAGACTGAGAATGAAAAAGAAAGACCATCTCAGTTCATATTTTAATCCATTATTCGCTTTGTTAGATGTTCCTTAGGCACATGGTTGGATGGTTTTAAATTTAAACCCAGTATTTGTGTGGCTCCAAAATGCATCTTAGCTTGAATGAAAATGTTGTACCTTTTTAAAAAGTAAAGTAAATGAATTTATTATTTGATTTTTTAACCAGCATCCTGGGTATATAGAGAGCTTGACAAGAGATGAATTGTACTGAGCAAAGAATGGAAGCAGAGCTCAACTGAGGTCACAATCTAAGAGGTATCAGCAAATACAATATGAGAAAATGTAAGGAAACGTAGAGTGCTTGCCTTGTCTTGCAAGACAGTCCTTTGGCAAGGAAAAGAAGAGCAGAAAGGATGCAACACAAAGTGATTCAGAGAAAGGCCACAGTCAAACTGAAAGCATGAGAATCTTGAGGAAGCTAATGGGGAATTCAAAAGTCAGTGGGGACATTGTAGGGCTCTGTGTCACTGGGATGAGGGAGAATGGGGGAATGTTTTGGAGTAAAAGGTTAAATTTTTCTGTGGATGAAATAAGGCTGCTGAAAGGTTAAGCCAATTTAAATATGCCCCTTTTTGGTTAAACTGGAAGGGAAATATTGAAGAAATGGGAAGGGAATGTCATCTTCTAGAAACTGGAATATGAGGAGAAAAGAAACAATTTGTTGGTGGTCTTTTTGTCAGTGAAAACATGAGAAACAAAATCATTAAACATGGTAATAGTCAACTGTTACATAACATTAGTCCCCATTCAGATAAAAAGAGCAAGCATAAGGCAAATTAAGCACAGAAACATCCATCTGTACTATTGACAGTCATATTCCATAGAGTTCTGGAGTCAAGACTGTGTATGGGTATAGGTAGAAAATCCAGCATAAGAAAATATTCTTAAAACCCACTAAAAAATACACCTTTTTTTTTTTTTTTCTCAGAATCCTGAACTTTGTGGGGTTTTTAATATGAAGGGAAAGTGAATTAGAGTGGCACAAATGTCTGCATGCTCCCAGACAAACACTGTGCTCAGAGTTCTGCAGCCAGGGGCCATCAGCTGTTGCTCATCAATTCATGACAAATGAGGTGTGGAGAGAGGTGTCTTCTGCTTTGCAGATTATGAAGTCTAATCTCCTTGTCATTAGCAGCCAGATGAAGATAAAAAGGGAAATAAATGCTTTTGTTTAGACTCCCTCCAATACTTTCTCTCTACTAGTAAACAAAGTTGCTATTGAATGATGGAGGCTGAGCATCCCCCAGGGAGAATCAGTGAGGTGCCCGAGGGCTGTGTTATTCTTGCTCACACATGAACTGAGGAGCTTCACACCAGCTCTACTCTCCAGTCCTCTGCTCTGTAAAATATTGCTCTGAGAGCTTGTAAAATACAAGCCTGAGATCCTGAAATCTGGTTTGCATATTTTTTTTCAGAGTGTTCCTAAATTTTACAAGGTACAAAATACACCTAAAAGGTCTTGCACAAACATTCTGGCAAAAGTTCTCAAATAAAAGATAATTGAGCCAATTCTCAAGATATTCTCAGAAATAAATATGAATCAACATGCACAATACTCAGCTTGCCTTATTTTCCATTGATTTAACTATTACCACAAGTTAAATATATGGTTTATTAAATATATTTTTACTGGCAAGAATATCATCACTCATTATGATCCTTATTTATCCTTAAAAGCATCGACAAGACAGCTACCTTTTCCAGATTCTCTTATATTTTTTTATTTTTGTTTGGGTTTCTTCCTGTTTGTTGTAGATTAACTTTTTCTGTGATAATTTTTGTCTCCTTTCTTCAATATAATTCTCATAAAATTTAAAGCTTACATCAGCTCTCCCTAGCTTCCTAAAATATGTATTATATTCTGAACACAGAGCTTTTTAAGCAATTATTTTACTTTCTTTGGTGTCTTCCCCTATGGCATCATTTCTTACTACATTTACATTATACATATGGCATTACCATCCCTTAACACCACCCTTTATCATCCTCTAATTCTCTTCAAAATACAAAAAATCACTTTCCTTTTACTGCACAAATTCCATTAACTCTATCAGGATTTATTAATGTACATCTGAGGGTGGACAACCACAGTAAACATGATTTTTGAGATTCCTTGCTACTTTCACATCTTCATGTATATCCTTTTTAGTTGGCATTAGGAAGTCTGATCCCACCTCCAGCAAACATACTTATTAAGAGGATATCCTGTAATCAATCTATGAAGTTGCCCTGTGGTTTTATTTTTCTTTACTTAATATGTCACATCACTCAGTGCAGGATTTAAGTATAGTAATGTTTAGGGCTAGAAACCGACTATAAAACCTCATTTATGTCAATCTACCTTGCTGTTTTGCATATATATTAATATGATATTTGCATCTAAATAAATTCACTAATTCTTCCTGAAAGAATCCTTTGTTTACATGAGTGGTGTTGATGAAAATTGAATAAATGAAGTAAGGTCTACTTCAAAGAAAGCCTCTTTTCTTTGAATAGGAAAATTAATTCTAATAGTATAAGGATGATAATAGTATGCAGTGGTTAGAGATTAATGCAATGCACACTGTGCTCAAGAAATAAGAACAAAAAGGCAGAGGAGAGCCTGGAAGGGGTGGGAGCAAGGGTAATGGGCAATGCAGTGGTTGAATATCCAAGTCAAGGGAACTGTGTCTGAGCTAGGAAACCAAGGGGGGAGAAGCCATGGTGAGGATAAAAATGTGGGAGAAGAGGCCAGAGAAAAACGGAGAATCTTGCACATCAGTATTGCAGGGAACTCTGATCACTGCTACAGTTGTCACATGCTGTCCACTGCTCACAGAACAGCACCTCTGGGTGACCCTTGCTAAGCCAAACCCAAGGGTTGCAGAGGTGCTGCAGTGACAACTCACACTTTAGGAATGTCTCTGAAGTGACTGTGTATTAAGCAAAGAGAATTGCTGGGAAAACCATGGGAAACAAAAAAAGTTAAAAGGATGTGGGAGACTGTAGCAAGGTAGGGAGGCTGAAGGCCCTTTCAGGGAGCTGGTGCTGGACATGGCTATCAGTGGCTGGATGGGAGGAGGAGGCAGCAAAGGGATTGTCACAGCTGAGCAGCCAGTGGGACATCTCAGCATCCTTTATACTCTGAATACAACCAATACTTAAATTCTATTTTCTCCTTGTTCTGCAGAGTTCCTGTGAACTCAGGGACAGCAAACAGTAACATAAGGACTTACTGTTCTAACCAACATAAGTGTTGCTAAAATGTTGATCTGAGGTTAGGTTATGCTCCAGAATTGCAGAACTGTAAAGCAGAGAAGGGTGAAAGAATAAAAATTTCTTTTGTCAGCTCTCCCACTAAAATCTCAGTGAACAGAATGTCTGAAGAAGGATTGTCAGGTCTGGATATAGATGGATATCTGTCTGCTTGCCTCTGTTTACCAAGGTATTTTCTTCTAGCAGGGAGAAATCTTGTTGCTTTGCCCACATTCTCCTTGACCACGTTGCCAGTTCTGACACTGACAGTCACGTATTTCCATTCAGCTCGCTTGTGCGTAGCCTTCACCACCCTGGTCACTGCCAGCTCTTTGTCACTGCCACCATATGACTCCCACCTCCCTCCCCCTTCCTTACCTGTTCTGGCTGCCCCAGACTGCCTTTGGCTGTGGCATGCTCACTCTGCAGTTATGCCTTGGAAAATTTAATCTGTTTCTCTTCTGGCTTTTGTCACTTTACGCTGATTACTCAGCATATTCACTTTTCCACTCCTGACTCACATCCATCCTGCAAGCAGCCTGTGTGAGACACCCTCCCCATCCTCCTCAGCACATCCCAAATGATGATCCTGCCAACACTTCTGTTCCAGGTCCCCACACACCTGTCTCTGAAACACTACACTTCCACACTCCCATTACAGGTGCACAACCTCCTGCTAATTAACCTCCTGTTAAATTCTCCAGATGTTCTTCCTTCGCCACAGCAAAATACATGGCTGGCCCAATCACTTTCCATCCAGATCACCATAACATTCCCTTCTCATTGCCAGCACTGTGTTACATATTTCTATTTCCTCCAAAGTATAACCAACATCCTAGCCTGCTAGCTGACATTTTTTCACCTCTCTGAATCCCTCTTCTTACTTCCACTGAGCTACAACAAAAGTGAAAACTTGAACATTGAAGTTGAAAATTTAAATATTTTCCCTCATTATCACAGAGCTACTATTAATACTGTATATGAATAACTCAAGTTATGCTCCTGAAATAATGTTCAACAGATTTTTATTGCAAAAACCATATTGCCAAACTCATAAGAAAAAACTCCCAACCTTATAGCTTTAATGTCCCCAAGAGATGTGCTTTATGGGATTTTCTCTTTTGTATTAATATGACAACACATTTCCCATTTTAAAATCTTTATTTTAAACATTTGACCCATGCTTCATTGTTTCTTTTCACATGGAAATACCACTGGAATTTTGCTGATATAACTGGAAATTCCTTTCTCTCCTGTATCAAAAATGATGGACACCTTCTCTACTTCTCACTGTCTTAATGAAGCCAGTTCAAAGCAAAGTACTGTTTGTAGACAGCAGATGACAACAGGACATTTATTTATTTTTTAGGTTATTCATTGAGAGGGTAAGCTGTGAAAACAATTAGATTTTTAAAGTTTGTGTGAGTCAAACGTTTTGCTTAGCTATAAAAATGATCAAATGTTGTATGTGACAGGCAAAAATTCAATGGCCTACTTTCACAAAAAGGGAAGGCATATTTTTCACATGTACATGTGTGAGCTGGATAGTAAACAAAGCTTTTGCTGCAGCCATATTTCTTAAAGTTAATACATTGAGGGTAAAAACTCAGCTCGTGGGTCTGACAGAAAAGAAATGTTGGCTACTACAGGCTGATTTCAGGCATGTGCATAATGCTACTTAAAGTTTTGTATATTCCCCAACACTTAGCAGAGAGGAAAAGTGGGATTCCTGGATAGATAATGGGAAGTATGAAGCTAAAGAAACTCAGTTTCAGGAATGTAAATAAGATCCTGAGTCAAGGTTTTCTATAGAATAGCTTTCATGAGGAGCAACACTGACATGCAGGTACAATGGAAAACCACATTGGCCAAATATTTTTAGAATGATGGTGACTCTTACCTCCCTGTTCACACAGCTGTTGTGCTAAGGCATCCTTGAATATAACTTGGCCCCTGTGAGTAGCTGTAGCCCTGTGAATATAAAAAAGACAACAATAAATAATATAAACTTATTTACACATGCATATATATATATATATATATATATATATATCTTTATGCATGACTAATCACATCAGAAGTCCCATTCTACTTTCTTTCTGTGTTCTTCTTCTTGTATTCTTCTAAATTTATAGAACAATTTGCAGAGATTGTTTTGTGCATAGCAAAAGAAAATTCCCAAACCAAAATGGTTTGGTTAGTAATAAAATCATTGGCACGTAATGAAGGATGTCTTTGACATGTGCCTGTAGCTGCACATAGAATTTCTATATTTGAGGCCTCAAAATTTTGTCTAAAGAATAATTAATTCCCATTAGTGACCCGCAGCTAGAAGGCATGTAATGTACCACAAAACTTGTCATTCTGTTTCCTCATGATCAGGTAGAAATATAATGCAATGTGATTTGTTTTTCTCTTACAGAGCTCTCATGTTAGCAGTAATTGTTTTACTTTCTTTCCAGTTGCTCATTTAATCTTTTCCAAGTGCAATATTTCACAACAACAGTTTTATCTCAGAGATTTCAAAACCTTTCAGTATTTGCAAGTGTTGTATCTGAAGTCTGATTTCTTTCAGCAAAAGTTCTTCCAATATCTGTCTAGACTCATGCACACTCTTCATACATGTTCTTTAGCCTTTCTCTAATCAATATGAATGGGGTCAGTATAGATCCATCTGAAGTCCTTGAAATAGCCTCTCAGTTGAACAGTAAGATGTTGAAAGCTCCTTTATGAGTGCAGTTTCTCAGCTAGCAGTGTGCCCTCTCTAATGGATCATGCCTAGCTTGCTTATGAGATGTCAGAAAAGACCAGAAAGGAATGGTGCAAAAATGAAACTCAAAATACATTATATTTTACTTGGCTACTAGGCCAGTAACCCTGAAAAGGAAGAAGAATTAAAGTAACATATATTTAATACTAAATTTTTCAGATACAGTGGATGCCCACTGTGAACTCATCCTCAAACTGTCAGAATACAAACAAGAGCAAAGGAAAGCTGCTCTGGGATCTACTTTGCTTTCGGTACGTGTAGGAAAGCTCTGTTTACACCAATGTGTGTATCCTGAAATGCAAAACTATGCTGACCTGATGCTCCTGGGGCTTTTAGACACTCTCTTCCTCTGCCTGAGGAAGGAGAGCTGTGCTGGCTTTTTCCACCTTGGACTTTCAGAGGCAGATGTAAAGCTGCTTGCCTCACCTGGCAGTGACAGCATTTTGGCCACAGCCCCAGCATCACATCACCAGTATGAGGTTTTGGTTGCACTCCCTACCAGGTCCCCACTGCAACTATTTTAGGATTTTCAGTACTTTCATAAAATAGAGCAGAACTTCAAGCTATTGCTCTACATTAGCATTTCTGTATCTGCTGATAAGACCAGTGACCATGCTAAGTACAGAGTAAAATAAAAACAAATACACTGCTCTAGCACATAAAGGCAAGAGAGCTGAGGCATTGTCTCATTTAAAAATATGAATTAAAGTATTTATTTAAGCTCTGTTGTGATGAATATGAATGAAACTATATGATCACTACACACATTTCTGCAATTTACCACATAGATGTACTCAGTCATTCAAGTCAGAATTGGACCAAACAATCTCCAAAATCAAACACGTGCCCAGATTTCTTTAGAAGGACTGGATATGGTGATTTCCTCTGACAGCTGAAATGGCAGGGCATCCCACAGCCAGCTTTGTGGCCAATGCAGCACCAAAAGACAGGTTTTGCAGATGTGTTTCAGTGTGAGAATTTTATGCATTGAGCTTCCCTGGCTCAACATACAAGAAGAAGGCACACCTAAGGTACAGAAGGTATTTTGTACAGTTCTATCCCCCAAGC
Source organism: Haemorhous mexicanus (assembly GCF_027477595.1). Lineage (NCBI taxonomy): Eukaryota > Metazoa > Chordata > Aves > Passeriformes > Fringillidae > Haemorhous > Haemorhous mexicanus. The sequence goes on along the minus strand of NC_082345.1, from coordinate 63,499,979 downwards.
TGTCAGGGTGGAAGAGAGGACTTTGCAGACAGTGGGAAAGAAAACTTTTATTAGCAGTGGACCAGGACTTCAGAGATGCTGTTTATGCAACAGCCCAGGATACAATTCAGAATGTACACAACAATGATGGCAACCAGAGCATTCCTTTATGAGGCAGAGAAGAACAAACCATTGGAACACAGACCACATGCAGAGGAGAGCTCGAGTATGTGTCTGAATGCACACAAACACCAATAATACCAATAATACCAAACTCTGCACTGTTTACTGGATCTCTGCGTGCGTGTGAGAAAAAGGGGATTTGGGCAGAGAGCCAGCACCCAGCTGAATGATCAGCATCTTTTTGTGCCTGTCATCCCTTGCTTGACAATGCAGACCAGGAGCCAACTGCTGCTGTTCCATAGCAGGGGTGAACTGCACCCTGGGGCCAGGAGTGCAGTGCAGGAGGGGCACTGCTTGCTGCAGCCTGTGCTCCTGTCAGGTTTGTCTGGCCATGGGCATCAGCGCCGACAGCGCAGCTTCAGAGACTTGCTGAGGGTGCTGCCACTGCCACTTTACCAGTTTTATCTGCTCCATTTTCTCTGGATTTGTCCTTTACTAATGGAGCAAATGAAAATAATGCAGCACAATTATGCAGGAACTGAGCTACTTCTGGAAAGAAGTTCAAAATATACCTTTTCTGTATTGAACTTTCTTGGTTGGTGATGTTCTTACCTGACAGGTGAGGTTCACAGATCAGGATTGTGAATTTGGATTCTTTTCTTATAAAGACATATAACATATCCAAACTCATTTCAATTCCTATATCCATTTGAAGACTACATAATATTTATAATAATTATTACAAAAATAATACTGGCAATGCCTGAAAGAGACTCTACTAAAGAAAGAAAATTGTTCTACTATTAGCTCTGGGGTTTTGCTTTTGTGACATATATATATATGCAGTAACTGAATGTTGTGCTTTTTTGAAAAGTTTCTGTGCTGTCTTAAATGTAGTTAGATGTTGTTTAGAAGAAGGGCACTTACAAACTACTATTTGGTGTTACTCCACACCAGTCTATAGTCCCACTCTGACATTGTCTGCTATTTATTCCCAGCTAAAGGGCAAGTGACTTATCAGATCTAATGTGTCAGTCAGCCAAAAGGCAAGATGCATGTTCCATAGGTCCCCAGAGAAAATTCCAAGTAGGAATTAATCTTTCCAAAGGGATGAGAATTACAAGAAAAATGGGAGACATCCCATCCTGTTCCCAGAACAGGAACATCCTGACATGGTAAGTGACAGCTTCGAAAGAAAAACAACTTAGAGGTAATAAGGTTCCTCTTCATATTAACCTCACTCTTCCATTAGCCTAGATCTATTTGTGTGCTTGGGGCTATGCAAGAGGGGATGAACTGCTTGCAGAGGAACAAAGAAGTCTCAACACAAAAAGATTACATCAGGTGCCAAGGTTCACTGGCAGCTCAAGGCATTGCTAATCCCATACGTCAATTACAGAAGTTTTTAAAAGAATTTTCCTCCCTAAACCACAAATATTTGAGTTAAAATTGGGTGCCAATAATGCTTGTTGTTTGTTCTGCCCTTACACAGATGCTTGGCCATCTGCACCTTTCTCTGGTGAGGGAAGGCACTGGGATGAATTCATGTGAAAGGGGGCTTCAAAAAGGCTCAGGTGCCCTACAGTAAAATACCTCATCTCATGGTGCACCAAGGAGGGTTTTCTGCAGGATCAAAGAAAAAAAAGAAAGAAAACTCTGCACTAGCAGAGTTTAACCTTGTGCCACCTACTAATGGTTAGTGGCTGCTTTTATTCAAGGAAATTCAGGGTGACATCCAGAACACTGGCTCCAGGAAAATCAGAGAGTGACTGTATGAAACTGAGATTGGTCTTCCCCAGCCCCACAGTGGTGCCCTCTGAAATCAGGTCTGATGCCAGCACAGACTGTGTTGCTTCCCCAGCACTGCAGGGGACAGAGTTGATGCTAGGCAAGTTATGAGCCTGGGCTGGAGCAGAAAATAATGTACATCCAATGACTGCTGTTGGTATTTTGTGTTGAAGTACCTCATAGTTCACATTGGCTTCACACTGATTGCTAACATGGTCTTGTTAGCAGGTTGCATTTGAAGGGTGTTTTGGCTCAGGAGAGCACAGGCAGGAGGCTACGTGGGACTGACCCTTGTGTGCTGCCTCTGCTGCCTGGCTCTGCCAGCCCCACCTGTGGGAAGGACACACAGCCACACTGCCCAGAGGTGGATTATTTGCTTATACAAATAAATGGGATGATTTTTAATGCATTGTTAAATTTGCATGATCATCTCTGTAGGGTAGTCTTGTTTAACTCACTGTCTTTAAAAAAAATATATTCTCTTCCAATACTGCCTAATTAAGGGATCTCTGAATAAAATAACTCTAAATAAAATAAGCATGATGGAGAAGAGGCCTTCAGGAACATGGGGCTGTGTTGTGCACAGCCTTTCATGGTGGGAGCATGAACTATTTTCTTCCAGTGCCCTGCAAAGGTGGGTTATTGACCATTTACTGTATGTTATGAGGTGAGGTCAGGCTGGGGTGCATTTTGGATTGTGTTTCCTACCAGGGCTGGAAGCTTCAGTGACAGTTTCTTCAAGAGCAGTCAGACTGACATGTCAAACCTGACTGGGAGATGGTGCTGGGGCCAGCAGGGAAAATGCACAGAGCCCTCGTGGCTGCTGATCCAAAGGCACTTGGGTAGGAGGCTTCCATCTACTGGTTAAATGCCTTCAAGTTGTTATTTCAGTTTTCACTTGACATGTAAGTTCAGTCTAATTAAAGCAGCAGAAATGAGATCTCTGTGTTCTGAAATACACATTTTGACTCTGCTTTTCTCTCCCTGTCCCCAATGGTTTCCTCACTGAGATGTTATAGAGAAAGTCATCTGTCCTGACCATATTCAGCTGAAATTGTCAGGGAAATTTGGCAAGTAAGATGCAATTACTTCTGTAGACATTTGTTCAGGAGACTGGAATTGGCACACTTGCTCTAAAAACCTCAATCTGAGGTGAAAACTCTTCAGGGGGAAAGGACTAAAATGGTCAGCAAAAGCCAGAGTGTGTGCTAGAGGGCCAAGGACAATAATTTCATTTGGGGCAGCTGTCCTGAGCTGAAGGTTGTGGTTCACATGAATAAATTATATAAATAAAAAAATACAATTAATAAGTTACTTCATGGGTGAGCCTTCACATAGGATAACTGCAAGAGGAACAAGTGCCACCTGGCTTTGTCTTTTGTCTCTGAATTTATCTCTGGGGACTGCACATGTGGGAAAAGGACTCAAGTCAACCAAAAAGTTGACTAAAGACTGATTTAATAAACATTTAAAGACTTTCTTTAAACAAGATTTGAATAAAACATTCTCAAATAGAAAATAAATGAGAAGGGCCTACAGATATTTTGTTCCAGTAGATACTTGGAAGGGAAAGATGGAAAGGGACTTCTTGCAAGAGCATGTGGTGACAGGACAAGGGGGAGTGACTTCAGACTGAAAAGAGGGAAGGTTTAAAATAGATATTAGGAAAAAAAAAAATCTTTACTGTGAGAGTGGTGAGGTGCTGGAACAGGCAGGCTATTCTGTGATTCTATTCCAGATTTTATAATTACAATTAAGAAATAATTATAGTTATTATGAGTCTAGGACTACAACACTGGAAACGGAGAGGTGCACAAGCACCTCCAGCCCCTATACATTACAATTTTTAAGAATCCCTTTTTGTTGTCCTAAAGAACATGAAACTTTTTTTTGGTTGCAAGGTGCACGTACAAAAGATGGATACAACATAACAATGTGTATACCTTAGAAAAGAGGTAAAAAAGTAAGGCTTATCATTTTAAATTGTATATAAGCACTTTCCTTGTCCTTTCTCTTTTGTTTCAGAGAATAAAAAGATGTGGGGGTTTTAAAAATTCTGTCTTGTTTTATGTGACTGGAATGCTTAGAGGTTCTTGCTAACTGAAAGCAGATTAGGACAATACTTTCTTCCCAGCTACAGGAAATCCAACATTTTCATTAGTATTTTGCATTGTGTGATTATAAAGGAAAGCAAATTCTATTTTTTCTATACTTGAAATAAAGGGTTATTGCAGTGGCATCTGCCAAGCAGAGAGCTCATATAAATAATAGAACAAGCATCCATTGTCTCTCTACTGACACAGTGCCAATAACAAGGTCCCTGTTTTCTACCTTTTTCAGTCTTTGGGAGAAGACTCTGTCCTTTTTTTAGGTTTTGCAATCTATTGTACTTTATAATTTAGTGAAACATCAATTGGATGAATTTTAGATTTTTAGTGCATTGAATATATTTAGCTACTTTAAATCTAGATTTAACCCTAAGCTAATGAATATATTACATTTTTGCTTTTCCTAAATTTTGGTTATGTAGTATTTTAAAGCCTATATTCATTGAAGATATTATTCAATCACCTAAATTATCCTTCAAGAAGAAATTTGTTTTTTCTGGTATGAAAAGAAGAAATGTTGCAGTTACTGTGGATTTTAAAATTCTTCAAATCCCTAAATGAACACAGAGGTATGAAGTAAATAGACTTGCAGTCAATGTATGCTTGTATAATGACCCTTTTCTTAGCAGCATTCAAACTGATCAGTTTGGCAGAGCTGACCAGCTGGGGGGAGTTCAGCAGAGGCCACAAAGATGGGATGGACTGGAGCAACAGGATGGTCTGGGCTGGAGCACAAAGATGGTCTGGGCTGGAGCACATATCCTGTGAGGAGAAACGGAGGGAGCAGGGCTCATTGAGCCTGCAGAAGAGGTGATTTTGGGGGGACATGGCAGCAGCCACCAAAGGAACTTGTGCAGTTCCTCTCCATCATGGCTGTATTTTAAAACCAGACTGGATTAAAGTCCTGAGCAACCTGGTCTGGCCCTCCTTAGAGCAGGATTTTGGACTAAACAGGAATCCTGAGATCCCTTCCAGTCTGCATTTAACAGCAGAACCATTGTTCTAAGGTCTTGTATATCTGGAAAAAGCAAAGAAATGAAAGCAAGGTTTGCATCTAATCAGATTAATCATCACTTGAGATCTGATTTTCATAGAACAGAAGAATTAATAAGTTTATCATGTATAACACTTTGCATGAATATCTGTGATATTGATTCTCCCTAACCATGGGGGATATCTCAGAGTATCCAATCAGAAGTGCCAAAGGTTTTACATGATCCTAGAAAACCAGGAGTTTAGAAGTAGTTGATACTCTGGGCTTTTCTGATGTGGTACATTTTCAAATGAAAGCTCATAATAAATAGCACACTCAGCTAACACAGTGAAAACTTAAAAACATTTAAAATTAAAAAGAAAAATATGATATAGCATATGAGATACTGGGATGAAAACAACATTAGTTCTAAAAAATCCTAAATAATGGGGAAAAGGATGATATTAACGCCAGCTTTTCATTTCACTGCTCTCATGCCATCTGTACTCACTATCCATTTCCTAGTTAAGGTTTCTCCAGTCTGCTCTATCCTGATTTAGCTGCCCACTGCTCCCAAAGAACATTGCCACTAGCTGTGGATGAGCTGGACTACATAAAAATCTGGAACCTTATCCCCTGTATTTGCTTTACAACCCCCACAAAGAGATCTTCAATAGCCAAATTAATTCCCTTTTTAAAACCAACAAATTTCAGCATTAATTACAGATATGTAACTGGTGCATGCACAGAGTGTGAGTCAGCTCACAAGGGAAGGATAAAACCTGCCTCTTTAGCCTAATGCTAGAAAAATAATACAGCAAAGATCAAACCACAGACTGCACCCCACAGCACAAGGGGCAGGTTTCCCTTCCTAAAGCTTCACCAAAATCTGAAATATTACACTCCTTGTCTAATGTTTCTTTGCAGTCTTCCCACCAACCTAAATGTTTTCAGAGGACTGAAAAACAAATGAAACATGGTAATCTTTCACAGACTGATCAAAATCAAACTGAGAGGGAACCTGATACAGTTGTTAGTGAAGAATTGTTATTCTTGCTGTGAAAATGGTGAACCTCCGAAGAAAAAAAAAATGCAGGGTCACTAATCATAAAAGGACAGTTATTTCTCCTGCATGGTTTTTAATTTTCATCCAGATTTATGAGTGGGAAGAAAGCATATATCTCTGAAGACCATCCTAGCTTACAAACAGAAATAGGCAGGTGAAATACTGCCTTAGGATAATAATTAATTCCATCAGCTACTGAAAAAAAAAAAAAAAGAAAAATCTGTGAAGTATCACAGAACTCCAGACAAAAGGAGCAGGTGGAATGGCATCATGTACACAGCATAAACTGGAGAGATGATGGTGTGGAGCCGTGGCAGGAGCTGGTTGTACTAGAGAAGGGTAGAAGGTTATTTGGGGACGTTAGAGGTGTTGAAGGCAAGATTGAGGTGTAGTGTGAGGGCCCTGGAAGTGCTGTGGTGGGGGTGCTATTGGGGTTTACAGTCAAAGACATAGGAAACTGGGATTCATGGACCCTGCTGCTCACAGTATAGTTTGGCCTTTCCTCAACACAGACTTTTTTCAGAGATGCCCATTAGAGGGCTGGTTTAGGATTGGGATAAAGAGACCATCAGACATGTGGATGCCTAAATCACATCTAGCCTTTCCCACCCCAACCAGAGAGATCTAATTTAAAATTTAATCTGCTCTCTGTGTCCTTCCACAACAAGTCCATTCCTCCAGCCCTGCTTTCCAAACCAGCAGCTTTTAGCAGCTCTTAGGGCTGAGCAGAGCCCCTGAGCTCCCCTTGCAGGGTGTTGCAATAGCTCAGCACCCCTTGGTGCTGTGGGTGGGAGCTCTATGAGCCACAGCCAGGGTCAGGACACACCCTCTGCCCCTGCTGCCAACTCCAGAATGGTTTCATTCAGCTGCTTCTGAGTTATTTGCAGTTTTTACTTCATCCATCCAGGAAACCATGGCCTCCCCCTCACTGTCACAGCCCAGAGAGTATCATAAGAAAATCCAGCCTGGAAGGGACCTTGGGAGGTCTCCAGACTGACCTCCTGGCCAAAGCAGGGTCAACTACACTAATAAAACACAAACAGCTCTGCTACACCTTCTATCACATAGCCTAGCAGCACATCAAGGCTCCCAGTTCTGGTATTTGTGAATGCTTTTGCATAATAAAATAATAATAGGATTATCAAAATTGCATTTAACAAAATCTGAGCTTCACCTTCAATTGGTCAGTCACTTGACACAGGCATAAATACACTGAACTTACAAATCATTTGGACAGCAGCCTCCCATATAATATACTGTTCCAAAATAATAAGTTTGAATCCATGTTTCTCACTAGGAAACAATCCATGATTTGTCTTACTCAGAAACAAATTACCTGCTAAGCTACACTGCTATAATGTCTCCTTTAGATACACTGTGGAAAATAATTCTTTAAACCCATTATTAAAAAAGACATTGAAGTCTAAAACCTTTCTCTTAGAGTAAAGTAATAATGAAGAGATTTATAACCCTAGCCTTGAAAGAAACCAGAGTAACAGAGAATCTAAGGAACAATGTAAGTACTGCCAGGATAGATGGTTGCTCTTGCTTTTTATTACTAATTTTTCCTGAGCACAGATTTGTTTTTAGAAGACTCTGGCAGAATGAGCCAAACACCAGAATGAATCTTTGTAGGGAAATATCCTGTTGATGCTCTGAGATTCTTTAGCACCAGCACTGGATTCCCTCTGCCCCTGGTGAACAAAGAAATGGCCATACTGGGTGAAACACAACCAGGCTTCAACTCTTCATTCATTTGCTAATGACAGTTTCCTATCACAATGAATACACTGGGAATTCAGTTCAGCAAAGTTGCCAGGAAGGTGAACTTTTCAAATGCACACAAATAATTATTGCTTTTTACATGATATATTGCTTGGGAGCTCAAATTCCCTTGTCTGGAATCCCAAATTCCAAGTACTACAGATGAAGGCATTCATTGGAGACTTGCACATCTGCTGCTGTACACAACAGAGTGGTGCTGGAAATTAGAGAAATTCATCTGTAATTTGTGTAGCTAAGAAGTTTATGGTTGATTAATAAAACATCAAACTCAAGCTAATACTTTACGATAAAAGAGGATCTCTTCTTAAAACTGATATTCTAATGGAGTATTCAGAGTGATACAGTTTTAAAGATTTTGTGAAAATACTGTACCAAATAAACAAAACCAAAAAATATGGGTTTGCTCTTGCAAATCTCTCCTCTTCAACTTTGGGTAGTAGGCCCACTGGTGCATTTAGTCCATTTCCCTCCACCCTTATGGAAGGGACACTTCCCATGAGCTGCCTGGAATAAATTCACAAGTGTCAGGGTAAATTGAACAGGTTTTCTAAAACCTTGGTTTTCTGAGTACTCTCTTTGTCAAAAATATCCAAAATATTGGCTCCAGACAGAGTACCCTGGAATGGGATGCAGTGACATCCCATACATGACATAAATCTCCCCAGTGCATTTCAAGTAAAACTGACCACAATAAGGATGGATTCATAACAGATACTAGATTTCATTGAAAGTTACAGAAAGGCATTACAAGTGTAATTAGCAATTTCATGTTTTGAATAATCATCAGGAATCTGCAATCTCAGGAAAAAAAAAATCCCATGTCTGCACAGGGAATGGCTGAAATCTTGAAAAACTACAATGGAAAAACAATACAACATAAGCTAGAAAGCCTTGTTGCTGTGAATGGGATGGATGTGGTAGTGAGTCAAAAGAATTGAAGCAAGACCCATCAGAGGGATGGAACAACTAGCAGTAAACTGTTAGCTGGTAAAGGTGTGTGGATGACAGGAATACAACTATAAAATCAGAAGAAAATAAGATGTATTTGAGAACAGCGTCCAAAACAACGCTGTAAAAATAGCAGCACTAACTATGCTGTACCACTTGCTTGGCACATGCAAGGAAAACAGGCAGACTTCATCCACTGGCAAAGATAACTCTACGTTATTCCTGTACAAAGACTGTTAAAAACAGTATATTGCAATCAACAAATAAAATATTTTAAAATACAGCTGGTGACTTTTAGCTTCCAGGTGCTTCCATCTCTGAGGATCCCTCAATCAAACAGATCACAGAAACTTTGGATTCTTTGCATGATATTGCTGCCCTTTTAAAAAAAATTATACATTTTTAAAATTTTATTGACCTGAGGCCAATTCCTTGCATTTAAACGAAAGACTTGGGTTTATGTTTTAATAATACTCAGTGGAGACATGTGAACATGTACCTTTTAGCTTAAGAATTTCAAATGGTCTATTTACTTCTATCTTTCAATATGTATTCCACCGGACCATTGTTCTGGCTGTATTATTGACTTCATAATTCCTAAACTAAGAGCTACAGGAAACATTATAAACATTATTTTAGATACTTTTAGTAAACCAAACCAAGAATCTTTTCTGAGTTTCCATTCACAAATCTTTTGATCTATGCTTACCAGAAAAATTTACATGTTGTCTTGCTGCAGGGAAATACCTTCCTTTTTTGCAGCTGTCAGTAGTGTTGTGGAAAATTGTTCTTCAATATTTCTCATGCTGACACTTGGTCTTTTGAGGAGTTTACAATAGGAACACAGTACAGAACTTTGACCTGTTGGTTTTAGGAAGCAAGAATGACACTGCTACTTTTTTTTTTTCCCCAGGCTATTTCATCTGCTTCATTATGCACAATAAATTACATTAAATTTCAGAAAATCTTTGCTTTTCAAATGCTAAGAATTGTCCTGTTGAATGGGATTTTAAATGAACCACGCCTACATTTCTTAATAGTCTCTAAAATACTACGTATGGTTTGAAAAAACATACCAATTAACACTTATGAAACTTGTATCAAAATAAATTTGAAAAAGCCATTTTAATTTCTGGGGACATACTTCAAAAGTATCCTGTTTAAAGCCTTGCATTCCTGAACTCAGGAATCTGTGTCTGCATTCCTGGTGTCAGGTATGCTGAATGATGCTGCTTCATGACTTCATGACAGGTATGGGTTTATTTGGTTATTGTGGTTTAACTTTGTGTATTTTCTTTGTGTATTTACTTACTGGATTAACTTTGTGTATTTTCCTGTGCCCCTCCATGCAGCAGGAGTGTGTGCACAGTCATTCCACACCTGAAGGAAGGAGAAGTGATTTCTAAGCCACAGAAAGTTCATCACTCGCAGCAACACTGGTACCATCTTTCTCTTGGTCTCCCAACTCCATCCCCTCCTGGCTGAGGAGGAGTTTGCTAAAACACACACTCAGCTGGGGCTCCTTGCCAAGCCTGAGCTTCCTCAAATTCTTCTCCATTTGTACGTAATAATCCTTCCCAGTATGGTCTTCTATATTCAGACATCCAAGATAATATTATTAAAGACACCTAAGTTGTTGTCAGCTTTCATTGGAATGGACCTACAAGTTCAGAAATAATTAATGCAAGGAGAAGAGGGATGGACAAGCAGCATTTCCCCTCCAGAAATACATCCTATGCTACATTAAATTGAATTTCCTTGCATGTTTTGTCATTCTGTTTTTAACTGACACAGGCACCTTTTAATGCTGGTGACAGAAGATTTTAATATCAGTGACTGTTTGGAAACTGGACAGTTGCCCAGGAAATGGGACTGTACTGTGTCACCATGTACAGCAGTTACTCATTTTAGAACAGCACCCTCCTAACCAAAGGACACACAGCATAATGAAGAAAAATCACCCCAGTCACTGTTATTTCAGAAGCACTGAAATGAAATGAGCTTGCAGTTAATTCTTGCACCATTAACCTCTGATCCTGAACGAGCTCGGTGATCTTGAGCACATTAATGACATTAAGTAGGGACATGACAGCTCTGGGCTGAGCCCCCTTTTGCCCAGCCTAAGGATGCCATAACCAACCAGGTCTCCATTTTCTTTGCAAAACTGAGCAGAAGGTGTTCCAAACTACCCTGCTGAAGTTTGGGCATGGCTGCCAGCAGAGGTGGGAGAGGTGCCCCATGCGCTGGAGGGAAGACCTGGAAATCTCTGGGCCATGAGCTCCCGGGATCAAGGGATCCCTCAGGACCCACACACCTTCCCAAAACTCACCTTAACATCACCCAACACAACAATGGGCAGGAAGGCTGCTTGATGTCAGCTGGCAGGATGAAGCATTTTTGGAAGATTTGGGTAAAACACTAATGAGAATTTCTAATTTTCACAAATAGATGCCTTTTTTTATAGAAGAGTATCTAAGTTTTGTTTACAAACTGAGTAGAATTATCCATTCCAACTTATTTTTAAGTGAAAATTAAAAAAAAAATCCCAACAATCTCTTCCAGCTTTGTAAAAAGCTGAAGTAAAAAACTTCACCATATATTTAAATTTATTTTTTTCTCTTGTTCTCAGTTCTTTTTTTCTCTTGTTCTAACAAATGTTAGAAAGTACTAATGAAAGGGCATACACAGGATATGGCATGAAAGCTGGGACCAAAAGACCCTGAAGTCTGATTTCTCTCCTTCTCCAGAGATATGTTATTTGTTCTACTGTCCTTTGTTTCCACTGAGAACAAATGTTTAAAATACTGAACAAAAAGAATTCCTTCATTTTCACGAAACATTTTTTTCTAGTTTTGATTTATGTGTAAACAGTAGTATTCTCCCATGAATGTAATTCCTTCCAGCCATTTGAAATACATGATGACTATTTTGTTAACTCCAAGTGTCAAAGAGAACATGTCCTGCTTCTTGCAGCAAAGTGATGGGAAAACTTCTAGCAAATGACAGCTCTAGCTCCTGCATAATTAACACTTCCAATAAACTGCATCCTAAGCTTCTTGCTTCAAAATTGCCATTATATGTGAATGATACTGTCAAGAGTTCATATGCACTTGGAGTAATAGTGAGGTGAAAGTGCATTTTCAAGTCAGTGCCAATCCTAAATTTAGGGTTCGTAAGAATAATTTTTTTACAAAAGCCAAAGGGAAAAGAAATATTTTTATAAAATGCATACAAAAGTAAACAGATACTAGTTAAATATTCTGACAGGTTTTTCAATGCTCTGGATTTTAATGTACTAAGTCAAGAGGAAAGAGTTAGGAAAAGAAAGACTAAAATAAAAGTTTATTTATATTTCTGCTTAGAAGTAAAAAAGAACAGTTAGAACTACTACAAAATATTGGATTTTTAAAGTGTAATTTATATCATTAACAATTGTATTTATTGCAGAGAATAGGCAAGGTTTGTCTTTAAATTTATAGATTCCCTTAACAATAGTTTTAACTATATACATGTAAATATATTCCTTTTTGGCTTGTGGTAAAAATAATGATAGCATTTGCACCCAAATATATAAAACCAGAAATGCTATTCACTTGACAAACTGCACTGTATTGCTATCTATTATTCTCACAGAGAGCATAAGGGTATATAGAGAGGGTCTGAAATGCAATCAGAAGAGGTATTGTAAAGCATATTTTTGACACCATCTAGCCCAGCCTACACTTAAATGAGAGACTGGTGCCTCTTATGAATTAAACATAATTCTTGATTTATGTTCTGTTACCCTTGTATCAAAACCCATAGTTCCAGAGCAATGTCACTGTGAATTCATTTAATGATATTGATGATACACCTAATGCAGAGAATACAAAGTAACAAGCAGTGCAGAGTATGGCTTTATAAATCACTCCTACAGAGCATTAGGCAATAAACAACAAGCCATTAATTCACTCTAAATTATGCTAAAACATGAAAACTACTTGTGCAGCAAATTATAAATACCTGCCATTTCTAATAAAAATGTGAAACTTCTGACCAAGAAATTTTATCAAATCACTACATACATATCAGACTTCAAATTGAGTGGGTTTGGATTAGACCTCCTTTCTTTAAAACAAGACACAGATTGCAAAAACAACGCAGCAGGTAAGTCACCCTCAAGGCACTTCAAGAACCCAATGTCTCAAACCACTTCCAGCACCTGCATTTTGCCTATGTGATTCTCAAGCTCCCGACTGCACAGACAACTCTCCCAATAAATCCTAGTGCTGCTGCAGCTCTTCAGCTGAATATGAAGCCCCAGGACCTGGGGGTCCTTACACTGTGAGTTACCAGCACCATATCACATGGGAGGCTCTCATGTCCTGTGTGTACACCAATACTCACACTACCCACACAACACCATCCTGTGCCTGGGACTTAAAACAGCATAATCTGGTCTGAGATTAGGAAACATTTTCCTTGAGAAAATTGAAATTGGAGGGCTATGAATTATTAATTTACACATCATCTGATGCTGATAACTGTTAAGAGTTGTTATGGTTGAGAGTCTTTGGCAGAGAAACCAGATAATTTGTTTCTTTACGGTCTACTTTGTAGTATTTGAGGAAATTGTATTTCAAGTGTTGGTTTTTCTGCAATTACTCAGCATGAGCTGAGTATCTTTATGTCTGTGTCTAAGACATGTTAAAGCAACCTCCAATTATATTTACTGGTTAAAAGCTTTAGAGGCCCAAATCCTTTAGAGGTCCAAATTCCTATGGTCTACAATTCATGAGGTAGCAACTGTAGAGCTGGATTATGACCCTCTTGTCATGAGCAATGCCATGAATGTAACAACCATAAAAGAAGTAGTTTGATTCCCTGGGAATAATCTCTCTCCCTCCTTGTTGAATCTGCTAAGGGTACAAGGGACAAAATAAGAAAAAAGTAATTGTGCTAAAAAGAGTTAGACTGTAAACCTAAGAAATCTGGTTAATGGATCATGCACTCACCATGCTGACTGAAGCCCAAATCATTCAGGACACTCAGCTGGGCTAGTCAAAAAGCAGGGGAAAAAAGTAGGCTGATAATTTGTATTCCACTGAATTTTGGGTGGCTGTTTTATTCCTCCATTAATCTATTAAGAAAAAGGGCAAATTCTCCTATTAAAAATGACAGTGTGAAAGCTGAAGGTTGAGGCTGAGTGCAGGAGATGGATACTGTCCAGATTTATATAAATGAAGATAAAACCTTATAAATGAAGATAAAACCTTTTCATGATCCCTTTTTACCTTAGTTACCCAGCAGTGTTTAAGTAAAAGAAATAAAACTGCTTGAAGTATTATGACAATGTCAAGCCTCAGTTTGGGTTTCTCCAAACTGTTTTGGCTCCTCTATCTCTGCTCCTCTCCCCAGTAAACAGTAATCTCCAGTACTGAGTCACCTCCTAACCTGACATTTTGATAGTGGAAATTTGAGGACTGCCACAGGCACAGACATGCCACTAAAACTAAACAAAACAGCTCTGTATGAATAAAAAAATTGTCACTCAAGGGATTTTACTTTTCCCAAATTACTGCAGGCAAGGTGCTGACTTTCTGCACCAAGTCTTCCCAGGCTTGACTTAACCTGCCCCGCTATGAGCTTTGCTGTCTCACCAAAAGCTCACTGCTCCTTTCCATTTCCCAGGCTGCATTTTTTTGTCCCCACCCTTTTCTGTATTTCCCAAAATAATATACCAATGAGAAACACAGTAAACAGTTCTTTCTAACTATCTCATCAGGAATTATATCTCCCATTTTAACTTTTCCTTTGAAAAGAAACCACTGAGTCTAACATTGCTTTAACGACATTTTTAGAATACAAATGTAATTATACTCTGCGTATGTGAACCTCAATGCTAAAATTTAGCTTCATCTATCCATAACTGTGCATCAGTTGCTGGGAGACCAAAGATTATGCTACTCGCTGTCTTTCTCTTGCTTTGTATTTCAGCAGCCTCCAACATCCCTTTGCATACTAACAGCTGCATAGTACTTTTGCTCTTTAAATTGTTTTGGTGATTGCATGAGCAGATTGAGGTCAGTATAATGCCCTCGAAATTCCAAGTGGCAAACCACTTGTGTTATGGACATAAAATCTGAGATGCCCATAGCCCAGACCCTTCTGCATAAAAATATACTGACTCTGACCCAGTTATCCAGCTTTGGCCCAGTTTTAAAAAACCTATTAAAAAAAAAAAAGTTCCAAAGAAGCACATTAAGAAAAACTCATATATTGCAAACATAAGACACAGGCTGGCAGAAACTCATATATTGCAGACACTAGACACAGGCAAAGCACCAGGATACCAGTCCTCAGAGACAGGCTCAACTGTAAAATTCATCAAAATAAAGTTCTAAAGTATAAATACAGACTTTCTATATGGACAATGACAGCCCAAGCCATTACTGGTCTTCTAGCTACCATCTCAGCTGTATTTCCCAATTCTCACAAAATCCTGAAATTAAGTACTGCCAGAAGTGAAAGTTACACTTCTTATGTTTTGCCTTAGTAATAACTAAGCAACTAGCAATAACAGCAATAACTCTGTAGCTGAAGACAGCTATTCTTAATTTGATATTATTTTGCTAGAATTACTGCTGATTTAACTTTGCCCATGCAGATTCTCTGAATCCCTAACTCCAAATCCTTACAGCAGGCAGTCAGCTTTCTGGGGTGCATTGTCTGGGTGTGCTGCCCAGCCCTGGCTGGAAGTGCTCTGGTCTTTGGCAAGTGCTCACTGACAGTGAATCTGCAGGAATGCACAGACATGAAAGGTATTATTACATTGCTATTTGTTATGCTAATTTTGTTAAGGGCCTGTCGGAATTTCATTATAAACCATATTTTCAAGGAGCTCATAAATCAACCATGAAATGTATTCAGTGCTCACACTTTCACAGACTGAATGAGATCCAATGACTTGATTTTGCCAATTTATAGCAAAAAAAAAAAAAAAAAAGAGGGTTTATTAAAATTCTATTTATTAATTTTTCAAACATAACTTGCAAATTTAAAGACACTATTAAAGCACTGCTGAACAGAGCACTGCAAAGCTTCCAGCACTTGTGAACACTGAGCTTCACTTACTCTATAATTTTGTTACTGTCTGGAAATCTAATTAAACTCATGAAAACTTAATAAACTTGGCTAATATCTCCATTTTGGCTGAGGTTTGTATCCCTCCCTTTCTCTCTGTCACTGGGTGTTCAGTGCTCCTGAACCTCCCAGCTTCACACACAAAGCTCCAGGCAGCTGAGAGCCCCAAGGTGTGCTACAGCCTTTGGAGATCCAGGGCTCCCAGGTCAAAGGGACCATTAACTGCTCTGCCCTGGCTTTGGTACTCCCTGGTAGCTCCAGCTGGGAATTCACATTCCAAGTCATATTCTGCAATAGAAAATCCCTGCTGCCAAAAGTGAGACAGAAACCCAGCCTTGAAATCCAGCCTGACCACCTGTGGGATAGATCGGCACCAAGAGCGGTGAGTTGCTGATGCAAGTTAATTACCATTACCAAATAAACTACTGCAACATGGCTGCTCTTACTGACCACTGTAATAGGCATCCAGTAGTCATCCACATCACATTGCACATCAGCAGCCAACCTCAGAAGTACTTGCTTATGACTTTTTAATTTGTTTTTTATTTCCGTTCCTAATCCACAGTTCAGAGCTCTGAACAGAGTCACAACCAGCAAACCCATCTATTAGTTAGATCCTGGTGGGTTAAAAATCAACAACAGAAATATCCTTACAAATACAAGTAAACATTCCTGACATATCCTAAACATTAGCAAGAATGAGATCTATTTTATTTTTATTTCATTCAGCAAACACGTAGTAAAAAATTTTAACTGCAAATTGTCCTCCTGGGAGATCCTTTGTTTTTGTATCAAAGCAAAGCATTAAAAGATCAATCCTTAAAAGCTTAACAACAAAAAAGGCCAAGTGCAATCCACATACACTGAAACTAATTACTTTTATGACAATCTACTTATCCACTGCATCAGTCTGGCAACCTAATACATGAATTCCCAGAGTCTTAGTGTCTACAGGTTGTGCCATATGGCAATGCAAAGTTAGATTTAGATATGATTTCAGTGTCACAATGGTTGTCTTTAAAGGCACAGACAAGTGTACTAATACTAATAATGAAGAATTAAATAATTTTTAGAAATTTAAAATTAAATTATTTTCACTTTTCTGAAGTGTGACTCATGGAGACCATAGTGCTCTGCCAGGATTATGAAATTTTTCATTATTGATAGGCATGTTGCTGCCACAGGAGACCTAAGAGTGGACCTCATAAGAAGGAGAAAACACTTGACATGGATGTTCTGTGCAATATTGGAGAGGGGTTGGAAAAACAACAAAAAAAAAGATGAACTGTTATGTTAGAGAAAATGCCAACAAGGAGAAATATTTGTGAGACCACATTTCATATTCCCTAATAAAAGACACGGAAATCCTTGCAGAGGCTAGATGAAATATGATGTATTCTTGGTGTACTTCAGAACAAAGACAGTGTCATCATGGATCCTAGATCTGTTTGCTCTCCCCCCATGAGAAGTAAAGCTGATATTCCTCATCCATCAGCATGGACAATGGCTCACAGTGATAAACTAGTGGTTTCCAGTCAAGGGGTGCCTCATGTGGCTTTGAAAGAGAGAGGAGGATTGGAGCACCGTGTGCTCCCCTTCGCATGGAATCCAAGATGCAGATCTCTAATGGTGGAAGAGTCAGGAGCCACCACAGTGCAGTTGTTGCCTCCAACCCAGATGGGCAGAGATCTGCCAGCAGCTACAGCCACAGCCAGGTTAAACAAGAGAGAGACATGAGCTACAGACATCAGCTGACAGTAGAAGGAACAACTCAAACAGAGAGTTGTCTTTTCCAACCCTTTACTTGCCTGACTCTGGGACTCTTGATGCTGAGAACAATCAGAAAAAAAAGTTCTCTAAGAAGTTAAAAGCTCCACAGAATAAGAAACCCAGTGCTCAAAGCTGCTGGGAGACTCACCATTCTTAAGAAATTATATTTTGTCATGTTATGTAACAGCAGAGCTCCGGCCTTTTGGAATGTTTTTTGAAACAAAAAAGAAAACAATTTTCACATAAATAATTAGATGACCTAATTGCCCATACTATTTAAAACACAAAGTTCTGGCTAAGAACACTGGAGACCCACTAAACAGTGCCAGCTCCAAGAGCAAAGGAACAGTAGTTCCAAAGCTGGACACTTCACCCGAAGGAAAGGTCAGCTCTCCCTGGCAAGCAGGAAAATATCCGAACAGATTTCATGGCTTCTGGCAAGGTAAAGCATCACAGCTGAAATGTCTGCCCTTTTAGAAATCACAGTTGAAATTTCACATGACTTTCAGCAAGATTCAAGTGCCCCAAGGAGATCTGGTGGTATGCAGGGCACATGAGCCTGGGACAGCAACTGAGGAAGTCCAGCTCCAGATGCACATGGGTGCCTCACTGGAAGTTTCCCAGGCACAGGGATCCAGGCACATGTAGTTTTCACTGCTGATGAAGGGAGAGAGGGTCTCTCCCAAAATCTCAGAAGGGACACCAGTAACTGACCAGCTGTGATCCCACATGTTTGTGTGTCCTGAATCAAGGAAAAGTGGCCTCAGTCACTTCATTAAGCCATGTATATTCATGACCCTCTTCTTCATCCTGTCAGCAATAAACCAAAAGGCAAAGCGTTGAGCCTGGAAACAGCTGATATTGACTCCGTTCCCAGCTTGGTCCAGGGCTGGTCCAAGGATCTCCTCTCACAGAACAGGGCTTTCCCCATTTGTGCAGAGCTAAAACCTTTCATTTAACCCTGGCACTGCATAACTTCTTACAGCCAGAGGAAGCCAGAAAGTAACCCCTCAACAACTAGAAAATAGAAAAGGGATCAAATATTTAATCCTTAATCCTTCCATGGGCCAGAGGCCATGTGTCTCTGTGTCCTACCATATCGTACACAGCAGAGAGCTGAGCTCCCTCTCCTCCTAACCCAGAATGGCTACAGGCAAAGCTACCTACAGTATTTCAGCTTTTTCTATCCACTTCCCAAAGCTTACATCATGAGCATACCTACAGCCCAGACAGAACAGGTGCCAGCACTTCCAAACACAAATTCAACCCTGCAGATGAGGGTCAGGTATCTCTGAGCCACAGTCACCAGCAAGTCATGCTGTGACTGGGTTTATAAACTTAGCCTATACAGCAGCAGAGACCAAGCTTGGAGCACGCATTCTGCAAGCACCTGAAATGTTGTTGGAAGACATGAAGAAGACACACATGTGATGACCACCACCTGACAAGCTCCTCCTGGGGCTGGATGCTGCAGGGGTAGCTAATTGTTTTCATTTGCTGTGCTATGAAATCTCCATACTACCTTCCCCCAGACCAGGGAAGTACTGACCATTTAACATTCTTTTCAGACTTGGTTCTGCTTCACTGAAGACATAGTTACTATAAAATTAGCAAACTGCAAAATCCCTAATGTCAGTTGATATTATAAAGGATTACCACTGCTTTCACTCTAATGCTTTATGAGAATAAGCCTTTCTAATAATTGTACAAAATCAAAGAGGAAGATATGGCCCTCTGTTTTAAATAAACTTCAAATAGTTTTTGGCATATTTGGTTTGTTGTTATTGTTGTTTTGTTTTTAAAGTTCAGTATCTTCCAGAGATGTCATTTTCCCTTTTAATTTTGGCAATTTTTCAAATTCTAAGGATGTTTCCCAGTACTTCACATGCTGTCACAGCATCTTCAAGCCATCTTTACAGCTCTTCCATGATATTTTGTGTAAAGAAAAACTTTCAGCTCATCATTGCAGCAGCTGCTAATGAAGATTTCTAGGCGTTCTTCTAATTGATGAGGAGAGAATGACAAATATTTTAAGTATCCATTAAGCTGTGCTAAATCAATGGTGATTTACCCAGAATTTCTATAGGAGCATACAGCACATCCACTTTAATATCAAGTGAGTTAATTGTGATCAATGATACTACAGCAGAAGGCAAATGAATTCTTAATGACAAGAAACTTCGCGTGCAACAAAAATAGAAGCTAGCAAGAAACCTCCTTGCTGCATTTTTCACACTGCATCATTAGTAACTACTGTACTGAAAAAATGGAAAGGAAAATATGAACATTTTAAAGACTTCTACAGATCAATCAATTTTACAAAACATAATAGGATAAGGAAAAAAATGGTAAGCTTTTCTATCATTCTTTTTTTACAGACATATATTTTGGAAATTTATTTTAACAGGTATTAGATTAATTAAAAAGTTATCATCACAATTCAGGGTTATTTTTTTTAGCCACTGAATACAAGACTGGGGTCTCTATGGGTGTCCTTGTCTCACTTTTACAACCTCTTTTGTTTGACTTGTAGGTTTTAATGTGCATCATAACACCTCTCATCCAGCAGTAAGAAATTCTCTGGGGAACACTTGCAGAAAATAGGACATTGAGTCCATAATTAAAGTAATCTCTTCCCAGGCAGATGCTTCAGTTGGCTCTGTTATCACATATTACAAAAGGCATCTTGAGGCCTATAAAATGTGTGGCAAATAGCTTTGGAGATGAGAAACAGCAATTTTTCATCTAATTTTGATCCACAGACAAGTAAGTACTGTATTGCCACTTTCTGGTACGAAGCCAAATAACTATTGTGGTTGTTGAAATAAGCTTGGCAGTAACCAAAATTAAAGAGTACTCCAGCTTTTATCATCAGTCAGGAAAGCCTTTTTCTAGCCATCTTTGCACTTAGCAAATAAGCATGCCATCTCAAATATGCGAGTTAATGCCTACATCTGGATTTAGAAGAAAGGCTTTATGCAGCTTAACTTACCATACATACTCTCTCTCTCTATTTGTGTGTTAAAGCCATCGTTCAAATTATGGCCCTGACATCTTCACTGCATTGCCAAAGTGTCTGTGATACTGATTGGGGGTGTTCCTACTTTTTATTATTTGTATTTTAGGATGTTTAGGACACTGCTCTTTAAATGTGTAAGTTGGTTCTGCAAAGCAATTTGTTCATATCAGTTATAATCCTTTGCACAAATACTGACAGGTGCTGGCTGAATTTGAGGAGCATGTTTTTGCTTCCTGACTGCAGCAATGTGTTCAATGTGGGCAAAATTTGACCTCAGACTACTGAAGTACTGAAAATAAAGACAGAATTACTTTCTTCCATTATTCATTTCTTCAAAATCATTGTTTTAAACTCTTCCCTATTTGGGTGGGAAATGACAGAGATTGCTGGAGAGCTTCTTATTCTTTAAGACTTCAAAAATGCATTTTTCACACAAAATGGCTCAAGCAAATGTACATTACTGCTTGAGCTAAACAGCTTATGTTGATCTAAGAGGGATATTTGGAAGGTTATAAGAGAAAATGTATTTGTTGCATTTCCAGTAAGAACTAAAAATATTCAAGCCACTCCAAAACAATAAGGAAAACAACACCATCAACCTTAAAACATAATGTTACAGTGCCATTGTACCAGTAAAATATGTATTGAAAACAGCCATTAATCACCAACAAGAGCCACAAAACAGTATGTGAAATACTTCAATAATATGCTTTTAAATAAAAATGTATTATTTGAATTGGTGTTGCATCTTCAAGTCTTGTTTTAGGTGATAACTCTGCCGTACAACAGAGTTTATTCTGTCAGATAATTTGAGATCATGGTCATTCTGAACACTCAAAATCAAGTTTTCCCAGCAGGAGGGCAGCAAAAGCTGATCAAATGTTTTTGTTGTCTTCAAGTTTAGGCATGCTTTCTTTCTTGGTTTTAAACTTTTGCTAGAATTCACCATGAGGAGAACATTCTTGTACAGACAAGGGGATAATTTCTTTCTTGCTGAATATTACTGTGTGTCTACATAATATTTTGTAGATCACTCTGTTAAAGATCCTCCAAACAAACAAGGTGAGAAAAGTAAGGTAATTTGTGTGAACTAAGAATATGGTCAGAACATCCTTATATGTCCTTACCTGTGTACACAAATTAAGCAAAATTTTAAAAAAAATAATGTCAAGGCATGAATTTTAAAAAAATTGGAAAGTGTTGCCTGTGCCTTTGATGACAGCATGAACACACCTGATTGCTCTGCTGGACCAAGGGCAGTGCTCAGCATCCTGCAGGATCAAGTTCTTCACCAAGTCATTTGGCAACAGTCCCTTCAAGAAGTCAAGGACTCCCCAAAAACAAGACATTGCTCATTCATGCACTGGACATATTATCTGCCTCAGAGATGGCATTGAGATGATCAGGCTGTAACAGCCCACCAGGAGACATTCCAGAGTCACCAGGGACTTGACTTCCATGCAAATATGGTATTTAGTTTTACAGGCTTGTCTGCAGGACTGAAATTTATCTTCCTAAAACATCTTTTACAATTATCCTCTGCCTTTGCCTGCACTCATGTTGTATGCACTCTGTCTACCTGTAGACAATAGTTCCAGGTATGGTTAGTGTTCACTCTTTCTATAGCTAACATTCTCAAAAGAACTCTCCATAACTTGCTAGTGGCAATTTCATTCAGCATATTTCTTCTAGGATGTCATTTTGAAAAGTTTGCTATTGATGAATTATTACTAGGCAAAAGATATTTCATTCAACTGCTGTGATACAGAGAAAATCTGTTAGTGGAAACAAAGTGTTGGGAGTGTGTGTAATATGTTCTGTACTCCAGTCATGTGTTCAAAATTAAGCCATTTTGAGAAAAGGGGAAGATGAAGCAAAGCTTTGAATGAAACAAAGGTTTATGCTGTTGATGAACTAAAATACATTCTGAAAAATCACCCTGAGATTCAACTTCAGAGATATTTTTATCAAAATTCAAGGGAGAATCCTAAACACAATTACTCATAACTGATTCACAGATTGTGAATTGATGGCCTGGTGCATAAAAATAATGTGAATATTGTGCAGAAAAGGAAGAAAGTAAAATCTAATCTCTGCTTCAAGAATTGCTAAATGAACATTTGTAAGAAGGGAAGCATTTTTACCATGACCATTTTATTATTTAGATAATACCTGTAGAAAATTACTAAATTTCATTTTATTTCATGCAGGAGGTGCCAGAGTCCTATATGAAGCCACAACAAAATCTTAACAGAAAAGCCAAAGGCTATACTGAGCTTCCTTCTGCTATCATACATTACAAATATGTGATATAATAAATTTGCATCACACAAAGAAATTATCCTAATACAGCATAACATTGCAGGTTCTACTCTGGCATTACACAACATTGTCAGAAGTAGCATTTTATGCTTCTTGCAAATCTTTGGATTTAAGTTCAACTAACACCAATAGAATTTTCATGTGCTTTTACTTTAAATACATGCTCACATAACCATTTTTTCTGGCTTTGCTGGTTCTGCTTTTCTTATACCTACAAAACAGTGTGAGGAGTCTAAAATCACAAATGACCAGTTGTCTGCACACATAAAGGAATGCTTAAAAAAAGAGTAGTCCTCTCATTAAAGTGGGCTTTTAGCAGGAATATCAGTCATCTGAGATAATATTACACAACAGATTTGACCTACAAGGAAAAAGGAAAAAAATGGCAAGATTTTATGAACTTTACACAGTTGCCATTTTTATTCATACCCTTCAGCAAATTTCAACTGTTGATCAGGCCACTCATTGAAAAATTCTTGACCCAGACAAAGTTACTTACTGTTGAGGGTGGTGGGGATAAAAAATTAATTTTCATTACTTAGTACAGGATGCTTATGTTTAGGCAGCTGAGTCTGGGTGGGATTCCAATTCACATTTAAAAAATCTTAAAATACATGCCTATGTAAAGGTCCACAAGCAAGCTATGTGGCTAGTGATCCATTTTTGTCAGCAGAGACCTAGATCTTAATTCTGCTGCCTAGTAAAATAATTTGAAACATCCTCAGGAAGCTAGTAGAGACCTTGTATTCCTGCAGGTGCCTCTCCCTAGATGTAGAGCTGAATGACAGGCCTGGATGTTTATGGAACCAGATTGCACACCCATTAACCCTCAGGGGACTTACAGGCACACAGCTCACATAAACCCCTCCCTGGAGACAGGCACATATCCCATACCCAGTTGAAACAACTGAAAACCCCTTTTCAGGAGTGGACAATTTGGTGCAACCAGCTTTCATCCTCTCTGTATTTCATGGTTTTCTTGCTTTGCTCCGAACACTTTTGAGTACTCACCTACACAGTACCCTTTGTGTTACTATCTTCTGCTAAAAAAAGTTCCTGAAAACACCCACAATTTCTCATTAGTCACCTCAGTCTGCTTCACACAAAATAGACAAAACTAAGTCAGAACTAACAGACAAGTTAAATCTAATTCCGCATAGTCGGATGAGTCTTTGTTGTTTGGGGTCATAGAGGAGCCACAATGATTCCATGCACAGAGTTTGCATTTGGCTGGAAATTAACAAACACAGAAGATGGAGGTAATCTGGGCACCACATCAAAATGGGACATGAGAGCAGAGCCAAGATAGGAATCAAATATTGGCTCGTGATTTTCAGAATATTACACATAACGTTGATTGACGGCACAACAATGCCTCTACCCAGGGAAGTGGAAAACCAAGCAAGGGAGCAATTTTTCTTCATAGTTCCACTAGACTGACACACCAGCAAGGAACAATTACTAATGGGTTTTTTTTTCTACAAAGGATAAGTTATAAGCAATATGGAAAAGTAAAAATAACTGCAACACTGGTCTAAATGTTGGAACTACTCTGTTAGCAATGACTGTCTCTTATTTGATGCTGCCCATACAATCCCTGACTCAGAGTCCACACCAATATCACAATGAGTGCTATGAAATATCCTTCTTCACCCTTTTGTTGCAGTAAAGAGTAGGAAGAGAAATGCAGCACTTACTGAAGCAGGGAGCTTCTTTACAAAATCCCAAAGTCAAGGCTATCTGTACATTAAGGTTTTCATATGTGTTATGTCACAATCCTCAATTGAATGCAGAGATTTCAAATATAGCAGCAACTAGAATGCTGCGAACAACAGTGTATTTCAGTGTACAATTCTGTGGCATCGTAAGAATGTGAGGGAGAAAAACATACACGACCATATAATTGAGAGTTGATTATACATAAATACAAGGGACTTAAGGGACCTCACTTCTGATAGATGCTGGTTTCTGTTTACTTTATGTTATTATTTGTGTGTATTATCATTGTGTACAAACATAATTGGGTACTTAATCTTTAAGATTATCCCTTGTACTTCTTTAAAACAACTGCAAAAAACCACAGTAAACAGTGTCTTAAATGGCAGGTTAGCTAAGTGGTTTACCAGGGGAATGTGGTTCCTTCAGATAATATAGATCTTTCCCACCCTGGCTAGAGAACTAATATAGTAAAGCATGTAATCTTTTTGGCTGTTTATTCAATATTTCTATAATTATTATCATAGGTTTTCTATAAATGCTTTAAATAGGTAACCAAGTATCTCAATCACAGGCTTTATGCTCTGTAATGTTTGTACAGCATGGTATTTTGAGTTCATAATTAACACCATTGGCAGTTCCTGAAACAGGCTTAAGCACATGGCATGAAAAGACCAGTTCTGGAACAGAGTGCTTCAAACTTTCCAGAAAGGAGTTGTAACTTTACGTGATCATGGGAAGAGGCATATTCTCAGTGAAAAACACATCTCCTTTCTTGAAAATTTCTTCCAGCAGTTCCCAGACTTTTTCCAGGAGCTATGCTGAGAATCAGTTTCTCCTGCCTCAGCCACCACTGCTCTCTTACCTCTTGTCCTCACAGAGAGGGACCACCACAGCTATTCCCATTCCCACTGAGCCACTTGCACCATAGGCTGTGCTAATTAAGTGTCACAAAATATCTGATTGGGCCTTTCAGCACTTACTGGCTTATTAGACTCTGCCTACAGACTCAGGCAGATATCTTCACAGTAGTCCAGTCTTCCATTAATAGAAATTATAGTGGATATAGAGACACAATCATAATTATTAAACACCTGTTCAGTGACTAACACAAATGGTTACATGAGAAAAATACTTATTTTTCTAGGTATATTCTACAGCCTGCAATTCAATTTAATACAATAGCTGGAAGTTCTGCAATAAACCCTGCTGGTGGTCAAAACAAAATATGCTTCTGCTATTTAGGTCAGCCTTATCACTTCTGCAAACTAGTAAGTTAAGCCATCTATGAAACAACAGGCTTAACATCCTAAGATGCAGCCCAGCATTCCACCCTGCTTAACAGCCATTATTATCCCTGCTGTCAGGCTGAGCTTTAACTAGGTTAGTGTGAGCTTAGAGCAGAAATTACAAATCACCAAACCTAGCTGAAGGATTATGAAGATAATATTTTACAAATTTGCACACAATCAGAGAAATTACTTGTTAGCATAAAGGAGGACCTACTATGGTGGCAAAGGGCATTTACAGATCCTGTCAATTTGCTTGGGAGGCCCTGTGCTCAATACCTGTTTAACACAGTCCTAGGTTATTGCTAAGAAAACTATTCTGTGATAAATGATGCATTTTAGCTTTCATTTCCTCAACTCAGCTGGCAGTATCTATGTTGAAAACACACTAAAGGATCACATCAGATGTACTACAGGAACACCAACAGCACTCAGTGTTTCTCTTAGAAGTGTATTTCATAGAGAGGTACTTTTAACATTCATTAAGTAGCCATAATAAAGTACTTTCAGGAAAAAAAAAACTAACAGGGTTAAAATAAATTTGCACACAACTAGTGTGAAAAAATGGCTATTGCCTCATTTTGCACAGAAACAGGTTGGATCCAGCCACCTTCCCCCGTGGAGCACAGGGGACTACACTACCCCTTTTCCTGGTGAAACTGGGGAGAAGGCTTGTTAAGTGAAACACTGAGCCAAGGAAAGATGCAAATCTCCATCAGGTAACATTACATTTAGCAGTGGCACAGCACCGTGTGCAATGGAAATAACTGGACTACATCAAACTGCAGAAATCGGGTGTATTCCAGTGGGATTGGAAAGAAACTGACTGCTGTGCTAGCAAGCTGGTGTAAATCCCAATTTGCTGTGCCCCTGCATCTCACATACACAGAAATAAGCCCATCTTCCTTGCAGAGCTGTGCCCCACATCCCTCCCCACAGCATTCCTTCCTGCAGCACAGCAATACCCTGGTGTGTCCCTCACTGGCTGCTTCAGTAGCCTCAGTGTGGCCAGGAGCCATCCTCCTGCATCATGAACTGGGAAATGCAAGGGCTGGGAACTGACACACTGACAGCAGAATATTTCTGGCAGTTTATAAACAAATCATGTTGTAGCAGACCAGAGTGTTGTTGGGCATGTCCAAATTTACAGGTGTAAATGGTCTGCCAGGCTACTGATTTTCATGAAATTTAGTACCTTAATATCTCAACCCCTTCATCATGTTTGTTTGCTTACCAATGGATACAAGAGCTGAAAGGAAGAACAGGCTGACAGCATCACTGCACAAATTTCGTGTCTTAGGCCTTCTGTCTTTCAGGCCTGAGCTCTAGAAGAGCACAGCAAAGAGCACAGATGAAGTGAAAGGGAATTTTGCCCATGATGGCTACAGGGTTTTGACTTTGTGTCACATCCACAGAATTCCACTGCTTCAGTGGAAGCCAGAACAGGTCAATAGTGTGTGCAGTTAATAAAAGCTCTTTGTGCATCTATAGCAAAAGCTGCCTGGCCTGTGAGAGATTTGCCTGTTGCCCTTTGTTCAGTTCCTCCTGAGAATTGTCCAGGGAGAGGAATCAACACAAAAATTACACGTCAAAGCCAATGCTAATTAATAACCTTATTATCCATCCCCAGAGAGGTCAAAGACTAATGAGCTGAACTGAATCACAGACAAATTGGCAACAAACAATATAGGAAGTTGTTACCCATACTGAACTATAGCCAGAGCCTATAAATGCACATATCTTTTTTAAACGCTTCCAATTTATACTAAGTTAAAGAAAAAATAATTACATTTATATAATATATGTAATCTATATTAAATTTAACCTTTATATTAAATTGAAAGTGTTAAGAAAACTTATTTGCTATAAAGGCCCAAAAGGAGATAAATAAGATAGAATCCTCTGTAACCTTTGTACTCAGGGAACTGGGTAAGGTAGGCAGACTAACACTGCACCACAAAAATAGCTTTGTTTACTGCAACTTGTGATATAGTAAGCAGGAGGAACACCAGCTGAGGCAAGAAAGTGTGGGCAGCTAAAGAAAAATTGAGGAGGAGGATTAGAGGTAAAACATATTTCCACTCTTTACATTTCCTTCAACTGATGATCATGTTTACCCAGTATTCCTGCAGACAAGTGTGATCCTGGAGTAAACACCAACTTCAGAGAAGCTGAGCCTTTCCACTCTGCTCTGAATTTGTTCTGTGGGAAAGCAAACTGCATCATTTTGCTCATCCTCAAAGACAAAACAGTATCACCCATGCAGTATCTTATACCTCATGTGAGACATTCTGAAAAGCCACCAAGACTGACCCAGGGACCCTGGGAGCAGCTGTGTTGCTGGGCTCCCCACTGCAGGATCAGACCTCTCAGCCCTGCCAGACGTAGGCTTACATCCATGCTGCAAATTACCCAGCCAACAATAAATTCAGATTTCTGCTATGCATGGCTAAGGACTTCCCTAACATAGTGGGAACACCACCTTTGTTCAAGGGGTACTATGGCAAAGGGGTGGATTATGGCTTAAACAGGAAATTACAGGTTTGATTTCCAAAACTGTCAGTGCTGGTCTAACTCTGTTACCACTGAAGCCAGTGTTGAACTTTTCATGGATTTCAAGACAGACAAGCATTCATTGCCTTAGAAAAATATTCCTTAATGTCATTTAAATGAGAATCAGCATTCATAATAGTATTTGCATTTCTGCAGAGTTATTTGTCAGGTCTTCTTCAATAATGGCAAACATGAACAAAAAACCCAATACAAAACCATGGAAAAAAATCACCCACAGGAAAATGAATGACTGGTTAGAAATTGACTTCCAAACTCACAATGGAGGGTCATATTTCATAACAAATACAGTCACAGTCACTCTGCAAGTTAGGACCAAAAATTCAGCAAATTATTTTTGAATACCAGGAAAACCAAAAAATTCAAGAAAGAAAGGGAACAAGCAAGAGTGAAAAGGAGAAGATGCACAGGCAGCTCAAACAAATTTTAGCTGCTTCAACTTTATCAAAATAGGAAACTATTTTTAGAAAGAAATTAAAAGTTCTATAAACCCCATAGCTGACATTTTCTCAAGGCATATACAACTGTTGTATATACAATAAATACATTCTCACAATTTAACTACCAACCATCAAAACTATTCTTTCCCAATTTACTGTTATATGTTTAGAAGAAGAGAGAGTTAGAAATAAAAATGTCTTGGCATTGTCATCACAGCTAATAAATAATGTATCCTGACAGTATAGGCAAAAAAGTGCATTATGTAGGTAAGGGGAAATGTCAAAGTCACAGGTAATTCAATCTACGGGCACTGTGCTCACCATCAGCAACTTATGTAGTCAAAAAAAGTCACTCATTTTTATTTTTTACAAAAGTCAAAAAACTTGATTATATGGGGCACTTACCTGCTCCTTCCCAGCATAGATTAAAAGGGAATAATATTCAGAAAGCTTGTTTTGACAACAGGACAGCCACAGAAACATGTCTCTGAAATATTGCAATTATTCACATATTGAATTTTGGAACGGTCTGCCTTTTTTTCTTGAAAATGTCAAACTTGAAACATTTTCTACTTTTGACTGCATTCTCAGTGTATTTTCTCTCTCAATTCTGGTCTATAAAATTCTGGGATAAATAATTAGAAATTACTTGAAGGTGAAAGATAGTAATATATATGCTAATAATTCAAGTTAAGCTATTTTGTTAGAACTTTATTTGGTGCTAAAACATCAAAGGATAACTTATCTCTTTAAAAAAAATTACCAAAAATTTCCTCTTGGTCATTTTTGGTTCATCAGAAGTTCAGAGTGTTTAAAATTAGGAACAGTAAATACTTGAGTATAGCTACTCTCAAAAACTTGCATTTTGTATTGATGCTTACAATATGAATAATATATTTGTGTGATGTTCTAACTCATATTAAATGCAATAGTCACAAGACTGTGTCAGTGCAAATGGGCCATATACTTAAAGGATCAATGATATGATTAATTACTAAGAAGAATCCATTTCTTTTAAATGCTAGACTTCCTACATGCTTTGAAAACAAGAAGTCCCAATATGCACAGAAACACTTCAGCCAGGAAGAACTTAATATTCTTACTTCAAATGACAGTCTGCACCTGGCAGTGTACTCTGACTCTTTTATTCAGACAGTGTGAGCAGGCTGGATGGCTCCACTGTCTCCAGAGTGAGTGAGCCCACGGCTCTCTGTGCATACGTACATGAAGTTGACACAGCCCGTCCCTGCAGGTGGAGCAATCCAAACAAAGCTGAGATTGGTGGTTGGGAGATGGCTCACATGGGATGCAACCACGCTGCACATGAACTGGTTTCCAAACTGGTGGTCAGACATAATTCCTAGGAGAAAGACACAGAGGAAGGAAACAGTAACAAGTGTTAATGGCTCATTGCAAGGTGCTAACAGACCGAGAAATGCATCTGCCATGTGCTTCATCATGGCAACAGGAATGAAACAACCCCAGGGGTGTGCCATGTGCCATCAAGTAATTAGAATTAATGCCAGTGAAAATACTGGAGCTGGCCTTTGCCTGAGCTAAGGCTGACTTTGCATTTACTGCAAGGCTCCATGTATTCACTGCTATTAGTCTTCATGAGGCCAATACCAGAGGAATTATTTGCATTTTTGAAGGAGGAGCTGGATCACAGCTACTGTAAATCAGTTATTCCATTACCTCATTTACACTCATTACAGATCTAAAAGAAAACAACACCTGAAGCAAAACAAAAATTTCTATTTTAATAAGAAAAATGAAGCTCTTAGAGAAAGGTATTATCTATTAATAGGCATCTATTTGGGAAAAACAGATGATCTTTGGATTCACAAACTCTTCTGATCTGAAGTAAAAACACCAACCTTCCACAGTTCTACCAGTACATGTTCCTCTGATTTTTCTTTTATTTCTTTTTCATACATGCTTCTAATACAGGAATGAATGCAAATATCATCTATTAATCCCTCCCTCTAGAATTCACTGCAGTTCAACATTAGACAAAAGAACTGTATTTTTAATGTAAAAACAATGTCTGACAGCAATCTTTCTCCCCTTGAAGCCCTTTTGTAGCTTCCTACAAAGTAGTGCAAACCTGGTTGTTTGTTTGACACCCTTTGGCTTAAAGGGAGGCAATCTTACCAGAATAGATCACTACACCTTTACTCCTACTACATGAAAGAGTAAATGATGAAACTATACTTTTAAACACAGTTATCAGAAGAGAAAACCTTGTTCCAAGTTACTTCAAACATTGAACCTTCATTTCAGAAAGCAGTGACACAGGCTGAAACATTGCTAATAGGATCAAAAGGAAAAGGCAATGGGAGCAGGCACTACTGTGCTCAGAAAGGTCACTGTCAGCTATTTGTCAATTGCATCTCAAAGTTTATAGTGGCTGGTATTTCCCAAATTTGCTTGTTGCAATTCAAACAACAGCAGAGATATAAAAACCCATCTCTTGTGGCAGCGTACACCACAGCACACGCCACAGCTGAGATGGGCACGGTACACAGAGCATCACCATACAATTTCAGAAGGCTTCAACCCATACACAGTAACACCATACCACTTCAGAAGGCTTCAGGGGTCTGCCCATACAGAGCAACATCACCTCAGAAGGCTGCCCTTCTTGTTCTTCAGCCCAACCTTTTATACCCCCCATGTTCATGCATTGCCCCTGTGTGCCCTCTGCTCCCTGTGGTGGTTGCTCAGTGCCCCTGGGCACTCCAGGGCTCATTGCTGGCAGTGCTGCTCACAGCTGTGTCCACTGGGGATGAGGCTCAGCCACAGCCCCACCCCAATTACCACAAACTGTGTACCTGCAATCTCTGAGTCTCAGAATCCTTTATTACTGGGGTTTTGGGAATTCTCTTGTAATGTGAATGCAGCAATTTCTTGTAAGCCCCCACCTTATGCAGAGGTGGAAGGAGTTTGAAAGTGAGAGGTTTGCATCAAGGAGGGGATAAATCCTTCCTAATGTAAACACACTGCTCCACTGGGTGTCTCCCGGGACTGGATGCCAGCAGCACCTTGCATGGAGTGGGGGCTGTCTCACCAGCAAAGCATTTCACATTTTATAGACAAAAGGCAATGTCTGAAATCCTGGTCAGGTACTGGTGAGGATGACAGATTATAGCTCAAGGTTATGGATGTTATTTATCCTCAGGGCTATGAAATTCTAAGCCAGCTTCAGGTTTTGGGCGGGGGAAATGAGCCACAGTGAATTTAAGTGATCCATCCCAGGAGTGACAGGTGATGGTAGTGATGCCTGTATCTTTTGCAAACAACCACAACCTCCTCATTCAGGGTTTTTCAGGTCCCCACTGAAAATCCACATGAGATTTTCTGTCATTCACACAGTCACAGCTCAAATCCCCAAATGAAGCTGCAGCTCATCGTGTCAGGGTAGTCACAGAGAAGGCTCAAGCTCCCCTGGATGGAGCCTCTTCTCTGGAGATCAGTAGTAGGGAAATCCAGAGAGATGGTATTTTACTGACTTTATTGCAGGAGACTAGATACAGATGAGGTTTGGCCACTTCTTGCCATGCTGTATTGTTTTATTTGCCTTTCTTGCCTAACTGAGAGGGGTGGCAGTAACATCTTTAAGGAATCCCACTTGACTGGTGCCCAGGTTCACTGCCTGCTCTCACTGCTGAAGTCCTGCAGCAGAGCTCTGCTGGGACAGATGTGTCCAAAAAGATGCCCAGAGAGGTCCCTGACAGAGCAAATGCCATTTGGGCAACTGCTTTGCTTTGCCCAGGGTGTCAGGTGGCAACTCTGATTTGTTCCCAAAGCCTGTCCCTCTCTCTCAAGTCTGTGCTAAAGCCAGTGACTTCGGCACTGTGGGCTGGGGTCTCGGGGCTCCTGCAGCTCTCATCTCTCATCATCCCTGGCTGTGCAGTGGGAAACAGCCAGCCTCAGACTATCAGGGTAATTAAATAACAGATGCTGTCAGGGGAGAAGCAGGAGCAGCCCCTCAGTTTGAAGAAATTCCCCTTTCTCCAGAGCCAGCCAAATACAAGGGAGGACAAAGGCTGCCCTAACACATCCCCCAGCCAGGGGACAGTCAGAACAGCTTGGGAAATGTGACTGCTTCCCTCCTTGGCAGCAATTTGTGAGTTAATGAATTCCCTAGGTTTCAGGCAGTATACTGCAAAAATGTGCCTAATACATCAAACACATACAACATCTGTGGAGAATTTCTTTTTCCTTTGATTTACAGTTCAGAAAAAGAACTATTTTGCAGTTACTGTACTAAATTCTGAACAAGGAAAAAAACCAATTCATTCAATTTTTTTTCAGAAAAAAGTCAATGAATAGTACAGTAATCATTCAAATCCCAATTTTATAATCGTATCACCATGTTATCTTTATATTTTATTAATAATTGATTGCTATATTATTACAATAAAAACAACCCTCCTCATCTGCTGGACCTTTACTGAGTACATCAACCCCATTTAGGAACTCAGAACCTTTAGAACATTTAACAACAATTAAATAATGAAACTTCAGTGAGTGACAGCAACATTAAAAAATGCATCTTTTTCATGCTTAAATTCCAAGGCTTCCTATTGAAAAAATGAATATAAAAATGATAAAAATGCAAAGAACAATGGACTATTCAATTGATACTAAGAACTTGTCAAATTTAGGGCAAAGAATATAATTCCATCCTTTTGCTTCCAGTCTTTTTGCAGTTCCTTATTATGGAAGGCAACTCCACCCTTCTCCTCCAGCCCTCTCCAAACTGGTAAGCTGCTTCTCAGACTGCATGTTCGCCCCAGAGCAAATCAAAGTATAAAAGCAAAAAACATTCTGCCATAAAAAAATTTAAGTGACTATGAGACAAGCCTGATTATACAGCAACTCTAAGAACAAAACTGGATCCTGTATGTACCTCTGACAGCTCAGAGTGGCTCAGGTCAATATTGTGTGTAGGTATCTCCCTCACACTCTGGTGACCAGTGCAACATTCATGTCTAGTCTCACAAAGTCTCACAAGTTTCATAAAACTAAAAATCTTTAGGTAAAATTTTAAGATCATCCTGGATAAAACTCTATAAACATTTTAGAAAAAAATCAAGTGTTTCCATGTGACTTAATGAATACTGAAATGCTCAAAGTTTTGTGAGAGGTGCCCATCCACTGATCTAAAACATGCTGTGTGCAAAGAAGCTGTTAGCATCTCTCTGAACTCCTTTTGCCTTGGTTTTTACAGCATGCACTCTTCATAATGACATGCTGCAGACTTCTTTCTAGATTCTCCATCCCCTAAAATTTCTGAGGCTTTAGGAGTCTCAGTATGATCAGTATAACCATTACAACCACTCAAATCCCAGGCATGCTTTCTACCTGCCAACAGCACTGCGAGGACAGAAATTAGACATTCTCAGTCCCTTTCAAGAGGGAACTCAGCAGCTGTTTTTATTGTTTAAACTTAAAAAAAATTGTTTATCTCTATTCAATACACTACCTATAGTCACTGAATCAAAGAACTTCTATGTGAAGAGGTAGATTTCAAGGGATAAAATTAATACAAGAAATGCAGGGATAGAGAAAAATATTGGAAGGAAAAGCTTAGGTAAAGTCAGATGATAAATACATAACTTCAATTTTTAAATGTTTAAAATTATTTAATTGATAATCAGAACCACTGGTGGGGTTGTAACAGCTAATGCAGGGAAGTATTTTGCTTCTTTTGTAAGATGACATACACAAAGGTGTGTGAGATGAGAAAATGGTGGTCCACAAATGCCCAAATTCAGGTGTTGATCCTGAACTCATTACATTCACCTTGTTGTATAGCTTCTCCAAAAGGGAGAACCATAGATTATAGCAGCCATTCTTCCATTCAAGCCCCTGGAAGACAAAAGATGATCTTTTCTACTGATACAGCTTGGGGAGAATCTGATGGTACAGACAAATGCAGGAAAGAGTCACATCTTTCTCTGCTTTGTAAGTCTGAGAAACATGGATCAGCAGCAGCTCTTTCACCCTATGTTGTGTAACTACATAATGTTCTGTATTACAACATGACACATCCTCCTTAGAAAACAGTTTTCTAAACCAGAACTTCATACAAGGAGCTCATCTGCATGTCAAGGTCCCTTCATTATAGCTAAGGCTCAACAGAATTTCCAGTGATGAACCAGATGGCAGCGAGATACCATTTCCTATTTACTACATGAATTGAGTATGATATTAAATGAGAGAGGGAATGTTAAATACAGGTGTAAAACGAATGACTACATTTTGGCTTTACTGCTTCTAAACTGATTATCTGCCACATGCTTCCATTTTCGAAGATACCCATGAAAGCAAAATGCCAAACATAAAATATTGATGAAATTCCAAGAATAAAAAGCTCCAAGTAACAAAATAACTCTGGCATCTTTGAGAAAGCAATAATTCCTGATTAGGAGATAATAAATTTGAGTCAGAAACAGATATTTTCAAATTAGATTTTGTATTATGCAAAAATAAAGTACCTAGCCCTAGGAACCATCTCTTCCCTTGGGAAACAGAGCTGGAGGCTCTCTTCTCCATTCAGGCTCTAGCATCTCAAAGGGTGATCCTCAAATCCACAAGATAAGCACAGTTCTCTCTGGTGTTACAAAGCAGGGAATATGCAAAAGTGACTGTGCCTGAAAACACCTCCTGTGCTGAATCCCATGCAGAAGTGGCCAAACCAGGGCTTGCTACTTGTTTTCCCCATGCAGCACCAGGGACTTGCTCTGAGGGGATGAATTTTTTTTTTTTTTTCAAAATGGAGAGATGCTGTTAGTCTTCTTTTTAATTATTATCCGTTAAGGTAATCACTTTGGCAGGGAACTTATGCCCACAGTCTCTACCTTCCAGAAGCACATCCTCTCAATGAATCTGAAGATCAGTTATACAGAGAGGTGCCCCCACTCTCCTGTCAGGTGGAAGACCACACCAGTGAGATCCAGGGGTGCTGGGACAGGTGACAACTCTGTGGCTATTAACAAGGAGCCTAGTTCCTCAGTAAAATCCCTGTAGAACAGGTCTCCAGGACTGCTGCAGAACCAAGGTCCTCTGCAAGTTCAGGGGAAGCTGTGTGCCTCTCCAGGTTATTGGAGGTGCAGCAGAGGCCCCAGCACAGCTGCACTGGTGGCTGGCAAGACCTGAACTCACAGAAAGCCAAGTGGAGACCTTAAGGAACATTTTAGGATAAAATCTGAATGTATCTAGACATGAAGTGCTTTTACAGCTGCTAAAGCTGCAGCTTTCAGACCACACTTTTAGAGGTAGGAACCTCCCTTTGTCCTGTGTATCTCCAGATGTTTAAAGGACCTTTTTGAGACTTACCTGTAAACATATGTAAAAATGAAATTTATGTTTTCACTGAATGCTACACTGAGTGAAACAATGCTCTGGTTTTAGCTATTGGAAGAATATTTGAGCAACATCCTTAAACAGTTATGAACCCCTTTCAGGACCCTGCAATGTAGTCTTAAAATTTTAGAACTAGTGATTGGAAGAAAATCAAATTGCTCCCTGTTTTTTGGTGGGTTTTGTCTTTAAAAAAAAAAAGTCCCACCAAAATGTTTAAGGAAAACATCAATAATCCATGATAAAAGGGACCATTGGGGGTAAAGAAATATCTGGAGCTGGTAACTATGATTTCTAAAGCATAGATACAAATGTACAGTTGTGAGCTCATGCAGTTTCTACCAAAGCAAGTAGCCAGTTAAAGGTTTCTAAATTTCACATGCAAGTTCCTTTCAACTGGAGTAAAAGTGCAGAATGTGGCCCTAAGTGAACTGCACCCATCCAGCCGAAATACACTGTTGCCAATTGATTTTTGGGGGGTGATTTCATTCTGCTTCACAGGAAAAAACACATCTCATTTGACAGAGTGTAACAGACTGCTAAAGCACTTGGTAGCCCTTGTGATCAATTAAGGGTCAGGATGGTTTGATAAATTATTAAAGAGTATGAAGAAAGAAAAGACCAGCAACCAACAGATACATTCTCCCACCCAGCAATATGTTATCTTTATCTTTCTTGAAGTCGGGTGTTTGTTTCATTATTATTATTACTGCTACTGCTTCACTATTAAATAATAAATCTTTTCACTATCTGCAATGGTGGGGGGAAAATACCATCCACATGTTAATCAGAACACTAGAAAAAAACCAGATACATGTAAAACAGCCTAATAAAGTCTGTCTCCAAAATCCATAAGTCCTTCTGTGGTCAGGAGAAAATCAGAGCCTGAATACAGCAACCTGATTCTTCAGAGGGTACCACTGTGCTGAAGTGACTCACACTTGAGATAATAAGCATGGGTTTTATAACCTTTTATCCCCATATGTGAAATGTAAATGTATTTTCTTTACAGTTCTGAAAACAATAATTTATTGCAAGTTCACATTTGAATTACATTCACAAACTGGGATTCAGGGAACAGCTCAGTCTAGGGCTTTTAGGTGCTTACAGAAGTGCTTTATATCCACATTTGTGAATATTTACTGAAGGAAGCCCTTCACTAGAAACAGAGGTTCGCAGGAATGAACCACTAATGAACAGATTTTTGAAAATTTGCTGTGAAAGGGAAGATATATTTTTTGATTAATCTCACTTTTAATGTTCTTCTTTAGGGGACTGTTAATCAAAACTTTTGAGCACCTTTTGTTAGAACCCACTTAGGGTTATAATTTAATCTCAGGGATTTATGAGTACTGGTCTCATTCCATATGTGTAGCTACAGGAGCTACACATATGGAAATTGTGGAGGATGGGGAGAATTGTGGAAATTGGAACTGTGGAGAATATCCCCTTTCTCTAGCACAATTCTCAGGACACTGAGTGAGCCCCTTGTGTAATGTGTGATTTGGCTCCACAAGTCAGGGGAATGGGTGGTGAGGCCCTGGTCTGCAGTGTGTTGGTGGTTTCAGGCCATTGTCAGAAGGGATGAGAAGACAATTTACTGCTGAGATCTAAGTGCTCCATAGAGAGCAACACGGCACCAAGTGCTCCAAGGCAAGTAGATTTAGTAACAGTAAACAGGCCAGCAGTAGTATAAATAGAAAATGCTAATAAGTTACTGTGTTACCAAAATACAGAAGAAGAAAAAAATCTATCTCTAAAGGCTTGAGTCAAAATCTATTTTAAATGTTATCCTAATAGTCCCAGCATGTTTTATAATAGCAACTTATATATATTTCTTTATAGACCTGTTAGGCCGATACCTTCATTCTGTACTTTTCACAGTTTCTATTTAGCACCAAATTCCAGTTTATTCTGTTGAAGGAAAGCAACTGTCCCTGGTTTGCATCCACTTTTTAAAAAAATGTTACTGTATTTGACTGGTGTCTCATCCATATGAGCAGCTCTCATGCAACTTCCAAAAAATATAGCATTTTTCTGAATCTTTCCACTTTGCAAACATAAATTTTTGTCTCATGAGCCAAACATGAGACACTGCTTGATAGGGCTTATACCAGTGACAAATGTGACAAAGGGACACCTTGTTATGACACCAGACATCTGCTCCCACCAGACTCATTGTCAGAGCCAGCAGTAACCACATCCTTCTCCTTATAGCAGCAACAATTCACCAAAGCAGCACTGGAGCCCCTGGAATTGCCCTGAATTTGCTTTAGTAGAGGTGAAACTGTGAACCAGCAGCCTTAACTGGCAGCACCATCCTGACCCACTCACTTAAACAGAGCCATGACCCAACCAAACCTCCCTTCTGACCAGAACAAGGGACATCACATGAAACATTGCTGTGCAATAATTAGAAATTCACTGCACAGGTCAGTAAAAACGTAACTGCCCAGCACTCATCTATAAATACATGCATCCTGATTGGATCTACAATGCACCTAGAAAGCACCAAGCTGGGTTTTTTTAAAATAAACTTGTCGTCACCCCAGACTCAGCTGAGCTGGTCTGAGTGGTTTGCAGTGACAGCATCCCTTCTTGTCTATGTGGTTGCTGGTAACACCCCCTGGTATCCTGTTTGCTCTTCTATAGCCTAGCATGACTAATTAGAATAATGGCTTTACCTACAAAACCCTAAATCTCTCTTTAATTTATTCAAAATGAAGTTAATGGTTTCTGGCAGCAGTCTGCCTTGTTAGGCATTTCCTCTGTTTTGATCCTTCGCCCACAGCCGTGTTTTGTGTTTGCCCGCATTGCTGTCACTGCCTCAGTCACCACAGGAGCCACTCAGCACCTCCTATCCTGGTTGCACTTGCACTGTCCCTAATTAGTCCTTGTATCTCTGTTATCAACACTACTGGTGAACTCTGATGCTTTAAAATTGATAGTTTCCTCCAAGGCAAATTAAGTCAGTCAAACCAATCAATAACGATAACTACATAATGAAACCAGAGGGACTTCCATATAAATCTTTCCAGATGGAGTATTTATCATTTGCAGATGTCTCTGCCTGTTTTGGAGTGATGTTGTTATGGAAGCTATACTGTTTTATCCCCCACTTCCTTATCTCAGATGGTCTGAAAATCAACTAGAAATCATATTGTGTTGTCTGGGTTAGCTGGGATAGAGTTGGCTTTCTTCCTAGTGCTGTGTTTTGGATTAAATATGAGAATAACATTGATAACACACTGATTTTTCAGTTGTTGCTCAGTACTGCTGACCCTTAAGTCAAGGACTTTCAAGTGTCAAGTGTCAAGTCAAGTGTCTCGTGCTCTGCCAGGGAGCAGGTGCACAAGAACCAGGAGGAGCAAGGCCAGGACAGCTGACCCAAACTGCCAAAGGGATATTCCATGCCATAGGATGCCATGCCTAGTCTATAAACGGGGGGACTTGGCCAGAAGTTGCCAATTTCTGCTCAGGGATGGGAGGGGCATTGGTCAGCGGGTGGTGAGCAATTGTATTGGCCCTATTTGGTTTTTCCCCTATGAGTTCTATTCCTCTCTCCCTTTTTCATTTTCATTATTATTTCATTTTACTTTATTTTAGTTATTAAACTGTTCTGATCTCAACCCATGAGTTTTACCTTTTTCTGATTCACTTCCCATTCCAGGGAGTGGGGAGGGGGTTGGAAAGTGAGTGAGTGGCTCACTGCAGTTGGAGTCTGGGGTAAAACTGTAATGGGTACAGAAGCCACGGTTTGTCCCTCACCAGTACCAACTGCAACATCTCCACAGAGCCGCAGACAAGAGGCACTTTCCATTTAGAGGAGCAGCTCTGGAGGTGCTCCAGGTCTCATGATGTCCCTTGCCACAGCTGGGCTTTCAACAGCCTCAGCAATACCTACATTAGGGTGACCTGTGGAAGGCCTCCTACAGCCCCAGGGGCCCTTACTGGGACACTGAAGTGACCCGTGACACAGCCAGTCCCCCAGTCTCTGGGAGACTTTGGGAACATCTGAGCCTCATAAAAGCCTATCTACTCTGGAAAGATGGCATGCAGGCAGGAGAGATGCATCTGTGAGGGAAAAGCCAGCTGAGGTTATGATAGACTGTGGTTTTATCTTCATACATTTATACATGGCCAACCACTAACACTGGTGCCAGCAGCTCACACCAATGACACAGTAGTGCTGGTTTGCCACAAATTCCTCAGAATTCAAAAATACAAAACCCAGAAGAGTAAAGTTGCATAATGGGCACCATGGCCATTCTCAGCCTCTGCAAAGGGGTGAAGAGAGCAGAGGAATCACTGACCAAGTTGGTGGGAGAGGTAAGGGACAAGTGGGGCTGGAAAATTGTATTATGGACTGAATAGGGGAATTTCAATTAAAATTATCAATCTCCACGAGTTCTTTTTTATGAAACCATGCTGAAATTCAGTGCTGCTGGCTGAAATCCACCAGTATCTCTGTCCAGATCAAACTAGTGTGGAAGGAAGCACAGTCCTGTACACCACCTGTATAGTCCACAGATATTCTGATGTATCAGGAAAAAACCTCACTGATTTTCCTCCTCTGAGGCCACAAATATATTAAATTGATAGCTTTTATGGCATAAATACAGCTTTTATAGCATTGATAGCTTTTAGAAGGCATTAGGTCTGGGCTAAAGCATTCCTGGGAGGGCGAGTGTGCTCTGTGTGCTGTGTCCCAGCAGCAGGATGTGGGACCCCAGAGGGACAGCTAGCCTGGCTGAGACCTCATCCCTCACCAGCACCTGGATGACACCAAAGGGTGATTTCAGTCAGTCTCACCTCACTGTCACCAGAGACAGGGGCAATAGAGGCAGAAGTTTTGATATTCAGGTACTCAGTAAAGCTGGAGTGTGAAAATCAAACTGTTTCCCTGATACACATTGCTCATGCTTTCTTTCATCATCAAAACAGAAATATGAACTGTGATTTGCAGACTTTTGTGGTGTTTTTGGAAAAAATTAAAAAAGGAAAATGAAAAATTCCTTTTCTACAAACACACGAAAAGTTCCTTTAATTCTCTATGTGTATTTAACATCTCTTTTTACAATTTACAGGACAAAACAGAAAATCTGAAAGCTGTTCCCTTTTTCTTGTAAAATGTGCAGTAATTTATTTTGCCTCCTGGTTTATCTTAAATAGAGCAATGATCCAATTCTTTGCAGTTTCATAACGGACAACGATGTTGAGAGTATTACAAAGGGAAGGGCAGCATAATCAACAGGCTGAATTTTTGCCCACTGAAGGTAGAATGGCATCCATAAGAAAACTCCTCAAAAAATATATTGCAAGCTAAGGAACATGAACAGCAGCAAAAATTTTCAGGAAACAAAATCTAAATGCAAAGCTTTACACACCAAAAGAAGCAAAAATAATCACAGTCAGCAAGCTCAGAAGGAGACTAAATTATTTTACTAATTCATTACCACATTATTACTTTTACTCTAGTGACAAAAAAATCCCCCATGAAAAAAAAATCTGATGCATTGCCCCCTGCCATGTGGTATACATTAAGACATACAGACCATAGACAAAAATTGTAACACAGCAGTTTTGTTTCTATCTGACAACACATACAGTCAGTCAAGAATCACAAGAATGCAAAGAAAGAAGGGCTGCCTTTCATGCCTTTGCCTGAAACTTACTCCTAGACAAAACATCATCAACCCCCAACATGCAAAAGCACTTCCAGATCAGATATAAGAAAGGAAAATAAAAGCAATCTAGCAAGAACAGTAACCCCCTTATAAACTATCAGCCAATGTTAACCAAAACTCCTGGGGAAAATGCTGCAGTTATTGGAGTCTGTGTCCTCAGAAGAGCTCGTTATGACTAAATGGTCAATGCTCATCTCCTGCAGTCATTTCATGTTCAATAAAGGATCTCTAAATTTAGTCCTGGGGGTGCTGCCCTGAAGCTGGCATTGGGCTGGCCCAGAGGCAGGGCTGTGTCCACAGCACGGCACTCACTGCTCCACACACCTGGAGGAGCTGCAGCCCTGCTGTGCTTGGTGTCCTATGTGCTCATGGAAAACAAAATTGAAACAGAATAAAATATTCACCTCTGA
The DNA here is from genome assembly GCF_027477595.1 of Haemorhous mexicanus. Classification (NCBI taxonomy): domain Eukaryota; kingdom Metazoa; phylum Chordata; class Aves; order Passeriformes; family Fringillidae; genus Haemorhous; species Haemorhous mexicanus. The sequence continues at coordinate 63,457,492 of NC_082345.1, read as the reverse complement.
AGCCTAATCATGGTTCATGTGATAGCAGACAATGTAACAACACGCATGAAATTAAGGGTGCTACAGAAATAAGGTGCAGGAGCCCTCTACCACAAGACTACCAAATCAGCTTATGGTTTTGCTAAAAAGAAGAAAGCTTTATTCAGACCTGTGTAAATATGACAACACCACCCAACTAAAGATCATGTGTAAGAAGGTCTGAGTTGCATTTTAGAATTTGGGATGGAAATGGAAAAAATATTTGGACTCCAGATGTGGGGTGTGAGTGTGAGCAGAGCATCCCAGGTGCTCCTACTGCATCAGCTAGATGCTTGAATTTAATCTTAAACCTTGCTTGCTTCAGTTCCATGAATGAACACTTAGCTGAAAGCTCACCTCTCCCAGCTGGTGCCCCCCACTGTGGCTGTAGTAGCATAAATGTTCCTAGATATTACTGTGGATTTAAAAAGGGTTTAAACAATATGCTAAGTCAAAGTAACACCCAAGGGACTTACCCTAGAGAGCTGCAGTCCCATTAATGTATAAAGAGAAGGCTAAAAATGCAAAGATAAAACATGGCTCTGCTTTTTGACGTGCTAATCTGCCCTTAAAAATAAAAAAATACCTTGAAGAGCTGCAGGTCTGCTGGGAAGTTCTCCCCTCCATTACTGTTTTGCCACAAAAAAAGTGTGTGTTTCACTCAGGGAGAAATTTAACTTTACATCTCAAGGTCTCAAATATATTTTTTCTTGTTCAAGGCAGATTAGCAGTTTGGAAAATGAGAAGGTTTCCTCATTTACATTAATCTCAGCCCTGCCACGCATGCCAATTGAGGTGTTTTCTTCTGGCACTTCCAGACACTTTGCAATTGTGACTTTGCTGTTGCACACTTTAACACCAGCTCTCACAAATATCAGTCCTTCTCCACATGTCCATGTTCTCTAACCTGGCACTGATTTTCTTGGATGGCATCTATTGATTTATGAATGGAGATAGTGCTTCTGGATCCTGTCACTCATTGATAAAACAGAATATAAAAGGATATTTCTGGTAAATAAATACTTATCAAATCTGCATAGATTAGGGAGTTTCCAATTGATCTACAACTATGGGCTAAATATGCCAAATAGTTCGATCTGGAGGAACGTAGTAGCATCCTAAAGCTGACTAACAGGGCATTATTTAGTGCAGTGTCCAAATCATCCTTGAGGAAGGATATTGCATTGCTTAAACTGCTTTTTGGGTAGATTGAAGCCATGTCATACAAGTGAACCCAAAGGGTGACAGAGCCATTCCAGAGGGAGGCTGAAGACAGCACCATGGTGGACACCTGGGGAAGAAGCTCCATGTCTACAAGTCCACAAAGACATGGAGGACTGGGCAATGCCTGTGTCCTGTTTCCCAAAACAATATTCATGGTAGGATATTTGTGGTCACTAATTGTGGCTGTAATGAATTTATGTACTCCACTTCTAACACTGCTTGGTCTTTATTTTGCAATTTATCTCAACAAATCATTGTACTTCACTTTGAAATAACTTCCATAATTAATTTTTCACCTATTTTTCATTTAAAGGTTTTGAAAACGAGCACTGCCCAACTGGGGCTGCAGGTTGTCCTGGCAATATGTCAAAAGCTCCAGGGCTGCCAGTGCTGTGGATATGGGCACATTGTTTTTCTGGGGTAATAGTTACAGTTTTATTATTCCTTACACAGGTGTATGCAGTGTAGCACAAAGTACAGACAGCTCTTTGGAAATGACATCTAAGCTTCAATTAGATGGCCATAGAGACTTGGTGATGATGGAAAGACCAAAAACATGCAATATCATCTTCCAGCTTTTGAATGCTTCTTTTTGCCTTGTTCATTCTTAAATGATACATGAAAGAGATCCTTTAAAATACCAAATTAAGGAAATAAAGCATTTTATCACACACAAACCCTCTCACTGCATGACATAAGCACAGATCTGTCCAACCCATATCAACAACTCATACCACTTGAACTAGCTATCTTAAGACAGTTCAGTTTGATTATGCTGAAGTCACTTTTCTGAATAATTAGCCTCCTGTGAGCAGCTCCAAATTAGCTTTCAGCTAATTTCAGTTTACATCAGCTACTGATAAGAATATATAAAATTGTAAAACTTATATAAAAACTGAGTAAACACTTCAGCCCCTGATAACTCCCACGGGAAGTGTCCAGACCACTTGAACTTTAAATGCATAATGAGGCAGTCCTCACAGAGCAAATGGTTACAGTCCTTTTATAAACAAGACAGAGAGATGGGGGCTTGTGATGGGCTCCACAGAAAGCTACCTATAACTTATGTCCCATTCAGTTTTAAAGAATTCCTTGATAATAAGGATTACAGGGAGCAAACACTTAATATATCCAACAAAAAGATTGTGATCCCCATAATCAGCCCTCCAATACAACTATTTCCAAGAAAATTAAGGAAAGAAATCTTTTTCTTGCTGGCAGGCAGCTTTTATTGTGCTATCAAAAAAAAGGACTCTTGATGGAGATAGCAGCCTGTGAGCTGAAACAAATTCCCAATATTCACTGCAGATGTAGCAATCAGAATCTTAAATCTTTTTATACCTAATTCTATTCACTCTGTGCGAATGGCAAATTTCAATGACATGGAACATGTGGATTACTTCAGGAGAAACATGCCATTAGGGATAGCTATCTCAGTAAATTTAATTTACTTTCAAATTGGGAAAAAAGGTAAGATTTACTGGAAAATTGGTCCAAGAAGAACATTAATAACAAAAAGGCTGAATTGAAGAGAGGCTATGATAGGTCTCTGAACAGTAGTGGGTGAGGCAGGTTGGTTTAGGTGCTCTCTGGTGTGCTTTGAAATCATGAAGGTAACAAAAAGAGGCTATATTAGTATAGAAATTTTGAAAATAACCTTCAAGACAAATCTTTGCTGCTGAAGAGGATCGTTTTAATGTGATGTTTTATTCATAAAAAATGAATGTATGGCTATATTCAAAGCTGAGCCTGAAACGTCTCAGAGCATTTGGACAAGAAACTAACAGCTAAATGACTACATCTGTACAAGTATGGTTGTAGATGTAAGTCTGCTCCACATCAGTATAGGTCTTCTTACAGGAAAAATCAATCAGCTAATACAGTATCTGATATCTTTATCCTGTTAGAATTGGATCTCTGCTAGAGAATATACCAGTTTGATCACAGCTTCCTTCCTGGAGCTCCTGTTGTTCCATCAGCACTTATTTTTTGCACATAAAATATCTCTTAAAATCCAATATACCATAGGAAATCTTATTTTAGAACTTCTGAGCCTTCTGTCCAGAGGATATTTCCTGAAGGAAAGCCTTTCTTCAGTCAGATGGTCTAAGCAGGAATAGCAGTACTTTTGCTTTGAGGCTTGTGCTTTTCCCATGGAGCTTTACTGAGCTCTAATGTGCGTGGTCATGCAGTTCTCCCTTATAACTACTCAAAGAAAGAACATCCTATTCTTCACTCCTTTCTGAAGGGCCACCAATGGATTGTGCTACATTCAGTTAAAAAATGCAGCTATGCCACACGCTGCAGTACATTCCAGAGTGTTGACTGTGAATTGAAGGCTGACTTACAAACTTCTTATGCACTTTGCAAAAACTCAAACCAAACTCAACATCTGAGTTCTTGGGCTAATTTTTCACACTTGGATTTAAATAGCTTCATTTGAACAGGTAATTGCTCTGGTCTCATGCTTACTTCTCCCTCACTCCCTCTGCTTCAGCAAACATCCTTTCCTCAACGGCTCCACCATCCCATTCTTTCTACTCTGCTTCCACGCTGTCTGTAGACCTCAAATATTCCTGTCCTCAAGCAGCTCTCAAATGACAGTCCCCATGACAGTACTGCAGAACAGAGTTATCTTCATCTTCCTTATTGAGGAGAAGACGAGCCAAGTAAATATCAAGCAGCTAATTCCAAGGCAAACATTCAGTGTTCACAAAATCCAGCATATCTTGGTCAGAGTTTTTTCTGTCATCAACTTTCCCACAAAATCCAAGAGCTTCTGTACAAACCTTTCAAATCCTCAGGTGACTTTTGGAAATAAAATGACCCACAGAGAATGAAAAATGTCATTTTTTGGTGATGTGCCATCACCAAAAGAGCACCTTTCCCTGTGTTGTTCAGCCATTTGGCTGAAATCTACAGAATTCCAGTTTGACTCATGACAATAGATGATTCTCTTTGTGTCATCTCCATTATTTGAAGGGCTTGTTGTTTTCAGTGTCATCTAAACATAACTGGCCTATGCTGTAATTAAACTTTGATCAAGTTTTTAATGGGATCTCAGAGGAAAACAGTGTTTGACTAACATGTATTATTCTACATGTATTAATCAAGTGAATTCTTGTTTAACTGATGGAATTTCACATAATAACTACTCTATTGTTAATTAGCAGAGCAGAAAAATAATAGAATCTGTTTTCACTGAAATAATACTTTTGTATCCAGAATATTCTGAAACTTTTATTTTAATGCTTAACTTTGATTCATTTAGTTTCAAAATACCATTTTTTAGTCTTTCCTGAGGCATTTCAATTAAAAATACAATATTCCTATATTCAAAAGTGGTCCCAAACAATAACAAAACATAAATTTATGGCATTAAGCACTTGAATCCCTTAGGCCAGCTGTCCCTTATAAATAATCACTAAACAGCAATTTCATGACTATTGTCACGAAATGTTAGAATTTTCATCAGAAATCTGGAATATCTGAAATCACCAAGTATGGCACTTCTTAATGATATAAACATTGGCCAGGTGGGAAGAAATTGTGAGTCAGGTTAGGCACATGGAACATGGTAAACAGATTATTCGGTAAACTGAGCCAACCTTAAAAAACAACAAACAATCCCCCATCCACCCCATTCCCCCAGGCCTGTAGGAACAAGGAAACTTGAAAGAGCAAGAACCTGCAGGAGGAAGGTTCACCCAAGGCCTGATGTGCCCATGTAGAACAACCTCCCTGCCCTGCAGTACTGAAGAGAAAAGACCCATCAGGTCAGCACTGATGCTGGAACTGAGCAAGGCAGCTCCATCTGCTCCCTGGGCAACCAGAGCCAGTAAGAAAAGGTGGCAGGTGACACCAGCAACCAATTCTCTTGTGAGAGACAGAGGCACCCTTTGCCAACCTGACACAATCTCTGTCCCTCCGGTGAACCAAGAGATGATCACAGGACTGCTGCCACAGCCTTGGTCTTCACTAGCAAGTGCTCCAGCCACACGACCCAGGTGGCAGAAGGCAAAGGCAGGGACTGGCAGAACAAAGATTCACCTGCTGCAGGAGAAAGTCAGGTTAGAGACCCTCTAGGGAACCTGAAAGTGCACAATCTATTGGACCTGATGAAATGCATCCAGGGGTCCTAAGGAAACTGGACGATGCAGTTGCTCATGAAGTTCAACAAGATCAAGTGCAAGGTCCTACACCTGCATTGAAACAATTCAAGCACAAGCACAGGCTGGGCAGAGAGTGGATTGAGAGCAGCCCTGAGGAGAAAGACTTGGGGGTGCTGCAGGATGAGAGGCTGTGCATGACCCAGCAATGTGCACCTGCAGCCCAGAAAGCCAAATGTATCCTGGGCTGCACCAAAAGGAATGTGGGCAGCACAGCAAGGGAAGGGATTCTGCCCCTCTGCTCCACTCTGCTGAGACCCCACCTCAGACCTGCATCCAAATCTGGGGCTCACAACAAAAGAACATGGACCTGCTGGAGTGAGTCCAGAGGAGTGCCACAAAAATGATTAATTAGAGGCATGAAACACAATTAGGATTGTTCAGCCTGGAGAAGAAGCTCCAGGGAGACTTTATAGTTGCCTTCCAAAACCTTACAGGGGCCTACAGAGAGATGGAGAGGAATTTTTTCACAAGGGCACATAGTGTTGGGACAAGGGGGAATGGCATCAAACAGAAAGAGAGTAGGTTTTGACTAGGTATTACGAAGAAATTCTTTGCTATGAGGTGGTGAGGCACTAAAACAGTTTGTCCAGACAAGCTGTGGCTGCCCCAGTCCTCTAAGAGTTCAAGGCCATGGATGGACTTTGAACAACCTGTTCTAGTGGAAGGTCTCCCTGCCCAAGGCAGGGGTTTGGAACCAGCTGATCTTTAAGATTGCTTCCAATCCAAACCATTCTATGATTCTATGAACTGAGGCTACAAGAGCACATGTTGCTGGGGCTCCCAAATTTAGAAGGAAGCTGAAGACTGCCAAAGTCTGGGAAAAAAGCTAATCTGTCTTATACCTTCTGCTTAGATATAAAAATTTTTCCTTACACCAAAAACTCAGTGTTCAATATCTATAGATTATAAATTATTTATCAAATTTGAAAGGGGATTTGATTTCAGTGGATAAGTTACCCTAACATAAAGAAAATACCCCCTAATAATGGACTTTTAGAGACACTGCTAAAGACACAGCAAGAAACAGCTCTTGGAAGTTCAAAGGAGAAACATTAAAATTAGAAATTAGGCACATTTTTAAACAGAGTATGATTAATGACTGAGAAAAGAAGTACACAAAGTGGATTCTTTACTTCTTGTAGAACATGTAAGGTCATGCACTTTAGATAATACCAAGAATACTTTCAGCTATAAGCTAGAAATTACTGAGGAGGAGAAAGCTCTGTTCACATTAGTCAACCACTGTTTGAAAATAAGCTACCAGTGTGAAAAAAGACAAACACTGCCCTAGAATTCATCAGCTCAATTATTTCTAGTAACGATGGGGGAAGTATTAGTACGGTGCTGGTAAAGTACTGCTAAGACATCACTTCAATTATTGTGTGCAATTATGAACGCTTGTGTTCAAAAAAGATTAACTTAGGCTGGAGCAGCTGCAGAGAAGGACTGCTAGGATGATGAGAAGAATGTAAAATATGTCACAAAAGGAGACAGAAAGAGCTTGTTTAGAGAGAGGATGACTGCTATCACTAAATATCACAGGGTTGTAAAGGAGCTGTTTAAGCCAAAAGACAACTGTGGTATAAGAACAAAGGGTTGAAACTGGACTTGAATAAATTTACTCTAATTTAGATCCTTTTTAATTACTAGGCAAATGAAGCATTGAAACAATTTTGCAATAGGAATTTAGGAGATAAATTACTATAACCAGCTTTAAGATGGAGCTTAAATCCACACACATTAAAGCTACAGCATCATTGTCACAGCTCTTGGAGCACCAGGGACCAGAGCCAAACTGGAAGGTTCCCTCCCGAGGATGGTTCACTGGCACCACAGGGATCATGTGCCAAAATGGCCAAACCACCCCAAACTGCAAGGCCTGCTGAACCAACATCATGCTTAAATTGTGATCAAGCCCTGAGGTTATCTTAACAACTTGCCTTCTCTTAAAAACTAGAAAACTATATCTACCTACAAGCAACCCTGTCTTCAGGTTTTCTGTTGATGTCAGAAATCTACTTTTAAAAACTAATCACTCATTTATTTTTTCCAAAGCAAAGCTCAAATTACATGGAAAATGTCATAGTTAAACAGACATTTACCAAGGTTCATAAACAAAAAGGCAGTATTTAGATCATGTTGCCAAAAATAAGAATTACCTGGATATAAAAAGAATATTCACTGTTTTTCTTGTACTTTATGTGAGTAGGAAGCATTGCTTCAGCCACAAAGTCAGGTTAGCATTGACTAACTGTGGTTCAGCTTAATGTTGTCTGCCTTGTTTAAATAACTCCTGCTGCAAGCACCTTTCTTGTTGCATGTGGAGTGATGAAGCAGTGCTTCAATAGCAATCTAGCTGTGGTATGGTCATACATTGTTTTCCAAACTCCTTCTGTTTTATTATAAAGGTCATTTCATTACACTGGTTTCCTGAAACCCTTCAGATTTATTATTTGTCTTCCGGGCACAAAAATACAAAATCTTATGAAGACTCTAAGCTATTTCCCCTGCTATTAGAATAATTTTTAAACTGTTTATATCTTCCTACTACTTCTTGAATGCCTGCTCTAATTAGATTGACAGCTTCTCACTTTGTAATTCTGAAAGCTGTAGGACTGCATTAAAAAAAACCCCAACCAAACACTCCAAGAAACAAACTGCAAATAAGACGGATGGGGATTTAAAGTGCAAGTTCCCTCATGTTTAGAATTACTCCTAAGTTTAATGAATTCAGTTTTAATTTAATAACAAAAACACGATTCAATATATTAATAATAATAATTATTTTTATTATTCACATCAGCAATGTTCCTTGTTCATGTGGTTTATGTGACCCAGAAATGCATGCCTGCAATTTTTTCCACTGAAAATGTCCACTTGACTATATCCCATTTTTAACCGCTCCAGAGTTCATGTTTTTTTTCCTCTGGTGCAAGTACTTGTACTTTTACAAATAAAGTAGTAGGAATATGATCTATTTTCCTTTACTGGTAAAACAAGGAGGAATATTTTTTCAATTAAAAAAGACAATGAAAATAAACACAAAAGAGGATCTTTACTAAATTTTATTAGACTATGATTCAAGAAAGTGAGCACTACTTGAATGAGTTGTAAACATCTTTTCATATTTGAGTGGGATCTTGAAAATTATTGGCATTTCTTTTGAAGATATTTATATTTCATTTATAATAAAAGACCTAGTATAAGCCCAGGAGACTCAAAAAAAAGCATGCCACAAGATTACAATTGGTAGTGCTGAAGAACCAAGACCCTCTCATAACTGGTCAGCAGATGCCTCTGTTGGAAATTGCAAATGAATTCAGTTCAAAATTAAATACTTTCTGAGTCATTCCCTAGAGACTGGAATTCAGCCTTTAAATACACATGAGAACCCATCAAATGTGAGTCAATAAAACAATGCATGAAAAGCCACTTGTCCTGGCGAGACACTTCTACACCAGCCTTTTAGAAAGTACTTCAGAGGGTTTGCAACAGCAAAATTCCACAGCCAGCATAAAACCAGATTGTGTTAACAGTAACCTTTCCTCCTTTTTTCTCACCCTGTGCCAATAGGGTGACATTAAACACAATTTCACTATAATAAATTCACATATTACATGAAAAAAGAAGTTGCTCCATGTAATTTCAAAGCTGTGTTTAAAGGATAAGGTAGCTGCACTGCACTTTAGCTATTCCCAAGGCTGAGCCATGAAGCTGTTTGTTACCAAAAGCAGACAATGCCCTGAGTCTCAGAAGGAGCAGAGCCAGGGTGGGACTCGGCCCCAGGCAGACAATGCGGACGTGCCTGCGCATGAGTGACGAGTCTTGGCTCCTCACAGACCGTGCAGGTCAGTCAGCCCATGGCATGGGACATGTGTCCACCCTACATCTCCATGTACCACCAGCCAAAGAAAATTAACCAGCTGTAGGCTGACCTTACCCATCTGTGGGGAAGGGGCAGGAAGAGCTCTTATCCTGAGTTTATTAGCATTTTACTTAAAGGGCAAGCACCATACTCCATTCCTTCTGAGTGATTTGTAAGTTTATGCTTTGGATATTAACTAAAGTAATTAATCAGCCTCCTGTGTCAGTACAGGCTGGGGGATGAACAGATGGAGAGCAGCCCTGCCAAGAAGCACTTGCGGGGGCTGAAGGGAGAAAAGCTGGACGTGACAGCAATGTGCACTTGCAGCCCAGAAAGGCAAACATGTCCTGGGCTGCCACCCCAGCAGTGTGGGCAGCAGGGCAAGGGAGGACATTCTACCCCTCTGCTCTGCTGAGACCCCACCTGCAGGGCTGCAGCCAGCTCTGGGGGCTTTCAGCACAGGAAGAGCATCCACCTGTTGGACCAAGACCCAAGGAGGCACATAAATAATGGTCAGAGGGTTGGAGCACTGCTCCTATGAAGCCACATTGAGAGAATTGGTGCTGTTCAGCCTGGAGGAGAGAATGCTCCAGGTAGTTCTTATGGAGGCCTTCCAATACCTGCAGGGAGCCTACAAGAAGGATGGAGAGAAAATGAAATGAAAAGAGCAGGTAGTGACAAGACAAAGGTGAATGGCTTCAAACTTAGACTCGGTTTAGTCTAGACATTAGAAGAAATTCTTTGCTGCTGAGAGTAGTGAGACACTAGCACAGCTTTCCCAACCCCTGTAAATGTCCGTGGCCAGGTTGGATGGGGATTTGAGCAATTAGGTCTAGTGGAAGGTGAGGAAGGTGTCCCTGCCCATGGATCTTTAAGGTCCTTTCCAAACCAGGCCATTCTACAAGGACTCTATGATCATAGGGCTTCACTCTATGGAAGCCCTCTGCTTTGGGCCAGAGATACCATGCCACCATCTTCTTTGTATTAAACTTGAAGTGGACAGCTTTTTTTCTCATGGACTGTTGCAGACTTCTAACAAACTTTATATATCTTTTATGACAAGAGCTTTGACCTTAAAAGCTAGATTTCTAGGGAACAGCCCAATCAATTAAATTTAAAATGCTTCATATGCTATTAAATCAAAATCCTATGTAGTGAAATATTCTAGTTTACAAAGTTCCTCAGTCTCCATGAGCCAATCTGTCCCATCCCTATGAGTTCCTTGAATCTAGAGGGTTTTTTTTGTGTAAAGTGCTCACCACAACACTCTGCAATAACTGAATATGACAGATGTCCTTCAAAACTCCTCTGGATAAACTGCAGTGAGCATCAGAAAATTGCATCTCCAGAAGTACTTTGCATTTCAATCAGTCCTTGGAAAACTGGGCACCTGAAGGCAGGGTTGTGACTGAATGCCTGAGCCAGACAGCCAGGGTTCCCAAGCTATACACAGCAAAAATGAAGTCCCTAATGGAATGATGCTCAGAAACAGGCTGAGGAGATCCAACTAGGAGTAAAGCACAGAAAAAAAGCCTAAACTTTCCTGGTTTTAAAAACAAAAGCAAAAAAATCAGTAACTAAATTCCTCATAAATGTTTCCAGGATAGAGAATGTTACTGAATTTTACATATCCTGCTCAGCATATTTAACCAGAGAGAACCAATAAACATTTATTTGTCCCATGCTAAGCAAAAGTCCTTTGGATTATCACATATATGTGATAAATTCTTCAGGACAAATCTGAATTCCATACTCATGCTTAATCTTTACCCAAACTTTCATCAGAAGCCAGAATACACCTCTTTCCTAGTCTCAGGGAAAATTATAGCTAAAGCACATTCCAGTTTATTTGGTTGAGCTCTTGGCAGAGTATGACTGAAGGTTTTTAAAGGAGTTCATTACATCTTTGCCTTCCTTAAGCAAATGTTATCACAAAGCTGCCTGTCTGAGTGAATTATGACTACTGGGTGGTCACTACTGCCTGTGATATTAGTTATTACATGTTCAGTGATAAATGTAAATCAGTAGATAAGAAGAAATCTCTACCAAGACCTTCATTATGGTATCTAAAAATAGCAAAATTACAGTTGCAGGGAGAAAATGATAAGCTTAATGTATACATGTGCTGAGCAAGCAGATGGTATATTTCAGGAAATTCACTATTCATATCAAAATTAAAAATTTAAACTTAATCCTTCTAAAAATCAAAACTTGCAGGATGAAAGAGTTCTTAAAGATTTTTTTTTAATCTAGACTTCTTTAATGTTCATATTCTTCATCTTAAGAGCTGATGCTGTCAGCATTTATTGATTCAGCCTTCTAATAACTACATCATCCTTCCAGCATGTCAGAGACTGTCAAAGTGACTATGATGGCATATGACTGGAGTATGAGTCCAGTGTCACAAAATATTTGTGTCACTAGTTTATACAGAAACAGACATATAGCAAACGTCAGAGTGATAGAGAAGAAAAATACTGACTTTATTAATAAACTGCTGTGTAAAATGTTTCATCACTTGCTGTAAGGCTGCCAAAATAGCCCTGTCAAGAAATTATTTAAATAGTTTTATTTAACTAAACTAGAGCTCAGTGAAAGGGCTTTGAACAATATCACATCTTCCCAAAGCACCACAAAATATTTCAACATTCAGCTATTTAATTTGATGCTAACTGGAAAAAAAAATCCAACCTTCTCATACAGCTGCAAAGTATCTTTACTTTCCTACATTGACTACTTGTGTATGTACTGGATTTCTTCTAAAGGTGTTCATTCAAGCACTCAAACAGCTCAAGCTAAGCCTTATGAAGATGCAACTGCTTTGGTTACAAACTGCACCTATTTTAATAATTGCATTGTTTTTCCGAAGGGTTGAAATGAGGCAAGAACTACAGTAGGTTGACTCATTTGATAAATTTAAATAAATCCTTGCTTAAGGCTTTCAATATCTTGAAGTTATCATTTTGACCTAAAAGATACATTTTCCTTCTTTTCAGAAGCAAAAGTCAGTGCTCGAATGACACTATGTCTAATACATCACCAAAACTAATGAAACTCATGCAGCAGATGAACTACTAAAGTTTTATACACATATTTTTTAAAGAAATTTGAAATACTGTTTTTTGTCTCCCTCTCTTTCGAAAACTTTAAAAAGTAAAGTGCAGAGCCACACCCAGGCTGACATGACCACCCTGGAATTACGGACTTCATTTGGCAATAAAATCCCACAGAGCAGAACGGCAGAACAACCCTACTGCAAAGAGTAAGGACTTCATGTGAAGATCTGCTCTTTTTCTTCCTGGGGATTTTATAGCAAGAATGGCTGGACTGACAGGCTCCTGTGAGGTGATGCTCACTTACAAGCCAGTGCATTTTAGATACTTGACAAATTTTACTTCAAACCAACCCCAAATTTTCTAAGCTCGGTAGTCAGCAAACCCCTTTGAGCTGTGGCACCAGCTGTAAGATTCTGCCATGCAAATGCAGAATCCCTCCTCTCCACCTGCCAACAGTGATGGCTGAGCTGGAGCAGCATGGGGGGACTCTGCCCTTCCCTCCTGTGCTCCAAGAGAGTGAGGAGCTGGCCCTGCTCCCACTGCCAGCATGAACCTGGGAACCTCCTTCTCTAGTTCACATCTTTTAGCACCCAATAAAGATGCAGCCCTACCATTCACTCCCTACAAACAGCAATCACCTTTCACTGGTGTAGTCTTGAAAACTGGGATATTCCTTTTAGCAGATTTGGAGCAGATTTTTCTTGTGAACCATCTCTGAAAGCACACAAATTATCAGTCACAACACTGACAAGAGACAAGCAAACAGTGAATTCAGCTGGTAGGGCAGGTGATGATCAGGATTTAACAGAGGGCTCCATTTTCCTCTAAGTCTGATTTTTCACCATATATAATCAACTCTCAAAATGTGGCAAATTGGCAGATAAGGGGGAAGCAGTCTGATGACATTTGTTTGTCATAATATGCCAGAAATTAGTTTACAAACTTGTCTTCAAAATTATGACAAAAACAATTTCCAATACCATTTCACATTTGCAAGAGGCTTCAATGCATCTTAATTGATGAACTCCAAGAGCTCAGTAAGTTTTGCTTGAATATGCCATCATATCCTTGCATTCTGTGACAAACACAAAATGCAAGGGAAATAATAGGCCTGGCACAGCCAGGAAATCAGGAGAAGGGGCTCTGACTGTCACAGCACAACACATGACAATGAGGCATCACAGAACCAGGTTCTGGACAAGATGTGATGCAGGCAGGCACACTGGCAGTGTGAAGTTCATGCAGCCATAGAAACAGTTGCCTGATCTATTCTTGAGGCACACACACACACAAAATGCAATTTTAAGATGGCCCTAAATTTCTAGATGATGGCCTTTCCCCCCTACTTTATTAAAGATACCCCTCTATTACTACAAGCTACCATGCAACTCCAGCCTGTCAGTCTTGCTGAATGTAGCTCTCAAAGCACAATGACAACATCTTTTGGAGAAAAAAGTATTTTGTTCCTGTTATTGCAGTCAATGAAGGCTTAATTAATTTTTCCTTGACTTTTCTGCACTATTATCTGTATTATAATAAGAGTTATGAACAGTAAAGATTGGGTTGTATTGTGCCAGCATGTCTGTACAGAAAAATAAAGAAAGTCCTTGCTTTTGAGAACACAGTCTAGTGGGTGAACAATACGACAAATGTTTTTCCTAAGAAAATAAAACAGTAACAAAAGAGAATTGATGCCATACATTGACATTTCTCTAATCAATGGCAAACAAGACTGATTTACTCATTAAAAAAGCAGAGAAGATGGATTTTAAGGCAAAATTTAGAATCTCAAAATCCTTAAGGTTAGAAAATATCTCCAAAATCAAGTCTAACCTTTAACTAAATACTAACATGCCCACTAAACAAACATGCTCACAAAGTGACACATCTAATAATTTCTTGTGAACACTTCCAGGAATAGTAACCCTACCACCTCCCTGGGAGACTTTTCAATGCTTAACTACCCTTTAAGTGAAGAAATTTTTCTTAATACCCAACCCAAATATCCCCTAGTGCAACTTGATGCCATTTCTCCTTTTCCTGTTAGTTGTTGCCTGGGAAAAGAGAAGGATTCTGACCTTCTCTTCTGCCCATCAGGCAGCTGTAGAGAGTGGTAAGGTCACACCCTGAGCCCCCTTTTCTCCAGGCTGGACACCCCCAGCTCCCTCAGCTGCTCCCCATCAGACTTGTGCTCCAGACCCTTCCCCAGCTCTGCTGCCCTTCTCTGAACTCTCTCCAGCCCCTCAATGTCCTTCTTGTACTGAGGGGTCCTAACCCCCTTGCCCTGGTCCTGTGGCCACACTGCTGTTCATACAAGCCATGATGCCTTTGGCCTTCTTGGCCCCCTGGGCACACACTGATCATGGCCAGCTGACTGTGACCAACACCCCCAGATCCTTTTCCAATGGGCATCAGCTTTTTTACAAAAAAATGAACATTTGGAATATGTTTGTTAACAGCACTATTACAAAGAGTTACTGTTTGTGACAGTAAAGAGCAGTGGTTGAACACGGTACTTGAAATTAGGATGAAAAAAGGAGAGTGAGAAAAAAAGCATATATCTACATAGATGAGGGGGATGTGTACCTATTTATATATTATTTTCCATTATTAAAAGAACCTACATTTTACACAGTTCAAAAAGTGTTTCAAATTACTTTCAATAAATACTAATATAAATAAAAATCACCAAACTGTCACAATGAAAATTTAATGTCTTAATATATTTTGAATTAAATCCTTACCTTATTTGAATCAGGAATATTCTCAGAGGTATGAGGTACAGCAAAAAAAACTGATCAGATCAAAAACTTTTACATCAGTTTTTTTACTACATGCATTTTATAAAAAACTAGGATGCAATTGAAAAATTCCCATTAAAATTCAATTATTCTCTAGCTTTTCCCCATACCATTTTTTGGTCACCCAGGGGAAAAAAAATGGATTTATACAAGACCCGAAAAAAACATCACTACTGAATAAATGTACTTGCTAAATTGGACCAAAATTGGCCCCAATACTTCAATTAACATTCTGGTTTTGGCTGTGTAAAAGTATTTCTAAAGACATTTTCTAGTTCAAAAACTCCAGGGGCCCCTCTCTAAGCACTGGCACATGGAAAATGCTCCTCTGTGTCTCCAGTGCAGTCATCACCCCAGTCTCATCTGCAAAGCCTCAAGTGTTGCCTGTAGAATTAAACACTCACCTGCACCCACCATTCAGAGCTCACAAATACAAGCAATGTTACACGTGCCAACCTCTGAGAAGGATCATTCTCCTTTTCAGCCTTCACCACACAAATGCTAGCAGGAGCTACAGGTATATTTAAAAGGTTAAAAGCTTGAAGTATTTTAATGTCATCTTCATAATGCTACGAAGATATTTGAAATAAATTGTGGACTGACTCAGAACTTCTCAACAGATTAGGCAAAACTGCATTTTGATGCCCAAGAGCTGCTGCTGCTGCCATGGCTGGAGTTAGAGAAACCTGACAAGTCCAAGAGTAGTTGCAGAAAAGGATGAAGGTGTTCAGGGTGACTGGACTGCATGAAACTAGACTAAAGCTAGGCCAATTTAAGTATTTCCTATGTAGGCTCCCTCTCCAGTTACCTTGTTCCCCCAACCTTGGGGCATGGGTGTCTGCCTCATCCAACTATGTGTGGGGAATTTTCTCCCTCAGCAGTTAAAATACTGCATCAGTTTCTTGCCAGGAAAGTGTGGGTAATTACTGCCTGTGCCGTGATAATGAATATATGTTGTATTAATAAAGCTAAAACCCTTTCCACAAGGCACATATGACAGTCAATCACTTGCAGAATTGGTCAACTTTTGGCCATGAAGACAATTAAGTACTAATTAAACATCATGACACAGAGACTTTCAAAATTTGATCATCATTATGGTTTTCTTACATTCCATTTGTAGGTGGAAGTATATTAAAACTCAAATGTAAACTTTCTTGACCAATGTCAGTTTGGCATCAACTGACTACTTAATTGACTGTTAACAAATTCTTTAAGATATGACTGCTATACAGATATTTTATCTTCCTGTTAATTGGTAATTATACATTGGCAGAAAAATCAGTGTTTCTTTCCAATTATTCCAGAACTCAGTGACTATTTAAACTTTGCTAATTAGCAGCGGAGGGCTGTTACATCTTCTGGGCAAATTGTATTTGATAATCCCTATTAAAATATACATGGCAGTAGTTGACTTGCAACAAAGAAAAAAAAAAGAAAAAAAGTGGCAGTTCAAAGGGTATTAGATACAGCACAAGGCAAATGGGGGCCTATTAAAATTTCCCCAACTGTTCTAATGAGAATGCCGAGGGTCATTTCTTCCTAGTTTACCATCTGTTTGGTTTCTGGCAAATATCTCTGGTGTGAAGGGAGGGTCCTGGAGCCCATTTGGCTTGTCACAAAATAAACCAGGGATCTGCAGCAATTTCAGTAAAAACTGCACTTCAAGATCAGTAGCATGTACATAGCTGAAAACTTTTTATAAAGCCATCATTTACCGACTATTCCTTACTTTTTAGAGTGGTGAGCAAGCACAGAGAGACAGACTGAGCAGGGGGGATTGATTTTATAGGCTCACCTAACAAGAAAATGCAACAGTTGGCCTTTTTCCATCTCACAATGTTAGTGGGGGATATTTTCCTTTATATGTCAAAATCTGAAAGCAAAACATTGTCCCAGAAGCATCAGTGCTTGAGCATAAACTGACAGCTCAAAACCACAAATCCCAACCAGGATCAGGAGGAGCCTTGGATGCCTCCAGTGCATGGTCCAGACCCATGCGCTGACAGAGCTGGGGTGCACTGTGTGTGGTACCCCTTGGGAGATGACACTGTGGGTGTCCCTCAGCCACCCAAGCACCCTCTTTGCTTCTTCCTCTGGAGGTGAAACCAGCACCAGGTGGCATCACCCACAGCAGCTCTGCCCTAAGGCTGCTCAGAGCCAAAAGGGATACCGTGTCACTGTCATATTTTCTGAAAAATCTCTGTCCAGGATTTTTCTCCTGGGAAGCTGAGAAGCCTCAGAGAAAAATGAAAACAATAATTATCTGATTTGCTTCTCCTGTGTTTTGATGGTTTGGAATGTGTTTGGACATTGTGTACCAACAGGTGATTGTTTCATTGGTTTCTGCTGTGAATTGTTTTGGCCAAGTCATGGCCAAGCTGTGTGGGGCTCTGAAGAGGGAGTCACGAGTTTTCACTAGTATCTTTTTATCCTTCTGTCTCTATCTTTTCTCTATTCTTTAGTATAGTTTAGTATGGCATTCTTTAATATAATATAGATCATAAAATAATAAATTAGCCTTCTAAGAACGTGGAGTCAGATTCATAATTTCCTCCCTTCATAGCGGGTCCCAGAAAATACAACAATATGGTACCTGGAAACCACTCTTTTCCTCAGTTCCCAAACCATATGGAACCAGATCAAAATGATCCTTCCTCTATAAACTGAGAGGGGGTTTTGGTTGGCAGTCACATATGTAACCAAAATACTCAGTGAAGGATTATGTGAAGGCTGCTTTAATCCTGTTGAAAGGCAATAGAGTAGTAAAAATCAAAGAGCATAAGACAATTTAAGTGCCATTACATTATATCTGGTGATTGCTCTTTCTAGGATTTCCTCTAGGAAATGCATTATTCACCATATTTCAAAGATTATTTGTAACTATTCATTCTTTTGATTACCAGAGAGTCAATGTATTACCTAAAATATGTATGATCATCTTCATGGTATAGAAACAAAGAATTGCAAAAGAGAAAAGACTGTAACATCATCTTTCATCTTCAATTTTTTGTTTTCTAGAAGATGCAATTTCAGGCACAAAAAGGTTTCCAGGTAACATCACCCTCCTAGTTCTTATCAAGTAACCCACACAGTTAAAACAAAACTGAAATTTCATGAGGAGTGTATGACCTCACAGTAGGAGGAGTTATCTGTTTTAAAAGATTGCAAATTACAAGCTGTTTAAACCTACACAGAATATAAACAAAAATTTTCTGTTATCCAGTTAGGCCTATGGCAACACTTTCCAGGATAATCAGAGCTTGGAGTCCACTATCTCTACCACAATAGAACCTACGGACTTCCAAGAGGATCTTTGCAATTTAGATTGGAAGGTTAATGCATATATAAATGTATTGTGAAATTACTTGTTAATTCCATATTTACTAAAAGGTAAACATCAGTGTAGTCATTATGATTTTGCATAAAATTAGGGGTTTGGGCTTAACTAGAAAGGCTCATGTTTCCCACTGTAGTTTGTAAGAAACTAATTACACCAAACTTAAATATAATTTGTCATGTATTCATGTCCTAGGGTGACGTTATGATGCTTGTATCCCCATTCATGTGTTCTGTTTATGCTGGATGTTATGTTCTGTGCCTTCAAGACTGGCTCTGAAGAGTGAAAGTTTTGTTTTGGTTTTGCTATCAGCCGCTCCCCCACAGCTGGTGGGACTCAGAGATGGGGCAGTACATAGTGCAGCTTTTGTTTTTTGCTTTGTGCTTGCTCTTGCTTCTGCTTTGCTCCTGCTTTGCTGTTGCTCTTTGCTTCTGCTCATTAGATAGTTAAGATAAGCAGTCCAAATTTTTCCCTGGACTGTTTTTCCTTTCCTTTTTTTGGAACCACTGGAACCTGCTCCAGGCTGGGACCTGGGAAACTCCAAGAGTTTGCACCTTGTGGCTGCAGCAGCTGCCCCAGCGCCGGAGGGACTGATAACAGAGCGACCACCGCAGAGAGACTTTCTGAATTTGTCATCTTTTTCAGAGCGGTGACAAAGTGGTGTCACCCAGTATTGTTCATTTTGTGTGTGGGGGGTGCTGTGCCTGTTAAATAAACAGGTTCTTTCCACCTCTCTCCGAGGAATCCTTCCCTAGCCAGTTGGGGAGAGGGGCCGTGTGGGTTTGCTTTCTAGACGGGCCCCCTTTTGGAGGTTTTCTCCCAAATTTGCCCAAAACCAGGACAATTCATCAAGTGAAAAGCTACCAGGGAGCCAGAAAGCCTTGGGAAGAGCAGGAATGGATGAAGATGCAGTGTGAGTGGCAGGTCAAAGGCACGCTTTGATGTGCACAGCCCAGCACATCTGGCTGCTCAGCCAGCCTGTCACCAGGATCATCCTGTGTAATGAGACAGATTCGGGTCCGCAGCTCACGGCGCTCCTTATCGCTGCTGAGGGATTAGGCTGTAATCCTCTCCTGTAATTGTAGGAACGATACCCTGCTCCCTGCTTTCCAGAGCACATGGCTTTGCAGGAGCCATGTGGAGTTTTGGTGCTTCTGCCAAGCTGCAGAGGGGTTCCCCTATCACCCACCAAACCATTTATCCTCACTCTTGTTTGCAAGCAATCATTCCCACCAGACCCACCACCACTTTTGTAGCTTTCTAATATTTTTTTTAGTTCTCCTGCCTCCCACTTTCCTCTTTTATATTTGGACTAATCCAAGCAGTAAGACCCCCTAAATGATGCCATGGTAGATTAGTCTTGGAGGGTTGATAAACCCCAGAGCACAGCCAGATGACCCAAGCAGTCTAAAAAAGGCCAAATACCAACAAGAATCCTCAGGGACAAAAGCAAAAGAAAGAAAAAGCACTGATGGATAAAGAAGTCCAAAATGTGTCTCCAGAGAAAGACAGGGTGTGAACAAACTGAGGGCTACCAGTGTGGCACGTGAAAGGAGGAGACAAAGAGTGGGATTGCCCATCAGCCATCAATGCTGAAAGATGTGGGAACATTTCCATGTACACACCACACTGATCAGGAAAGGAGAGTGGAAATGACACTGAAGAGATGCAGCTGAGAGTATCTGTTGATTAAAGGGGATCTTTTGAAAAAAGAAACACTCTTCTAAAAGCTACTTTTAAAGATCATTTCTCTGCTAAAGGATCTCCCCAGCTTGGTTTAGTGAAGTTTCAACACATTTATGTTAGATCCCAGTTCTAATTCTAACTCTACAATTTTAGTTTTTACCTTAACCTGAACCCAGAAAATGGTTCACCCCAGGAGAAAGCTACTAATAATTTTTTTACCCAAAACCTCACACATTTCTCCCCAAGAAATCATTAGAAGGTTTTCCAAATAAAAATTTCAACAAGATTCATGTCAGTGGATATCAGAAACTACATATTTTCCTACACAATATGTACTGAAAAAAACCCATAACCTTAAGAATTAAAATATTAATATTTTATATCTTTTGTTTTTTTCAAAGCTTCTTGACATGGTTAACTGTTATAACTGACAATGATTGTGTCTCCATCAAGTAACTTCCTAAACTGGTAAAAGATAATTGTAGTCACAACACAGTGGCTCATAGCACAGAAGAATATGTATGTTAAGGAGACATCAAATTGTTGGGCAGTCTGGAAGATTATGATAATCTAGTGTGACCTCCTGTGAGAGACAGACAAGACCATTTCAATGGTAATATTGCAAAGAAGAAAAAATATTCTTCCCTGCACCATAAGCAACCACTATCAACCCAATTTCAGAATATTACTATCTTCAGGTTTTAAAGGCCCAGCTTTGCCCCTCCTCCCCCCATCTAATCTGTGATAAACCACATGAATCTTTGAATTGAGGCCTCTGAACCTGACTGGTCCTCAACATTAAAAAAACATAATAATTTTCAGCAAGCTAAACCTGAATATCACAATCACTTGCCTCAAAGGAGAAACTGCTTCTTTGGTGATTGAAAATGATGACACAACAGATGGATCCGGGGTTTCTAGAGAAACTGCTTTGTGTTTTCTTCAGAAAGCCAAACAATGTCACTCCCACCTACTATTTTACTAAACAACATATTAAATACTGAGGAGATCACTTTATTTTTTCTTTTGAAAATGGTAGATTTTAAAATATTGTTACTTTTTAAAACTACCAAATAATTTTTAGAAGCATATCATTTACATGCTAAACACCTTTTGGAACAGTCCAGCTTTCTCATCTCTCACTGCAAAGTAGAGATAGGAAAAGTTGATGTAGCTCTTAGTCCTGTGAGCCATCAGTACATCACAGATTAAGGATTCATAAAAAATTGCATTCTAAAGCCATTGCCATTTTTCCTTCACTGTTGATTTTTACTGTGACTTCAAAGACATTGCACAAGAGCATCATCTGCTATGAAACATTCAGACT
The DNA here is from genome assembly GCF_027477595.1 of Haemorhous mexicanus. Lineage (NCBI taxonomy): Eukaryota > Metazoa > Chordata > Aves > Passeriformes > Fringillidae > Haemorhous > Haemorhous mexicanus. The sequence continues at coordinate 63,436,003 of NC_082345.1, read as the reverse complement.
GGGGTTTTTTTTCCTTTTTCCAATATATATACAAGCTTAGGAAATAGCAAAGAAAAACAGAAAATTAAGACCTTTATTTAAAGTATTTTTAACTAATACTGTAACACAACTGACCCTGCAGTTTTTCCACAGAAAACTAAATTTAAAGAAATAAATTCAGAGATGGCAGCAATTTTTCTATAACATAGATGGAGGAGTGCTCAAGACAGAGCATCAGATCTCCCCAGGCATGATATTTGAGAATTTGAATCGATGAGCAAAATGAAGTTCCTCCAACTCTGCATGACTGTTTTTGCATCACTTTGGCTTTTGCATTCTTCCAGCTTGTAGGCTTGGAGCTTCTTTTGCATACAGAACACACATGTCACCAGTTTAATTGCTGGTTATCTTACAGTGACAGAATGGTTAAAGTAACACATCAAGAGCTAGAGAATGACCTTTGGCAAGGAGGCCACGTTGTTTTTTCTGTCATACATCACATGTTACTTTAACATCTGTCTCAATGAAACTGCAATAGACTTATTCTACAAATGAAGATACACATTTAGGGAAAAATACAGACATTCTTTGAAAATGCACAAAGGTATTTAGGTTCTTAAAATTTTGCTCAATTGTTATTCTTAGATACTTAGTTGTAATTAAACATGAACGGTATACTTTGCCCAGTGAGTTTGCCACAATTTCCCAATGCCACAAAAACTCAATTTACAGCAAGGTACTATCTTGCCAGTGACTTAACCATCCTAGAAATTTCACAGTGGTAATTTCTTTCTGTCTTGCTTACTCCACCAGATTCTATTCATCCTGTAAACAGTACAGTGGGAAAGAGGAAACAGCAGTACAAATTCTTCCAGAAAAGAGAATCTTTCAGTGCATTTTGCACAAGGCCTGAAACACTTGTGCCAGCCATGCTCTTCCCTTTGAAAGGCTGAGCAGAATGTCTGAGGTTGAACTGTGGTGTTATCCACAGTACAAAGCCTTCTCAAATTATCCCTCAGTGCAGTTTTAAATAATGTGCTATTTACATTACATTCTTTCATTTACAAGCAAATGTATGCCTGCTGGATGACACTCAAATGCTCAGACCACTCTGCTCTATATGCTTTATAACAAAAGTACCATGAGAGGTCATTATGAAGAAAGTACTGCATTCTGGCCCAAGCAGACAAATTATTATTAAAAATAAAACATTTAAACATGCTACAGCAAGTGCAGTGCAGTTCTGTCCCATGTGACTGGTACCTGTTTTTGTACCTTCACCACAGATTGCTTGTTAGGGTCACTGAGTTCCTCCAATTTGAGGAACACAATTCTTACTATCATTTGTAAGGCTATAAAAAATGCTACCAAATAACAAACTGCAGAAGGTATAGCTGTCAATTACTTGCACAAATTTAGAAAGGATTATTTAAAAAATATTAGTCCTTAGCACAGCTGCTACTGCTGAGGGCTACAGCAGAACCTGATATACAAGATAATTTTGCAAAGCCTGTCATATCCCTTTTACTACAATTCTTCTTTTTGGACATGGTAACTAGTTGGTTGTACGAAATATCTTGACCAGCATTCTGGTTTTAAGGAAGATGTTATTAACTGAATGGAAAAGTGGGTTGACACAGGCTTAAAGGAAACAGGTTTTCAGCCCAAGAAATACTTAGAGGCTCTGGGCTAAATGCTTTAGTTTAAATGTCACACAATTTAGAAATGGCTGCTTAAAACAATTTATCTGCTGAGGCTTTTCTTTCTTAAAATTTATATTATTCAGCATACTAATACCAGGGCTGAGCAAAGGTGAAGATGGTACAAGAAGCAATAAAAGCTGCCTAAAAGCTGCCACTGCTTTATCTCATTCACTCCCACTGACTTCCATGTATTATTGATTACTCAAGTCTAAATTAACCTGTTCCAGTAATTGTCTTGCTACTGATGTCCTCTGTACAACTCATTACCCTGGGCTGCAGAAGGTAAATTGCACTGGACTTACCAAATCCAAAAGCACTGGAACCACCGACACTCTGGGAAGCCTGAACACTGGTAGATGTGTAGAGCCCAGTTACCAGCAAGCCATCAAAGAAGGTACTTGTCGAAATAGTCACTGAAATGAGAGAAACAAAATATGTGTAAATATTCTGGTTAAGATCCTATACAGCTTCTGTGAGCAGGCTCTTGCTCTTGAATGAGATCCCACCATGTAGTCCAGTGAATCCATCTGAATTTCTCCAGTATTTATGCTACTTTTACTTTCAGTTGGTGCTTGAGAAAGAAGTTGCCTTTCCCAGGAGCACAAACTATGGTATTCATGAAATGCCCAATGAGTTAGAAAATAACACACTGGAAAATAATGGCTTGTCAGCAATGGTCCGGACACTAAATTATAGTAAAAACAATGAAATAACCAGGAATATGGTACTGTTCTTTCTGGATCTAAATAGAGTACCAAGTTACAGTTATCATGCTTATTGCAGTATTAGACATTTAGGGTATATGGGCATCTGAGACATTACAGATTGTGTGCATTTAAATAGCTCAGGAATGCATTTTTAAGATATTCTTAAGTAATAGCAGAAAACATCCAAATGGAAACTACAAGTAACATTGGAATCTACACATTCTTTATTAGAATTGACAATTATTGCAATATTTATTCCATTCTTGTACACACTAATTTTCATACTTTTACATTGGTGTGTTTGACAAGGTAAGCACACAAGGGAAGCCAGTTGATGTACCCTTTTTGGATTTCAGCAAAGCTTTTGATACTGTCTCTCACAGGATCCTTCTGCAAAGAAGGTCCAGCACATGGCTGGATAAACACAGTGGCTCACAGGTTGGGCACAAAGGGTTACAGCGACTGGGATGACATCAGACTGGGGACCTGTCAGTGGTGGGGTTCCACAGGGTTCCATCCTGTGATCTCCAGGCCCTGTGCCTTTCCACATCTTCATAAATGATTTGGGCACAGGACTGAAGGCTGAGCAAGCCCAGAGACAACACAAACCCAGGAGGAGCTGTTGACTCCTTCAAAGGCAGAGAGGCCCTGCAGAGAGACCTCGACAAACAGAGGGCTGGGCAGTCACCAATTGCAATATCATCCTGTGGTTTTCCTAGGCCTTATATGAGTCCAAATCCGGCTAGCTCAGACCCTAGCCCACACGGACTTGCACAGACGAAAGTAAAAGGCGAGAAGCGCTCTTCTCCACGTGGGTACAAGCACCTTGTTTACTGGCTTGGTGGAAAGACACCCGAGAGACAACAACCACCCAGATAGAAAAAGAGCAGGCGGAACCCTCACAAGGAAGTTTTATGCCCTAGGGGATGGGGGCGGGGGAGAGAGGACCGCGGCCAATGGGATGCCATTGGGGAGGGGAGGGGAGGGGCACCCATGGGACAGACCACTAGGTGTGTGTAACAGGGGGGGTGTGTGAGGGGGAGACCATGTGATGGGGGAGGGAAAAACCCATCCACGTGACCTAACATAGTCAATAAAGGATTCCCATCACCCGGTGCAAACAACAACTAAATTAACTATTTAGTGCAATACAACACCCAATCATATGAAGATCAATAAAACAGCAAAAAGCTGACTCTGCTGAAGAAGAGTATGACTTGTAGCCCCATACACTGAAGATGCATCCAGACCTCAGTTACCACACTCATTCTTCTTCATACCTCAATTCTTTTTATTCCCTTAACTTGGAGAGATCAGTGCCTGTCAGGGACTGCTGATAAACTCTGACAATTCCTACATCACTTTCTACCTCCCGGTATTTCCCTCTTTTGCTGGAGACATCATGAGCCAGTGACTGGCCAGGAAACTGAAGAAAGGTACTCCAAGGTGACTACTAGGACATTCATTGGTGATACAGATTCAACAGAGAAACTGATGGGTTTCTTAAATCCTAAAAGTCAGTGTTTCCTCTGTGGTACACATTTGGCTTAAAATTAGTGTTTAATATTTTAAAAAACATAAAAATATTGACAGTAGCTTTATTTACTTTGAGCAGAGGAGCAGTATTTACCATGTTTAATTTATTCTTCAACTCTTTGTATTTATCTTCTTTTCTTTGATTATTCAATACTACACTGAATAAACCCTGAATCCAAGTTTTCTGCTCCCATGACTCCAAAATTTCAGTGTTTTGCAATAGACACTTCCCTGAATTCAGATGCAGGTTCAGAGCCATATGTTCATTTTTAAAGAACAGGCTACTTCTGATATATGTTAAAAGAACAGCAAAGAACTCTAGATTTTTTAAAAAATAAAAGATGTATTAGGGAGGGTAAAATAAAATCAAACAAGCAAACAATGAATTTTTTCTGCATTTGATGATGAAGTGGTGAATAAATACATGACCTTTTCTTCCCTTTATGCCTTTAAACCAACAGAGAGGCAAAACATATGTTGAAAAGTATGCCTATGTGTTATTTTTGAAGACTTGGCAAAAGAGTCAGTGAAAAGCACTGATAGAAGGGCACTGGGCCAGTACTTTGCTGCCATTTTGTTTCCCTGTAGGGAAGCATCTTATTCTTTACTGGATAGGATATAATGCAAAAGCCTACTGTGAACAGGTGACCAGTTTCTCTGTGGGAAAGAAGTGATATTTCACAATGCCTGTATTTGACTTTGGACATATTTGTGTGATTGTCAACCCTCATTTTACATAAGCATGTAATAGGTCAATTTTTATTGTTGAAAAATTTCCAACACAGTATGGCTCCCTCATTAAGCCTCTGGGAAACTGCACAGGGCCTCTAGCACATTTTTTAAAAACAGAGCACTAGGCTGTTATTACACACGTGTCATACATTTCAGAATAATTCTATAGTTCTTCAAGAAAAAAAAATTAATCACGACATTCTCAGTGATGATTTTTTTCCCTACCCACTGTTGAAATACATCAAATTCCCATAAAATAAAAGAAAACACACAGTATGCCAAGTGATAATGACCAAGAACAGGAAAGCTGTGCTAATGCACAGCCCAGCAATGGGACTGTGATTTTATATAGGGGCTAGGGCTTGTTACTGTGGGGTCCTAAATTCCTCTTCCAAAAGAACAAGAAGGTTCCCTCTACCAGGCTTTGTTTGTGCCTGGACAGTGGCTCCTGCCATATGTGTTTGATGTCAAATATCTGGCACTAAAGAAGCAAGGACCAATTCCATGACCCACTGGGACTTTGGAAAGCATCTGGAAGGACACAGAGCAGCCAGGGCTGGGCAGGCACGGGGGGCTCTGGCACTGCCCCGATGCTGCCCCGTGGCACCCAAGGGACAGCACAGCAGCAGGTGCCATCTACAAGCCCAAGCAGGCACTGCTCCATCCTCCACAAGACCCTTCTTTGGGAGGAGAATTTGGTGAGTGAAGCAGCCAGGAGGTCTGGTGGCTGGGCAGGGGTGTGCTGGACCCTGCCACCCCTCAGAGAGCAGCCCCCCGTGCCAGCCCTCCTGCTGCTGCACCAGGACCGGCAGAGAGCCCGGGTGCCCTTGTCCCACCCCTCACACCAGGGATGGCAGCACACAGCCCAAGGTACAGAGCAAGGTAGGAAGCCCTCAACTGCTTTGAAATAGTCCAGCAGGAGGGACTGGGAACATCTTCCCAAAAAATGCATTTTGGAGCAACATACTGATCAGACAATATCACACTGCAAATTTTAGAGGCTAAGGTGGTAACTACTTGAAGAATTGCCCAACACTTCCTTCTATTTTCAGTTCCTGAGATATTTGTTAATATTTACCCCCTTGGACTACTTGGATTGGTTTTTTTTTCATGGTGTCTCCCTCAGACTGATTTAATTATTTAAGGAAGAAGGAATTTCAGTCAAAACATTTCATTTCTGAGGTGAGGTTGGAGGAGAATATGTTGCCCTGGATGAAAAATTCCACTGTCATTTGCTTTCATCAACTCTTCTGCTCTAAAGTATGAGAGTGTTTCTCCAAGTTTGGACAATTTATATTCTATACATATACACATAAAAAAAAATTCAGAGTTCACATATGCTCAACAGAGACATTTTCATTTTTAGTATCTAAATATTTCTTCAAACTCTGTCCTCAGTACTCTTAGAGCACTCTCTGACTAATAAAAGCTCGCTGAAAAAAGTCCCATGAAAAATATTTCAGTCCAGCTATACTGCTTTGTTGAAGCAGAAGTGCTTTGTGAAGATATCATTTTTGATGATGTTTTGATCTGAAAAGTTTCTCACTCAGTGTTTTAAAGTAGGAAGTCATATCTGCTGGCTGGAGAGAAAGGGGAAAGAGAGGGTTCTTTATCAAAACTCTAAGCCTTCTGTGAGAAGACTCAATTCATCAAAATCCCACTTCTCAAAATGTTGAGAAATGTTCAAAATGTCACAAAGTTGCTCCAAAAGTTTGACCAATACCATCACCAATATCTTAAACTTAGGAGATAGAAAATAGACCTGGGGGCAAAAGTGACCTAGGATGGAAGAGGTGGTGACTGGAACCAGAACAGGGAATAGGGAAATTTTTTGAGAAAAAATGGGGAGCGGTGGGGGTGAGGGGACCACAGCTGGAGAAAGCAGCCAAGAGAAGGTGATGAAAAGCAGAAGGGATCTGCACCTGTAGCATGGAAATCCTAGAAAGGTTCAGTATCAGGGACTCACACAGTAACTGGGAAGAGAGACCAGGTGTAAAACCCAACAGCAAAGTGTGGGTCAGCCCTACATGCTCGTCAACAGCCAGGAAAGAATCTACTGTCTACTCTTAGTCCATCTCCTAAATCAAGTGAACAGTGCATGATGGTTAGGAAACATTCCTGTCCACAAAACACATGGATAGAAATGGATACACCTGGATTAGTGAATAACTGCAGTTTATTTTGTAAAAGCCTAGGAAATGGCTCCATGAAAAAGAAATCATACTGGGGCTGGGAAACACCATGGAAGTATCCTCTGGTGCTGTTTTGCCCTACCTTTCTTTTTGTACAAGATCTGCAGTCACAAAATGTGTTTCTGAGGATCATGAGGCCCTCACTCAATTTTCCACCAAAAATCATGAGGAGTTGCTGACTGCAGCTCCTGCACACTCAGCACATCCCTGCTGCTGTGCTTGGTTGCTAGCAAGGCTGGCTTGGCAGGCACACAGGCTGGCCTCATCCTGCAGGCCACCATCTCTGGGAAGCTTTGGTGCTGTTTCCTTGGGAAGGGAGGGGCTGTAGCAGCCTTTTCTGGAGCAGCCTTTTGTTTTGCACAACAAGTTTCTGTGAGAGCCCTGGTGCTTCCCGTGGGACAAGGAACAGCAGAGCCTCTGGCAATGCCAGGAGCTGACATGTCTCGAGGAGGAAGCAGGTCAGGAGGAGGAGGCTGGCAAAGATGCTGCTGAAATCATACCACAAGTGGAGGTAGCAGCATAACAGGAAAGACCAAGTGGAGTTTGAACTGTAGGTATAGTCAAACATTTTTAAGAATTTAATGCTGTTCTCATAAACATAATTTTCACTGTTTTCCAGTGCTGTATGCCACACATACTGCATACTATTAGAGAAATCTATTAATCCGTGTAAGTAATTGCATAACATTCTCTCGAGGGACTGATCTACTCTCCAAAAGTCTATATTTTGACTGATATTCAAAATACTCAAAATGTAGCCGATGCATCTAAACTGTAGAAGCAGAAAAAGTGCCAGTGGAGGAAGGGGATCATCTCAGGAGACAGACGCCACTGACAGGTCTTACCTATTTTGGCTGCTCTCCAGCACCAGCTGCATGCCACTGAGAGGGCTGAAAGATACAGAAAATCCACAGAATTTGCAGCTGCTGTTGATGACAATCACGGAGTATGAGAAGGAATTCATAAAGGCAAAGATCTTTGATGTCCCAAACACTCAAGTGAGTCAAGACATAGCCACAGTGTAAAACTGCACTTCTGCATACCATAGACAAAACAGAAAAGAATTCTGGTAGGGGAAATCACCACAGACAGTGGACTTCCTGAAATGGGGCTTTCTTGCATCAAAGCAATGACAGGCACTTTTTAAGGCTCTTCTCAAGGTCAAAGCCAGCTCCCTATAACACTGTAATATTGCATCATCACACACCTGAGTCATGGCTGGAAAGGATCCTCTTAGGAAATAAATTATTTATACTGAAGTAATGCTTTTGGGTTTTTTTTTTTGCTTCACTCCTAAAAAAATATGCCAGCCTCTGCAAATCAGGTGTGCAATGGCACTCTTCAGAGAGGCCTCTGTCCCTTCACTGTGCTGCAGCATCCTGCAAAGGAATGGAGACCCACATCACTTCAGCAAAGACTGTCAATGCCACACTATATTCACAGAGTATGCTGAATTGAAAGGGACCCACCAGGATCATCAAAGTCCAGCTCCTGGCTCTGCACAGCACCATGCCCAAGAGTCACACCACTACCCAAGAGCATTGTCCAAACCCTTCTGGAACTCTGTCAGGCTGGTGCTGTGACCACTGCCCTGGGCAGCCTGTTCAGAGCCCAACCACCCTCTGGGTGAAGAACCTTTTCCTAATGCTGAACCTAAACCTCCCTCCAGCACAACTTCAGGCCACTCCCTCAGGTCCTGTCCCTGGTCACCACAGGGAAGAGATCAGTGGCTGCTCCTCTGTTGCCCCTCATGAGGAAATTGTAGATTGCTATGTCAGCCCTCAGTCTCCTCAACATAGGGAGAATGCTCTTTGTCCCTTCCCAAGTTTGTTCCCTTTTTTAGGCAATGGAACCTTTCTCCCACCCTCATGCAATGCCAAACACAGGTGACCCATCCAGGCATGCAGTGCTAATACCAAGTCCAAATCCTAAAAATACCAGACTGCTCCTGAAATGCCATCTACAGCTTAAATTGCTAGAAAGCAGAGAATAACCCTGCTGCCTAATTTAAAGGCAACTGTTAAGGCACCAAAATGATTATAAATCTATAAATACTCGGGTAGAGTTTTACAGGTATGCTTTCCAAAGAGTGTGCTGATAAATGTAAGTGAATGGTGGAGAATACATTACTACAAGAATCCAGAAAGTGTATATGCTGAATTGCACTCCGAATCTTATTACTAGAAAAGAAAATTTTAAAATATTAGTGGAATGCATGTTGACATCAAACTAATTTTTATGGCTCTCAGACATACTTCACTTTCAAAAGAAAACAAAATTGAGAAATTCATAATTATACAGCTATTTCAAATATGAGCACCAAACAGACATGCAAGAACAGTATGAATCACAGGTCTACACATCATTCAGCAACAAAAGCAGAAAGCCCACAGGATTCTTACTCATACTTGTTTTGATTTTCCCAAGTAGGTGGAAGAAAGCAGAAAAAAGACATTTCAGCATGGTTAAGTAAACAGACGTGCAGTCTTACAACTGCAAGCATTCTCACTTAGCTATTGGTTTTCTAAAGCACACAGCCAAAGCACTTAATTCACAATAAAACACCAGTGAGCTTTTCTTGAAGATGTCATACAGAACAGCACCATCTCTAACCTGTGATGCCCTCACCAGTTATTCCAGTTAGCAATTACCCTCAGATGGAGGGGAGTAAAAATGCACAAGTTTTGAACTTTGTACTAGACAGTTTAAAAATCTGATTTGGCCTTGCTTTGTGTTACAGTATAGTTTCAGTTCTTCTGCCCCATGCTCCATTGAATCTCTGTGCCTTCATAGCTTTTCAAATCCTTTCCTAAATTGGTATTGAGCTACAGAGGACTGAAAATAGATTGCAGATGTGTGGCAAGATGTCTGTAACGTGATATCCAGAGACATCATTTGTCATGGATGCAAAGAGTAACCTGTCAGTCTTGTGAAAACTATTTGCAGAAACATTACTTATATTTTTGAAAGTTCATAACAAGACAGAGACAATGACATCAGCAGCAATATATAAAGTATTTATTCTTGTATTCCTAAACTATAAGGAATTGATCATGTTTGTTTACATGGTCCAAGATGCTTCAGAGCTGCCATCTCACTGAAAGTGGAGTTCCATAGTTAAACCTGTGAACAGCCTTCCAATGTAAAACCCATGTCTGACTTCCTGTGTATCAAAATCCCTGACTTAAATACATTTCTGACCATATTCAAAGCTACCAGAAACTTGGCTACATTGAGCAGAGAGGTGCTTTACTCCAGCTGGCATCACCAAACGTGTTGGCACAGCCCAGAGACCTGACAGAGGAGAGGTAAGACTGGCTGCTGCCATAGCTGCCTGTTTTAACCAACAGATGGGCAATTAAGGCTCTCACCTGGGTAAGAGGATTCAAATCTGAATTTCCCAACAAACTATTGGTTTAAAATATTTTAAACTCCAGTGCCTGTGTGGCCCAGCCACTGTCCCTTAGCTGCAGGCATTGCATTTTATATGGGAAAAAGGGGATATCAGCTGGCACAGAGAGAGGCACATCCTCTCTTCCTTCTTGGAAGGAGAGGATGGAGGTTTCAGTCAGTGGCCCAGAGAATATGTGCTACTGCTATATAAATCTCCAGAGAACATCACATCTATTTATGTCACCCCATTTAGGCTGTAAATCTCACCCTAATGTTGATGTTTAAAACAGACCAGATGAATCACACTCCAGAAATGTCTGATTCTCCTCACGGACTATAAAGGGAGCCCAGACTGTAAAGCTCAGCTGTAGATGTCAACACTGGAAATGGCTAAACTGAGATTATTCCCACCAAGAGCCATTCACACAGAGTAACTGAATGATCCAATTTCTATTAAAATGTCCAACTATTGCCCCCATCAGAGGGAACTGAGCAGGAATTAAGCATCCCAGAACCCAGAGCTCACCCGGGGACATCAGAGACAATGACTATCTTTATATTCTTTCTTGTGTTATGCCAAACATATCACTAGTGCTTAGCAACTTAGCAAGCCCTTGTAGTACCAAAGCACTCCAAAGGGCATCAGCAAATGCCTGTTATTTCATTTGATAATTCACAGAATAGTATTAATGGAGATTAAGCAGCAAGCACAATAACCTGCACATCAAACAAAATGTGTTTCAATAAAATGTACATCAGCTATGTCTCTAAAATTTTAAGCACTGAATTAAATTGTGTGTGCCATAGCCAAAACAAGAATAATCATCAAGATACCATTTCCTGCAATGATTGGAGAGGATAGTTATTTCTAATTTTAGCATAAGAAACACAAACCCAATCATATCATTTATTGAAATGCACCTCCAGGCAACAAATACTGTAAACATGAGAGTTATCAGCATGACATAAAAGCCAGTAAAATGTGCTTTAACAGTATTTACATGATGGTTACACTCAAATGATTGTGAAACCTACTTTCTCAGTGGTAGCATATTATCTCTCTTATCCAAAGTCCCAGGAGAAGATGGGAAGAGCTGATGATCATTCCCAGACCTCACCAGCTACATAGGGCATGAGGCAATCCTGGTTATTGGTGTATGTTGGAACTGTTTTGTCTCTTTATTCAGTAGTCACCATTCTCCTTTATTAAGTTTTGAAGCCAAATGCTGTCATGCTTCTAGAAAAGCATCAACATCAAATTTTTCTTAAAAGCAGATTAAACGTTATTGTGATTACCTTTTTATCACTCTAAGCCTGAGAATATTGACCCCTGTTTTGAAGCCTAACCTTATTTTTCATGCCTTTCAAGTTTGTGTGAGGTTGACTGTTTGATACCCATACATGAAAATTTCATATTGTTGGCTGTGCTCTCAATAAATTATTTAGAAGGTTTGAATATTTCTGCACAGTGCAGATTTTCAGAGGAGTTTGGTAAATCCTTTTATTCTGCTGTCCTCAAAAGGCAAATAACCTCTCAATACACAATTAACAATAGCATTAAAAGAGAAAATAAATGCTGGCTTGAAAAGAGAGTAAGTATAATTATCTACTAGGAATTCATTATAACTCAGTAATATCTAAATATTTGTAAGACCTTTTGTCTTAATTCTGGCTAAGGAAGCACACCCTCTAAAACCAGATTCTTCAACATGTTTACCTCAGGCTAAAGTAGCACAAATCCTCTTACAGACACATGAATTATGATGAGCAAATATCATGAAATGCAGGAGTTCTAGTGATGCTGGAGAACAAGGAAGCATCTGGCTGCACCTTGAAGAGGTTCACTGTTCACTGGGTGAAAAACTGGATGGCTGGGCCCCAAGAGTGGTGGCCAGCTGAGAGTGGTGGTCCCCAGGCCCAATATTGGGACCACTCCTTTTTAATATCCTTATCAATGACCAGGGTAAGGGGATTGAATGAACCCACAGTCAGTTTATACTTTTACAGCTTCAGGTGACAGGGAGTCTACCATTTATTTATATAATGCATGACAATGTTTTTCCTTATTTTTAAATTATCTTTTCTCTGAATTAATGTATTTTTAGTGAAGTGTTTGCTTTATCAACAGAATTCAGCATTTATGGATAACTTTCACAACTCTCAACTATCCTTTTTCCAAAATTAAGGAAACTTACTTTAGCTTCCTTATACACAGGAAGATGTTCTCTCTATCATCACCAGCTAGTTTCACTATATTTTTTTGGAAGCAGAGACAACCAGATGCATCCATGACACAGAAATCTGGGTATAATGTTGTAATGCACAGGCAGTGGTAAAAGTGATGCCAGTTGTTTCAGTCTTCACTCCTTCCCTCATGATTCCTAAGGTTCAATGTGGTGATTTTTGTTTTTTTACTCATGCTTAGCATCAAGATGATGTATTTTGAAATTCACTTCCAATATCCTGTTCCACATAGTCTACATTACTTTTGCCTCAGTTCCTCACCACCACCTTCATTTTTCAGTTATACAGCATTACATTTTACTACTTTGAGCAGCATGGTATATATACATATATATACATACATATATATATATACATATATATATATATATATACACACATATATATATACATATACATATATATATGCTGTTACCTCCCTAATAAGTTTTCATTATCATTTTGACTACTTTTAAGTTCAGGCATCAAGCCATGATAATTACACTTCTTCCTCATCAGCCACAGTCCTCCCTCCTCAGAGTGGACTCCTTGTGTGATATAATTCAAACAAAAGCTGGCATTGTCTTGCAGTTAGCTCATGAACAAGAGTGAGCAATAAAGTTTCTGACTCCATTTATCATTGATATATCTGGGCTTGTCTTCATTAAACCAGACCTTAACAAGACTGCTTAATGGGCTGCAGAAATATGAGACCCTAAATAACCTGGTGCTTTGCAGTCTAATTATATTGGGCAACCAACATAGCAGCTGTCCAAGGGACACACAGGTATTTTTTAATACCAGACTTGGGATTGGTCTGCCTGGGTGTGGGTATGCAGAACATCATCCTCCTCACCCAAACTGCTCATCTCAGAGTCCTTTCTGTACAACAGATGTACCCAGCATGGTCAGCAGAGTCTGAGTTGCATCCTGTCCAGACACAAAGATTTTACCAAGTCAGGCTCTGGGAGGGTTGGCTGTAGACTCTCAGGAGCAAGGGGGTAAGAGTGCACAAGTGTCCTGATTAGAAGGGAGAAAATAAAGAAAATCAGCATGGAAAAGTGAAGGCTGATATGCACTGAAAGTTGCTGAGAACCATGAACAGAAGGAAAAGGCCCAAAATACATCATACTTATTATTATGGGAATTATTATGGGAACGGACACGAGTTCAAAAATATGATTTAATTTTGTATGTATGATTCATGCAACAAAATAATTCTGCCTAAGTACAGTCCCTCATTTAGTTGGTGCAGAATGCTATTTAAAAGAAGCTACAGAACCCCCATCTATAAACTGGAACAATACTACTAAATAGCCTAGAGATTGACATTTTAAGTTAAAGAATGGATCAAATGAGGATTTATATGGAAAAAACATTAAATTGGGTAAATGTATGGGTTTATATTAAATATAAAGTAGTATTTGTACTGGCAGCCCATGGCTTGGACAGGAGCATTCTTGCTGGGCTCAGAACTGGCTGGATGGCCAGGCTCAGAGGCGGGTGGTGAACGGTGCTGCATCCAGCTGGTGTCCTGTCACCAGCGGTGTCCCTCAAGGCTCTGTGCTGGGACCAGTTCTGTTCAATATTTTTATTGATGACATGGATGAGGATATGGAGACTTCCAGTAGTAAATTTGCAGATGACACTAAGCTGGGATCATGTGTCTGTCTGTTGGAAGGTAGGAGGGCTCTGCAGACAGACCTGGAATGGTTGGATGGATGGGCTGAGTCTAACAGGACGAAGTTTAATAAGTCCAAATGCCAAGTGCTGCATATTTGCCACAACAACCCCTGCAGCATTTTTGGCTGGGGATGGTATGGCTGGACAATGCCCAGGCAAAAAGGGACCTGGGGGTACTGGTTGACAGCCAGCTGAGCATGAGCCAGCAGTGTGCCCAGGTGGCCAAGAAGGCCAAGGGCATCCTGGCCTGGATCAGGAACAGTGTGGCCAGCAGGAGAAGGGAGGTCATCCTTCCCCTGTGCTGGGTACTGGGGAGGTCACACCCTGAGTGCTGTGTCCAGTTCTGGGCCCTCAGTTTGGGAAGGAAGTTGAGATATTTGAACACATCCAGAGGAGGCTGGAAAGGGGCTGGGAACACAAACCCTGTGAGGAACCACTGAGGGAGCTGGGGGTGTTCAGCCTGGAGAAAAGGAGATTCAGGAGTGACCTTATCACTCTCTACACTTCCTGAAAGGTGGCTGTAGTCAGGTGGGGGTTGGTCTCTTTCTCCAAGCAGCAACTGACAGAACGAGAGGACACAGTCTTAAACTGCATCAGGGGAAATATAGGCTGGATATTAGGAAAAAGTTTTTCACTGAAAGAGTCATAAAGTTCTGGAATGGTCTGTCCAGGGAGGTGGTGCAGTCACCATCCCTGGATATGTTTAAAAAAAGACTGGATGTGGCACTCAGTGCCATGGTTTAGTGTTGGGACATAGGACATAGATTGGACTTGATCTTAAAGGTCTCTTCCAACCCAGTGATTCTGTGGTACTGAATTCTGGCATATGAATGGCTGGGCTGTAACAAATGTTAATGCAATCCTGTGACCATACATTGTATATTAATACTGCAAGTTCGAATCCATAAAAAATACTGGTTTCTAAATGTTCAAATCAGAACAACATGGAAAAGAACCTGAAAAAATAAGAAAAACATTCACTAGTCCTCTGACACATAAACACTGAATGAAAATTGAGTCAAAGGAAAATGATGTGCTTAAGAAATAAAATTCCTAAAGTAAGATCAATATTAAAACTCAGTGGCATCTGTTTGTCTCATCTTCATGGTTATGTGGCTAAATGGGTCAGAGGCAGAGATGGGGACAGTCAGACAATACATATGCTTATTCCTTACAGTGTCATTCTTCACAGTGTGGTTTGTAAAGGCTGAGCATCCCAAGTGACTGGCACTACCTCAGGAAGGGTATGGCTCCAGGTACATCACTTTGGCAAGAGCTATTGGTTCTTGGTGTTAGGTTTGTTATAATGGTCAACTTCTGAACAAGAAAGAGAGGGCTGGAACACCAGCACAGTGGCAGGTTGTGATTATGAAATATTTGACAGGACTCTGGGGGAAAATCCTCAAAGTGGATTTTTCTCTCTATTTTGCTTGGGCTAAGGGCTGGATCTGAAGATTAAAACAGGTTTCTTCTAGACTCCTGTTTCTACACAGGTAACAGATACTTTACCACCTCTAAATGTTCACAAAAAAAGTCTGAGTCCAACATTCTGATTAGGCAACCAGCCAAACCACGCACGCACAAAAACATACAACTGCAGCACAGTGACTTGTGTTGAACTTGTCATTATCAGTTAGTTGCTCATTAAATACTTTATAAATGCAGTAAATTCCCAAGTGGTCACTTTCTGTTCTTAAAAAATAAATAAATAAACAAAGGGGAACAGCATGGTTCTTGTCCCTGGTGTGCCTAACTATCCCAGATAACACCAGTACAAATTCCCCTAGCAAATAAGGGATTTTTAACAAATCACTTCATGTCCTCTTTCCATACTGAAATTCCTTCTGCTCTGCACATCCCAGTGAAAGCTATAAGTATTCACAGCCATGTTCCCTGCTATGACTCATATCTTGTTAGAACAAAAGAGGCACTTGGCTCTCTGGAAAATAAATCCCACAGCCGCCTGCCTTGGATTGCTGCAAGCCTACAGCTCCCTGGCTTGTGCACTGTTGTGTCACAGAGGTCTTCATGTCCCACAGGAGACAATTACTAAGAACTACCTCCAGAATAGGTGAGGTTCTGCATATTATTATAGGAGGGGGAAAAGGCTAAAATTGTAAATATATTTATAAAGGCTCAAAAAGCACAGTTACTCTGTGGGAAAGTCGGTCACCTGACGAGCTAAGCTCTGCAAAGAGCACAGCCACTCTCCCAGACAAGAGGTTATTAGCAATAGGAAAAACTAAACTAATTGCCAGAATAACTTGTATTGGTATCCTCAGCAAGAAGCCAAACTAGCCAAGAAGCATGATAGCTAGCAGATTTCTGTCAGAAAAAAAACAATGAAGAGATTTTTTTTTCCTTCCTTGCATTTCTTCATCAGTTTGTCAATTAAAATTTTAAGAGTGAAACAAAGAAACCAAACAGCCCCCCTGGAAAAACCCCCAACAAAACAAATTGAGCAAACAAGTGGCAAAGTTAACCAAATCTGTTTGATCCAAACACCACTGACTAGACAAGGCAAAATATATCATTGGGAACACAGTTAAATCCATAGAGCTCTATTGGTCATTCTGTCTCCTGTTCTATGGCATGTCTTTACATCACTGAATGAGTACTGCCACCAAATAAACCCCCAGTATCAGCAGACACCTACAATAACATAGGCCATTAATGCAAATGTACCAGCTGGTCAAGATCTTACCTAAATGGTGAAGTTCTTCTTTCAGCCCCCTGCTCCAGTGCCAAATTGGACAGACACTTCCATCAGATTCCTCTCAGGAAGGAAGGTCAAGGCAGAAGTGACACCAGTATCTTGTGATGGGTATAAACCTCAACATCCTTTCCCACAGAGTAACTAGGAGGAGAAAATACTCCAGGTTTTTGCACCAGCAGATATCTACACTTGCAAAAAAAATTCTGAGCAACCAGTGAAAAGAAACATGTGCCTAAATATGGAAGAGGAACATTTAACATTCTGTTCTAGCTCCTGGCTCAACAAGAAACATCACTGTCAACCTGCAATGCCTTGAATAAGAGAAAATAAGAGAAACTTTCTGCATAGGAGAAGACTCTACATTGGTTTTACTGCAGCTGCTTGAAGCTGGACTCTCCAAGAAGTCAAACATTCTGAGAAAAAATGCAGAAGTCTCTGGTTCACCCTCAATGTCTCCCTCTAATTCAGTAATTAAAGCACAGAAGAATGGCCAGACATTATTAAAAGTAGTCATGCCACTTCATACAGATCTAGCTATGAAGAAATTAGGCATAAATAAATATAATTAGTGTGCTTCTGGGGAACCATATTTTCATAAATATATTCAATATTGTCTTTTGAACCATATATTCAATATTGTCTTCCACTTCTGTCTTTTAAATCCCACAGTTGATTCAAAGAATGACTCTGACATCTGTCTAACCCCCTCAGTGCTGCACACTGAGAATGAGCAGGAAGAATCAGATAAGCAGAGTACAGAAAGATGGATCTGGATATGAGCTGGGATGCACTGTACACTGAACTTTCAAAATACAGAATAGGCAGGAGTCAGCAAGCATGAAGTGAAGTACATTTAAAAATCCACACAACAATGAGTGTTTTAGAAATCCACCTCTGTACACTTCTCACCACATTAGTTCAGAGGCAAATGAATTCTCCTGCCTAAAATCTTAAGAAACTTTGAATTTGCAAGTTTGCTAAATAAGCTTCCTCAATAAGTAATAGAAAGAGTGCAGTGCCAATAGTATTTGAACATTTACTGTTATCTTGAATATGAAAAGAGGGAATAATGATCAGCTTTCAGGAGGTTGAAATGCTTACAATTTCATAAATGATACAGTATTTTTATTATGCCATTTTCAATGAAAACCAAACACTTTGATCTTCTCCTGTATCATTTCAGTTTGAAATTTAATATTTCAGTTCATTTTGTTAAACTTAAATTTTTAAAAAAACCCTATTTTAATCTAAATCAAGATTTTAATGTCCTTTCCAAACACTGTTCCAGGTGGTCCCTCCACCTCAGGGAGGCATTTCACTATGCTCCAACTTTTACACTCTAGTTAATACATCCAACCTTCCAATAGAGTAAAGGCAGTAAGATCCTAATCACAGATTTTGTGATACTACATACAAACACAAATTACAATTTAATCTTGAGGTGACAAAGAAAAATGTGAATTTCATATTCAATTCAATGAACATGAAAGCAAAAGTACAAAAAAGCCCCATTTAATTTGAGTAAAACTCCCCTTTTCCAGTTTTTTTTTTCCAAATTTAAAAAAGTCAAGAAAAATGGTAGTCTTTTTCCAAGTAAGGTTTTCATTCTGCAAAAGCTGTATTTTCTATTATAAATCATTCCTGCTGGAACGGGTTTTATTCCATTTCCTAGAGAGCAAAGGGGCACTTTGCCTCTACTTGAATGTATTGTAATGCCTTCTTATAATTTCTTTTTTTCTCTTTCACATCTGACATATTTTTCCTTATTGCTAACCCTGAAATAAACATGACTAAACACAGTTTTCCTGTGAGCTCACATACAAAAGTAGTTTGGGCAATGTATTCATTTTTCTGTTTATATTATCCTGTCAAAAACAGGGAGAACTTGGCAGTTCCTCAAGTCTTGAAGAACAAAGTCAAAAAGAAACCAAGTTATCATTAGGCAGCCTCTCTGAGCACACTAGTGTAGAGCTGCAGGACTTGTCTCTGAGTTCAAAATGAGATCTACCTTGAAAATCCCTGGGGAAAAAGGTCATATTGTAGATATTATATCATTTATGCTGGTTTTAGACTTCTACTTTCTCACTCAAGGACAACTTCCATGTCCCACATCTTTGTAATGAGACAGAGTGTGCTACCTCCTCTCCTTTGCATTCCCACAGGTCTCCAAGGACAAGGAGAAATACGTGCTACAGAGATATATTACATCCAACTACCTCAGAAAGTCAGGCAGCAAAAAATCCGAGCCATTTTAGTAAAGAAAACACTCTTGGAATAGATATTTTTGGATGCACAACAGGGTATTAACCTGTACCATTGTTGAGCTCATCCTCTTCTCTCTTAAACTTCAAGTTTGCTTTATGCAGGAACCAGAATTCTGCCTCATACTGCAGAGAAGCACTTTTCAAAAGGGAAAAGCACTGCATCAAAGCAAGATTTCTACCTTGGACAACAGCAAATTGCTTGGCAGTCCTTTTATTGTATTCAAGGCATTCTCAGGCAGCTGGGCCTCATTACCAGCAATGGTGCTCCAGCCATTAACTTCAGAGAGATGAGGATAAAGCACTAAATGCAATGGAGATAATTTAAAGCATGTTAAGCAAGGAAATGAACTAGTGTGGAGCTCTGCTCATGCTGTATGCTAAGCATGCTTCCTGGGGGCTGCTGCAAAACCATCTACACTTTGGGACAGGAGCTCCTACAGAGGTTTTGTTTTCCTTCCAGCCCAGTGGGGCACTGCCCTGGTGGGGGCCTTGCAGAGCCACAGCAGAATGAGCAGCTAAAGGATGAGGTCCATCCCTTCCTCCTCATTGTACCAACCCTAGGGCAGGAAACACTCCCAGGCAGAGTGCTGTTGCAGTAAGTAGCTTTTGGGGAGCAAAAAGAATTTGTCTGTATAGGATTTGCTGATTTGTTTCTTGAGAGTTTTAACAGCGCTAGTGTTGTAAATTAGTGAAGATAAATGACACTGGCATTTGGGCTTAAGACCAGACTTAGAGCTAGGTCTCAAATAGATCTTTATGCTTCCATACAGACCTTTGTGTTTCATACAGCACCAGTAAACACATGAGGCTGTCCCACCACTGCAGTTGGGTGTTTTGATCGATTTGTGGTTCAGCAGCCACATGCCAACATGCCAGTCAGGACCTGCCCTTCTCCCCAGAGATACTGACACTCATTCTGCAGCTTTTTAGTGTAATTTGTTCATTGTGAACCAATACAGCTACAACCTGGTCCAAGTCTAACATCAGACTAGATCCAGCACTTGCAAAGTCTCAATTCTCCTCCCAGATATTTCTGCTTTTCTAAGGAATGCATAAATATTACAAAGACAAAATTGCAGCTTTCATCCTACAGAGGCTGTACAAATTTTAACTGAACCGTATTTTTTTTTGAAAGGTACACTTAAAAAGAACTTTAACAGCTGCTCTGCTGCTCTCAGACTTTAGGTGATTAATTTCGAAGTAGGTTCTATAAAAGAATGAACAATAACAGCCAAAGGTTGAGGCATTAATATTAACCTGTAATAAAAGGAATGATGTTTAAACCATTCCTAGAAATAAAAGATGAGTACCTGGTCCTAGAGTGCTGGAAGAAGCACATAGCTTAAATTATATCCAATCAGGCAAAATACAGATATTAAACATTTATGAGCAGCTCTGATATATTCTGAATTAATCAGTTCTGCACATTTAAATGTTTTAATATTTAATGCTGCCACCTCAACAGTCCTGAAGAAATATTAAACTTTTTTATAGTCCTTTGTAAGGGATAGCAAGAGATTTTACTACACTTAAAATCTGAATTATGGCTGTAGGTTTTGCACTGGGCTGTGTTTTGTGGAGAACCATGATCATAATGTATTGAACTACAACTGAAATTTTGAACATTTTTACCACAGATGAAACAGAAATAAGGGCAGTAATAACACAAGTAACAATTATTAAGCCAGGGGTAAGTACATGTCCAATCTGATTAAGTCTCCTAGGCATGATGGATTACTCATGAAGGCTTACTAATATCATGCTTTCGTGAAATCTCTCAGATGAGTGTAAATGGCATGCTAAAGGCATTTGAGACATTGCAGAATATTAATGTTAGTGTGTTAGTAAAGTAAATCTACAAAACACCAGCTGTGGTAAGCAGAAAATATATACAGATAGAGATATTTAGCTGCCCACAAATTCCCTCACTCTAAAAAGCAAGCACTCTGAAATATTTTTTTTGGTGCTGCCAATAATGGTAAATTTAAATACAAGAACGGTTTACTAATTTATGAGTAGTTTTAAAAGCATATGAAAGTTGAAAATGAGAACATGAAGACCTTCTTTAGAAGAGAGTGAGTCACATATGATGCTGATTCCATTATTAAAATCTTGCTTTGTTTGTAAACATCTTTCTGAGATTCTGTGCTTTATCATCTCTAAATAAAGTAAAAAATACTTTGAAAATTCCTGGATAAAACACCACTTCAACAACAAACTACAAAACTGTTGATGTTTGATGGGAATTGTAAAAGGACAACAAATGGCCCAAAGCCTCTGTTATGAACACATGATCATTTCTATATCACTTTGACAGGTTGGAGCTCAGACTCTGTAGCACCTGAACTCCTGCCCATCTCTTTGCCCCTTGTCATTCAGTGTAAATTCAATAAATTGCTCTCATTCTGCATGGTTTTGACTGAATTTTCATTGCAACCACAAAACTGAATTTACCAGTGGTATTAAGTTTATAGCAGGGCAATTTCAAAGAGAAGCACAGCAATTATAATTGAAGAGATAGCACATAAAAATCAGTATATGTGGGTTGGTAGCCAATACACTAAGCCAATACACTACCAAGCCTGGCTCCAATGTGAGCTATTTTTAAAAACAACAAATTCAACAAAACCTCCCTATCACTGAAGAGGTATCAGGGACAGACAAAGGTGATACAGAGACTCTATCATCAGAAGGCATAAAAAAGCATTTTATTATTAGAAATTCACAGTTCTTACAGAAACAATGGTGGACCTATGACTTGATTGGCGTTTAGGGATCTTTTCTCACCTATTGGTCAAGAAGGGACAACTCCTCTTGTAAACATCTTTGACAAACAGAGACTGTCTGCCAGGTGCAGAGATTGAGGCAATAATTGTTTTAGTTCTTTCTCTGAGCTTTCTCACAGCTTCCCAGGAAAATCCTGGGAGAACTATGTCTCTCTCTGTTCAGAAGATATGTGATTGCCACACCTCCCCCCAAACAACAACAAATGAAAATCAGGACAAGATCTCAAATCTTTATTCTCCATTTATTTTTTGAGGAAACATAAGCCACATCCTTTAACACCATTACCTTTCTAGTAACCAAATCTGCCACAAATGCTCACACATAGCAAAAGGAACAGAGATGCCCCCATTCAGTCCCTGCACCATTCTGTAGTCCTGCTAAGCCACACTCATTCCCAGAGACCTCAAATGACCAAAACTTCCACATGCACAAAGCTCCAGAGATTATCCTTGGCTGATTTCACACTATTGCTGTAAGTGACCTCCAAAACTGGCAGTAATTCTGTCCTCTGGTGAGATGCTTGTAAGCAGCAGCCAGAGTCCTTTACATAACCTGTTGAACCAAAAGTGGGCCCTGTGCTGAACATCATTGTCTCAGAGCAAACACAGACACATGAAACTATTGCAGGTAATTCCTTTGTGAAGGGTTGTGTTTGTATGAAAAACAGAGAGGAAGTTTAGGGGAAGTTAAGAGAAAAGGCATGAAAGGAAATGTAAGGACACAATGTCACAGCTGTGAGACCAATCCCTCACTCAGCTGATCTGAAGGACCTGTGATGGACAAAAAGGCTCTCTCATGTTGCTCAAGGAAATCACTCAGAGATCATCTCATGTCCCAGTACATTAAAGGAAACAAGACTTCTTTAGAATAAGGAGGAGATAGTCAAAGAAAAAAATGGGAGTTACCAATTTCTTTTCTTACTGCAAGTGATTCATATGATCCTGAGAAATCTCAGTAGCATCTACTACCAATGGAGAGGCATTACAACCATTGAATCAAAAAGGTGCAAGTAATAGACAAGTCACAAGACATGCAACTGACCCTCGACCAAGAGTTCAGAAAGAGTTTAAAACCAAACCAAAATGATGAACAAAAGCTGGCATAATAGAATTTCTAGAAACTTTTGAATTTTCCAAAAAAAGTCAGGGAGTCCCTTGCAGATAGATGGGGTTCTTACTGAGACAGCCATGGCAGACTTGGGGAATTTTCAGGTCAGAATTAATTAATCAGCCTGACCTGATTGCACAGACTAAGTTTCTCCCAAAAACAGGATAGGGGAAAATTTGGACTAATTTGAAATATGCTGAGAAAGAGAAGCTCTAACACAGGCCTGAACAAATGAGGAATCACTTTGGGAAAGAGATTAAAGAATTACAAAAAAAAGCCTAAATTACTATGGAACAACACAAGTGAACTTGGACTTGCAGAACAATATCAGAGAAAGGAAGTTTTCCAGTGAGGAACATGGACCACAAATGGAAGGATAGTGGGTACTGGTTTGGACATCACTATTTTTTCAGCAGATATAGGAAAAAAGCTAAGAGGTCAGCCTGTAATTGGCTGTGTATGTTGCTGACAAGGCTGGGGAGATAACTTGTCCCCTTGAAATGTAGGAAAACAGGTTTTAATGGAAAGTGATGGAAATTTGAGAAAGCGATTCAGACAATTATGGAATTACACACTCTTCTGCCTTCTTCAGATCTAAGAATGTCAAAACCCCCACCAAACCCTTATAAGATAACAACATTGTAATATATTAAACATTAAGTGCATTGAGATGTAGCTTTGCAAGATCCTGGCCATTGCCAGCGGTGCTCTCATGCCCCCCTGTGCAGAAACACAAAGGCAGCAAGAAAGGACAAAGAGTCACTCACAGCCCTCCAGAGGCCCCAGATCTCAGGGGAATCTTAGCTGCTAAAATTTCAGTGCATTTGAGACAGCAGTCCATCCATTTGCAAACTGTTTCTAAAAAGCTACAGATAATAAAGATAATAATGAAAATAAAGATGGGAACTGTGGTTGTAAAGGTCAAACGGGAGATGTATGCAATGTCAGTGTGGAAAAGCTGAAAGGACAAAGGAGAGACTCTACTCAGTGATTTTACATTTAAGCAGGGAGCAGCAAATTCTTCTTTGCAAGCATTAGGATTCCCTCTCCAAACCAACAATTATAAATAGGAAATTACACTGCAGTGGATCACACCACATGGATAAGTTGTAGAGAAGCTGTTTGGAGAATCTGCTTTCTCCAAGGTGCAAAGAGCTAAGTGGAGATATTTTAAAGACTTATTACCTTTTATCGTGGGTAAGCACTATAGATGCTACAGCAGGTTCATTGTGCTCTTCCCAGACTGACCTGAAGAGTGGTAGGCAGCCAGCAGAAGCAGATCCAGGTGGCAGTGAAAGCACAGCTTTATCAAATGCACTAATCCTCACCAATTTACATTGGTGGATGTTGCTTTTTGTGTGAGGGGTGAAATGAGCAGTCTTCCCTGGCCAGATTGCTGTGTCTAGGGGATATCTTAAGGCAGGGATTGGCAGAAATCAAATGAGAATGGAAAGTGACTAATGTGGCTTATATATATATATATATATATATAAAAGACAAATATTGAAATTAATACCAAATACATATCACAGCAAAGACAGACCTAAGCTATTCCAGTGATTTATACATAACTAAGTCTCTTGCTTGCAAAACAGATTCCTTCAAACTTGCCACAGATCTCATCATAAAGGGGAGGAAAGCTGTAGGTCCCAGCAGGCAGTCTCTGAGTTAAACACATGGGGAAAAACAAGCTACTGTTCTGAAACCTGATTTTCTTTCTTTCTTTCTTTTTTTTTTTTTTTTTTTTTTGTGAAAAAAAGTGAAACTCTTTTTCAAATTGGCCAGTAATTAGAAATAGCAATACATAAATCTGCCAAATATCTGTGCACCAGTTTAATAAAAGCAAACCTTTAATAAACATTGATCTAAAAGGTAAGGTTGTTGGAAAGTTATGAGCAAATGTAACAACACATTTGAAATGAAAATGTCTTCAAATTACAGCTAGAGCACCATGTAGATCCTTCTGTGCTATGGTGGGTCTAAGAAATAATCCCAGTAGCAAAATTGTAAAATATATTGGGATGGCAGGTGCTGTAGTTCATTGTTATGGTAAAACACTCCTAACAATCATCTACAGCAATTGCAGCTGTCTTTCTTTTACCAATGTATAATAATTATCCATCTATTAGCAAATGTAGCCACCTGCAGTTAACTGGTTTACTGGTATAGCTACTTGCAAGGATGAAATGCCTTTCAAAATCAAGCAAGTTAGTGCTAAAACTAAACTGCCCTGTCAAAGTTTCATACTGGAAGAGTATTTCAAGTGGTTGTGGAATTATCTGCACTTTGGCACAAGTGCTTAGAAAATGGTTTTTATAAGATGTGAAAAAGTGCCCTAAAAACAGCCTCAACAGATTTTAAAACAGCAGGTAGCTCAGACACTATTCTATGAAGGAAAACTATTACAACCACATTTTTATTACTAGAAATATCCATGCCACTACAGGCACCCAGGAACCTCAGTGAACACATTTAAATATATACAGCCATTATATGTGGTCAAGTTCTCACCCTCTCTCTCCTCTTGCCTCAATGGTTGTAATCTTACTCCTTATATGAAAAAGCTGATCCTCCTCAGTACTCTTAACCTGGGCCTGTAAAACTCTACTCAGCCACTTGCCCAGGCCCATTTGACAAGTGAGTAAAATATTATCATTTATTAGTCATCATGGTAAAGGATGAGGAGGGTAGATTTTCTATCTGCACCCTCAAATTTTCATGGCAATTTGATTGGGGTGACCTTGCTGTTCCATTTAATCTCAGCAGGCAACAAAATATTTTAAAATATACATAAATTATGTCAGTGTCCTCCTATGAGATACACAAGTAAAAGTGTCACACTTTTGGACACAAATTTTCATTTATGTCTTTAATATCTCTTTTTCTGTATTATTGGCTCCAAGGTAATTTGTAGATAACATGAATCTTCCTCTTTCCTTGTCCCACCTTTGCTTTCTGTGCGTTCCATCAGATCAGACTCACTTTGAAACCTGCAATTCTATTTACTTGCCTCTGTAGCTTCCTTTTAAATCTGAACATGAGTTTTTTTCACTCCTTTTCTGCTTCCTCTCATTTAAGAGACAGCAGTCCAGCAAGGAACATTTGGGTAAGCCTCATTTCCATATGGAAAACAGCATGACAGAATCCCAAATGTGTTTCCCCAACACGTCTCTCACTAACTGTTGATCTCACCAGCTGATTTCAGCTAAACACAACCAAAAGGTAAACATCTGCAAACTACTGCTTCTCTAAATCCTCTGAAAAATCCTGAGAGAGGTGCCTCTTCGTTGTCCCTCCTGTTTGGTCACTCCAGGGCTCTAAGTCTTTGAACATTCATATAGAAATATCTAAAATCTGAATTTTGCAAAGTTTTGAGCCCCAGGATTCCCATGAAATTCATTGGCATTCACACGTGCTGGAAACCCTTGACTACCTCCTCAGCACATGCAATAGGTAGTTAGAATCTGAGGCACTTCACATCAAGCATGACATCTTGGGAACTGAGAGCAGTCCCTGTAGGAACAGAGAAGGAAGCTGAACCACAGCTTTGAGCAAGGTTAAAGCAAAAAAGGACAACTAAAGGCAGTAGTGCTCAGCACTATGCAAGCACTGAGCTAAAGAGCTTTCTGTCCCCAACCAATCACTTCCGTGGCTGGGCTGGTCTCTTTGTCACCTTTGCCATTTTATGTGCTTTTTCTAGCTCATCTTTTCTCAACAATTGGAAAATATCTTTTGAAATTTAATGTGCAACAAATATAATAATGTGTATGTTCATTTAAACAATTCGGGATACATGTAAAGTAAGATTTTATCAAAGCAAATTTACAATTCAGAACGTAAACATAAAAGAAAAAAATATGCCCACAGACCATGGACAAATATACATGTAATCATCCAATAATGATTCATAGGGAAATACTATTTAAAAAAACCTGTCGTTTTTATGGTTCACATTCTCTGGATTTCTGTTCTGTGTAAACCTTACTGCTCCCATCAAATCTGCAGACTTACTTGTGTAAATCATTGTTGTCAAGCCAGGTTGCAGATCTGATAAGAAACTGAAATTTTGCAAAGAGGGGATTTGAAAATTTTTACTTAGGAAGTTTTGGGGGTTCTTTAAAGGAGAACAAGGAGTTGGTACTTTAAGCATCTGATCTCCTCAGCACCTTTTCCAACTTGTCCTCTCACTGAACCAACACAGTTCCCTTTTCCTATTTTCTCTTCCTGAGCAAACACCTTTCCTGCCTTCCAAGAAGAGGCAGCCTTGGGGAGCCCTGTGAACCATGGAGTCCAGCTGGGATGCCAGGATGGAGCTCTGGGGAGCCCTGTGCCCCCAGAGCCCAGCTGGGATGCCAGGATGGAGCTCTGGGGAGCCCCCAGAGCCCAGCTGGGATGCCAGGATGGAGCTTTGGGGAGCCCTGTGACCGTGGAGCCCAGCTGGGATTCCAGGATGGAGCTTTGGGGAGCCCTGTGAACCATGGAGTCCAGCTGGGAAGCCAGGATGGAGCTCTGGGGAGCCCTGTGCCCCCAGAGCCCAGCTGGGATGCCAGGATGGAGCTTTGGGGAGCCCTGTGCCCCCAGAGCCCAGCTGGGATGCCAGGATGGAGCTTTGGGGAGCCCTGTGCCCCCAGAGCCCAGCTGGGATGCCAGGATGGAGCTTTGGGGAGCCCTGTGCCCCCAGAGCCCAGCTGGGATGCCAGGATGGAGCTTTGGGGAGCCCTGTGACCATGGAGCCCAGCTGGGATGCCAGGATGGAGCCTTGAGGAGCTGGTGCAGCACACGGGCACCACTTGGCATCACACAAACCTCCAGTGCCAACCAGAACAGACACAAAGGAAAGCTAAAAAACCACATGCTGCCTGCTCTCCCTGCTCACTACAACACCCTTCTGAAGGTGTTTGAAACCCTTCTACAAAATCATAATTTGAAATGTGTCTCATCTCTGCCCTCACTGAGAGTAAGTTGATGTGTCAGTTGGAGGCTGGCATCAACCATTTTTGGATGATTGGTTTCAAATCCTCTAATCAGCTTACCATCCAAATAGTTGAGCTGTGTGGTGGGGAGGCCCTTCGAGGCATGAGGGAAGACATTCTCCCTCAAGCCTAGAGCAAAATTAGAGCTGTCATTTCCAGCCCCCCACGTTGCCTGCACCTTCCTGCACCAGCCAGCCAGAAATTCTTCACGTGCCCAAAAGTGTCCTGACTCCCAGCTCCCCACTACATGTGGAGCTCACAGAAATGCAGGGCAGCACCTCTGTTTTCCTAAGAAATACTCATATATTACTAAATACATGGAGATTCAAAGCTAGGATTCAGGCACATGTTTTCCTTCTATTTTATCAAAATTTATATCCCTCACTAAACTACCCTTACCAGCCACTCTGTGAAACAATAGAAGACACACTGTGACCCTCATTGTGGAAGCCTAACACAGAAATGACACAAACAGCAAGGAAAATATGTACATTAGTAGGGCACACAGTAACAGATGCAGAGTAAGATTTTCTACTTGCACAGGCAGCCCATGATGGGCTTTAAAACAAGGGCAGCATCCTGTGGGGTGATTTCCTCCCACGCTGTCCTTGCTTAAAGAGAACAAATTACTGCTTGCCAATAGGGATGATACAGCTGCCAGCCCCAGCACTCCCTTTCTGGCCATCCCACCTGGTGCAAAGCCCCCTCAGGAGGGTGAAACACCAGTTTACACCCAAAAGCAGCACTGACAAAGTTTGCCCATTCCCCCTGAGCTCCCACCTCCCCTGTCCATGCCATCCAGGACACCTGCCCTCTCCATCTTCCTTTCACAGCCCACCCTCATTTCCCACAGCTGAAGGAGAAATGCATGGGGAGCTCTGTTTTCCTCTTCTCTCACAAACTAGCATGCCCTGGTTTTTATATCTTCCCTTTTTTTATCTTCCTTTTATTATCTTCCCTTATTTCCTAGTTCTCTGTAATTACATATTGGGACATCAAACAGTGAAGCAGGGACTGCTTTTGAAGGCTTTTATAATTAGCTTTTCTATTGTGTCCTCTAATACCTCCTCTGGCTTTAGACTTACTTTTTTCTGTTCACAACCTCCTGAACATATGGCAGTAAATATGCAGCATGCTGTGAGCTTCACCTGGAGTCTACTTACAGTATATCTGCAATGTAAATAACAGACTTCGTGTCAGTCAATTAATCACACACCAGTGCTTGGCAGAGGGCAGGCAGATTGCAGGAAGGGAAATTGGAAAGTGGTGTCTTGAGCAGCATTGGACTTCAAGTATTAAATATTACCTAAGTTGGCATGTTTCTCTGGCATCACTGCTTTTATCTAAAAATATTCTGTTGTGATTGCATTAGAGTGAATTGAAGGCCAAATTCTGCACTCACCAGGACCATTTTGGTAACATTTCACCCAAATGGAATAATGATCTCATTTCCACAGAACATGACCCAAATTCAAATATCATACAGAAATTAAATTAAATTAAATTTAAAGTGATCCCATGATGATGCACAAAATTAAAATATTGCCATTTCCGTAAAAATGTTTCTTTTTGGTAAAACAAATTCAAAGTAATCACATTACAGATGTGTTTTATTCTTGTTTTTGCAACCATGCATTTGAGCAAGACAAAATACTTTGTTTACCTGATTCACTTTATTTAACTCATGGGATTCATGAGGATATCATCAATTATAATCACAAACACATCATTTTATGGTTTAAAAAAAGGACTCTGTTCCATTAGAGCTCTTCTAATTTGAAGATCTCAGAGGATTTCTGTACTACATTAAAATCCTTGTCATTCCCATGGAGGACAAGTGAAAATACAGAAATAAATCATCTAATATTTAAACACACTTACATAGAGCACAGCACAAAAGTTAAGATCTCATGGGAAGAGCTTCCCTAATGACAATATAAATCTCATTGGAGGTAACAAAGAAGCCTGTTTATGCTGAGGTTCTCCCATGTCTCACTGTACCTGGCTCTGAACCGGTCTCTGCCAGGGCTGCTGCCTGAGAAGGGCTTTGCCCCAAGGCTAGCTTCAGGCAAGGGGACTAACAAGTGCCCTCAGCCACCTTCCACCCAGCTCACAGCACTGCAGCTCAGCCCTACAGGTCTTCAAAGGCTCTGCTTTGGGGAGGATTTATTCCCACAGGGATCCCTATGCTCTTTCCTTGCAGTTTCCCTTTACAGAAAGCTCCATCTTTTCAGGAGATGAAAAAAACCTCAGGGACTAGATCAACCTTTGGCTTAAAAGCCACTGACCTCTGATGGTCACCAGAAGAACTGGTTATGCATCCAGGACAACAAATTATCTTCTCTGTATGACTAGAAACCCAAACCCCTCTGCTGCTCCTCAGTGCCTCAGTGGGAGCTGAGGCTGCCTGGTGCTGGGGCACCCCTGTTACCCTGGGGACCCCCACCCATGCCCACCCAGGGGAGAGGCCTGTGTCCCCATGAGTGCCACCCTGTGCCCTCCCAGGACAGGGCCACACTTTCCCCAGGCCATGCTGGCCGTGGAGCAAGCCCCAGGACAGCCATGCCCTGGTGCCCAGCACCCTGTGGCTGCTGAGTGGTTTTTGTTTTCAGCAGCAAAATGAAACCTGTTCTCAGTGGGGATCAGTCCCTCATGGTGGCATTCCCCAGAGTCTGTAGGGAACAGAAGAATCTTACTAAAGAGTTTCTGTTCCTGGAGCAACTGCAGCCCCCCCCTCCTCGCCGTGTGTTCTCCTAGGGCTGATAAATAGCTGAGCTCACCTGACTGTTCTGTTTTAGTGATGGCATGACCCTGGGTCCTTTTGCTCTGCTCTCTACCAATTGCCATCAAGCTTTCATATCTTTTGCATCTTTGAGACCTGTACCCCTGTAGCATTTGATTAACCAACATTAACCAACACATTCCAAAGGGAGGAGGACAGACAGTGTACTGACAGTACCCCAGGAGAGTGCCCATAAATTTTCTTCAGGGAAAAATATATTGATTTGCAAGCAAAGCATGCAGAAAGAAAAGGCAACCACACCACAGCAGTGTAAAGAATATTTATTTAAACCACACCACAGCAGTGTAAAGAATATTTATTTAACATATTGGTCTACAATGTCTTGTAATGCCAGCGATAACAGCACCAAAGCAACAGAGGCACACAGGGACATGTGGATATTTGGGACATTACTGTGCAATGGTAAACCACTGGGAGTAAAGGGAAGTTTAGGTGTTTAAGGGATGGCAGCTCTTGCAGGCGTGTAAAAGCTATGGAAGTCCAGGGGATTTTAGTGTTTCAGAGAACATGGATTTGAAGTGTTCCAACAGGCAGTACAAAAAGCATATACAGCCCCAGGTTCCATGCTCACTGCCAGCCTCAAAAATGACAGGCAAGCCGTGTCCCCAGCTCATCCTGAGGGACAGGAGGGCACAGGCAGCCCTTCCCCTTGGCACTGTCCCTCTCATGGGGAATTAGGGCAGAAAATTCCAAGGATCTCAGGCCAGACCTGACATCCCTTCCAGTGCAAACACTGCCAGTGCTGGGCAGGGGGATGTGCTGCCAGCAGCCAGAGGGGCTCAGGGGGGCTGGCACTCAGGGGAGCTCCACATGGGGACCTGAGCAACAAACAGGGGGGAAAGCCACAGACCTAGAGGTCAACATACCTGGCAGTCCGTAACTCCATGATTTGGCCTCTGAAGTGCAAGCATTTAACCTTGACCCATACAGCACCTTGGGTGCCTGCAGGTTTCCTGGCAGCCCTGTACAGCCACAGGCTGTGTCCAGGAAACAGGGAAACAGGGCTGTGGGAAGCAGCAGCTCCAGCTCTGCCTCCAGACAGAGCAGCCCATCCAAACTGCAGCCCCCACTGGGTGAAATTAAGCAGCTTCTGTCTCTGGACAGGGCTTGACCATGGAGCAATGTTTGAGTCAGAAACAAAGGCAAGCCCTGAGGCAGAAGATCTGATGATATTTCTAAGATAATTTATAATTGCAGTGCTTTTAGTCTTAAAAGATAAAGTAACTAAGATGATGTTGTGATTAAGGTGCAGAATATCTAATTTGAGAGAAGTATAAAAGGAAATCAAGGAGTGCTATCTATCAGGAGATAACTGCAGGTCTTCCCCCATCATCACTATAAATCTTTCACTGAGAAGAACTACTACTTTATAAAGAAAAAGAATTTAAAAAAAATAAAAATTAAAAAGAAGACATGTTAAACACTACCTAACAAGCTTCATGACATGAGCACAAAAGTCTTAAACTCAATGTCATAAATTCAATACCATCAGAAGATTCAGATACAATGTCCTTAGAGACAGTGCCATGTAAGTCAAGCACAATATTAAAAGACACTGAAATCTTTAATACGTGTTAAATATTTTAAATTCATAGATCTGATTCAGGGAAATATCACAGAGGCATCATCAATCCTTTTTCCCTTCTGACACATATTTTTTATAGCTTTGCCACAGTTTCTGCAATTAAAAGATATCCCAAACACTTACAGAAAAGAGATGAGACAGAAAACTGACCTTGTGGACATGATCACATTCCATCATTATGCTTACTCCAATAAATACCCCCAAAGAGGCCAAGATTAATATCTGCATCTATTTAAATTACCACCTTGAAAGAGATTAGACTTAAGGCATCCCACCTATTCCCAGAGGCAGCATGCAGTGATTATTCCTTACAGGTATTTCCAAGGGGAAAACACCTTGTTCAAAAGTACTGAATGTTGTGATAGTGCCATATATAAAACCCTCTCCTTTTAGTTTCACATTTAGGGCACATAAGCCTTTGGTTTCTGTTTAAATGTACTAATCTTCTTAACGGTATAATCAAGCCTTTAATATATAATATTATCAGTTTATATTTAGAAGGAATAACCATCACTTTAGTGGTGATGGACATATCTCTCCATTCATCTGACTGAAATACCCTGCATAAATCCCTTTGCCCAATTCATTTCTGCAGAGACAGCAAGAGGCTTTATTTAATTTAAAAGCATTTGGTTGCAATATATTTATAGTTAATATGTAAAAATCCTGCTTTAAGTTTGAGAAACGTTTCTTTCTGCTTCTGTTTCTCACAGGAAAATGTTCCAGTTTGTAGCTTTTTAAGTAACACAGGCTACAAATTCAACAAAAGGTATTCCTACAGTGAATAGATCACAAAAACTTCAGCTATCTTCGCATCCTTCCAAAGTTTTGTGTTCTTGGAAAGTAAAAATGAGCCTGAGACCCTAGGTACAAATTTAAGGAAGTTCACATTTAAACATATCCCAGGACACATTGGGGTTTTTTGGGTTTTTTTGTTTGTTTTTTGGTGGGTTTTTGTTTGTTTGTTTGTTTGGGGGGTTTTGTGTTTGTTTGTTTGGGGTTTTTTTGTGGTTATGTTGTTTGTTTGGGTTTTTTTGTTCTTTTTCTATTCTTTAAGTAGAACTGGAAGATTTCCTAGTAATTCCTAATTCCTGCCCAATATACTACCAGCTTTGTAGCACATAAAAAGTGCCCCCACCAATACAAAACCTGAGCCAGATCTAAGCCACTGAAACATGGTCTTTCTGGGAGATATTACAGGGGGATTATGAAACACCAGACAGCAGAGCTCTTTTGGCACATGACAGGCATTGCATTAGGCTGCCATGATGCATAAATTAAACATAATAAATAGCTGCTATAGACCCAGCTCCCCAAAATACTTATTCAGGTCTCTCACATATATTTCCTTATGGCACCTCCTCTGATTCTGAAGAGCACATTAAATGTTTAGCCACCCAAGATGTAACTATTCATCCTAGCAGCAACCTGATTGCCTGCAACAAAAAAGCTCAAGAAAGAGTTAAATAGACAGGCATTAACAAAGAATATCGTGGAACACACTCTTATGTGTATAATTAAAAGAAATGTATTATTATCCTTTAATTATACCTAAAAATTTCCAAGTTAATAAAAAATAATGGAGAAAATGCAACGTGTTATTATCATTCATTCCCAATTTGTCTAAAAGGTAAATACCTACATAAGATACTCATAAGTAAAACCCAAAATTAAAAGGTCTATCAAATTCTGGCCTAGCTAATTACAAAGGCATCAATCTCTCTTTATACCAGAGCATAGTGTTCTTGATGCAAAAAAAGCACAAAGAGGATGACTCCCCTCTAATTCAAACAAATTACAACCACTCTGCATGCTAACCATAACAAACACATGTTAAATTCAGCAGAAGGGATGAGAACTGAACTGGCATGCAGCTGGGACCTCTTCCAGATCATTTGACCAGGGAATGTTTTTCCCACTGCCTGGCAATGTGGGGAGAAGTCACTACATGGAAGCTGTGGATGCTAAATCTCTGAGCAGTGAGCCCAGCATTGTGAAAAAGGAGAGGAGAGGGGGAAAAAATTGAGTAAACTGAAAATCTGACTGCTCCCTCACATGTAGTCATCTCTTCTGCCACACCTGCCTGCACCTGGATGCCCCAGACAGCCTTGCCCCAGTGCAGTACTGCCCCAGTAGGGATGGAAACTGCCATCCAGATGCTCTCCACAAGGAGTAAGTTAGGAAAATTTTCAAGAAGAGAGCAGGGTTAAATCTTGTCCCCCTGTGTAAATCTTGTCCCCCTGTCACGATGCATCACTCATATTACACGATGCATCAAGGAGCTGTGGGCTTTGCTGGCACTGATCCTCTTCCATGGAGATGACAGTCCTCACCTCCCTGAAGTGCTAAAAGCTGGCACACTCCAAGACAGAACAAGCAATTTTGGTTTGTCAACAATTTGACCATTCTGAAGACTTGAGGTACTATGCTTTCTAGCATCTGTATGAGTTCTGCACCTCATGAAAAATATGCATGCTCCAGATAAAACAGACTAATTAGAACAAAAAGTTTCCTGTTTCTTACTGTTTGTATGAAGAAAATACTTAGTAACTGCAAAAAGTGCAGGCTTTGTAAATCTGGAATGAAAGGTCACTAGTTACAGTGCAAGTCACTCACTAGTTTCTTAGCAGTTAGTGAAATGCAATCAAAAGAAATATTGTAATGTTATTAATTTTACAATGTGCTTTCTCAAATGGAAATTATTGCAATTAGAAGGAGGATTTGCTCTCTACTGTAATCTCACTAATTGGGCAGAAGGCACTTGGGGGGAGTTGTTCATTGGGGTTTTGGGCAAGGACCCAGAAGAAGAGTAGTAAGCATGTAATGCATCACTACCACTGCTCAAAGACAGTTTGGAGTTTAAAAACACCATTTGTACAAAGAAAACAGCCAGATGCCACAGCATTGGTGTTCTGTCAGTGATGAGTAGCATAAAGGCTCCCTAACATCTGCTACCACTTGAGGAAACAAAACTTACATCTCTTTGAGTGAAAAGGTCCACAGAGTAATGCGGGCTGCCTGAGGCTGGGGAGGGACCGCTGCTGCCAGCCCCAGCCAAACCCACACCTCTTCATCTCTGCTGGTTGAGGCAAATTCTGCAAACATCACAGCTCTGCTGAAACTCCTTTGTACTTCACAACTGCATTAACTACATGCTGAAGGAAAAGCAGGGCAATAAAGAACACAGGGATCACTTCCCTGAAGGAAACAAACCTGCATCTCTCAAACGCATTTTCTACATCTGCTCTCAGCAGTTCATTTCTGTTTGAGGTGGACAACCTGTAAATATTATTCTGTGAAGAAAAGAGATCATTTTAAAGACATGAAGGTCTCTTTGTCTAGTTCAATGAACCACAATTCTGTAGATGCCCTGCAACAAGTTTTCCAGATCAGAAGCAGAAGTACCCTTTAACTGTAAGACATTACATTGCTGCAGAGGAAGGAAAGTGAGAGATCTCCTCTAAGCCTTTTTTACCAAACACTGCAACACAGAAAAGATTTCTGCTGAAAAAGAAACCTGAAAAATGACTAGATGTAAAGGAAAATGTGGTCAATTTACACATTAGTAGCCACACAGCAACCACAGGCATCATTATAGAAAACATGAGTTTGTTACCTTGGAAATGTTAGTATTGTAACCAGCTGCCTTCTCTACCTTAAAGAGTGAATTATGATTGTGCAATTTATTTTGGGAACAAACACAAGGAGAGAGGTCTGAATCAGATCTGTGCAGTGGCCGGAAATTAAATGGTCAACTTGTCAGAAGTAGAACTGTTTGATTTTTGGTTCAGTGACCAAAATGAAAAGAAAAAGAAAGGAAAAGAGATCAGCTTGGGCCACCATAAAAGAAGTACTGCGGGATCTGGCACCAAAAAAAAATAAATTTAAAATATCAGTTAGGTCAGTATGAAAATCTTCAATGAACCCAAAAAAATTAGATAAAGACTTTTGTTCAAGCAGAAAAGTCTCATTCTGTTTTCTGATTATGCATGTAACTCCTTTTTTTTTCAGTCATTTTCACAATTAAGATACTTTTCCAAAACAGAAATAAGAACTATGATTTGAAAATAACAGGAACATATTTCAAATATTTCATTTCTCCCCATTTTCCATTAAAACTTTTACCAAATCCTATTCAAGTACATTATCAGTTTTTGTCTTTGACAAAATCAGATGACAAATTAATTCACTATGAACACAGAAATTCCAACTAAATAAATTCAGAGAATCATAGAATAGTTTTGCTTGGAAGGGACCTTACATATTATCTGGATTCAATCCCACTGCCATGGGCAGGGACATCTTCCACTAGACCAGGCTGCTCAAAGCCCCATCCAACCCAGCCTTGAGTGCTTCTAGGGATGGGAAATCCACAACTTCCGTGGACAACCTGTTCCAGTGTTTCACCACCCTCACAGCAAGGAATTACTTCTTAATCTAAACCTTCTAATTACTTCTAATCTAAACCTGCCCTCTTTCAGTTTGAAGCCATTCCACCTTCTCCTGTCACTAGATGCCCTTGTGAAAATCCCTCTCCAGCTCTCTTGTTGGCCACCTTTGGGCACCGGCAAGCTGCTCTAAGGTTTTCTCAGAGCCTTATCTTCCCTGGGCTGAACAGCCCCCTTTTTCTCAGCCTGTCTTCCCAGGAGAGGTGCTCCAACCCCCTGATCATCTCCATGGACCTTCTCCAGACAGAACTCCAGGTGGAGTCTTGTGAGGGTGGAGACGAGGGGCAGAATCTCCTCCCTCACCCTGCTGACCACGCTGCTCTGGATGCAGCCCAGGACACGTTTGGCTTTCTGGGCTGTGAACACACATGGCCAGCTCACATCCAGCTCACATCCTGCTTCTCATCCACCAGCAATCCCAAGTTCTTCTCCTCAGGGCTGCTCCCAAAGTATTCTCCCCCCAGCCTGTTTGTGCTTGGAATTCCTCATGCACAAATAGTATCAATTTGAAAAACTATCTAACAGGGTTTCAGCCATCAGCAAATGAACTATAATACTTGGAAAGCATAAAAATATTTGCCAGAGGTCTTGGATCTTTGTAGTTATCTGAATGAAGTTCTGAAGACTATACTTATTTTGGGACAGAGAGTCAGAAGAATTGCTGTAATTGTTAAACAAAAATGTTTAACACTGAAATTCAGCCAGGGATTCTTTTTTCCAAACATCTAGGAACTAATTTTCTAAGGACTTTTAAAACTGATTCTTTGATTTTGACACCTGGCATACCCACAAACTGCTGCACTGCAAGGCTGGACAGCAGTTTGTTAAACCAGGATCTTTGCCTTTGCCAGTTTGGCTGGTTTTTTTTCTCTCTGCAGTTCTTGCTATAATAATCATTTCATCCAATGTCCAGATGAATGTGTCTAATTCTGGAAGGAGTGTTGGTTTTTTCTAGCCATGCATTTCCCCTGTGACATAGGAACACTGGAATTGTATTGTGTGCTGGAAACCACAGCTTGTTTAGCCAGAAAGATAAATATTATCTATATTTCTTGTTCTTTCCTATGCATTGTATTGTCCTGGAGAGCAGTGGGAACAGTGGAAGGCAGAGGCAGAGACCTTGCCAAGCCCCGTGATGTGATGAATGACTTCTCACATCCCAGGGCCTGACGTGAAGAGAGGCCACAGAGGGTCACACTGCTGTTTTCAGATGTTAAAAAGGCTGATCACCCTCCCATCACTTACATTTCTAGCACAGGAACAGCTCTCCCATGCAGGATCCACATGGGAAGACACAGCTCTACCATGAAGTATTTCTCTGCAAGAGCACAGGCCTCCTGCCCAGGAAAGCTGATTTTCTGCATCCTCGCTATCTCATTTATGAATCTTCTACCAGAATTGTGGAATGATATGACCACAAATTACCTTCAGCCACAGAGAAAAATGTATTCCCAGATTTCGTCTTCTGGGCAGAGAGTGTTGTGTACTTTCTCTTTTCCCATTTCCCTCCCTCCTCTTCCCCATCGCGTGCACACAGACAGAGAGTCAACTTTCACTACTCCCCCACACATTCCCAAGGGGCAAGTTAAATGTGCCACTTGTGGACAACCAGTATGAAAATCCCTTCCAATCCAAGATGGGGCAGGAGCTGCCTGCAGATGGGATGCAGCAGGGTGAGGAGGGAAAAGCAGCATTTGCTTCTGGATGCATGCCTGTGCATGAAAGGGAGCTTGCTTGATGGATTTCCCTGTATAGAGTTTTTTTCTTTGCCAACTTTTGATTATCTAACTGCACTCTTGAAAATTACACTGGAGCAATGGAAAGAGGGAAACAGTGAGGTCCCTTATTCTGTGTGCTTTTCACCAGCTGGACCACTCAGTGTACAGCCACATTGCAGCCAGGCTCTGGAAGGGGACGTGGGATAGGTGCCAGCATCCAGCCATCCAGAGCAGCAAGGAATGGTGAAGTGGACAGTAGGAGACACAGACACAGCTGGAGCTAGGGCTGGCAGGCAGACCCTTTTCTAGTCTCAGCTCTCTTGGGTCATACCTGTTTATTTACACTCTACCCTTCAAGCAGACATGGGGAGGAATAAATAACTGTCTTATCTGAGGCAATCACAATTTTGCCAACTGTGGTGCAAGAGCTCTTAGCATTTCACCTCAGTCTGGTTTATAGCTCAGTTCCCTCAGGCCAATGAGCATGGCCCAGTCTCCTGTGGGAAACAAGCAATCACAAACCCATATGTGTGAGTAGAAGCCATTCTGGGAAACACACAGAGACCTGCAGCCCCATCTCTAATGATTAAAATGCTCACCCTGCTGCAGAAGACCAAGGGCACTCAAGTTCTCCCCCTGCTGTATCTTGCAAAAGCAGAGAGAAACCAGCAACCACCCTGCATGGCTGCACAGCCCAAGGCTTCTGTTCCAGGAGAGACAAAGCAATAGTTTTACACTTGGCTTCACAAATGTGTCCAACACCCAGTCAACCCCAACACCCAGAAGGCTGAGCTTACTAATAACGCTTCTCATCCAGCAAATATAAATCAAATTTTACTCTGGGCATCTCAGTCAAGTACTCTGCACTGTGTCTTGGAGCTGCTCCCTCTGAGCAGGCAGAAAGGAGGAGGGGAGGAGGTGATGGGGGTGAAGGCATGCAGGGCCACCATCCATCTGCTGCTCCCCTGCTGGCACCTTCAGCAAGGAGCTGGGTACAGGCTGTCCCAGGCAGGCACACCCTCCTGGCAGCTGAGCAAGGCATCCCCTCGGGGGGTCTGTGGGGAGTGCTGGTCCCTCTGCAGGGCTGGACTCACACTGGGATATTTGTCACCCCAGAACACGGGGACTGGGACAGAACTTGGGCATGCACTGAAGCACTTGCACAGTACAGAGAGAAACCTGCAGCACACAAAGTTTTAGGAAGGTCAATGTAGAAGTTTGAAAGAAAGTGAGGAAGGGTGGGATGTAAAACAGGGTAGTTTAAGGTAAATCTTTCACCTGAAGGGAGATGAATTCCTGGTCTGCTATGACTCAGGGCTCCTGCAGGTTGAACTTCAATAGACACAGTCTGGAAAAGTGCCATTGATTTCTCTTCCTCTCACAACCAGAATTAATATCAAAGTGCTAGAGAGGAGCAGGAAACAGCCACTTCTGTTTAGCTCCCAGGATGGAAAAATATGGCAAGAGGGATGTTATAAAGACTGTAACAAACAATCTTCCCTTTGGTATAAAAGCCTTTGAGATAGTGTCTGAAGTCCCTTCCTGCTCCCCAGCAACTGTCACAAGTCACTCATGCCCAGTCCCCCAGGACACATCCTGCTTTCTTGACTGAGATGTTCCCATAAAAGACATTGTTCACAATAGGTCGTGAGGAAACACCTGAAGGTAGCAGTCAGGGATGTCCTGATTCCCTGGGAAGACCAAGGAACCCCCTCAGGTGGACAAAGAGGAGCCTTAGGGAAATCTCTACCAGCAGAACCCACATCATCACCCAGCATGCCCAGACAAAAAGCCATGCTGACAGCAGCAGGACGAGGATGAAGAGCCAACAACCACAGTGCAGGGAGCCCGGAGTGACGCAGGTGATGCTGAGCTTGGTGAGACAAAGACCAAACCCACAGGTGCCTCAGCCTGAAGCTAAGCTGAGCCCAGCTGCCCAGGAAGCACTGATGCCACAGAGGCAGCAGCCACTCCAGATGGTTGCAGGACGCAATGGCAAGGAGCCTGTGGCTCTGTGCCTGGCCACTGGGCGCCATCTCCAGCCCCAGCCAGGACCTCTCCAGCTGCAGAAGGACAGAGTAATGCCTGATGCTGGACTAGAATAAACAGGTGCAGACCCTAATGCTCCTACAAACCCCAGTACTCCTCTCCATGAGGGTGTACACACCTCCAGCATGGTCTTATTTAAGGCAAAGGTTTAGTGAGGGATATATTAAAACAAAATAAAGTCTTCCAAAAAACCCACTTCCTTGACCCTTCTCTTCCTCTAAGGAGAAGAGTAAAATGTGTAGCTGTGGGACAGATCTGAGCACTGAAGGGACCTGGAGAAGGTCCCGTGAGCATGGACCTGACAGATCTCTATCTCCTTGATGCCACTGTCCATTGGCAGAACCCAGCAGGAATTGAGTGCCACATGCTATGGCTTTCAGTTTCCAGGACTGACCTAAGGGAAGGAGCGATGGAGGAAGACTACCAGCCTAACAAGAAGGCATCGTCTTAACCTAGGAAGGTCTTTCCCCATGCGATCTGCTGGTGAGCTTTGACAGATGTCAAAGATTGCACTTACAGGGTTTGTCCTATGTTTATCCCAGAGGTGAGTCCCAGCTGGTGGGGGAAAAAAAGGTGGGAATTACACAAACATTCCAGACACACATTGCACTCTGTGCACCTTTCATGCCCAATGAAAAGGCAGGAAATGTTAAGACAAAGAAAGGAAGCATGTTAGAAAGACTGACCCTTTCATCAGAGACTATTGAAATTCTCATAACAAGGGCTGGTGTGAAAGGTTGCTTATTCTCAGAGGTAAGACAGTGCCATTTCCTTCCCTCTCCATGCAGCAAACACTCATGGCAAATCTAAACCACAGCTGTAGGGCATGAGACACACAATGCAAATAAATGTTGCATCTGAATCCATCCCAGCTGCATCACCACAGCTACTATCAGACTGAAAATCATACTTCAACCAGTCAATATGCAAATACTCTAGTATTGCACCATCATAAAAAGCTATAGAACTTCAAAAGAAGTGATCTCCAAAATCCAGATCAAGGAAATAATGAGGAAAATGAGACATGACGCCAGCCTGACAGTCTCACCCTGTTCTACCTAAAGAGCTAACAAATGTTTGGTGGAATAATCAGTGTGGGAAATGCAGAAATGTCCTACACACCACCATGCCCAAGTAATCGACTTATAAATCATTTACTGGTCACCTTTGGTCTTGAAGGTTTATCTCTTGTTATATATATATATATATATATATATATTTATTTATTTATTTATTTATATATATACACTCTATATATATACACAATAGATATATATATACACTCTATATATATACACTATATATATAGTATATATACATATATTGTGTATATATATAGTGTGCATATTATTAATATACAATTACAAGTATTAATTATTTATAAGAAAAATACATGTTAGAAATTTCTACTTAAAAGCAGTTTACATGGACAGATTTTGGCAATGAATTCCACAGATAAATCAGAAAATATCTCTGGATTCAGAAATCAGCAAATATGTGCAACACTCTCACTGAAACAGTAGTTTTGCACTCTTCAGCCATTTACAGCTTTCTTTTATTCCTTAACTCCAGCGCTGGGTGACGTGCCATAAGAAAGGTTCACACACACATGCCAGCCCCCCAGCAGCCCCAGGCCTTGGACAGTGAATTTGC
Organism: Haemorhous mexicanus; assembly: GCF_027477595.1. NCBI lineage: Eukaryota > Metazoa > Chordata > Aves > Passeriformes > Fringillidae > Haemorhous > Haemorhous mexicanus. The sequence continues at coordinate 63,393,752 of NC_082345.1, read as the reverse complement.
TGAGGCAGAGATCATTTTTTTATGTCCCCAGCCCTGTCTGCCCTACAAGGACCCACAATACCAACAATGCCCTGTCTGTCCCACAGTCAGATGTCACCTCACAAATGTGGGTCAGGCCAGCACGCCATGCTGGCTTTGATTTCTGTTATTTGGGGCAATCAAGTCTCCTTTGCAGGGGGGAGCAGCCCCCTGATGAGGGGAGAAAGGATTTAACTGGAGATTACATCTCTTCTGCAAATTTGCAAGAAAGGCTCATTTAGGCCTTTGTGGACCTTTTACCTCCTTTCATCAATCCCTGCCTGACTACATCTTTGGCTGGGCCATCTGCTGGTGCTTATGATGCCCACAAATTAGTGATGACAGCCAAAACCGTGGAAATCTAACATCTTCCCTGGTGAAACACAGTCTGTAAGAGGCTGTCAGTTGTGAACTTCCCTACCTTTCTCTTTTAAGGTTGGCACCCTTCATCAATTTCTGGTCATGAGATCCTAAAAGCACAACTCTTTAAAATTTACAAATACCCACCACATGAACTTTGGGGGCAGACAAGAGCTTCACAAATAGAGACAATGCACCAGTCAACACCAAGACCTAGAAACTCATATTGCCTCAATAGCATCCTAAGTAAGGCTCAGATCTGAGAAATTCAAACAGGACACAGTACTCATAAATCAGCCTTCGTTTTGCAAAGCTCACTTCATGCAAGAAAATCCTCAATACAGCAGAGCAGAGTCAGGGTGTGCTCTGGAGGCTCTGCTGGATGAAGGCATTTTTAGTAAATGCTGACCCAAGGTGAAATTTTTGTGTGCTATGAAACCCTCCTGCAGCTGCAAGGTATTTCTAGGGACCTCAGAGGAAAGGAAAGACTTGAAGATCAAGGGTCTTCCCCACTCCTAATAACTCCCTCTCCACTGCTACCTATTGCCAGACTCAAGTTTTAGTGTAAGGGTCCCTTAAGAGAAGAGTTCTAAAATAATCCTGGAGCTAACTGGACTCCCATGAACAAAAATTTTTCCACACTTTAATTTTAAACAGACACTGATGGAAGTCTCCATTCTTCCAGAGATCAGAGGAGGGTGTAAGTAGGTGAGATGAAAGGTTTTGAGGGAATAGCCTGCAAAAGACTCGAGAAGCTGACCTGGTTCTTGGGCTGATGCTGGAAAACAGAGACGCAAATTTGCTCTTCTGTTACCTCGGCACTAACATCACTTCCTGTGCATTATTCGCTTCTACTGATTCACCAAAAGCTTCCTACACTTCAGCATAACTGGGACAGAAAGTATCCATGCCTGAGTTTCTGCCACTCAGTTACAACCCTGATTATACCTCAAGCATCATCACTACATAAATTCCAGTATTTTTTTTTCTTCCCGTCCTTCGCATCAAACGCAAACATGTTTTTATTCAATAATGATCTAAACAACAAGAATTTACAACAAAAATGCCCATCAGAAATGTAAGCAGTCCTAATGAAAATAGATACCAAGTCACAACCTGTATTTCGAAAATACAGGGGTTAGTAACAAAGGTGGAATTGAACAGATTTTAACAACTTTTTATCAGTGCTGAAAGAGTGTAGAAATACCACTCTAAATAGTTGAAAACTATTTTTTTACAACCTATCACAACAACTATTCTAGACAATATACAGTATATCTAAGAATAGTAGCAGTCATAGATGGAAACTGATAACATTTGGGGACTGAAGGTTAATCCGTTCTCGAAAAAAAAGGAACAATGGAGAGTGAAATAGAAACACAAGTCCCATTAAAGAAAACTATTTTAAGGGCAGAATGATGAGTTTTAGCATCAATCATGGGAAAACAGTTCAAAGTTTTTCTTAAAAGATCTAAATTTGAAACCTTGGGAAAAAGGAACTGTTTGCAGTGACAGCAAAAAAAAAATCTTAAGGGATAAGAACAAATACAGTGTAAAGATAATCCATTTGTATTTTTTAAACACTACAAATCTGATTGTTCATTTTGAGCTTTCTGTGATTAAGGTCAGTAAAGACTCAATGTTCAGTCAAGTTTATCCTTATTTCTTTATGCAGTTCCAATGTACTTATCTGCCTGTAAATCATGGTACATGCTTTCAGCACTGAAGGTACATGGATTAAAAAAATCAACTGCAGATTGCAAATAAACCCAAATAGAGTTGTATAAAAATTTTCAATTTGTACTGGTTTTGGCTTGATTTTTTTTTTTTTTTTAAGAAATTATATTCTACTCTGCATATTCCAGAGGAAAACCCAGGAGAGAACCAAAAGAGGATCATCCCCATCTACCAGGAAAGCTGCAAGCAAGCCAGGCAAGCCCTGATGCTGCTCCCTGAACACACGGCCACCCCTTGGCTGAAAGGAAGCTGAGCAGGTGCCTACATTAAACCAGTGCACACTTTGTCAGTTTGCATTTGAGCAAGCCCATAAGTGCTTTGCCAGCTCAAGGACTTAATTACATTTGAAATAAGCTAATTCAAGGAATAAAAGTCTGCCAAAGGTAATAAAATTGTTTGCTGATGTATCAAGTCAGTCCTCTTATATAAAAGAGGGTATTTATATGCAGTGTGGGTCTGGTTCTATTCAATCAGTGATTAAATGCTTACTGTTTGCAGGAATAGGGCCAAATCTGGAGTAATTTTAAGTATTTGGGGAGAAGTGCTAAATCCTAATGTATCTAATTTAACTACGCAAACTAGGGAATATTATTGCCTTTGTTTTACTTATGAAATTCAGAGGCACAGGGAAATAAAATGCCAGATTCAGGGTGCCAGAGAAGCCACTTTCAGAAGCTCTTGTGCTTCCCAGGCAAGTGTCTTCTGCAACACATGCTGCTCCTCTCCCGTCGTGTTGGGCAGCACGAGGGACAGTTGGGCAAAGGGCCGAGAGCCCCTGCCACAGCTCCACTGGCTGCACAGTGGTTTGACCCCCCCCTCTGAGTGCCCAAGGAAATGTCTAAACAAATTAGCAGAAAGTCAGGGGCTGATTTTTTCAATCAGAATTTTTTCTCATCCAGCCCTTGGCATATGGTTTCATCCAATTCCCTCCTCTTTGAACTCGGTGTTCTTGGATGCTGCTGGCACCTGTTCCTGTAGAATGAAGGGGCACTGAAACAGGGCCTCACTGGAACTTGCAAAGATTCAGAGCATTTTGATATACTCTCTCATTTTAATATACAGGGGAGTTTTCATTGTACATATGTAAATCTCCCTTTGGCCCATGCTTCTGTGCAGTAGATCAAAAACCTTGCTCTGTGTCCCTGCAAGACCACCTTTAAAGTTTTATTTTTAAATGATAAATTCTCAACCAGTAGAGATTGGCATTTTTCAGCATCATCAAACTGTATTATATGAAATTCCATGTTGCTTCAAATTATTTCTCCAGATTGTATGCTCTGGGATTGATTTTTCTTGTGCTATATTTAACACCGATAATTGTTATGTTTTAAAATACTCACATATTTCAAAATATCTAACCGATTAAGTGTGCTTAGCTCAAGAATATGTCTGCTGCACTGTGCATAGCAAATAGACAGTGCTTCTTGACATGGTTTGGCATGGGTAGGTTTTTTATCAACGGACGAATTTGAAAAGAAATCACCGTTGTAAGTTTGACATAAATTAGGAATCTGGCTCGCACCCTGCCCTGTGTAAACAAGTTAGTTTTCAAGTTCGGCTTGTGGACTTCCTTCTGTGTTCATGCTTTGAACGCGTCCGATTTCTTTACACTTGCTGAGCACGGTGGCTTTAAAAGACCCCGGAATGGTTGGACTGCACCCCAGCGAACATCGCAGAGGTTGGCCCCGGGCAGCGCCGGTGCCGGGGCAGCGCCAGCAGCGCGGGCGCGGACGGGAGCGCGCCCCGGCGGCGCGGGCTCTGCCGGGGCAGCAGCGGCCCCGGGGCTCCAGCAGAGCTCCGGGGCTCCAGCAGCGGCTCCGGACCTCCAGCAGAGCTCCGGGGCTCCAACAGCGGCTCCGGACCTCCAGCAGAGCTCCGGGGCTCCAACAGCGGTTCCGGGGCTCCAGCAGAGCTCCGGGGCTCCAACAGCGGCACCGGGGCTCCAGCAGCGGCCCCGGGGCTCCAGCAGCGGCCCCGGGGCTCCAGCAGAGCTCCGGGGCTCCAACAGCGGCTCCGGACCTCCAGCAGAGCTCCGGGGCTCCAGCAGCGGCTCCGGACCTCCAGCAGAGCTCCGGGGCTCCAACAGCGGCCCCGGGGCTCCAGCAGAGCTCCGGGGCTCCAACAGCGGCACCGGGGCTCCAGCAGAGCTCCGGGGCTCCAGCAGCGCTCCGGGGCTCCAGCAGAGCTCCGGGGTTCCACCAGAGCTCCGGTGCGATGCCGCAGGAGCTGCTCCCCGAGCGGTCCGGGCGGGGCAGCGGGGCAGCGGCAGCAGCTCCGCAAAACCTGAAAGCGGACCGAGAGAAATCCCGCGGGGCGCAGAGGTAGATTTAAAGATGCCGCATTTTGCTCGGTCAGACGCGAAACTGGGACGGAAAAGCCACCCTAGGCCACCTAAAAGGTCGAGCGCGCAGCTGGGGCGCTGCTCCGCAAGCTGGCGCTTCAAAACTCAAAAACCTTTTTCAAAGGGCGAGCGGCAGAAGAGCATCCCCGGACAAACAACCTCTGTCCCTGCTCCTCATCATGCAGGACAGCCGGACAGCCCTGCCCGCGGCGCTCCCGCTGCCCAGCCCGCCACAGTCCTCTGTCCTTAGACCAGCAAAGAGGCTCAAACACCGGCTGAAGGCTTGGGGAAAAAAGGCATCAGCAAGAAAAGGGGTGATTCTGTCATTTATGTGGTTGAAATACTGTTTCAAAAATCCAGCATTTAAAATAGTGCAAAATGGAAATCCCAGCTTCTTTTTTCCCTCTGCACATCTGTGGTTCAGCAGGTTGAATGCATTTTACCTTAACCTGAGTGTGTATTATAGATCTAAGGTCTATAAGATCTAAGGTTCTAAGGAAAAAAATTATCTGGTGAAGTCATAAAACTTACATATGTGGGTTTTCAGAAAGGTCAGTAGTATTTCAAAATCAAAAGTTCCTATGAATCTGGTAAAACTATAGTGTTAAAACTTACAAACGTCAGGATGTCTTACACTGTGTGAAAATGAGTATTTGATGTGTTTGGGGTTTACAGTTACAATTTCAATTAGAATCTTCACATAACTTAACTATTCAATAATTAACCTGAAACTCAAATTTTGAGCTGGAACATATAAAAATCAGAAGTTTAATTCCATCTTTTGCCAAGGACTATCACACAGCATCTTCTTTTCAGCAAGGTGTTTGAAAAAACCTTTATTGTCATTTTCTCTGAATTCCAACTGCCTACTGCAGAAGTAGTTGTTATTATTTTGTAGCATTGCAAACTCCAAACAGACACAAAAGAGAGAAGAAGGATTAGCGAATATAGCCCTAAGCAGTCTCCCACCGTTATGAATTAAAAGATGTTTCCCACATGGAATTTTTCTACACAGAGAAGTGGAGATGTGGCTGTTCACCGCACAGTGCTGGTTTCCAGGGGCACTCTGCAGCCGAAAGCAGCTTCCCACAGTAGTGTACCTGCCTGCGAGGCCCCACTCACCCCTGGGCTGTGCCCCTCTCCCAGTACAGCCCCCAAACAGAGACACTACTTCTTGAGCAACTTTGCCTATCCTCTCTTGTTCATTCTCCTCCGCCTGGGCGCTTACGAAAAGCAGGGTTTTTTATTAATTCTGGGCACGACCTTCCATCTCCAAAGCTACCTGTGAGCGCCTGACCCCCGGCTGTCGCCCCTGGCCTCTGCAAGGGAGCAACAGGCTGGCGGACTGCCGCGTCCGCAGAGGGCACATCGCGGTGACACATCGCGGTGACCCCATGGCAGCGCCAGCTGCGGCTCCGCGCAGCGCCCTGAGAGAGGGTGATGCGCTCGGTGCTCCGAAAGCCTCAAGTGGGAAAGGAACAGACTGCCAGCAACTTGTGAGGCTCTGGATCCGGCCCAGGGCCGGCTGAGGAGCGGGGACTCGGAATTTCCTCTGCTCCAGGCTGCGCCTGGCGGGAGCCGCGCGGAGGCGAAGCGGCTGGGACGGGGCGCGGGCGGCGGTCCCGGCGGCCGGGGCAGGTGAGGACGGTCCTCCGCGGAAGAAAGGGGTGCTCCGCCGAGCCCCGCAGCGGGGCTGCCCTGGGGCACGGCACACGACCCCGTGGGTCCCCGTCCAGGGCGCCCGCTCTCCCCCACCGCCTTCCTCCCCGCGGGACGCTCCGGGGCCACCCGGGGACGAGCAGCGCCGAGCACGGCGGGCGCCACCACCTACCGTGGTACTCCTGGCCAGGCACGTAGGCGGCGGGGTTGCCCGCGATGTGGAGGGCGATCAGCACCTCGCCCTGCTCGCCGTCGCCCTCGAGCTCGCCGTGGTGGGTGCAGAGGAAGAAGAAGGGCGAGAAGCGGGCACGGGGGGCAGCCGCCCGGCCCGCCGCCAGCAGGGCACCCAGGGCGGCCAGCAGGCAGGGCCAGCCCCCGGGGACGCCCCGCCGCCGCTCCATGCTGCTGCCGCCGGCGCCGCTGGGGCATCCAGGGCACGGCGGGGCCGGCGCTCCGCTCCGCTCCGCACGGCGCGGGACGGGGCGGGACGGGACGGACGGGGCGGGCGCTGCCCCCCGCCGCGGCCCGCGGGACTTGGCGGGGAGGCGGGCGCGGGGCGCGGAGCGGAGCTCGGCGAGGGCAGGGGCGGCCCCTCCGCGCCCGACCAAGGCTGCGCCGTCCCCGCCTGCCGCTGCCGGGGTGCGGGGCACGGAGCTGGGAGCGCGAGGGCTGGGAATAATTTATTTCCCCCGGTGCCGGGGTGGGAGGGAGGGGAAGGTCCCTCCCCTCCTCCTCCTCCTCCTCCTCCGCAGCCGCCCGCTCCTCCTGCTCCTCGCTCTGCGCGCCGGTGTGCGGTGCTGCGCCGCGGACACGGGGGCTGCGAGCCGGGCTCTGCTGCCCGCCCTTTGTCTGCCGCCGGGTCCCTGCCCTGTCCCTGCCCTTCCGCCCACGACCCAGCTTCTGCCCCTGGCTCTGCTCCCGGGTCCCAGCCCCTGCCCCTGCCCTTGCCTCTGTCTCTGTGCCTGGCCCTGCCCCTGCCCCTGCCCCTGCCCCTGTCCCAGCCCTTATTCCCAACCCTGACATCTGAGTCCCTGATCCTGCTCCCTCCTTGTTTCCTGGTCCCTGTCTCTCAGCCTCCACACAAATGTCTCTGCTCCTATTTCTTTATCCATCCTTTTGTCCCTCTGCTCTGGCCCCTGTCGTCCATGTCCTTCTGTCCCTACCCCTGTACACCTGCCCCATCCCCTATCTTTTTGCCCTTATTCCTCTGGCCCAGTCCCTGTCCCTTTGCCTCAGCTCCAGTTTCTGTCCTGCTGCCCCTGTCCACATCCCAGCCACAGCCCTGCCTCTGCTGTACCTGCACCCACTGTTGGGGAAAAGTGAGATTTTTACTTAAACCTTCTCCGCTGCCATTTCAAAATTATGTACATGCACATGCATCCCCAGAGGAGGGTTGGGCAGCTCTGCAGGGGGCCACCGTGTGAATCCCTGGGGAGTGCAGGTCCCTGGGAGAAGGCTTTAACTCCCTGAGAGTCTGTGCCCAGGCCCTTTATCCCAGCAAGAGGGGCAAACCCGGTGGAGACCAGAAGGGGAATGAGAAACTGAACATAAAACACTGGCAAGTCGAACAATTCATAAAACCATAAATTTTTAACAAAGCGGAACTGACAGAGGGCATCAGGAGATGGGAGCAAATCCACAAGGGTTTAAAGCATCCACCATGCTGCTACTGGATCCTGCCCAAAGGCCAGAGACAGCCGGGGTGAGCGGCAGTGACATGATGGAATTGGAAAGGAGAGCCTACCTGCCAGCATTTCTGAAGTGCAAAACTGGCACAGTGCAGGGGCTCCCTCCTGGATTGGTTTCAGTGCCAGAGGGAAAGGTTCCCTCCACGGAGGCACAAGCCACATGGATGGCACCACGCAGCTGCCCCATGACCATGCAGGCTGCTTCCCTGGCCCACCTCCCAGCCAGCTGACGGAGACCCCGTCCACAGTGGCCCAGGGGACATCCTTGCCATCTGCCCAACCTGCCTTTTCTGCTGGCTCTGCTCCAAGCCTGAGTGCACCACCAGCAGCAAAACTTTGCCGTGGTTGTGCCTCACTAGGGATGGAGTGAGGTGATGTCCCTCGTCAGTTTGGATGGTGAAACACACTGCCTTTGCTGGAAGGACAAAAGGCACCAGTGGTGCACCATGTAGGGGATGGAACACCTGTCCCACCACTGGCTAGTGGTGTCCCTGGCCACTGCTGTGGAAACTGGGCCTGACAGCAGCTGGTGAGGAGTCAGTTTGGCTCCGAGGCTTCCTTTTTGGGTGGTTTATTTGTTTTTCAACTTTGGGTATTTGTTTGCTTTGGTGGTTATTTTTTACCATCTGCGCCTCCTCCATATATTTCAATGCTTGAAAAAGTGACAGACTAATAATATCATTTCCTCATGCCAAAATCTCATGCAGGCAAAAGCTGTGTGGGTTTACTGGTGAAACCACTGCCAACAGGATGTGTTCTCCCTTGTGCAGTCCTGCTTCCCTCCAGCAAGGGCTTGCCAGCGAGGCCAGGCCATGCCAGAGGGGCTTCAGCTGAGCAAACACACCCTGGCTTGTGCCTGCTCTGCCCAGCAGCCATGGAAGTTGGCCAGTCATTTTGGAGGAGGCTGTGGCCAGAGTTTTCTTGTAAAATAAGGAAGTGGTAGGGAAAGGGCGTGATGGGGTCCCACTGCTGTAGCAGGAGGGGATGCCATCCACCTCTGTCAGGATGCTACTGTACCAGTTTCCAGCAAAGCCTTCTCATTTGTTTTTTCAAGGGCTAATTCCCTAAATAATCTCGGGACCATGGGATATGTAACCTGCCATCATATTTGGGGCTCAGATTAGCACTCCCTGAAGTCACTGGGATTTGTAGAGGGCCCATGCTGGTGAATTTTACACAATTTTCTTTGTTTCCAGCTGCTTCGTATCCGGAGCAGCCAGGACTATTAGTGCAGCCAGCACATCTCTTTCTTCTAGGAGGGGTGTGTCACTTATCAAAGGGGTCAGAAAAAAAGGTGAAAATGTAACAACTCCACTTGGAAGCTTTGTGCCTCTTCTTGGTAACCTACATCCTCCATTTCTTTATGTTATGGCTTCCTCTCTCCTTTCTCCTTTGTTTCTTACACTTTCACAAGATCTCTAACCTCTTCTTCACTGGGCAGAATGGGGAAGCCCCACAGTCAAGCTCTGTTGGTGGGAAATCTAGCAGACACCCAGACCACCATTTATGGACAGAGATGGGGCAAGGGTGCCTTGCATTCAAGGACACAGGGATATCCAAAGGAACTGTCTGGGACCTCAAACCCCATTTCCTGCACCCTCCAGAGATAATGTAACAGACCTTCAGTTCAGACAAGACACCTGCCTTCTCAGACCCTCCTCATCTAGGTCAAAAAGTGCTTCCCAAAACTCTCTTGCACATTTCAGGGTCATCTTTGTATAGGAGAGTGATGTTAGTAGTGGGCTTCATCAAAAACCAAGATACTGCAGAACCCACAAACCCCATGATTTTGCAATGTCCCTACAAAAGCAGGAAGACATTTGCAGGGAGCCAAAGCTGTGACCAAACCTCGTGCATTCTGGGGAGGAAGAAAAAGAAGCTTCCAACTCTGCCAGTCTTCCCCTAAAGGAAAATTTATTCCTAGCCCCAGCTCCAGCACAGTCTCACTGATACAAGCATGATTTACCCATTAATTACCCCAGATCCTGACTTGATGTGGAAGATTTTACTATGGCCAAGGGCACCAGCACACCTGCTCAGCCCCTGCCCCTGTGCAGCCCCCAACACAGCAGGCATGGAGGGAGCCTCCCATCAGGCTGTCCCCACCCTGTCACAGGGCCAGCCATGTCCCAGTGGGGTTTTGCATTGCTTCATATCCCCTCACTGCTCTGAGTAAACACAGTACCTGATTTTTGAAGGCAAGGGGTTTATGAATCCACTTTGGCCAGAATTTTTCATACCTCTCCCATTGACAGCAAGGCTAATATATTATTATTAATAACAGCAAAACAACTATTTAAGAAGAGTGTCTAAGACCAGCCCTCCTGGAATAGGAATAAAAGCTTGCAAAAATCATAATAATCTTTATTTTCTCTCTTGTCTGATCCAAGATATTTGTGTAAGTTACAACTATTCCCTGTTAAAGGCAGGACCTACCTAATAGTGCAGGATGAAGGTTACCATGAGCTTTCACCCCCCATGAAGTATGTTTTTTAACACAGAAAACAACAAGGAATAAATTGATAAGAGAACTGAGTAAAGGCTGTTGTCTGCAATGGAGAATGCAATAGGTGGAATGTAAATAATTACTTAGGAGGTACAGGCCTCTTTCAAGCATGGGTGGTGGTGGGAAATCACAGCACAGATGGACGTGGCTGCAGTCCATATTAATTTAAGGAAGTGATTATTCAGGCAGTAGAGCTGCTCACTTCATTCAGGGAGCGAGCTCACACCCCAAAAGCAGAATTGAGAAACACTAGCTGCTTTATTAACATGGCCACAGCAGATAATTTTGAAAAGATATGGGCAGGTTGGGGAGCTATTAAGTAACATGGAGCCATAAGGGGCATTGTCCAAGCTCCTTGGGTCTGGGCAAAGGCTTTTGTGGAAGAATGCAGAAAAACACTTTTGTCACTGTCACCATGTGGAGAGTCCTGATGCAAATCTTGTCCCCTGCTTTCAGCAGCTTTCTATGACAAAAATTAAAGAAACTGCCTAGGGTTTCTACATAATCAGCAGCAAATAAGAAAGAGACATGGAGCACCAAATTGCATGTGTCATTTATCCACTGTGGTACAGCATGTAACATCTGAAAGCAGGAGAGCAAGCTGGGGCACTTTTGGTTTTCTCACACTAATGAAGATATAAAGTGGATTTTCCAGGGCCAGATTTTTCCACCAAGTCTTTATTTTCTACTCATCCATACAAGCACTCAGTGTTGTCTTTGTATGTCTCTACTCTTGACAATCAGATGTACACACAAATTGTTGAGAGGGACCTCTCCTGCCCATGCAGCAGGTGGGCTGTCAGTCCATCGATGCACATCTCCTGCAGGCTGGAAACCCTCCCTCAGTCCTCCCAAGGTGTGTGGGGTTCTTTGTAATCCCAGTCAAGGAAAGAAATGGGGAGGATGGGTCTGACCATGCTAAAGTAAGATGGACCCCCTCCCTTGTGTCTATCAGTGAAGCTGAAGCTTCAGTGTAAGTAAAGTTTGGCTTCAGCAAAGTGGGAACCTCTGACCTGTGAATGCTGGACAGGAAAGTTAAAAGTAATTAATAGCTAACTGATCTTGCTTTTTCTTCCAAAACAATGTCTTCAGTTCATGCAGCCTCCTTGTTTTCTCCTCCTATTTATGCAGGGATTTACCAGAGAGGCCTGGCACTCTGGAGTTGCCTTGGCCATGCCAAATAACCCTTTGGGATGAATCCCTTTTTTGTGCACAGGACTTCTCACAGTCAGATAATAAAGCAGTCTTGCCTTGCCAGTTTCATGAACTTTGCTCTTAAGCAGAGCCCAAGTCATTTCTAAACAAAGGCCTAAATGTGAAATTATAGGCAACTTCCATGCCTATGTTATTACGAGATCTTAATTTTTTCTAGGGTAGGAACAATAGCAGCTGTTTGGCTGCTCCATTTTCCAGTGGGCTGCTGCAATAGGCACCATCTCTAAACTGACATCTCATGATTTCATCTGAAAATAGAGTATCTGACTTTACATATTTTTCTCTCTTTTAGTGCATTTCATTCAAATGGGTTGAAACTTGTATTTCTGTATTGCCTATTAACTTTATTGAGGTATGAATATAAAGGAGGATATTAAAAGGCTTTTCTTTTACAGAAAGGCATTACTTTAAAAACACTGTTATGCTATCAAATAGGTGAGCCTAAACCCTTACATTTATTATTGATCTTGTAGCCATTAAAAAGAATACAGAATTTAAAAATAACTCCATACTGGGGAACAAGTATTTAAAACTTTCTATTGTCTGGCTTAATAATAGCATTTAAGGGTGAATCCTTTCAAAGAGTAGAAAGTTTTTGTGTTCAATATCTTATATATTTTATGAGATTTCTTTAGAGATGTAAATCTAGAGATTTAACTCTGCTCATGATTAGAAAAGTAGGTAGTGGGTGGGACTCCGAGCCTAAAATTAATCTTGTTATCTATTATGAATAAAAATATAAAAATTGCTGAAGACAAATACACAACATTCATTATGGTTCTTGCTTTTATATTTTCCTAATTTGAATTATGTTTCCCTTAAAGTACTGTTTTGGATGCAATACAGGCACAAGAATATACTGTTTCCTGTTTCTGTTCCATGGTGCTGCTGTGCCCTATTAGCACTGTGTGAGAAGCATCCCTAAGTATATTTAGGGGAATTCAGCTTGGGTCTGGATATTTATAATTCTAATGTTTGACTTTGTTTCGCAAATCTGATTTTGAATGTACATTAAATACACACATCTTACATGAAGAGGTATCTCCCACAACCAGCATTCCTGTCCATGACTGCTCTGTCCTTCTATCCACGGGCTGCTCTGGCTTTCCATGAAGAAATGAGGGGTATTTAACCATGTTACATCTGCATACTGAAGCTTCCAAGGCTCTCATTAACTTGCAAATATTTATCGTGGGTAGCCTTTATCTGAAGAATTTTTTAAATGTCAATGGCCACAAAAGAAACTCTTAGTCTGTTTTACTGCCTAATTTATCTCTCCCCTTTGCTATTCTAACTTCAGTAACCCCAAGGACCCAAGGTACACAGGGCTAACAGGCCAGGACAGTTTTAGCAGTTTACTTTGTGAGGAAAAGTGGGATGTAAGTCCTGTGGAAGTCTATAAAAGATATTCCTTTTGCTTATTTAATGATCACTAAACTTTAAGAGCCTCGGAAAAGATATTCCTTCTCTTTCATTCAGCAATCTCTAAACTTGCAGAGAGCTGGAAATGCATTTTACTGCAGGGTTAGAGGGCTTTCTCTTATGCTATCTGTATTTAAAATGTATTTAAAATACACAATTTGTGTGAGTGCATGCCAGTGGACCCGAGTGTGGAGACAAGACACAAGATTCAATACTTTTATCTAAGGCACACAACTGCAGACTGTGGGACCACGAGCATTTTGCAGGATTTATTTTGTTTGCCTGGCGGCTACTGCAAAAGCTCTGCCGCTGCAGCTGCAAGCGCAGTTTGAGCAAAAGCTGCATGGTAGCTGCATCGGAGCTATTTAAACCAGCCAGGAATGCTGCAAACCCCGAGGATAAGCGGGAGGCGGGCAGGGCCGTGCGGGAGGATGGAGCTCCGGGCAAGCCCGGGCTGCGGGGTCTGCCCCGCTCCCGCTCCCGCTCCCGACCCGCAGCGCAGGGCGGGCAGAGCCCGGGTGTCAGAGCTCGTAACTTATGTGACAGCCGGTCACAGGGCCACCGAATTCTCAGATTTGCTCCGCAGCCCATCGACACAGGGGTTAATGTGTTGCCCACCCTCAGTGATTGAGTCGCTGCACTTTGTGTGCTGAACTAAATGTCTTTTTTCCCTTTTTTTTCTCGTGTGTTAAAGAGGTTCTTATGAGGTGGGAGTGGGAGCCTGGCTCTGGCTTTTGGCATGAACGGGCTCCCCACAGCGGCCCGGCAGCAGCGGCTGCTGAGCGCCGGGACAGGAACACGGGGCGGAGGCGGGGGGGGCTCTGCACAGCCCGGCAGGGCCGCAAAGGCACCGAGTGTGGCAGTGAGAGTGAGTGTGAGACTGTGAGTGTGAGTGTGTGAGTGAGAGTGTGAGTGAGAGTGTGTGAATATGTGTGTGTGAGTGTGAGTGAGAGTGTGTGAATGTGTGAGTGAAAGTGTGTGATTGTGAGTGTGTGAATATGTGTGTGTGAGTGTGTGTGTGAGTGAGAGTGTGTGCGAGGGTGTATGAGTGTGTGTGAATACGTGAGTGAGAGTGTGTGAATGTGTGAGTGAAAGTGTGTGATTGTGAGTGTGTGAATATGTGTGTGTGAGTGTGTGTGTGAGTGAGAGTGTGTGCGAGGGTGTATGAGTGTGTGTGAATACGTGTGTGTGAGTGTGTGAATGTGTGAATGTATGAGTTGTGAATGTGTGAGTATGAGTGTGTGTGAAGGTGAGCATGAGTGTGTGAGAGTGTGAGTGAGAGTGTGAATGTGTGTGTGTATGTGTGTGTGCTCTCCTGGGCCTGGTGGTCAGCAGTTTCCTTGCCACGTTCAAGGAGCAGCCAGGTGTCACGAGCAGCAAGCCTGAGCTGTGGAGGTGCATGCTGGGCACCCACCTCTGTCTGAGCTTCAGGAGCCCTTAGAGCCACTCAGGAGTGGGCCCAAGCCTGGAGATAACAACACATGGGTGTCATGGGATGGGTGATGTGAAATGGATGAAGCCATGGGAAAACATGGGAACAGAAAACAAACGTCTGGGGAACTTCTTTCTTTTTCCCAGCACAAATAATTTATTGAAAACATCTCATCAGAGCCTCACACCCCCAGAACTGCACAGTCATACTACTTTTATTTAATTTTATCTGCTTGCAAGATGTAAAATAAGTTGTTTTTCAGAGCAAGTACTATCCAGGAAATACACCATGACAATGGAACACGGGGCCAACATACAGCGATGATGTGAATGCAGTAAGAAAGTTGGAAACGGAACTTCCACTTCAGTTTTGAGAACAAGATGACTTTTTCAACCAAAGTAAGACTGGTTGGAAAATCAGATTCATAGGTTAATTTAAAATAATCTTAATTCTTATTAGCAGCAAAGCAAAGTATTAAGATAAGCCAGAATATTATGGAATAAGCAGATATTTTTCATTATTCCAAATCCTCCACAAGAAGTTTAAAATTCATCACTTATGAGTCAAATATACCTCCCAGCTCCCTTTAAGAAGGTCACTGAGAATCTGCTCAGAGTGATTGTTGATGAAAATATATTGTATCATGTAAAGCATAAAAGAGACCATAGCACTTTTATCCCCAAGAGGAACCATGGTTATACTCCTAAGGAGCGATCCAACCACTGTGACAAAACTGCCAGGCTCCCAGTTCCTGGGAGCTTCTGAGCTTCCCTTGGGGAAATCTGTTCCTCCAGTTTTAACGTGAGACTGTATCAGCTGGCCCAGGACAGGCAGCAGGCTCAGGGTGTGGCTGGGTTAGACACTGATGGCAGTGCTACCAAGCTCCCTTTACAGCAGTGATATGAAGCGGTCTGTGTTGGAGTCTGCTTCTGGAGTCTGCTTCCACAACTCTTAAGTGCAAAGGTGCTTCTGACATCCTTCCAATGCATGAGGAGGTGGATGACAGGGCTCTACCAGGGACACTGAGCTCCAGATCAGGGCTTTCTGACCAAAAACTCTATTGCTCCCTCAGACAAGAGGTCTCCTTATCTGTCTCTTTGATAAGCTGAGCAGCTCAAGCTCTCTAAGTCCAGTGAGCTCCCTGCTCACTCTTCCACACCTCGGTAAGCCCTCAAGCAGCACTTGTCAGGGAGCTGCATCCCCAGCAGATGTGGGTCCTCCTATTTCATGTACAACACAGGCACAATGGTGTGAAGACACACAATACTCATGAAACTGAACAGGTTCTTGGAGAGCTGCCACTGAGGGGAGGGGATGAACCTGTGAAAGTGGTGTCTTAAAATACACTGCTGAGTCCTTGTGTTGACTCGTTTAAAGTTTAAAGGTTTAAATATGTTTAAAGATTTCTGATGGGTGTTTATGGGGTTGGAACAAATCCTAGGGTGTACCCATAGATCCCTGCTCACGTTTAGATTTATTCTGTTTTCTCACAGTTCATCTGGAGCCCCCCAGGATGCCCCAGCCCTTCACAGAGGACCTCGGTAACTCCAGTTCAGCCCCATTGCTCAACTTCATACATCCACATAGGAACTTCTGCCAGTCAGTAGCAGCTCATTCTACAATAAAATCCACGGTCAGCCTGAGTGCCTGTATGTCCCAACACCCCTCTCCTGCCCCTGGTCCATGCAACTGAGCTGTCAAGGTGGCTGCTATGCCATGATCTTCCCTCTGAGACACTTGTGTAACTAGGAAGAAATTCTGAGAGGTGTGGACTATTTTGTCTCCAAAATTCTTTCTGAAAGAACATGTGACACAAGAGCACATGACACCAGCTTATGTCCCTAAAAAGGAGGCAGGTGATGTCTCCAAAGTGACATGGGGAGACTTGGTAACTCACATATCCTCCCCCTCTTACTCTCAGGCAGGGCTGGGGGCACAGCACTGTCTCTGCTGCTTCGTAGTCACAACAGCCTTTATCAGCTGTCACAGGGGGCTCAGAGCACTGCTCCTGGCAACACTATCTGCCTAATTTCTTGGCCTTTCTCTTGCTCCTCCTTCCAGTAAGATAAGAGGAAAGGAGTTATCTTTACTAGCTGTACACACAGACTTAATTCCTCACCACAGATCTGGAAATCCTGTGTTTCCAGGCATGGGTGTCACTCCCACACTGCTGCAGGTGCAGCTGCAGAAGCAGCCCTGTCCCAGGGCTGCTGGTGGTCTCTGCTCTGTGACCAGCTCTGCCTGTCCACTCTGCCACCCTCCTCACTGAGTGACCAGCCAGGGCTGGGAAAGAGACCAGTGGCCATCTGACCTGGAGACTCCCAACAGGATTTTACTGCAGAGCTACCACCATCACAGTGTCCACATGTGAAATGAACACAGCTTTGGTTTGCAGAAGGAGGGGAAAAACTCATCTCAGCCTGCAGCTGCCTTTGCCTATACCCTGTTATGGCTGCACATCTGCAGCTCTCCTGCAGCTGAGCACCCATGTCCTGCCCAGGGAGTGGCCCAGGGAAGCATTTCCTTGGTGAAGCCACAGCGGCTGCATCCACCTGCCAGCAGCCTGGCTCAAAATTAAAGGGTGCTTGTTCAATACTTGAGAACCCTTGAATGGAAGAAGATGTAGAAATGCAAAGCATAGTATTCGAGTTTTTTTTTTTTTTCCCTTTGGCAAATGGCCTAGAAAAGTAACAAAAAAGAGACAGAAATGGCAGAAAGTAAACCACCTACTGTTGACTCCTGGAGATAAACCAGAACATTGTTCCAAGAAGCAGAATGCTGCTGTCATTTCTCCTGGAAGTGAAGAGAGCATCGCCCAGCACTGGGGAGGGGGATGAGGGAGAGACAAAGAGAAATGAGTGGTTCAGACAGACCTCTCAAAGGGGAGTCAAGGTAGTGCCTTTAAATGTGTTTGGCAGAGAGCAGAACAAAGCACGATGTCACGTATTTAGAAAAATCATCGCTGCGGGAAGTTAATGTGGCTTCAGAGACACTTGCGACATTTAGCAGGTTACAATAGTTTGTTGTGGATCATAATGACTCCCACTCCAGAGGAAAGATCTGGGTATGAGTCATGGGGACCCTGCCTGGCTGTGTTATTCTGTCCCACAGCACCCTATTGTCTATTATATTTTCTTCTCCCCACACCAAAAATGCACAGACTGAATCAAAGGGATTGCAGTTTACTCTTGGTATTCCTTGTACTATTTTCATTCAGTTTTTTGCAATTTTATTTCTTTTTAATATAATAGTGAGTTTTAAGCAAGATGCATTTGTTTGAGTTAGTATTATATTGTGCTTACTGAAGCCCAGCCCCATTGCTAATAAAATTAACATCAGGCTCAGAAAGATATGACCTTTAACGTGGGTAATAGTGAGGTTACAATATTGGGTTTCTCCCTCTTTTGAAGATTGTTGGCCAACAAAACATAATCCTGGGGAAAAAAGTGCAGAACATGCTTGTGGGCTTTGGCATAGCTGCTTAAACAAGTCCTGCAGTGGCCCCTGCCCTGCCCTGCCCCTGCGCTGCTGCTAACATCCCTCTGTCCTCCAAAACAGAGCTGATTCAGCACCTACATCTCTGCTGCTCCACCCTTGTGCCCCAGCTTGAGCTGACTTGGGCAGATATTTTCTGCTGCTGACACCATTAGAGCAGCACTAACCTCTGGCAGGCAGGTGGGAGACAGCTCCATCTTCACCTGCCGTCACTGTTTGCTTCACTGCCCATGAGCCAAAGCCCTGAGGAGCTGAAGCTCCATTTGCAGCCAAAGCAAGCTGTGGAAAGTCAGCAATTCACCTTTCTCATATTCTTTAGGGATAAAACAACAAAAGCAACAAAAGATTTAATATAGCAATGTGCTAAGGGAGTTAGATTGTGGAAATCACGTATCCAATAACTCACTGGCCAGTAGCAGGAACTATTGATGGCCTCTTTACTCATCACAGTCAGCTGAATTAAATTTCCTTAACGGCCACTTCCCAGCCACAATCACCACTTTATTTCTTTGTTTTCACGCAGTTCACCTGCTGAGAGGATGTTGCCCGTCCGCCTTCGTGCTGCTGGGTAGCGGATGCTCCCAGGTGGCAGAGGAATGCTGTATCTCATTCCTGCCCTCCGTTACAGTGACACACATAACAAAACCATTGATGAATTGTGTTCTTCCTGCAGGCTACCGGGTCTGTGAAGGATCAAAGTGAAAGTACATCTTCATAACTCCCGGTGCTTAAGGAAAGTCATAAATAACGGCAGCGCTGTGGCTGTGTATAGATTCTGTGCCCAGGGACAAAGCATTTCACAAACGCACTTAAGGAATGTTATTCATATTTTATACAAAGGGGAACTTACAACCCAGACAATAGGTAATATTTTTCCTTCAATGTGCCCAATGTATTGGAACAAAAGCTATTTTGGTAATATCACATTTGGCAGAGCTCTGCAACATGCACTCCAGTGTGCAGCTCCAGAGCTCTTTCCTACTGCAGGTTATGACTCCTTTGAGCAAAATTTCTGGGTTCAGCACTATGACTGGAGGCACATCAATGCTCTTGTATACTGGTATGAACATGTCATAGTAAATTACTTACTGGGTGAATAAGGCATCCAGCCTTTTTATGTCCCTATGTAGGCTGAAACACTGGGACTGCACAGCCTGAACGGGGCTGGGGTTGCTGGTCCATGTCTTGGGGCACACTACCTTGGCATTTTCACCTCACCTTGGCCTCAACAGCTGCTTGGGAAGCAAGGTGACAGGCAGCATCATCCCCCAAAATGTGTGTGCACCCTTGGGGCTCAGGCCAGTTGGCTCAGGACATGCTCAAAGGACATCATGTGCAACCCCAGTAACTAGTGCAGGAAGCACTGGCAGAGGGAGAAACTGGAGAGGATGACTTTGTTCTTTGTTTGAAATAGTACTTTTCCCACTCTGATTAAACTGCACTGCAGTTCATTAACTATTCAGGTGTTGTCTGCTCTTTACAGAAGGAAATGCAAGATGACAGACTATTTAACAAGTTCATTTTGAGTACAAATTGTGTTTAAGGCAGGAAAAAATATTACCTCATGCAAAACTTGGGTCGGTGTAATTGCAGGTCTGACTGCTTCGAAGATGAAAAACCTCTTTCTTAATTCAAGGCAAATGTAGCAGAAATAATGTTTAGGAGAGAGGTGCAGGTAGGTACACACCAGGGAGTGCAATTTTAATATCCTGAGTACAAGATTTTTTAAGTCTTTGTCTGACCTGCATTAACACACTTTCTTACATTTCATTTGCCACATTCATCTTTGTCGGTTTCTTGTTCCCCTCTGTAATTTGTTTGCCTATGTTTACTCGTGTTTATCTCTAGCACTGATGCTCTTGGCCTGGTTCATGTCTCCTCAGAGGCTCAGCACTCACTCTCTGAGTGCTGCAGGATGAGGTCCAGTTTAGTCCTCCACAGGCAAATGACTTGTGATTCCCCCAGAGCCTGCCAACACGGGCACTTCTTCAGTACCAGGAGCTACACCGTGTGATCCAACCTCTGGATACCTGCCCTTAAAAATATGTAATGAGACCGGGAGTTCATTAATCAGAAGGCAGAAGGTAACTGCTGACATGCTCTGAAATTCAGGGCTGATCCACTTGTGAGGCTGCAGCAGCGCTGTCAGAGCACTCCCAGGGCCAGGATCTACCCTGGCAGCATTTCAGTCCTGCTCCAGGGCACTGTGTACCACCACCAGGCTGGGCCAGGCTTCTCCAGGAGCCAGCTGTCTCCTGTGAGGTGCTGTGACCTTCCATTTGAATATGGACTGCAGCACTGTGGCGGTCACAAACCCTCTCCTTGATGCCCTGCAGGCTGGCTGACAGGGCGCTCATTCCAACACTGCTCAAACAATGTACCCAGAGAGGGCAGGACCTGGAAGGGACATGGATGGAGCCTCCTGGACACCCTGTGCTGAAACACTTTGGTTTGTGCCATTCTGCTCAAACAATGTACCCAGAGAGGGCAGGACCTGGAAGGGACATGGATGGAGCCTCCTGGACACCCTGTGCTGAAACACTTTGGTTTGTGCTTTTACCACCAAGGTTTCTAAGTCTGGGACTCTGCAGAAGGTGGGCGCCCCCTCACCACTGACTGGTGGAGCAGGCAGAGCTCCAGCTTTGCTGATCTGTTCTGAATGCAGACCTAAATCCACATGGGACAGCCAGCAGGATGGGGCCTGGGCTCTGGGAGGGAAAGGCACAGCTCAGCCAGGAATTCAAATAACATCAACCACCTGTGACCATCCCAGCCTCACCAGTGGCCCCAAAATACCATCACTAAACATGGTTGAACCAAGAGCTGCTGCCCAGGCTGGGTCTTGTCAGTTTGGCCCCTACCTGCCTCCCTGGTTTTCTCAAGCTCTCCAGAGGGGTCCTGAGCACCCCATGAACTGCAGCAGAAACTCTTGAAAAGCTGAGAACCCGATGATTAGCTGTAATATTCCTTGTTGTAGTCACTCGATTTTGTGCTGTTTACTGAGTCTCACATACCTCCTGATTCAATGTTTTGTAAATTCAGCTTTCCCCAGCTTCAGCTGATGTGTGGATGCAGACACTCTTGGATGCTATTTATTCCACAAGTGAGAAATGACTTGATAATTTATGGATTGTTAACCCAAAGTTGTACAGGTTTTTACCTCAGGGAGAGAATAAATACATGTCTCATTTCAACACATTTTAGACAATGTGCTCTTTTTTAATGGCTTCCTTTGATTTTACTCTGAAATATGTAGACACTTTCTCCCAGGATTCTCATGTGGAAGCTTCATGCTGTTCTGTCAGGTTGCATATTTTCCCTCTGAATTTCTTAAAGAAGATCTTGCTTATCTGAATTACAAAGATGTTAACGTTGTGTCGTCACTGTGACTACGGAGTTTAGGCAAAGGTTTTATTCTTATTAAGAAATGGAAGAGTTGGAGAATAATTACTGCATTGTCAATGTGAAACTTATGGATGTTTAATATGAATCAGAACATATTTACTTATTTATAGATGTTGAAATTAGAACATGCTTTAGCCTGCAAGTAAAATAACTTGCACAAACAGCTGGGAAGTGTAGCTGAGATGATGTGCACACTCTTTTTACCCTAAAATGAGAATACAGCTGTAATGGATATAGATTGGTGTGTCGGTTGAGGAACTTTTAGGCAATGGCATTTGACATTACAGTTCAAGGATGGAAAAGATTTATTGATCCGTGAGTTAAAGAGTGACCCTGGTTTCACCTCTTGTTAGTGCTCTGTAGGTTGCACTTAAAAACTCTACCATAATGAATCCTTAGGCTCCAATAAATGTAAATCTGTTCCTTGACAGATCACAGGGAAGCAAAATCCTGGAGAAGATGCTTAGTTCCACCACCTGTTTAATTTAAAGGGTATTTTCATCAGATTAAGACCAGTTTTGTAGGGTTTATCCATTTTCACTTTCCTGATAATATAATTTATTTTGATCCATAGGACCTCCCAGGCCAATATTTGTAAACAGTGACCAAGTCATGAGTCAACATCAACATACAAGATGTCAAAGTGGACAGGAAGTTTTATTGTGCCACTGGGTTCAGCTTTGCATTGCTAAGGTAATTATTAAACCTGGGATAAACAGAACTTTGATCCTGTGTGTGTTTTTAAACGATGGGTAACAGTTGATTTTACAGAAATGCCATTTTGAAAAGCCATTCTGTATAGGAATTCATTGTGTCAACATATAAGGTGTCCAGCGCAAGGTTTAGCAAAGTCAACTAGCCTGTAGCAAAGGTGCTGGCATGGGGTGCTGTGCAAGGAGCTGCAGGGCCTCCTGTGACTCCCAGCCAAGAAGAGTGTGAAATGTTCATCTTTCAAAGGAGAGAGCAATTCACTGGCATCTGTGCTACTGATTAGCAAGAAAAGGTGACAGTGGCCAGGGAAAGAGCGGATGTGTAAAAGGCTAAAAATGTGCACTGTAGAAATGCAGCAGGACCTCTCTCTCTTTGGAAATACTGTTTCCATCTCTTCCTTTAGTCATGGGAAGATTGTCTAAGCCTCTTCCCTCTGTGGTCTTCTCCAAGGTAAGCTTCATGCTGGACAAACACTGTCCACTTTTCTTTGCCACATCCCTTCCTGCATGAGCAAGTGCCCAGTGAAAGAGGTAGGAACATGTGGGATGGGCACTAGCATGTGTCTTAGGCACTGACTCAAAAGCATCATCTGTGACCAGAGTTAGGGGCTGGAGGTTTGTATTTGTACATAAGTGAAGGTAGGAAAATTTGGGGGAAATAAGCAGTTAGGGAAGAAAGAAAATAGAGGAGAAGTGAATTTGGGTGAGTTCAGGTGGACCTCTTACTGCAAACGGGTCAAAAGCACCCAGCATCAGAAGTGCAGATGGGAAAGGAGCCCCCTACACCAGCCTGTCACAGGGAAAGCTCATGCTTGCAGTGCAGTAACTCATCCCCAGGAGAAAAGTGAATGGTAACCTTCCTAGACACACAGTGAGGCTGTGCCTGTGAAGTGCTTCCTTGTGCCTTGGAGTGTGGACAGTTATGAGTCCTGTAGATGGTCAAGAAATGCTGAGAGGGCAATGAACAGCTGTATCCTGGCAGCGGGCAGCAGCTCCTTGTTGCTAAAAAAGGACCAAAGCAACTGGGTGTGCATAAATCTGCACCTGATGGCAGCATAGTGAGCAGCAGCACTGACATCTTCCCTCCCAGACTGCTCTGCTGCACTGGGTTGCTTGAAGCACAGGAAGGCAAATAGCCAATCTAAGCACAGCTGCAACCCCAGCACATGAAGTTTGAAGAGGGATAACCTAATTCGTTCCTTTACACTTCTACTTAACCAAAGAAATTTTTCCTATGATTTCATTATAGAAATAATTTCCAACAATGCGCCAGAATAAAATTATGTTTTCCCCACTAATAAAATTTTGTGGAAGTATGTAATTATACAGCTCCTGTATTTGAATTCTAAGATGTACTGCAAAGTGGTGTGTCTTATGACTATGTAAATTTAAAGCCCTAAATATTTCATACTAGTTGTAAAATAACATAGTGTAATCAAAGAGTATGCCATAGCTGGAAAGGATGGGCTAGGCATGAAGATGATGAAAACTCATCTGTTTGCTTGGCACTGTCACTTGGCTGTTACCTGCCTACCTTTCTTGAGATCTCTCAGGTAATTTATGGCAGATTTCACTGCTATTCTTTGTTACACATCCCTGTAGGTGCAGACATTAACGTATCCACAAACCATCCTGCCTTCTGCACCTGGAGAGTCTCTCTCAGGAGAGTGCTGTGGAACACAGCCCCAAAGCCTGGAACAGAATTCCACAGATCAATGCTGAAATACAACCGGTGGCTTGAAATAATAACCAGTGAAGTAAATGTCCTCTTACTCACAGTGATTAAAAAAAATAAATCTGCAGATGGGCAGAAATCTGCAGAGAAAATCTGCAAGGAAATAGCAGGTGAAACCTCAGCATGCTGGCTAGGCTGCTTCTTTATCACCTCCAGCAAATGGATATCTACAATGGTGTCGTTTATTGTTGATGACTGATAATAGGATTATGGCTCCCACATCCAAGAAGTATGGCATCCCAAATAGCATCGTTTCATGCTGAAGACATTATTATCACATCCTGTCTTCATGTACTGCTCAACCAGTTATCTGTGCAGGACTCAGTGCAGAGCTCTGAGACTTTATAGGATATTATCATGTTATATGAAATTCAGGCTGCTGCAGCTATAAATCAAGAGGACACCTTGTATGGTGGCTGGTTCTCCTTGGAGCAGCATCCTAAGCAGAAGCTCTGTTCTCTGAAAGATTAGAGTGTGATTTAAAATAAATGTTGCCAATGAATTTGAAGTTCATGAAAAGGGCAGGTTTAATAGCCTTAGTGTTGTCTGTTTAGTAGTCTCGCATGTACAGCATGTGGGCAGCATAAGTTTGTCATAACTCCTGGAGGAGATACTCCAGACATGAATACAGAGTCTCCCTTTTGTAAGACTAAGGCAATAATTAATTCTAAATAGTATTTTTGAACACTAGAATCTCTGTCTATAGCCACTGGCAATAAGTGTCCAAGCTATGCCACTGGCCAAGGGCAAGGAACATCCATGTAGAGGGAAACAGGAGCAGCTGTACATATTTAAGGTTTGGTTTTGGGGCAGCTGAGCTGCTCCTAATGGCTTGTGGCTACCAAAGCACACCCTTCCCTGCTCCTTCTGACCCATCTCTGAGACATGGCAGAAAGCGTTCCAGTTCTTGGCTGAGTTGGTTTTAGGGTCTCAATGGGGCGAGATCAGCTTCAGAACAGGCACAAAGCAAACAGCAGGAGTATGGGGCACAGGGCTGAGGGGAGACAGGACCAGACCCACTGACACGGGGAGATAGCTCACTGAGTTTGTGGGACTGAGCCCTTTTACTGTGGGTAACAGGGAAGGCTTGAAGATGTTCAGCTAGGGCTTTGCTCTCCAGCCTCACACAGCCCTTGAGGATCAGGGGAGCTGAATCTGTGGGTGCCCACACGAGTTGGATTGCCACAGGCACTGTGTATTTAGTAGCACAGATCTCATTTGAGCCCTTGTGCTCCTCCCCCAGCAGGAGTGAAAACTGCATTTGTTGGGCACAGGAGGCTGCCTTATCTCTGATGAAGAAACTTCAGCTGGAAGAGAAATGCCACCTTCAAAATCCATACAGCTATGAAGTACTGCTAAATGCAAAATTTGGACTATTGGCAGCTGAGTACCGAAGGTGACAAGCAGAAAGCTTTGTTCAGCACCACACAGCTATTCCAAGCTTTTCAACCTGCCCCAGTTAGAGCCTCAGCTGGGGCCATCTCTGCTGGGCTGTTGACTCTGAACATCTGAGCAAATATCTTGTCTCCTTTTGCTGATAGGAGACCACAGTATTCACAGGCCAAATGCACCGGGGCACACAAAGGAGATTGGGGTCGAACATTAAGATATATTTATACAAACTGATCCGTAATTGAGCTGTGAAAAGGTCAATTCCATTTCCAGGGATCAAGATGCAGAGGTGGGCTTTTCTATCATTTACCTCAGGTGGCCTCCTTCGAAACCCACCGGAGTCAGAAAAATTCTTTGGATCTTCCCCTCAAATGCAATTAATCCTCAGAATTTAAAAAACTTAAAATGAGAGATCAAAGCTAAAATTTCAGCAACAATGAACTAATCCTCCTGATAACCAAATACGCTTAGTAGCCAAACCCTGGACTGAACCAGCAGGTTTTCCTACAGACTTTTCATCTGTGCTTTATTTTTCCACAAAGACAAGTGTTAAATTAATGAAGAGACCAACCTTTGCACTCCCCAGGCTTTATATTTCACCTGTGCTTTAAAAAATAATTCTGAGAGGGGAAACAGCAGGCTATAAGTTTGCACTAGATTTACGAACTCTTGTATGCCTCTCTTTGGGACACCCAGAAAAGAAAGGGAATTACTGGACATACTAGAGAAAATTATGTTAAGGACCTTGTAAGTTAAAAACCAGTTTATGAGAAAAAGCACTGATGCAGTTTATCATTTAGGATTCACGTGATACACATAGGGAGAAGGAGAAAAGTTCTGTGTACATAAAAGTATTTAATAACAATGTTCTATTGGTTACAAGTTAGCGCTTTAAAATGCCCACTAACTATTAAGGCTTGTAATGTTTCAGCACGCTATTGCCTCTGAGATGTTGCCACTTCATTACACATTTTCAGATTGTTCAAAAGCCTACAATGCTAAAGATGTGCTTTCTTCTGCCTGAAATAATGCTTGAGATTTGAGTGAGGGCGTTAATGTATGGCATATGCAGCTCATGAATAAAAGATACTCTCAGCTAAGCAACCTAAAGTGTTCCTCTCTTAGGGCATTAACTCTTATTTACCAGAAAATTTAAAGAATAATTTCTAAAGACTGTTTTTTGAAGAGAAGGAATCCAAGTGCTTGAGTATTGGGGATGCTTTAGCAGAGGGGATGGCAGGGAAGGAGCTAGGGAGGACGTGGAGCCTCGCAGTGGCCATGGGAGCCACCTCAGTGCTGTCCCTTACCGCGGGCAGAGGCAAGCTATGTGCAAAGGAACACAAGCCCCTGTGCATCCTGCTGGCAGACACAGCTCTGAGGACGGGGAAACTCACCCCATGGCAGAAGCTGTGCTGAAAATCTGCATCTTCTACGCAGGAGGCTCATGCTATCACTCTGACACTTCAGAGGAGGTTGTGATGGCCCAGCACCATACAACTTTAACTCCCTCTGCTTGTGCCTGGGGTGCCCAGCACTAAATTGAGCTCCTGACTACCCTGGGGTAGTCTCTACTCTGGAGTGCCTGGAAGGGTGACACTTGGAGCTGAAGGAGGGGACCTCTCACCCACCCCTGCAGGGCTGGCCCCAAACCTTCAGGGTCTGCTTGAGTCACTGTTGGGCTCCCAGTACAGCTTCATAGGCTGCTTGTGGTGTAAAGTACCTGGGCACCCACTCCCCAGTGAACAGCCAGCCAGGTGTCTTATAGGATTTATTGGGAAGGGTTTGTGCAGGATCAAAGTAGCCCAAGGGTGAAACTGCTCTGCTGAAGAGTAACTCGGAGACTGGCACTCATGCTGTGCTGCTGCACACACATCCAGAACACTAGTGACAGGCAGGCAAGAAGGGGAAGCTGTATGAGGAGTGGCTGAGGTCACTGGGTCTGTTCAGCCTGTAGGAGACTGAGGGGAGACCTCACTGCAGTTACAACTTCCTCTTGAGGGGAAGAGGAGGGGCAGACCCTGATCTCTTCTCTGTGGTGACCAGCGACAGGACCTGAGGGAGTGGCCTGAAGTTGTGTTGGGGGAGGTTTAGGCTGGCTAATAGGAAAAAGGTTTTCATCAAAGAGGGTGTTTGGGCACTGGAACAGGCTCCCCAGGGCAGTGGTCACAGCTCCAAGCCTGACAGAGTTCAAGAAGTGTTGGGACAATGCTCTCAGGCACAGGGTGTGAATGTGCAGGGCTGTGCAGGAAGTTGGACACAAGGATCCTGATGGGCCCCTTCCAACTCAGCACATTCTGTGATTCTACGAAGTCACCAAGAGAAGGAACATACTACATATGCTGCTCCAGGCAGCTCAGCCACTCCATCTACCTGTCTACAACAATACAATCACCCCAGAGACACCAAGACCTCTGGCCACACTGCCCACCTTGGACATGGAGCTCCTGGAAGAAGAGTGAAGGTTGGTATGGAGAGCAGCCACACAGCTCCAACCCAGAAAGACACACATGGAGCTGAGCTTC
This sequence comes from Haemorhous mexicanus, assembly GCF_027477595.1. Taxonomy (NCBI): domain Eukaryota; kingdom Metazoa; phylum Chordata; class Aves; order Passeriformes; family Fringillidae; genus Haemorhous; species Haemorhous mexicanus. The sequence goes on along the minus strand of NC_082345.1, from coordinate 63,366,115 downwards.
TTCACAAGAGCAAGGACTTTTCAAGCCTGAAAAGGTTTCTAATAACAAGTTGAGAGACTGCCACTGCTCTTGTGTCTGGCTGAGAAAGAAGACACTACCAGTGCTCTCCAAGTCCCTTTCCAGTGGCACAGAAGTTTACACACCTGTGCTCTTGGCCAGGCCCACAACCAGGGCCTGTAAGTGATGGATGTCCCTCTGCTGGCCCCAAGCCTCAGTGGCACAGCCAGTACAAACAGCTGCAGTGTTCCCCTTCATGGAGAGACTTTGTATGCAACCACTCAGGAACTGCTCTGAACATGGAAAGAAGGGAAGACCCTGTGTACACACAGCAGTTTTATCCTCCAGACAGTTTTATCCCCTTCATTTTGTAATCCCTAAAGCACAATTTTCTCCTTTCAGCTCTTGAAAATATCTTTTTTCTTTCAGCTTGGCAGCAAATGATCAAATTTATTTTTTGAAGAGTCACAAAACACACAGCCCTGAAAATGTGAGGAAAAAAAAAGAAAAATACTCCTTTTTCTGTAGTGCTTTGGCTCTGCCTGCAGGTTTAGCAAACAGTGGATTACAATCATAGTTTGAGCATCTATTCATTTCATTGCAGGAAAAACATCAACATGTGTGCTGTATTTTTGACTTCTAAATGGCAGAGTAGATGCATATCAAATTGAGATGTGATGTATAATATATTTTGATCCATGTAGCAAAATTAAAAGTATGCAAATTATTAGCAGTTTATAAGGAATACAGTTTTACTATACATAATTTTATGTGCTTGTGCAGAGAATCCATAATCCCACTAAGGAACAGTAAGTCTACCTCTAATAAATGAGGGGGGGTTGTTTTAGAATAAGAAAACTTTTTAGAATTGAGCCAATAGGTACCTAAAATATGGAGATTAAAAGTATTTTGGAGTATTCTAGCATTAGAATACTCTAAAAAGCCAAACAAAATCATCACATTTGCTCTTAATGACTGCAGTATTCAGCAGTCTTCATTTTCCCAAGAAATACTTTGCTTTAAACTCTGTATTTTCTTTTGCCATGTTTCTCACTTAAAAGCCTGTATGATCTTTTATACTGTTGCCAGGTTTATTTTTTGTTTATATACAGGTTCTTACCATGGAGATATGTCCCTGACATGAAGGCATCCAGTATAGGAAACTACATGCAATGCCTTATTCTTCTACTTTAATTAATGCTCTGACAACTTGGCAATAAGGCTACAGTGAAGAAAAGGTCTCTGTAGGGAACCTCGGGTTTTGAGCAATAAGAAAGCTGTCAAAATTTTACTATATATCTATAGTAACATATCGAACACCCAAAGATTTCTGGAAGGCATCTGTAGAAAAGAATTCAAAAGAAAAAAAGGTTAGCATAAATGATGTTTCTTAACCTGCTAAAAATAAAAGAATGACTTTCTCAGCAGTCAGAGTTGGAACTGGGTAAGCAGCCCATGCTGACTTGTTTCAAGCAAAGAGAAATTCCAGTTTTTAATGAGCAAGGACTGTTTGACACAAACAGGAAAAAGGATTAGTCCAATCCCTGTTGAGACTGGTTCTCTTCTGTGATTTAAACAAGCTGAATGAGGAGTAGATCTGTTCCACACAGAGATCCATGTAACCATTCTAGACCTCTGTGTCCAAACCCGTGTTCCCAGGTGCTCCAAACTTTGCATCCTTCCCAGCTGAAAAGCACAACAGCAGCAGCTTGGTACAAAGGCAGGAAAAAGTGTCCTCTCTCTCTCTCTCTCCTCTGACTGGCTCAGCAGTTTGAGGAGCATCAAAGATGACACCCCCAAAGAGAATCCAACTGCTCTAAAGGCAGCCCATGGTCACAGACCTTGGATCATCAGAAACCTGTGGTGATCCATGCCTTACTGAGAGTATCATTTGATATTAATGATCTTACTGTGCTCTTTCACCATCCTCACTTCCCCAGGAAGGGATATTGAGAAGGAAACAGCAGCACCACCTGACCTCCTCCACTATCTCTGTATCTCTTCAGCTGTGAACATGCAAAGACAGTGCTGTCTTTTCTGATGGATGAGCTACTCTTCAGCTACTGATGGAAAACAGCTGCCCCTGGTCACACATCTAATTGCCTTCCACAAACTCATGAAGTTGTACCATCTGAGGAAAATATAAACCAGACACATATTTATGTAGCATTCTGAAATCAGGACTTCTGGCTCCTGTAGTATGAAGGCTAGCCAATATAGAGCAGTTTGAATTTCCAGTCTAATCCCCTGCTTCCCCACATTTTAGGAATGAGATTACTTATTTCTGCAAACACATCCCAAATGGATCAGAGGCATCAGCTTCAGTCTCTTCAGCAGTCTGACTTTAAAAGAAGAAACTGGATGGTGAACCACAGAGGCATTGCTGAGGACAAATTACTTTGCAGAAAGTAACTGTGACTATTTGCACAACCATCATATTTGCTTTTCCTATAATCAACCAAAGAGACCCTTCCCACACTCTTGACATTAGATAAGATTTTTGTAAAGGATTCTAAGCCATTGAAAAGCAACACACTCAGGACACATGAACACATCTCTTTACTGATAGCTTCAGACATGTTCTATCTTGCTTGAAGTGAAGAGTAGCACTGAAGAAGTTACTTAAGGTTCCTGCACATGCCCCAGCCCCAGGCTCAGTCAAGTGAAAGAGCCTGTGCTGACAGAGAAGCAGCTCCCCTCCCCGGGAGGCAGGAGCTACAGGTTTGTTTACACCACTGTAGAAATCATGTACTTGTCTTTGGTTGTTCTTCTCATTTTCTCTGAAATTCCCAAATCTCAACACGACACTGTTCTCAGAAAGTTTGAGCAGAACTCCCAGTTATTTGCTGTTTCCTAATGATTTGCATCCTTGAGAAATAATCAAAAACAGCATAAAAATGTAAATGTGAGGAAATGGGATGGGTATTCATTCAGCCATGCAGCTGGAATTCAGGAACTGCTGTAATTGCACACGAATAACATAATTTGCCTCCCTTGTAGATGTTTTTGCTTATTCACATCACGTCTTTCTTTTTCAGGGGTGTTGCTGAAGTTCCTATACCCTGCCATACAAAACAACCACTCTCTGCTGTTGCTATCCCAAGCCTGAGATGTTGAGCTGCTCTAGGATGGCAACACCAGGGCTCCAGGGCTAGCATCCAGGGTGGCATCGCAGAGCAGGGCACTCACTTCCCCATACAAGCGGCTGGCCCAGGTGGGAACTCTCAGTGCACTGGGTGCAGTGGCAGAGGAAGAAAAAATCACAGCTGGGCTTGTACTGATGGAGACGGGGTAGAGGGAGAAACAGCACCATCATAAATATGGTAAAAAAAAAATATAAAATATGCAAACAGTGAGAATATAATCAAGGCTTTTGCCAACAGAGTGGTAAACAACTTTGCTCTCCATCACCATCTCTCAGGTACACTCTTCTTTTGCTGGATTTTGTAGAAACATGCTCCCTCATCTGGCAAAGCCGTTTTAATGAGAGGTTACTTAGGTCACTCTTGGCTATTCTCTCTTCCCAACTATTCTCTGACTTGGGATTTAGGAGGTGCCTATGTGAAAACCCTCATTGCCTACGTGAAGACACAGGAAGTGCTCAGCTGCTGAAGTGCCAAGTATAGGCTCCAGGAAAGCCTGCTAGCAAAGCTCAGTTTCCTAGCCCTCCCATCCCTCTTTTATTCCTCTGAACTCAACTATCTGAAGAAGGTAAATGAAATAATGTGCAGCACATATTTCCCTGAACAAGAACTGAATACAGAAAAGAAACTATTTGCATATTAGAAATCCTGTTCTGTAGAAAATCTATGTGCCAGGAAAATGGAACATATGTGCTGAATGAATTTAGGCAAAACTGCACCTTTGCTGTGCTGCTTAAGAAAATCACATTTAATACATCAGTCTGAGACTAACATGGGCTTTTCATCAGCCTTTCATCAAAACTGAACAAATATGAAACAGTACAGCATTAATGGTTCAACATACTGCACCAGGTTTTGGAAAAAGACCTTGCTGAAGCCAAACACCCGCCCTCAAGTACACAAGAGACCTCTCTCCAAATACCCAAACAAGTCCTGGCAGGACAAAAGGCAACAGGTTAGCTGAACAATGCACACCTGCACCACAGGGGGACAGAGAGCCCACAGCAGCATCCCCTGTGGGACGTCAAGCCCAGGAGCTCGCTGTGCTTCTGGTGCAGATCTCTGTAAGAACCATTTCAAAATCACAGAATTTCAGTGGGAGGGTACAGGAAGAAACAGAGGAATACAGAAGTATGGGGGAGTTCTGGATACTTCAAAACATCAAAGCTGTCAAAAGGGCAAGTTCATCCACAACTTTATCTCAAAGGAAATCCCAGCCTGTTTCCATACTGGAGTTGCCCAGCTGCCTACCCAAACAGGAGGGTATTTTCTTTTAGTACTTTGCTGCCTGTTGGTGGTAACTCCCTTGGAAGAGCTGTATAGCAAGTCCTTTTTGGCAACTGCAACATACCAGGGGAAACAATTTCTTACCAAATGTAGTTTGAACCAAATGAAAGAAGAGCTAGGGATATTTCTCCTGCTTTGGAAAAATGGGGTATTGGCCACTGGCAGAGGAGAAGGGGCTCTAAGTACTAAATACAACAAACTACAAACTTCAAATATTAAGTCTACTGGTGGTACTTTGGACACCATGTTCCCACTCCAAGACTCCCTGCTTACAGTGAGACATTCACTTGTTCAACAGCATGGAAACACCTCCATCCATGGGCTGGTTGACTGCCCAGGGTTGGTCCTACTTTAATACCATCCTTCTGAGCTCCTTGATATCAGACACCTGGGTGGATACTTGGTTATTCAAATACATGGCTGATATACTGCTCATGTCCAATAACAAGCAGTATGATATTTTTGTTTTTTGTTTTACATCTGCCATTGAGCTGTGGCTTTTTAGAGACATAAGTTTCCAGGAAAACATGAATATGGTCATTATAAGGATTGTACTTCTGCAGTTTCAACTCTGCTGGCATATACAAACAATTCCTGTATTGTTTTCAGATTTATTCTTTAAATGGTTTTAATAAACATGCACAAAAATAAAGAATCAAAAAGTTACCCTTATCTGTGTGTTGAACAGTTCATTTGAATCAGCCTGTTCACAGCAAAGATCTCACAATGAAGCTGAGAAAAAAACCACATGGTTTTGCTATTAATCTCCCATTCAATTTTCTAGTGGAGCCATTCCAATATCTACAAATACATAAAAATTTTGTATTGTCTATGATTAGACTTGCTAATCAAGCTGTATCTTTATCCCAATGCATATTTACCAGCAATGATGAGGCTCTTTTGTAAGTTATGCCATTCTGTCACTGAGAAAACTGAAGAAGTTATTCACCTCTGGTAGGATTTACTTCTGGATGGAGTACTTCTTCTGTTCCCCAGCTGTCTGGACTACCATAACACACAGTACACCAACCTCCAGGCAGCCCTCAAGAACCTCCCATTTCTCACTCTTCCCTGCCATCTCTGCCACTACAAGTGCAGAGGGAATACCTAATCCTGAGATACTTTACTGGATACATTTTGCCCACAGGTCACAGGCGTAATATCTCCTATATTTCTGCTGGAAATCCTGTCCTTCACACTACTCTCCTGGCATGGCTGGCTGTTCCAGTTATGAGAAGAAAACACAGTGCCTGATGGGCCTTGTCAAAATGGTACTTGGTGGATACTGGAAAAATTTCACCAATGGCAAGAATTAGTATGTTTTTACATGGCATATAGAAGAATCAGAACTCAGAAGGTACTGAAATAAACAATGTATTTCTTTATCTCACCCTGAAAGAGTCAATAGCTACAGGAATTGTTACAGTAGAAACAGCAGGATCTGGGATAACCAAAGTAAGACAAATCACTGTCCAAAGAGAATGAATCAACTCCTGTACTACATCTTGATGCAGCCTTGCAAGCCTTCTTAACAAATAAAATCTCCATGTTATGTGCATGAAAATGCAGCTGTTGATGAAGCCAGAGCTATTCAAGGGTACTAATCTCTTCACAACTGATGACAGCTGCATTTCTTTTTCCATTACTTTATCCTTGTAAGAACAAGCCCCAGCTCCTGGTAATGTTCGGATCAGCCACTGGAGAAAAGCACTGTAAGTGGATAATTTTTTTTTCAGTATTCTAATGCTTTGTGACTCAGGAATTATGAAAAAAATTGGCTATTTTTAAAATACATACTGCAGCACTAAGGTACTGAAGGTTTTCTGATTAGTTAAACTATCTTGCTCTACATTGTTTGCACAGTTCTCAAAAGCACCTGTAGAAGAGGTGAAATCCTGGCCTAGGGGAGGCTAAAAGAGGCCTCATCCATGAAAATGCGGTCTCAGAACAGAATATTGCTAAGGTATCTGGTAAGAAACTCAGCAGTAATTTATAAACTCATTGACATGGCTATATAGAAATATTTCTAGTTTGTCAGAATAAATCCTACTATTCATCATCAGCCTAGTTATAGCCTACATCAATCATTTGCACTTCAGTCACCTTGCTCATTCTCATACTCTGCTGATTCAGCTTTAAATTTTATTTCACTGATAGGAGTCTTTCACAAAGGTCAAAAAAGTGCCTTCAAAGTAAGGAGAGTGGTTTCTGTCTAATGAATCCTCAGTTACTACTCCTTCTCTAGCTAACCTCATTTCAGTCAAATTAACTACATTCCCCAAAAAATTAGTATACTTATCCTTTGGATTTACACTGGAAATAATCACCAATACTCATAAGACTAATATAGAAGAAATTAGACTGAAAAAAATATCAGCAGCACCAAGTTTTCTTATTGCTTAATTTCTAAGACCTTTATTTTAGGTCTAATTTATGCTCCAAATTTGGAGCTGAAGAGTTTTGAGGGTCTGGTCCATTTGGTGGAAATGTCTGGGATTACTGAAAATGAAATTTTGTGACTCAAGTTTTGTAGCACTTAACAAATCAGTATCTGTCCCATCATGTTTCATATATATCAAATTCTAATCCAGATCATAAACTACAAATCCCTATGATCTATTGCTACTGTTTTACATGGACTAGCTGACAAATGAATACCTCAAAACTTCTTTCCACTACAAACTGCAGCCCTGGGTACTCATGCAGTAGATCCACAAGAGCCAAGCTCAGCCCAGCCCTAGCTCCAAGATAGAAAGGCACTGTAAAATTTAGCCCAAAGTTCACATTATGGACATTTTTATAAACAAAAACAAAAGCAGGTAGTAAACATTTTTGAAACAGGCTATGTATTCACATCCAAGCACTTCAGTAAGTGTGACAAATGTTGCCACCTCATGGACAGGTGCAGGGTTTGATCCAGCTCAGCGGTAGGAAGGAAAACAGATCACGGAGATGACTCATTGCTGCCCTTCCACACTCCCCTGAGGGAGGAAGCCAGAGCTTGGCCAGAAGGATGCTTTTGTCACTTGGGTCTCAATCCAGAAGCATGGCTACGCATCCACAATTGGGGGAAAAAAAAAGAAAACAACAACAACAAAGAAAAACTAAGAAAGAAAGAAAAAAAAAAAAGAAAGAAGAGTAAAGCCTACACATATTCAGAGTATTTGACCATTTCTAATATAAGAGCAAGGGGGGAAGACTGATGATTTTTCCCTGAAAAAGCCCATAATGTTCAACTTAGAACCTGGCATGGTCTTTCACTGTCAAATGGCCAAAGGTGAGCACTCAAGGGTAAAACATCTGAGTAACAGGCTGTGGGACCTGGCGTTTTCAAGGTTACTGAAATCTTCAGATTCATGAAGACAATTACCTCCAACTGGACTAGGGGATTTTCATGCTCCATAAATTGTGTATCTTCTACTAGTAAGCTACAACTGTAGTGTATTCCATCAGGCATTTCCAAGGACAAAGTTTTATGTTACAATACATTAGTTATTCACTATTCCACCACTTTTGGGGAATTGCTGCAGAAAGACTCTGTCACCTGTTGAATTTCTCCCTTCCTGATGAAAAGGCAGCTGTGCCATCCTCCTCTATGGGACAGAGGCTGTTACAAAAGCCATTACATGGTGTGTATGTTAAAAGCAGGTTCATCCACATGGCACTATAATTAACACTTCCTGTAACTGGATGAACATGAAAGGACTATAGAATTTTGAAGCAAAAATAAAACATTTCAAGTTTGGCATAGGGATAGAAGTTTAAGAATCAATTATTTTTTTAAAACAGAGTTTCATAAAAATACATTCATAGTCAACATTTATGAATGGTCTGAAAAAGACAACATGGTGACTAACTGGGAGTTTCCTACCATCGTGATCTCCACATAACAGGGTAACAGACTGCCTACATACTACTGAAGAGAAAGAAGAATTCGTACCAGCTTGATTTTTAAATATGTTCTTATGTTTATTATACTTTGCTACTCCACTCTCCTAAAATGGTGGCCTCAGGAAAAGCTGCTTTGGCAGGCAATTGCAAAGATTCCTGTGGAGAGGAAGTGAAAAGACTGGGCATACAAACAACGGCTGCTGCCATGTTCAAAGCACTGGGGAGAGTTCATAGAGCAAAATGCAGTCCTAAGTAAATGGGTTTCAGGCAATTTCAGTGTTAAGATAACATCATTAAGACTAGAACAGATTGTGCTCAAACCCTGCTGTTTATAATTAACACATTGCTTCCAAATACTCCAGGGTCCCTGGTAAATAGTCCTCTGCTCAGATCCACCCAGACCAATCAGAGTATTTTCATCAGGTTCCATGCTGGGCCAGCACCTGTTTGGACAAATCCAAAAGAGCCAAAATACTCTTCTTTCTGGCCAGCTAAGTAGAGAGATGAACACAGCTTGCCTTAGTCATTGTCACAGTGTCCATATGGCTGTGAAGCTTGTTTTCACAAGAAATCGTACAAGTACTTTATTATGTCGAAGTTCACGGTCCTATAAACAAAAACACAGTATATTAGAGCAATCATCTTAACAGTGCTAAGACTTTAACCTGTTTGGAGACAGCACATGCAGGACATTCTGCACAATCAAAATCAAGCAATTCCCCAAAAGAAATGCAAGCAAGGATTAATGAATTTTTAATTTCTTTCATTATTTACAATACCACTCTTCTGATTATTTTGAATTTGTAAAATTATAGAAAAGAAATATAGCAACTTCCTAGTAAAGAAAGGAAGACTCTTATTTCAATAATGAAACAATACAAATATAACAATATTAATAAGATTATATTTTCATATGGCAAACTTGATGTTCTAGTTGGTGATGCCAAGCAACAACCTTTTATGCTATTGAATGTTTTGTTCATCTCCTAAACCACCTGTTTTTGCATGTACTCCTTCATCTGTACTCATTTGGAGCCTGTGTTCTTTCAGTCTTGACAGTAGTTGACCCATGTTCATAGCTAAATTTGAAAAATCCAAGAATGCCAATCAATGGGATAGAAGATTTTAATGTACACTTTTGTACTTTAATGGCAGGCAAAATGAAACAGCAGTAGAATAAAACATATAATTATTTTTTTTGTCTCTAAACTCATTATTCTATACAATCTAACACTCAGACTTTAGGGTTTACTGTTTGAATAAATAATGCAAATTACTGCATAAAATGACAAGTATAAAATTAAAAGCGTTTTTTTAAAAAAGTATTCAATGATCCAAAAATAACTGCTAACAATACTAAGTGAGATTAGCTAGCTGAATTCTTATTTGTTGGACTACAATCATTTAATAGTCTCTGCTCATGCATCAGCCTGTAACCCACTTTTCAAAGAAGTTTTTATAAAACATCATTTTGGACTGAGAAAAAGTTTAGAAATCTCCAAGATGCATAACAGGAAATACTCTGTAAGAGTCAGTGACAAATTTAAAGACATTAACTGCCACTATTAGACTTACACAACATTGTCACTGGAGTCAGTGACAAATTTAAAGACATTAACTACCACTGTTAGACTTACACAACATTGTGTCACTCAAAAACTAGTGCTTTAATTACAAGGCTTTCCACAGAAACAAAATCATACACACTAACAAATGCTGACCTTATCATCTAAATGAAACAGAATTGTCCTGTCATAACAACTGGGTTTATTACAGACTCTCTGAAAAGATCCATTATATTCAATAAACACTACGAGAGCCCTACTTCAGCTAGAGAAAATTTATGAACTTAAGTTTGAAATTCTTAAAAGAGAAATTATTTCTAACAAAGAAACATCTAACTTTGCCTTCAGATAAATGTTTAACTACTATATGGTAAAACACAGAGATGTTTCCACAAAGACTGAGTGTATGGCACAGAACAGAGCCAGATCTGAGGTTCCATGGTAAAAAAGAGACTGTGCACTTCAGCAGTTACCATGTTAAAAGCCACCAGGAAGAGACACAAGTGTTTTACTCTTTTCCAAAAACAGGTGGCTTTTTTTTTAGTGCAGACTTCACTTTTGCTTAAAAAACACAGAAAATGAAATTACAATCTGAACAGCTTGAATGGGGATGGGGAGGGAGCATCCTTTTCTGTCCCATTCTTTCCACACCTCAGCCTGCCATTAGGAAATATGCTGGAGTAAAAAGGCTGAGATGGTAACTAAAATATAAAGTTTTTAGTGACTAACAAACTTATTTTAGTACTATTGCAGTAACAGAGAAAGAAGAATCAGAAGATGGGCTGTTTCCTTCATACATATTTTGGCTGAGATTTCAAAGTAGTTCCTTCTCTGTGACAAATACAACCATAACTATTGCACAGATAGAAAATGAAATTTCTTAAAGCACAGAAGATCAGGCCTTCATCCTGTAGCTAGAACCCTCACCCAGGGAAAACAGAAGCTCATTTCTAATGAGTTCATGAAACCCTGTCTTTTTATGGATCATCCTCTTTAAGATTTAATAAATACTGTGGTCTGAAAAGTGTATTTTAATAAAAATTGTAACAAAGGAACAAACAAGATTTTTAAAAAAGGGAGAAACAGGAGAAAATCAGAACAGGCCAACTTTAAAATCAATCGATCTATCTAGCTAGCTAGCTAATTTAAATAGCCCTATCTAGGCAGCAAATAAAGACCTGCAAACTATTTTTGGAGAAAAAACAACTGCTTTCTTTCTCATAATATGTAGGAAAAGTAAGTTTATATCCATACATATATATATAGATACACACACATCATACCTAAATGAAAGCAAGCTAAAACACTACCATGCACTGAGGTTTGAAGTGACAGTGTCTCTGACAAACACTTTCTCCAGTAAGCATGAGCTGCATGGCACGAGTTTTGGTCCTGTTTTCTGGCCATCTCTACCGTCCAGCAACTTTAATGCAGTCATTGAAACTTCTGAGGATGTCAAAGTTGCAAGGAAAGGGCTGTCAAAGTATCCCAATTCACGGATAATTCCCAATGTATAACTGTACACACAGTGATCCATGTTGCTGAGCAGATGGTCTGCTGTGCTTGGTTCCAGGGGGAGCTTTTTCAGGGCATCACTCACCAAGTGACTTTACTGCTGGGAATAGCAAACTGACATAGCAAAGCTGTGGAGGTCCTGGCAGTGTGGTCCAGCCAGACCTGAGCCAGACAAAGTTTCATTCTACAGCCTGTCCAACTGAAAACTGAAATAAGTGTATCTGTTGCACTTACTGACAAGGCTACTGGACATTTAATAGCTCAGGAGAGTAACATGTGCACTGAGGTTATGGAACAGAGCCTACACCTCAGGTTCCTCCTTAGTTCCACATTAGAGAGAAGAGCTGGCTGTGAGAACATTTCTCCCTTTTGACACATGTCATTTCTGGGCTCTGTTCTGGTTATAGACTGTTTATCCAAGACTTGCTAATAAGGTGGCAGCAACAGATAAAATAGGAGACATAGCCCTGATTGCTGCCTTTGTATTGCATGTATTTCTGTCTGCAAATTATTGCCATCTCTCCTGATGGATCTCAAACTGTTCTCAGACTTCATGACTGAAGGCTCTGGATAAACAAAGATGTTGATGTACTTAGATCCACTTACTGAATTAGTGAAGTGAGTCTATGTGCAAGAATTCCTACAATCTATGTAGTTTTTATATTGTATGCACAACACTGTTAAGAACCAAATATAATTTCAGATTCAAATACCATAATGTGCTTTTTGGTAATGAAATGGACTGACATTTTAGAGCAGTACTTTCACATGAAGTCCCTGACCTTTACTAAGCACAAAGACAGTATGTTACTGTAACACATACTGCCACTGTAACATAAATCATTTTCAAAACAGGAATGCACTATACTTACCTTGGGTACAACATTTCTCATAAATAACATGACTTATTCAGTCATTCTTAGAAAACATCCACAGGTTTTCTATTCTGGTCTCCAAAGAGCTATAGACTGAGCAAATACTTGGTTTGAAGTCTCTTTCAAGTCAGCACATGGAACAGTAAATGAACTCTTAACAGGCTCACCGGGCAATAGCTCTGATGAAATCCAGAGACACAGTACACTTGTATCGTGGTCCATCAAGCTGGTCATTCTGGCCAACCATGGATAACAGCTGCAGTGTCACAAGAGAGGTGATCTATAGACAAGAGACACTAGTAATATTAGTCATTTTTGTTAACATTAATAGCAGTGGGCAATTTATTGGTTTTTTTGGTTTTGTTTTTTTTCCATTTGGCATAATTCCCATTTTTCTCTGGAAAGTCACTCACACTTGCTCATTGTTCATTTCCACGCAGTTCTGCAGCTAGAAAACCCAGGAATGTACATACATACATCTTGCCATTACATTTTCAGCACCAGCAGTGATAGACAAAGGCTAAAACCCTTCATCCTTTGTATCAAAAGTTATCCAGGAGTTTTGAACAGAGGAACAGGAATAATAGACATGAGCTGAGCATTTTCCAAATCTCTGCCTGACAATCAGGAAGGACTAGGATTTTCTTTCCTTTATCCCTGAAGATTGCCTTTTGAACTTTCCCACTCAATGCTGGATATTCCTGTGCCAGATCATATCACATTTTGAACAGATGGGTGTTTCACTTTACTCAAGATGAAAAGAAATTTGAAAGTTGGAAAGAATAGGCTGGAAGATTGTATGTTAAAAAGAGCAGGGCCTGAGTTGAGAGAAATTTTCCTACAAACACACATACAGTGTCTTGACAGAGCCATTGACTATTTTACCATAATGCAATGTACCAGCATACTTTTTCACTTTGTTCCTCCAGTGATGGCTGTGGCACTACTGAAGTGAAGTCATGGGGTGTCATCACTGAAAACAGCCAGCCCATTCTTACTCAGTTAGGAAGAGACACTGTAGTGATTCCATTGTCTCCCTATCTCCTCCCAGATACCAGGGAAAGAAAGAAGTAAAAGCAGAAAAGAAAATTTTTCCTTGGCCTTTGTAATAGACACCACAGATAATTCAGGGCAATGAGGTTATATTCTGTGACAAAATGGTATCTGGCCAAAGGTTTCATTTTCAAAAAACCAGCCAACCATGACCTACTTCTGAGTAATGATAACAGGACAGTAAGGAATTTCTCAAGAATAATGTATTTCAGGAAAGAAAATGTCAGTTCAAATGTTCAAGGAACCACACTGCTATAAAAAGCATCAGTAAGTTGTACCAATAAAAAATAATCCTAAGTCAGTAATAACCCTGCTCTTTTGCTGGAAGTACACTTGGTTTTCAAATTTGTGACTTTTGCTTGTAGGAGGCAGGAGTAATATAATAGAAAAAAATGATACCTACTTATGGAGAATAGAAAGAAGTATGGTACCCAAGAATGAAGAAATTTTTTTAACAGCTTGCACTTAACTTTCTTTCATACGTTATGAGACAACAATAGCTTGGATGCCAAAATTCTGAAAAGTCTTTGGAGTTTGTTTAAGGAATGCTGGTCTACACATAGTCACAAAGACAAATTCCATTTACTTAATTCAGATCTATAAATTACATGGTTTATCAAATTTTAGCATTGACAAAATTAAAGAAAATTGAATTCAGTATATGGCAAAAGTCTCAGATTTTAGTTCATAATTACTTTGCACGTATCACTGGATTGGGATAAACCTCAAACTTGTTAGGTTTTATATTCGTAAAATACTAATGAGAGTACATTTTTCTCCATTCTTCATTCAACAAAATCCATATTCATTATGGAGGAATCTGCTGTAACAATTGCACACAGGTGCATCAATCGAATCACTTCTGCACGGCACACTTGCAGCTGGTTGCACATTCAGAAATCACCAGTGAAGGAATAGCAGGAGAGTTCCTTGAAGTTCCTTATGACCACAGAAAAAGTCTGCACAGTCTGGAGATCCATCTCAGTTTTATGTGGGATGTAAAAGTGACTCGCTGCTGTATTACAAATGCTCCAGCAATACTTCAACAAATTCTGCATTTCCTTTTCTAACTAGCACCAAACACTCTGTGAGTAATATGTGGTCAGCAATGTAAAACTCCTTACTAAAGGCTGACTCAAGAAATCTGAACTAACATCAGCCTGGACACTAAGTTTCATTAATGTTCATGACTTAAGAAATTAACTCAAAGACACAATATACAATATTACAAGATAAATAATGCTAATATACAATATTACAAGATAAATAAAGAGTAGCTTTACTCTTTATGATCAGGGTAATGAACTTTGGAAACTGCAACCTTTTACTTATTTCTTTCACAACACTTAATAAATGTGGTCACAGGGAAGCAAGTGCAAAACCAGCAAGTCCTGACCCTGAGACCACTTAAAAAGACAGCTGTAGAGAAAACATTTTCAATTCATGCACGCAAGAAACAGTTTTATCTCCAAAGAGGCTCAGTAGAGACAAAGGTAAAGAACATGTATCTAAGGGGAGTCAGTAGGGACCAGCTTTCCTACAGACAGCCAAATGTTAGAAGCTAAAATACCTATCTTATTAGGTTCTTTAGATTAGAATTCAACATGCAGTAGTTACAGATGCCTGGTCTCTGCATGGAGAAAGGCAGAAATCTCCTAAGGACAAGTCCAAAAGCCTGCCTGCTGAGGGGGCAGCAGCCTGGAGCTTTGTTTGCACAGCTTTTTCAGTGGATTCAGGGAGAATCAAAACCAGCAACGAAGTTCAAAAAGCAATGACTTCTAATTTTTTCTTGCTTTATACAATATAGCAGGAGAGTTCTGCTGTCAGCCACAGAAATGGACAAGACACCTATTTTGTGCAATAAATTGATAGAAAAGACTGGATAGTGGTAGATGTGGAATTATTAAGTTTCTCTAATATTCTGTGCTGAATCTAGACCCAATAAATAAAAGATAACTGTCCACACCAAACAGTTCAGAAGTCTTCTAGGACACAGAAGGTCCAAATCCCTTCTGACACAAGAGGCTTAAGCACCTCTGCCGAACATCTGACAGTTAACTGGGGTGGGAGCAAAGGAAGGAAGAAGAAAAAGCCATGTACAGTATTAAATCATCACCGGACCTAACTTGCACTCTGCTTCTGAAGCTGAACTATTTTGCATAAAATTGCAATCGCTCTGGGCGTACCCAGGGTATGCACCTGGTAAAGAAGGATACAGTGGTATGAACTGGGTTTAAGACAGTGTATTTGTAGCATAATTTTAAAATTCACCAATATTCATGTCTTGTTAGCACTTCAGTTCCATGTACCACCTATAACTTAAGCACTGAAAAACAATTACTACTTTAAAAGTTCAGGTACTATAAAACTTTGGAAGCAATATGTTCTTAAATTAAGACACATCAAAAGTTTGAAACACAGATGGGAAAAATATGAATGCAATGCCAAACTAATTGCACTTAGCCAAAAATACACCACTGCTTTTGAAACATTTTTCAACTTTTTTTTTTTTAAATATCATGGGTACAGTGGCTCCATTTCATTATCACAAAAGCTTGAGAAGAAACATCTGGCAAGAACAGACTAGAAATAAGCCAGAAAAACTGTGTGGGTGACATAAGAAAGAATATTTATTGAGATTCTTTTGAACAAAAGAAATTACAGTTGGAAGAAAAATTCTAAGAGTTATTTGTAAAATTATTTAAATTGGTGATTATTTAATACTAGCAAAAATTAACAATTAAATGAAATTTTCTACAGGAATAACAAAATCTGAAAAAAAACCCTTTCTGATCTGAAAGATGTAGAGAAATGGGTTTTAACAATGGGTTTTTAAGTATGTTTAAAAATAAGTGATGATAGAACTTGCTTTGAAATGTATTTGTGTGAGAAACCTGCTGCTGAAATCTTGGATCCAAGGTGAGAATAATCATAAAAGCACAGCAGATAACAGTTCCCAGGAGGAATGACCACTCAGATTGCTTCCGGAGATTCATTGGTCAAACACTGACATTGAAACCTCTGGAAAAAACAAGCAACCCACAAGCCATCCTTCAAGGCAGCTTTTTTCCTATCAGCCTGGACTAATAGATTGGCCTTGCATCATTCCCTAAGCAGACACAAAGACTGGCTTTGTGAGCACATGGCTGTGTGGAAGTGAGAGGGATTCCAGAAGGAAGGGCTGTCTGCTGAGAAAGGCCGGGCTTTTCTCAAGGACACCACAAGAAGCCAGAAAATATTCACCGAGGTGCAAATCATGAGCAGAATTAGCACCCATGACACAGGGAAACGCATGGTTAGTTTGGGTAAGCAATGACAGACTATCCAGGAAAGAGTCTGGACAGCGTGGGACATATCTCAAATCCATAGGATAAAACTAAACAGAAAATGATGCTGACTGTTTGGGGTGGAAGGGAAGCTGCTTCCTCAGAGATGTGATTGAAATCTCATGAAGTGTACAGCTTAAACTGGACTGGAAAAATATTAATGAAAGGAGGAACAATTTCAAACTGGCAGAAATATACTAAATGATCTGTGTGGTTTTTTTTCATCTCCACAGTTTATAATATTCAATTATCTTGCCCAAGATGTAGAATTAATTCTAACTCTTCAGTCTGGCTTACTGTCACACACAGATTCTGAACGTCAAAAGCATCAAGAAATGAAGATCTTTCCATATTCAGCTCTGTCAGACAAGGGTACTACATTCTTTCACAGTCACACGAATGATGCTTTGCAGCACCATCATCCCATAGCTCTCAAAGCCTATGCATTTGATCAAAACCTACCCCTGCCAGCAGTCACATTCGGGCACATACAAAAACCTCTGCTACGCAACACGGCACTTGGAACACCCAATACCATTTACAAAACACATTTCAGTCAAAATGACTGTGCAATACTCTCCTGGAGTTAAATTCAATGACCCTAGTACAAATTATGAGAGCATAAAAAAACCTGCTCAAAATTATTTTAATGGAAATTATAGCCAGAGTATGCTCAAATGTCAGGCTTGTTTGAAAAGCTTGCACAGAAAGATAACCATAGAACATTACAACTATATATATTTAAGACAGCACTTGATCAAAATTGTTTTTATAAAAATTATTAAAAATAAATCAATATTTTTCTGAATGCTTGTAGAAAACAATCAGATTTGGATACTGAATTACATTTTGTGCAAGGCTTTTAATGCACTAAAAAAAAAAAAAAAAAAAAACAACAGGAGGGACACC
The DNA here is from genome assembly GCF_027477595.1 of Haemorhous mexicanus. Taxonomy (NCBI): domain Eukaryota; kingdom Metazoa; phylum Chordata; class Aves; order Passeriformes; family Fringillidae; genus Haemorhous; species Haemorhous mexicanus. The sequence goes on along the minus strand of NC_082345.1, from coordinate 63,348,554 downwards.
CCTCCAGATTAATTAGAGCCTTCAAGCCTGCAGTTAAACATTTACTATGACATGCTTCAGCTAGGTATTTTACCTTTATCTCAGCTTAAAGCAATCCAACTCTATTTTTAAACTACATTATGAACACAGTCAAAATGTTTCTGACATGAACAGAGGCACCAAGAGACCCAGCCACAGCCTCAGTGCTGCTCCACAGACAGCGCCCTGTGCCCCTCCCTTTGGTGATACAAGTAGGTGGCTGTGCAAGATGCGATGGGGCAAACACAGTGACCCAGCCTGCTTTGCAGTTTCTTTTATGAATGCTTGCATTTGATGACTGTCTTTGTTCCAGATTAGTTTGGGGTTTTTATGTTGCTGTCACATAAGTATTACCTCATTATTTTGTGTTGAGTCTCCAGGACCTTGATTTCATTTCACTCAAGGCAAATCTATGTGAGTTACAGATTTAAACAAATGACTCCATTTGCTTTTTCAAAGCATCATCATATCAGTGATTCAGTCATTTATTAAGACAGCCAAAACTTCCTTTACACAATCCAGAAGAAATGTTTGTTTACCCTCAAGTATGTGACCTTGAATTTCTTGCTGTTAAACCCATTCAGTTTGTATCACACTCACCACCTAAAAGACTTTTCTTGCGTCTCTTCCGAACAGAAATATTTATTAAGCCCAAGGCATATAACATTGAATTTTACAAGAAAATTCTTCTGATTTTTATTCTACAGGTCATTAGAACCATTCTCACATGATATTTTCTCCATTGTATAATCACTGCTCACCACCTCTTCCTTATTCTACTTGGTCTTACCTTTTGTATCCCATTTACACAAAATGATGCTTGACAAGAAACGGTGCCGATTTCATACACTTCATCAAGGGAAAAATGCATATTTTGCCTTTTTCCTTTTCCCCTCCTTTTTCTGTACCACTCTACTCTCTTCTGTCTTTCAGACCACAGAACACACCTTTCTGCATACTAGAAGCTGCCTTCTCTCTAGACCATTGTTCTGCAATTGGCCTCCCTTGTGCTTTTCCCTTCAACCTCAAGAGAAACAAATGTATTTTTCTATTTCGAGAAGACACTTCCTACCCTTGCTCTATTCATATTTTAGAATACTTTCTCTTCAATTAGCAGTCTGTCTTTTAGGGTTTGTTTAGTGACTCTGACTAGCTGCAAATCTTGACTCATCAGTACAGCTTCCTTCCAACTCTTCTCTGTACTTTCCCATTATCTCTACTCCTCACATATTCTCTCCCCAAAACTGCTATTTAAAGAAACAGAAAGAAAACATACAGAAACAAAACATTTTTTTTCTAAAAATACCATCTATTTTTTAAAATGGGGACACTGGATCAAGATCCAGGAATCATCACAGGAAACCAAGAAGGCAATTTTAAAAAGTAAACAAGAAATCCAGAAGGAAGTATTCTTCATCCAAAATTGTAGTTAATCTGTAACACACTTTGCCTCTACAAAGTCAGTACAGTGGTAGAGAGTTTTGAGGAGTTTAGAAAGCCACTGGGCACATTCATGGAAGCAAATAAAACCATGGGCTGCTAAATGCAAATATCACCTCTGTGGCAGACATTTAAACCACAGGTAATAAGTTGTAAACATACACAGACTATGCTTATCCTCTGCTTTCTAGTCTTAAATTCTTCCTGGTCATTTGATATTACTTAGAAGTAGACAGTTTTAGATAGTTTTACTGTCTAAGAAGTAAAACAGTGAGTAAGCCCATTTTCGGTCTGACTTAATGGGCCTGCTGTGATGCATTCATCAAAGATAAAACAGATCATCTGCATCTTCTACATCCTACCACTCTTTCCCCTTTTAACCTTCTCTTGAGCCTCTGCAAGGGCTCTCTCACTATTAGTCACTGTATTCTCCCCATACTTTGCAGTCTTCGTAAAAACAAAAAACCCCACTTGATGAAAATCCAGCTACCTCCGCCATCTCCTGAAAACCTTCCCAACATCTCAAAAGCATTTGCACAGATTAGCCTTGCCCACTCATTGTTACAGTAACATCCCTTTTTAAAAGCAGTTCAATAATTTATTCATTTGGGACCTAATATTAGAGGAATCTTTCAAACTGTTAATGAATTTGCTTTCTCTTCATTATTTTTATTCAATATAGAAATTAAGAAAAAGCTTCTTTTTTTTTTCTCTCAGCACATTTACTTTAGCATTAATCAATTTGCCTAATAAGAAGGAAAATAAAAGGCAGTTCACAACACTCTTTGCCTCGCTCTGCTCATCAACTTTAAAAAGAAATATAAAACCTCTACAGAGTGATGCATGGATAAATCAGTATTTCTGAGTCAGTTTCCTCACTTTGAGGATCAATTAAAGTACTTCACAAAGGCATGAAAGGCATGCTAGAAATTTGCTTAATGTGGTATTTTCTGAAAGGACCAAATTATTTTTTGTACCTGAGGATTATTTGGAAATATTTTCAGAATTTGGTTAAGATCCTTGGCAGTGATGACAGGACTTAATTTTGATACTCAAACCCAAGATCTGAATGCATCTGCCATCTGTTGAAGATGTGTACATCTAATTTACTCCATAACAACCAGGAAATACCTAACTCCAAAGCAGAAGGACTACAGATACAAGTCACAGACAAAATTCAAAAGAATTCAAAAGTACTCTCCTTTCTAGTTCATACTTCCAAAATCTGAGTGATCGAAGACAGTAACAGATGGTCAAAGGAACACTTGGGGAATGATGTTTACAGTTAATTTGATCACTTAAGCCAGGTAGCTTCACAAAGTGGACACCAGACAAAGGCTGGCTATTTTTCAAGGCACAGGCAATAGCCAACTGAAGTATCCTTCTGCCATACCTTCATTCATTTTTGCATCAGAGGTTTCAGGTTCCAGGCAGGCTTTTTTACAAGATAAGGAAAGCAACACAAAGACTGGTTTCCAGAAGCAAATCTTTGTGTCACTGACCAAGCGCACAATTTTAATTCCTTATATCTAGAAAATTTTGCCTCCCTCCCCCCTTCATTTTTTGCATCTGTCCCACAATGGCTACATTTCTAGATATTGCAAGTCAAGTGCTATTAAAAACAGAAAACAGTAACGTTAGAAATACTACCCAGTACCTGTGATACTGATAGGACTTGATATATTTACAGAAGGCCCCTAAATTTTTAATGCTATTTCAGTAAATTATAGAACTGTATACACAGTTACCAGTCTTTTACTGCTATATGAAGAAGTTCTGTTTGCAAATACAGTTTTGCATTAAAAAAATAATTTGAGCAATTAGGATTTCAAACCTGTCCTGAGGATAAAAAAATCAGTCATTTGTACTTGGCAAGAGCAGAAATAATGAAATTAAAAGAGATTGCTCAGAATCAGACATTTGGGAGCATCTCTTAAGTCTAAACTACGTTGCTTTCTCCAAGAAAAAGAAAAGACATTCAATGCGTCTTAACTACAGTATATTTTTGGATGATTATGATAAGTAAGTGTTTAAAGAGTATTGATCCAAATATTACATAAAGAAACAGGATATTAAGAATTCTTTAATTAAAATAGCCACTCCAGGAATATTTGACCCAAATACTTCTGAAATACAGATCTCAGACATTTAAAACACAAGAACAGAAAAATGGTAAAATACACTGTAGTCCCAAATGGAAGTCTGCTCTGAAAAATAACAATTTAAAAATGCATTGATTTTAAATCTTGAGATTGTTAAAACAGCTCTTAAGAGACATTCCACAGTAGCATGCTGATTCTCAACTACTCACAAGATGCATTGCAGAAGACTGCAATCAACTCCACATCCACATTCTCAGTGACTAGATAAACTCTGCAAATTTTAGTGGCTCTGTAACAGGAAAAAATAGTAACAAAAACAAAAAATAGAAACAACTTGTATCAATTGCTTAAGAGTGTAAGTACACCTTACTGGTACAAAACAAAGATCCTCCCAGGCCCAATCTCCTGACTCTTGAAAGTACCAACAAAGGATGCTCAGGGAAGTGTGTAAGAAAATTGTAAGGAAGAAAAATTTCCTGACATACTGGCTCCTAGTGTTCTTAACTTCAGAGACTTCAGTAATTAGGTATAAAATAGTTCACACATAGGGATCTGACCTGTTGAAACATGAAATTTCATGCTGCTATTGTATTGTCAAACTGGAGCTAAAAAGATTGCTGATTTGTGACATTAATGCACTCATCAACACATTGGAAGAGAAATTTATTATAAGGCTGCACATCAAGAGATTAGATATAACAAAACTGCCTACCTCTCAGCAATATATGGCAGTGAGTCATACTAGGTTTTATGCCACCCAGCATAGGTGGAGGAAAAGAAAAAACTCCAAACACCTGATTTACTTTCATATAAGACAGTAATGAGAATTTTATTTGATAAGGGATGTCGGAGCCTAGATAAACCAAGAGTTACAAAGTTCTTGTACAACAGCAAGTGAGAGGAACACTTCTGTTTGGAACACTTCCCTAACAAAATCAGGACATTTAAGTTTAACATATTCCTGTACCTTTGCTTACAGGTACCCTCAAGGAGAACAGACTAAGCACCAAGGATGAATCTAAGTTTCAGTTCCAGGCTGGCCAACTGTCACCACACAGCACAAGGGAAGAGAGGACTCCTGAAAGTCACTCTGTGCTGGTAGGAAATGGATATATCTGGAATCTTCCCTTTGAGCTTGCCAGGAAACCAAATAGCTTCAAGGAGAATATTCTACTCTTAATCAGTAAATCCACAGCACTTGGTTCCCACCAGAAGGAAGGGAAAGGCCAGGATGAAGACTGTCACTCAAGTAGCCCTCTAGATGCTTGAAAACAAATAAAACAAGGCCTATTGTAACAGCACATAGTGATGGTTGTAATCTACAGTGAGAACTGTTATTTTCATTAAAGAAATGTATAAGTTTAGATGTGCTACAATAGAGGCTATAAATTCATAACATCCATTTCTAGAGAGAGCAAAGCTTTCAGCCAACCATGAATCGAATAGTCATAAAATATAAAAAATCTAGGTTCAATGACCCATTAAATATGTTAGATGCATCTTCAGAAGATACCTATAAATATCCCTCTATCCTTTGCACAGAAAACATACAAAGTGGTCAAAACTACCAGTTCTCCATCTCTTATTCAGTTATACTTGGCTTTATCAGATAAAGAGCATGAAATATCATCTGTCAGCATGAAACATCATCTGTCAGCAATTAACTGTAAATCAAAAAACCATGTTCTTCTAACACAACACTAGTTTTTTATGCAGTTTCTGTCACCCTTTAATGCAACTGTGAAATTCTGCTAGTTATGCCATGTAGCAGCTTTTCTAACCTGGAAAAAAACAGTTTCTGACACTCCTGTCTGACAGGCACATGAGTTGGGTAAAAAGCGTACCAAACCAACCAATGAACTAGTGAACCAGTGTGCTGCCATACCCATCAACAAGGCTGGTCAATGGCTTAGACAAAGGATATGTGGGAAGGGAATAACTGCTAAAGGGAAACATTTCTTAGTAACAGTATGCAGACCGTTAACATTTCTCCTGCCTTTATAGCATTCAAGGATAATTCTGTCTATTTAGATAGATAGAAACATTCAAAGACAAAACCACTCCTAATAGTTCTAAAAGCATCTTGCTATATATGCAATGTGTTAAAATTTGTGTAGTTAGCAAACATTGACTATACCACTCCTACATAATTGCAAATCATTTATGGGGTGGAGTGTAAAGTAGTGACATGCTGCACAAGGCAATTTCCATGTCATTTAGGAGTGGAGCTGGGAAAGCATGTGGTGACAGCACCTACATGGCTGGTAGCTATGGTAACTTCTGGGGCAGAAAACACCACAAGGAGTCAAGCAGGGACTGCCCAGAGTCAGGGAAACCCAAGAGAGAGCAGAGATCCAGCAGGACCAGGCAGCTGTTGTGAGGGAGGCTGACATGGGGAGGGTGATGCCAGAGCACCTGAGGGAGATTTGAAGAGCTCTAGGGAGCACAAGTGACCAGGAGCACAGTGAAAACAGTGGGCAAACAGGACAGACAGGATGTGGCAGGGCAGTTTGTACAGCATTCCCTGTAGGCAGATGTGTAGGAGAGTGCAGCCATCTTCCTGGCTGCTGAGTCTCAGTGGGGACCTTTTCACTCCCTACAACTGACAGAAAGGAGCTTGAAGCCATGTGGGGATTGACCTCTTCTCCCAGGCAACCAGGGAGAGGACAAGAGGAAACGGCCTCACATTGCACCAGGGGGGAGGTTGGACATGAAGAATAATTTCTTCACTGAAAAGGTGGTCAGCCATTGGCACAGGCTGGCCAGGGAGGTGTTTGAGTCACGAGCCCTGGAAGTGTTCAAGAAATGACTGGACATGGCACTTAGTGCTATGGTTTAGTTGTCATGGTGTGTTCAGTCAAAGCTTGGACTTGATGAGCTTGGAGGTCTTTTCCAAGATCTCCATGACTCGAAAAGCATAAAAGAACCCCCACAAGGTATCCTACATGGAATACAGTGTAGTCAAGGAACAATTGTTCCCATGACTAATGAACTTATTTATTTTTGGAGCTAATAGTTGTGATAGCCATTCTATTTTGTGAATAATTATTGTGTCAAGACTTTTCAATAATACTCAATAATTATAAATCTGGACTTTTTGCATATTAAAATTAAATCACTTTAAAATGGCTTAATCCCTCAAAAAAGGCTATACTGATCACCAAACTGAAAAATCCATGCAAGAGATTAACAGAAAGGTGTGAAAAAACAGGACAGAATCAAGCAAGCAATGAAGTCTTTTGATCTCAACAGATTAAAAAGTCACCTCATACTAAAAGTACCTCCTGTAGTGAGAAAATACAGGAGAAAAACAAAACTGAACAAAGAGAAGCAGTTATGGTTGGCAAAGACACTATTAGGGTCTGATGAAAAGCTACCTGTCATTCCAATCAACTGTTATATCCAAACATTTTCCCACCTCTTGGAAGCCTTGCACATAAGCTTTACATAACAGGCAAGTAGCTCCCATGGTTATCTTCTGGCATCTCTTCTGAAAGCAGAAACAGAGTATTGCTCAAGGATATTTTGAAGTGTCCATTGCAGAATCTGCATTGCAGTCAATAAATGTTAAAAAGCCACCCTATCAAAGAACCAGCTGGTCAGGAAGTGGTACTACCAGTCTGCCATTCCTCAGTAAGAGAAGCACAAGGAGCAGAGACCAAAATATTACGTAGGGTATGCTCTGGTTCTAAACACTCACCCTGGGCACCTGCCCCTCTGCCACTGAAGACTCAGACTCACTTTTTATGAAGTTCTCAGTACATCTTGACCAAGGTGACACAGCAGCACAGGCGAGGTGTCACTGCCAGGAGCTGGTTATTGCATCAGGACATACAGACCATTCCTCAGTCTGCATCTGCCTGATGGCTGAGTTCAATTCTACAACCAGATCTTGCACATCTTGTCCAGCAGAAGCACTACATACTGTTAAAAGCTGACTAATTTTATCTGGAAAGTGCACCAAAACTTTGTCATCTCAAGAAAATTTTAAGACACAATTCTGCACTTAAAAATACAGAAAAGAAAAAGGTTCCATACAAAGACTTTTCTGACTCTAAAACTGTTCTCATTTATTTTATAACAGAGAAACTGTGCAATATAAATGTTACCATGGTAACAACTCACTTTATTGAACAAGAGAGAAAATAATTATCCCAAACCTGCATATCATGCAAGCACATGCAGTAGATTTAGTGCTGCCCTTTTTTCCCCTTGCTATTTTTCTTCTTGCAAGGAGAAACAGATTTTGAATTTATACCTTATAGCAAGCTAGGCATCATTTTGCCTGTCCCTCCCACTTCTTTGTATATTTTACACCTCTTGAGTGCACGATGTGAAGGACCCACTTACTTAGAAAAAGAAAAAGGGATTAATGAATCAGAAATGCTCTTCCCCCTCCTGAGTGAAGTACAGAAGACTCCTATGTAAATGCTTCACGCATTTAAAAAAAATGAAGCCCTAAGGCAAGCACAGCACATGCTTAGTATTCACTCAGTATACCTAAACAGGAACCCTTAGTTTATAGAAAACCAAAACTTATTCCTCACCAAACATAAATTAAACCTGATTTTACTGCTCTGTCTAAATATTTCTTGTGATATTGTATTTGTAAACATATATTTATATTTTATATACAAGGGACAGCAATATTTCCCAAAGAACTGCATGGATTTAGCCATACAAATCCAATTAATCTCAATAGAACTTGTATGGCTAAATCCCTGTGCTCAGCTTTGACATTTTAGAAGCAGTGGGGGAGGTTTTTCAAGGAGTGAATATGTATTATACAAAACTAAGTTTTCTCAGAAATAAAATACCATGTAGATACTTAAAATATCAACAAATATTTATGTGATTCTGTTAAGAAAATCATATTCTTAGGAAAGCAGGCAAGGATTTCCACAAAATTCCTACTTTACAAAAAATAACAGTATTATCCTGCACCCTATGAGATAAAACTAATCACATGTACATATTAGTTGGATAAATTATTCTTATTTTACCTCCAGTTTTGATCTTTTACATTCATTTGCAGTGCATCTGCCTCTCTCATATGAAACGTTAAAGATTGAATTTAATCTAGTGTTCACAGTTGGAGGATGCGTTTGGGATGCATAAAATTCATGTTTTTAAAATATCACTTAAAAGAAGTGACTTAGAAGTGCTGTTTAGAAAAAAAATCTTGTCACCACCTTCCTCACTTTTTCTTTGGTTTATTTACAGTCCTAAACAACTTAGAGAGCTTAAGCATAGAAACAAAACTACAAACTACACTCAAGCAATTTCAGCAATGAAGAGTGCAGCTAATTTTGGCTATCTCTTAGAAGATATTTTCAGGTACTAGAAACAATTTATGTGTATACACATTAATGCACACACGCAATACATGCTTGCAAAATCATAAGTCACTAAGCTGTCTTCTTCATGGAACTGGAACTCTCCAAATCATCCAAATATAACTTATCTTGGCAGAGAATTCTTCCTGAAACATAGGCTTCAATGGTATGTCCTACATAAATACACACACACACCTATTCTACTGAGTATATTTACTACCTCCCTATGAAGCTCTAACATAAAAACATAATATATAAAAATATATAAATATAATTACAGTAACTGAACTGGTAAAACCTACAATTCCATATAAAGAAGGCTGCTCTTAGGTGGCTTCTCCCTTCCCCTAAAGCCCTCAACAATCAGTACCAGGATTTCAGTTCCTAAACCCAATACTACTGGAGATGTATGTTTCCCATACAGCAGTTGAACTGTTAAATCCCAAGAGTCTCAACTGCAGAAGTGATATGAATAAGGTCTCCTTTTACTATAATTTAGATTTTGCATTTCCCAGTAGTTTTTGTATGGGAAACCTTTTTTTTTTCAGTTCAAGTATAAATCATACAGCTGCAGTGGAGAAATTTTTGGTTTTTTTTGTTAAAGAAAAAGTGACCATTTTGGAATTAGCTAGTCATATAAAGTATTAAACAACTCACTTAATGATTAGGACAAATTCAGCCAATATAAACCATAATGCTGCTGTTTATTCTTCCTGTATATGAAGTGCTAGTTCACACATGCTAGTTGAAAAGTTTCATTTAAAGTTTTTTGTATTTCAAATTAATAATGATAACTGCAGTCCTGTATCCTGAAAAAACCACTTTTTGCCTGAAATGCATGATCAAGTTACTACTTCATGAAAAACTAAAGCCTTTAAAAAAAGAAACATTGCTAAATGCTTCTGTGCTAAATTGCTAAATGCTTCTGCTAAATATTGTTAAAGCAACGTTTTTCTGCAATGGTATATTCTGAAAGCCTTATGACTGGACTTGAAGCAAGTTCATAAAAGCAACAGCATGTTAAAAAGAAATATACACTATCAATTGAGACAGTATCTGACATAAGAGCCTCTCTGGCCAGAAGCCCTCCTCAGAGCCTTCCATGAATCTTGTTTTATTAAAAAGCTGTGTATTTTGGTGTACAAAAGTTCAGTGTTGTAAAAATGCTTAGCTTAATTAAACATATGTGATAAAATCTTTAATCTTTAATATACTAAAATATGAATTTTTTTTGTGATAAAGACTTCTATTCATAAGCCTTTCCCCATGCAAAAATCTCAAACACCCTCTGTTCATGTCCCTTACAACCTCAGCTTTTCCATGTCCCTCACAACTCAGAGTCACAGCATGGTTGAGGTGGCAGGGGTCTCTGGAGGCCATCTGGTCCAACCTCCTGCTCAAGCAGGGCCATCTCAACCAGGCCACCCAGAAGCGTGTCCAGACAGCTTTTGAGCATCTTGAGGATGGAGATTTCACCACCAATCTGGACAACCTGTGCCAGCACTCAAGTTACCCTCACAGTAAGAAAGCATTTCCTGGTGCTCCTCCTGTGTTTCATTTTGTGCCTATTGCCTTGGAGAAGAGCAGCAGCTCCTGGCTGTGGCTCATTACATCCCCTTATCTTCTACAAGCCTCCTGCTCCTCCTGCTTCCCCACTTCTCAGCCTAAGATGCTCCACATCCTGTGCCTGGATCACCACATTCGACCATATTAGCACTTGGGTGGGGCAGCCTTAACAAAGCTCTCCTCAACTACTACTGCTGCATCTTCCTGCTCCAAACAAAACAATGTTTGGATGTGGAGAAATGTGTAACTCAGAAACCAAACACCAACATGACAAGTTGGTTTCTTTGTAGGATATTTTTTCTGTCTTGTTTCTTAGAATGTAACTCAAATCCTTCTCTAAAAGAAATTAGAAAATCCAGAAAATTGAAACAATCATGAGATTCCCATGCAGCCTCCTCTGACCAAACCATCTTGGTGGTCTTTAATAACAGTAGCTCTTTGAAGAAATCATGGATGGAATACAGTCAGTAGCCATAAACACTTTCTCCTCCTTCACAAATAAACTCTTAAAACATTAATTCAGAAACATAATTTCCATTCAGTTGACTAATAGAATGAATTGTTACTGTAAGAATTTTCAGAGGTTATTTTTCATCATCATTATCTAGGCTTGGGGTTCAACTTTCAGTTTCAAAATGCTTTTTTCCTTCCAAGTGACAAGAGTCTTGAACTCCTGCCTGAGTGCAAGCCACAAAAAAACTGTGTCCCCCTGTTTTTAGGGTGGTTCATCATCTGCCTGAGCCTGAGTTACAGTTCCCAGTGGCAGAATGCAGCCTATTCAAAACAGCATGATTAATTTAGCTAAAAAGAAAACCACAAGCAGAGAGAAATGGATTAAATAACAACAAAAACCAACATACATATGGTCTTATCTAAGACTTGCCTTGTTAACATCCCCCTTTTTTCAGCCAGAGGGTGAAACACTTGCTGGTACTGCCCGAGTGCAACTGCTGCCTCTGACACTATAACCTGAATCCTTCCCCCTCTCCAACACAACCCAAGGCTGAATTCAGGTATTGTTCCTCCTATTACAAAGCAACTGAAAGAAAGCCACTGCCAGGTTCCCAGAAAGCAGGGGAAAAGCTGAACTGAATTTAACCCTTTGGGCTCCCTGGAACCAGCCACACAACATCCTCTGGTACTAGGGACCCACACAGAACTCACAGCTCCCAGGTTCTTTGTGGCCTTTAAAAGCTTGAGAATGTCACAGATGACACAGGCAAAAAATCAGGGAAATGGTGCTACAAAAGCAAAGTGTTTCATTTTTTTCAGTGTGATCACATGTTACATTCTCCTGTAAAGATCTAATGGGAGGACTAGAAATGTAAAAATGATATTAACAACTATTCACTTTCTATTTTTTTCCTTCAGCAAATAAATGTATTCAACTTTACAAATTTGTTCTGTGGGTTCTCTGTAAGTGTTGAATCCAATAAGCTAATGAACTGATGAGAAGGCTGCTGTGCTCAAAAATACACTATCAATTTATTTCTGTGACAATTGTTCACAATAAATGCATACTGCTGTGTTTCTTGTGCTCTGAATGAGAAGTAAAGGTATCAGTATATATGTAATGGTTGTGGATGTCCAATGTACCACAGCTGCAACTTGATATTTAGAGCCAACAAAGAAAAAACTAGAACAATGGGAGAAAAAGATCTCAAATGCTGATGAAAGTGACTGGCAAATATTATTTAACCAAGGAAGAAAAAGACTGATGGCTTACACTGGGTCCACTAAATATGTGACATAACCAAAGATACCAGTGAGACATATAAGTCAGCTACTCAGTAAAGAAGCAGTCCAGATATCAAGATTTATCACAGCTGCTTGTTTATCCAAAGTATTTAGTCTGACACCTTAAACTCAACAAAGAATTAAAGAATTTCAGAAAAAAATGGCCTTTTTCAAAACAGATGGATACTCAAAGGTTTGCTTGCCTTCTACATTTTAAGGCTAAGTTTTATATATACACACACACACACACATATATATATAATTTATTAAGTGTTGTCACATGATATTACATCCTCTTCCCTTGAACTTCTATTGGAGATTATTACAAAATAACTAAGACAATACCTGCACATCTTTTCAAGCTGGAAAAAGTAATTTTACAAATGTCTCCATTTATAGGCAGTGAGCAGCCTGAAAATGCCTATCCTGTTCAGTGACTGCAGCTACAAAGTACCCATAGATTAAGGATGTGTCTTGCATGTGTGCATAAGGTCATGTGTCTGGAGAGGAGGGCAAGTTCCAGTACTTATCCAGAAGAGCTTTCATTTGTTCTAACATCATGACAAAATAAACATAAAACAAACAAAAAAAAACCCCAACATCAACAACAAAAAGCCCTCTAAAATTAAAAAAAAAAGGCAAAATTTCATGCCCATTTCAAATTCCTGCCTGTTCCTTTTAGAACATACTAGGATTTAACATCAAAACGAACAGCTTTTCTCTTACTACCTTACCTAATCCAGTTAAAAGTATTATGAAGATGACAGTGATTGACAGTTACATGATGACACACTTGTCACACATCACATCTGCCAATACTTACTTTTTCCTCATTCATGGTTGGTTCAGGTTTTTTTCTCCAAAAGAATATAGTATTTATTAGGTCAACATGCATGAAAAATTATTCAACTAGCTTTTTAACATTTGGTTGTAAAATAAGAGTTAATAATTTTTAAACAAATTAAACTGCTCTTTGTCAGTACTTTTATTCATATGAAAATGACCTTAAGCAAACCTATCATCTGATGCAATAGATAGTCTATATGGATTGCACTTTTATAGGTAACACAGATAAGAGAATTGTTCTGCTCATGAGGCAGAGGGAGTTAAATCATGAAATATTCAGTTTTAATTAAGATTATTGTATCAAAGGCAAGGCTTAATGCAGAATTGAAGTAAGGATCAAGGTTAATGCCTATTCTAAAGCAAATTTACATAAATTATGTTTCAGTAGTATACCATGAGTCTTATTTTGTTAATTTATACCATGTGAGACCATCGAAATTAAAGACAGAAAATATCTATTAAGTCATCTTCACTCCCCTCCCACCAATGCAAAATTCTTTTCCCTTCTTTAAAGTTTATATCTGAATGCTTTGTCTCCTGTCATTTGCAATAGCTCAAGCAGTGAGGCATTGCACATAAAACTTCAGGGGAGACTATCACACGCTTTACCATCTCCAAAAGAAGGGGTTTTTTTGTAGTATTCAAAGCTAAAAAAGCTCATCTTATTTCATTACTCCTACTTGGACCTTTTTCGAACCTTTCTAAATGAATCCTTTCTTGGCACTTGAAGTCTATAAATACCTTCAGACATTTTCATCATCCCCTGGTAGTTATTTAGCCAAATTAGTGTAGGGATCATCTCTCTTCATCTGAACATCACCAAGCACACAGATAGCTATAAGTAATAATTACATGTGTTCATTTCCTTTAATCTTTCTTCACAAGTCATTCCCTTCTAGCCTTTAATTTTTGCCAGTCTTCATGCCTACATCTTCTTTTAAGTGTTACTGCTTTGCAATTATTTTCTTTTCTCTGAACAGCTTTATTCCAGGTCCTATCCACTTATGCATGCCAGCTTACATTTACCACTTTATATTGACTTTTCACTGATGTGCATAGGTTCTTCTGCTTTATTTTTTTTTTTGTTGTTGTTGGTTTTAATAAAACATCAGACTCAAATCTCTTATCTGTTCATGTCAAGCTATCACAGAAAAAAATGAAATTACTTCCACTGAGATTACTTGCACCAGCATTTCTGCTATTAAAATTACAATACAATAGCCTAATAAATGGTTTACATTACTCATTTTTATGTTTGGGTGTTTTTCCAGGTTTTAGGCACCATCTATTTTGTGCAATCAGTCTCAAATACTTTTGGGTTTTGGAGTAGAGGTAATTAACCTTTTTTCTTTGCATTTGTCTTTTTTAGGATCTGCATAAATACTTTCAGTCACAAGAAAATTACGTGAGGACTTCAAGCATTACTTTTTATCTCCTGTCACACTGATGACTCCCTATCCTGTTATGCTATCTTTCTTCCTCATCACTCCAACACTGAGCTATCCCCAGTGCCCCAGCACAATGTAAAGTTACAAAAGTTTCACCTGAGCCAGATGGAAACCACAAATTACACTGGAGTCTGGTTTATTCTAGGGAATTTCAGATGCTGAGTAGAATTAAAATTCAGGCTATTTTTGATATGGGAGAGGAGAAGAAGATATTGGTTTGAATGTTTATCTAATCATGGATAAAAGTAGATATCTTTACTGCTACTGAGATTCTGCCATGTCAAAATCTCCACCTGTATCTTTTCATTTCTCCCAGTCATCAAGAGATGGTCTGGTTCTGGTCACAACTGCATGGAAAACATGTTAAATCAACTGGTAAAATAGCATGCCACAGGCTAGTCCCACAAAATGCCTACTCTACAGGGTTAAAACCAGCGATGTCTCAAGGATTTGTCTAGGAGGGAATGAAAAAGGCAGGCTAAGGACATGATCACCAGCAGATCAGCCTACTGTGCAACAGCTCCAGCCACCATGTGCTCCCTGTTAGCCATCCTTCCCCCTTCACTACTTCTACTGGAAGCCCATCACATCTTATGACAGAAGTTGTTAATCTAAACAGAAAGCTTCACTATGTCAAAAGCTCATTTGTAAGAGCTAAGTACTAGGATGATCAGCAATTCTCTGTCACTATTAACTAAGAGGTAGACAGCTCAAAACAAAAGGTAGATTTTTCAGGCTTTAATTAAAAAGTAATACAGAGATTTTGTGCCATTGATGCCTCTGCTGTACCTGTTCAGTGAATCAGAACAGATTACTTCAGGCGCCCAGTCTTCTAGACTGTCAGTCTAGCATCTTTCATAAGCACTACAGTTCCACAAATTATTAAAAAGTTTTTCTCTACACCATCAGTGTCATACATCCATTAGAGGCCATTCCACACTAGAAGATATCTGTTGTAAAAAGTCTTCCTAGGCCATATGCTAGTAATAAATAAAAAAGGCTGAAAAACATCATTTTATAACAACAATCTTCAGTTTTCTTCTCATGTCTGTGTGGTAATCTCTTGAGTCAATCTGTTTACTGTCTGTATCTACTACACCAGGGTTTTTTTGTTTTTTTTTAAAATATAATTCATTACTTTCTCTTCTGATGTTGTCTTCCATATTTCTTGCACAGATATCTAGAACATGGAACACCCACTAGTTCATTTTATGTAGGTCACAGATGGTCAACAACATATCCAGCACTCTTCAATTATTAAAATAGACAAACCTGGTTCTTCATATTCTCTAGCTATGCCTTTCAAAAAATACCCCAGCTACAACATCTCCTATTTTTTTTAAAGTGACTACTAACCAGAGTCTGAATTCAAAACTTTTCAAAAGACATAGATATATTGCCTGTATATTCTATTTCTCATAGTGGAATGCTTTACAATGTTCACAATAGGATGATGAAGCTCCCACAGTTCATTTGTATTCTATTTCAGGAAACATTTATGGAAGGTGAGCAGGCAGGAAAAAAAAAGTACGTAAAAACATGCACACAGAAGGATCTCTCTCAATATTCTATGAGAACTGCTATGGAGACTAGAACCAGGTCCTGTTAGAAATGGCAACATATATAAATTTAATCACATTAATAAATAACTCCCAATTAGAAAACAAGAGAACAACCTAAAAAAAGTTTGAAAGTACATAATTTTTGAAACTAAGATTTTTGTCTGTTTATTTGGGGCTTGGTTTTAAGTTTTTGTCCATGTTTGTTTTCTTTCTTTAAACACCATTCTCTACAGGGATAGGGGTAACGAATGGGATAGCAGGGTAATGAATGTTCAGCTGAATTAAGTTAAAGTTGCACCATCACGTTAGACAAACAAAACTACGTAGCAGCACTTGCTCATCTGAACAAGATCTGTCTTCAAACATTTCAATTTTAGTTTCAGTTAAACTGTGCCCAAAAATGCACATTGAATCTCAGTAATATTTTTAAATTTTACCTCTGAAACACTTCTGAAATTTAAATAAGTTGTAAGTCTTTCATTTTTTTGGTACATCTTCTATGACTTGCACTTGCAGAGGTTATACTTAACCTCCTATTATTTCATACTTCACAAAACAAAGGTAGAAGATCCCTTCTTGACATATTCAGCATTCTCACATTGAAAAACATCAGAGTGTTGTCTACAAGACACTGAGCTAGTCTATAGTTGCTGTAACTGAAATACAGTTCAAAGCTGCAGGGTTCAGACTGCAAATTCAAGGATGTAAAATGACAGGTCATCATCACAGAATTCTGCAAAATAAGTTTCTATCAGAAAGAGATGAGTTTCAGCACCTGTCCTTAGGAATAAGTCAAAAGCAGTCCAGCAAAAAAAGGATGAGAAGGCCAAGACCAGCTTGTCAGCCTTGCAATGCAACCCTGGGCAGGCTCCTTCCAAGTACTCACTGCAGAGTGACAGCCCAACTTAATTTCCAGGAAGAATGAGTGAGAAGGTGTACAAATCAATCACTGCCCCCAGTCTGCAAACATTTTGACAAGAAATATGACATCCAAGCAGGGATATTTGATGGTGGCTTTTCCATTTGTTTTGTAAGAAACCCAGAATAATTACGGAGAAAACACTTCTTAGTCCTTCAGGATAGAATAGCTCCACACAGATATAATGTAAATGTTTGCACCTGAGGGTGTCTTGATTCCATTTCAAGAGGATGGAGGAGCCAGTGCATCAGGACACAGTTCATTGAAACCTAGTACAGATTTTAAAACTTTTCACTAACAGAATGGGTTTAGATGCTCATGTCTGCATCAGGGTGCATGTCTGTTTCTCACCATTAACTAGAAAAGCACACTGACTACCTCATATGTAGTTTTACTGTTCAGACACACATACAGGTAGACCCAATCTTGCCTGAATTAATCACATTATTTCTAGTATCATCCAGCCTCCTCCACCTAATGTGAGAAATTAAATCATCCAGCGGTAAGGATGGAAACTTTTTGCAGCACTTATACAACTTCAGCACCATTTTCAGCCATAACAATCATCGTCATCATCATCATTATAGCACCTTTTCCAAGTCTAAGCTACTGTAGGATTTGTATCACCTTGTTTTGTCATTCTCCATATTTTAAATGAACAATATTTTTAACATTTACTAAGAATATAAACTTTCCATAAATGAGATTTACTTACACTGTGCTATCAATTTTCCACATTGTTCCCCCCAAATATTTTCCAGTTTTCATTTCCATAGATAGAGAAGAGAGATTATGTAAATTCCTAACTATTCCTCATCTACCAAGAGGCATTCTTTTGTGAATAAGCTTCATATTCTAAAATCCTCTCTTTCAATGCAGCTGCTTCTTTTGTCCAATATACTGTGGCAAGCCCCACTATCTGCTATCAAATGAACACAGCCAGCAGCAAAGGGTCTTTAGGGGAGGAGGGGTGTCAAGCACAAAGTCAGTAGCTAGAACTGACTGCAGCTGGCAGGGCAGAAACAGTACAAGCATTCACCAAAGTGATCCAACATATTCTTCAATGTACCATTTTGCTACCTTATGCTCTAACATTGTTCATGGGCACAGTCTCAGTACTTTTCAACCTCATCAGGAAATGGAAGCTACAGATAGAATGGTACAGATACAATGCTACAAATTTATTTCACATGTGATACAGCAAAATAATTTGTATTGAAGTGACAGATGAGGAGTAAATACCTAAGGAGGTAGGGAGATGTGAGAATACATTAGGCAGGGACAGGAGGATATGGGACCATATAACAACCAGTCCAAGGAGCACTGCAACATTATAGCCAACCCTTAAACCAGTGATTCTGAACCATCTTTCTTGTCACTAGTGAAATTGCAATTGCATCCATTACTGTATGTGCAGTGAAGTAAAAGATATTAAATAAGCAAAGGATTGTCAAATGAAGATCTTGACAAGATATCTGCATGCCTACGACTCACTGATGTGAACATCAAGGAGCTAGTAAAGCTGTTTTGGCTGAAAGACAATGACAGCAGAAAGTATAGCAGGTAAAACTGGCCTTTAGTAGCCTTTCAGCTGGAATTAGACTTTAGTTCTAGTTAGAAGGGATGTGAAGAAACAGGGCATTCAATGTAGCTATTTAATCTCAAGAGTTAGTTCTAGTTTTGAAATTGTATTTCAATTAACCAGATTTTACACAAATGCTCAATAAGGAGATGGTTCTTTGTCCCCAACAGGTCATACTCCAAATTGTGAGAGAAAACAGCCAAATTACCTCTAAGAAAGATAGAATTTATAAAGAGTATTACTGATGTCACCTGGGGGCTTGAAAGGTTCTTTTTAGTATTTAATCATATCTTTCTAGGCATATCAGCTAAAAACAAGAGATTTGAGAGAGAACTAATGAATTCTATCCTAATGCTCTAATTTGCTTTATCTCAGTATTGTGTCCTATCTTATTTCAATGAATAGCTGGTGATTCTGAAATAGACTTTCTGCATACACTAAATGGTTAAAGCAAAGTGATTAAAAAACTTATACAGGCTGTTTTTAGATATATATGTTATCAAGAGAGGTTGTGCAGTACTTGCTTAATTAATCTTTGCTGTCTTAACACATGAACCAGATGTACTATTATGTTCTTTGTTCTTCCCTAAAGAGGGGATGAGCTGATTATTTATCTCCAAACAATAGGAGTTCATGTACCACAGTGAAGAATTTTTTTTAATTGGGGAGGCAATCACTAACAAGCTTCAGCTGCAACTGCTTGATGTAAACACAGCACAAATTTGTTCCTGGAGTATTAAACGATGTTCCTACCAGTAAGTACATGAAACCAATTTCTAAGTAAGCGTGTAGAGAAAGAGATGGAAAGGAAAGAGTTTGGAAGGAGGAAAACTCTGTTTTGTCTTTCATGTATTCATATTTACTTCTTTGATACACCAACACATTTTCATAGATAAGTTAAGATTGGAAGCTTCAAATACTGTTTACAAATAATGTGCTGAGAGAACAGAAGTTAAAGAAACTGTTGGTTGATACAACACATTCCCTATATTATATAGCATGCAAAATAAGACATGTGAAAGGCACAAGGGAATATATAGTATTATGTTCACAGGGCCACAAGAATACTTTGTGAAAGTTATTAACAGAATATATACTGAGTACAAATTTAAAATAAATTAAAAAATAAAAATTTAGCGTAATTCAATTTCACAAAGCCTTAAACACAGCTACTTCCTGGTCAGCAAATTCTTAGGGACATGCTACACAAATAAAAAAACTAAGATCAAAAAGCAAGGAAGTTTAGAAATTAGTAAACTGTTCTAGATAAGCTATTTAGGAATTCACTTTATCTTCCTGATAAACTTAATCTCATCTGAACTCCTCACTCCCCCTTCCCTCTCAATAGTCTTTCCCTTGTCATAACCTAAATTTCTTCCATAAAACTAGTTTCCAATAATTCACAATGATTTGTCTTCTGAAATACACTGTTTTTAAACATAGAGTAAGTGCCAAGCTGGAACGTATTACCATAAGCTCTTCACAGAAATAATGTAGGTTTTCTACTTTAAATTACTATAAAGAAAGAACTCATACAGAATAGAATAGGATTTGATTAAGAAAGCCTCCTAAGAAATCATAAAGCTGTATTATCAATATACCTCCAAAAATGAGAATAAGATCAAATTAGGTCAAACAACATATTATAGGTAAAACACTATTAGTTTTTCTAAAATATCTTTTCTGCATCAATAAAAATTAGAAGGAATCAAGCATATCAGTCTCTTCACAATTTTAATTAGAAAGTACTACTTGAAGTAAGAATACTTTTATTTTTTTTCACAGCTATGCTCAGAGTTGGAAAAAATAGAGTCAGCTATTTGGTTAAAAGTAATGTTTTCTCCTTTCTTTTTGCTTAACAGCAGGCTCTCTCAAGCTGCCATAGTCAGTGCTAAAGTGCTAACTATGTCACCATGCTGTGCATCACATTAAGTTCCCATTTCAGCTCATGAATTTCTGCCAGATTAGTCCAGTAACCAATAACAGAAAATGAGAAAATGGGAGTTATTTATTACCTCTTATCACCATCTCCCCAAACGTACAGAAAAATCAACAGAGTACTGAGATCAATACAATTCAGTACAATGAGATCGATAGATTACTACAGTTTCTAACCAATAGGCAGATCCAGGAAAACAAAGTGTGTCAGATGCATAAAATACGTATAAAAGGATACAGGATCAAAACTAGCTAGGTTCAAATACAACAGTAAGAATATAAAATTGTCTAAAAAAACCCCCACAGCTACAAACTAACAACTGCTAAAAAAGATGTTCCAACAATATGAAAATAATCTTTTAGGTATGGGCAACCATGAAGCCACAGGGTCAAAAGGGTGTACTACAAACCCACTTGGACAATAAACATGTAGGGATATACAGATTATATATGAATGCTGTGTGAGATATATGATGTTATAGAAGACTAACAGATATTCTGTGCTGGCAAGATGTGCCTCAGTTATCTTCACTACACTCTGAAAGAGGAGGGGAAGTTCATTTAGACCAGTAATGAGAATGAGATAAGCCCAGAGTCAACGGTTTATATTTGCTCACTCCTGTCACTGGGAAGCTCTAAAGATCTTCTGACTGACCACATAGAGAGGTATACTGTAATTCTAAATAGTTCTCATGAAAAAAACAAAATTAAAAAAATAAGATTTTAAGACCTTTTTCCATATAGTTCATTTTTTTGGTAAAAATAAACGCTTCCCCCTGCATGAAAGTATAGAAGGATCACTCCAGAGATGACACCTCCTGTGGTCAGAATGGATTAAGCTGTGCAATTTAATGTACCTTCCTCTGAAGCAAGAGGACAGTGAAATGCAGTCATTTTCAGGTTAAATCAATAGGACAGAAGCAGTGGCTGATGACATCCTCTCTTGTAATTTTAGAACTCAATAAGTGATAAAAATAGGGAAATATATGAGAATATATTTGCTTATATTCCAAAAACAAAATTCAAGAAAATCTACATACACAATCAACTCCAAGAGAAACAAAACTTTTACAATCATCTCCCTTCTGAATATTCACTACTTAATGATTCCACCTTTCAACAATGTATAAAATAATTATTCAAACATTTCAATATTTTTGTACACAACTGTTCCAGTCTCCCAAATCTTAGTACCACCTAATGGAGGTATAAAGCAAAGGCACTCTCCAAATTCAGATACGCTTCAATTTTGAATTTTGTCTTGAATAATTTTGCAATATTATCTATGAGATAGAAAGGATTTTTTTTAAACATTCAACCAGACAACAAGAAATCTCACTGCGTTCAACCAGACAACAAGAAATCTCACTGCAATATAAACTTTGGTCATGAAGGTGTAAATGCTAATTTGAGAACAGGTTAGAAACATATTCCTCCAAAGTCACCATGCCCACTGGGGTAGCTAATGTCTGCTATGAACTTCTCAATTATTTCAGATAAATTTTAGCAACAACACTTTCCATTTATCCAAAAATAGAACAAGCACAACATTTGTGGAATTTCAGAGTAATAGGAAAGCAAAGGAAGGTGGTTTAACAGAATCAGCAGGAACTTTCATTTTTCTATCATTTCGCTCAATTTAAAAAATTAAAAATTAATCTACTTACTGACATATAACATGTTGTACTGACAGTACAAGAATATGCTCTGTATTTCTTGCATACTGTAAAATAAAAATGGCTCCACTTATCTTTGTTCTTCTTCATAATAAGGCCTCTTAGGGAACAGTGGAGAACAACACACATTTTAAACCAGACCTTTTTCTGTAGAAATTCACCCACCTGCTCACTTTTTAAATGAAGAGTATTCTATTAGTCCTAAATAATAGTGTTAAAACAGATGCAAAATGTTCCTATGAGCAGGCCCTGCAACAGCAAGGAAAGCTGGAACACAATACAGCTGATCTGGCAAAAATGAGTAATTTTTATTCTGTCAATAGTTGTCAAATGCGGAATGAAAAACTTCTTATTTTTTAATATTAATAAAATCTGAGCTTGTAGAAGCAATTAAGAGTGCTTTCCATTTGAAAAAAAAACTGTTGACAGCATTCACAGAATTGAATCACAGAACTATAGAATCATAGAATCAAATTCCTCTTTATCAAATTGCTACATCAAGGGAACCTAACATAATGCAGTAACAGAGTTAGAACTATAATCAGGATGTGGATATTTAGTGTCCAGAAAGGCTGTGACATATATAGGCCATAATACAAATCAAGTAAGTAGATAACAAAATCAGGCATCGTTCCAATCTTGCAATTGAAATTTTACCATAGCTGTCAATTTACAAATAAAGGGCAGTTTAAACATTAAATTATCATCTGAAAATGAAAGTCATAAAGCATGCTTCCAACACAACAGGAACAAAGAAATTTTGCAGGTAAATTGCCTCATACTCTTCCAGTTCACATAAAGAATATTCGATATTCACTATTCTATTCATGTAAGACAGACAAGGAAGCATGAAAAAGAAAACAAAAAAGAATCTCTCCAGATTCCCACATTCCAAGAAAGGGCACTTTTTTCCTCTCTTAATTACAATAAACTACATTCCTCTGGCTCCCTCCAGCTGGAATTATGTTATATACATCAGTGGTTTGTGTGTTTCTCATAGACCCATATCATATTGCCACTTAACACACTACACAATTTACTGAGTATGCACACTATTGCATTGATTTTAACTTCAGATGAAAAGTTCTTACTCTTTGGACAACAATTTGTAATGCTATTAATGTTTACAACAGATTGAAAAATTTTAGGTTTGTTAACCTTCATTCCAAATTCTTACATTTATAACTAAATTAGATCTATGAATTTGTGATACTCTTAAGAAAATTCAAATGGTTTTCTTAGATCCAGCATAAAAGAGAAAAGAAATGTCTAATAAATTAAATACGGACTATGTGTAAGATACCTGATGTGTCTCCATATACTCATAAACACCCTTCCTAGAAATCTCTGATTACAAATGCACTATAGCCAGAAGTAAATCCTAACTATACAACTATCTGAAAACACTTCCCAAATATTAAGAGTAACATTAAAACCAAACCTGGGATGACCTACTTTTAGTGCATTAGAGTGAAAATGTAAACAAAACTGAAGTTACTGATTAGTTACCTGTTTGGTAATTTTCAGCTATTATATACTATGAGAAGTCATCCTAGATGTTTTTCCAAATATTCAGAGATGTACTCCCAGAAATAAAATATTCAAAAGTATGCAAGATAAAGGGCTTTCTTCCATTTTACCTCAGATAACATCATAGCACAAAACTATAAGTAGATCTAATCAATCCTCTTTATGAAAAGCTATTTCACAAGAAAGCAAAAGCAAGATAAAATGTCTAAAGAATGAAAAATGGCCAGGAGAACTGAATTGACTTGAAGAAGCAATTACTGAATGATTTTGGTAGAGGAAAAAACATTGGTTAATTTTGGAATGTAAACCATAACAACAGTATCTGCTTCCTCATTGATTGTGATAGGAACAGCCCTTATCCTCTTCAATGCAAAATCACCTCATTTAAATTAAATTGGTGCTGATAATTCTTGCCCAATGCGTTGTGCATAAATTCATTTGTGTCCTATACTAAGGCACATTTTAATGAAGAGCATTATGTTGCATTTCTGACTATTTTCTGTGGGAAGCCCAAAATGAAATACTACTCTTATACAAACCAGGACTGAATAGACTCTCAGAACCTTTGCAGAATGCGCTTTCAGGAAGCTTTACAAAGTTTCTTTGTATCCCTCAATTCTGCTGTAATTGCCCTTGGTCACAATGAATATTTCCTACTCTGCACAGTGGATCCATATGGAGACACAAATAATACTCCTGGTTGTTCCTGCTGTACCAAGTAAGGAAACTCTAAGACTTCTCTGTTGTAGGATGCAGACTGCACACCCCAGAGTCACACGGTTTTCAGCACTGTGTGAAAGTGCACTTTCATCTTTTCACCATTTTCTACATATTTTACCTTTTAAAACACTTCAGCCACATACTCAGCCATAGACCATCAACTGTGCAAGTTCTGTCCCAGCACAGAATGTAATGCCCACTGGTGACTGCAATATCACCTTCAATCCATTAAATTATTACACAAAATTGTATCTGAAGAAAAACATTTTAAGAACTCGTCCTCCCAAATGCCTCCAGAAATCAACAGTTCTCTAACCTCCATCTTCTTGGTTTAAAAAATGAGGAAATTGACAAATTCAGTAACCTGTTATACTAATACACAATGTGCTAAAAAAAAACAGTATTGTGATAAATTATTAAGAAAAACAGTGAATTTTCTGGAGAAAGATGAACACTGGGAACATCTCAAACGAATACAAACAATTCATGTACATACTGACATGAAGATGCGATAATTAAACCTCCAAACCTTCCATTAACTTCGTCTCAAAACATCCTCACTGGACGTGTGAAAAGTTTGATTAAAAAGAGCACAAACCCAAGAGAAATTTCAACTTTTAAGGGAGCAACTAAAAATTGTCATTTGTAGAAGTGGAAATTTGCTTCTCCCACCCCCCTGTGCTATTCTCTTGTACTAGTTAGTGAGGAAGACCAAAAATGAATGGCACAATTCTATCTCCTGTTACCTAACTACAGCAGATGTTTAGTTTTGTATTGGTTGCAATGATCACACTTGTAAAACAAACGTGCTAACTCTAGGTTTGAAAAAAGGTATGAGACCATTTTAGAGTCTGATATTCAAAGGCAAAAGATTACAACTCAAATCTTCAGTTGAAAATCTATTTAGAAAAACTAAACATTTTCAATAAAACCTACCATTAGGAAGAAAAATGAAATTTTGCTGCTTATTAGCAAAAAAGTTTCACTTTTGAAAAGCTAATAACAAAATTTTCATGTGAATAGAAACTATACAGAAAAACAAGAAGCACTAAGAAATACCACGAAATCAGCAAGTGACAGCTCTTAAAGCAGCTGCTAGTCCTTCTTGAATCTTGACTGTGACTGTTGACCAACTTTAAAGCTAAGGCATGCTGTTTTCTGATAGTACATGGGGAGAATTAATATGCGTTTGGTTCATGTACAGCCTTTGAGTTTACAAATTAAAGAGCACATAAAATTAATGATGAGTCAGTTAAGAAGCCAAATATTTGACATAAACATTTTAAACTTCTGTATAATTTTATTATTATTTCCATGCTGATCATACAAACAAAAAATTTAAGATTGCATTATCTAACAGTAAAATGTATCAATACTGATAAGGATAAGCCAGGTCCTAAATATTTGCTTTGAAAAATATATTTACAGAATAACCAATGACAAAAATCACTGATATGCAGATTGTTCTAAACTATTTAAGAAGGAAAAGCAATTAAATATTATGCCTAGTTTAAACTACTTTCCAAACCTATTTTAAATTCTGTTGCATTTTTTATTACATTGCAGTGGACGCTTCAATATTTTTAATTAAAATTTAATGTAAAAATTGCTTTATAACTAAAAATACTCTTAAATAATTTATAAAATTGTTTTTTTGTATAAACATATTTAATTTCAAGTTCTTGGTCCTAACGCGGTTAAGATTACATACAATTTTTTTATATCTGTATAGCTTAACTCCAGATATTCAGAAAATAAAGAATTAGAACTATTCTTTGATAACACTGCCACCTAGTGCAAACTCTAAATCAGAACAAAGCATCTCACTGAACTTGTTAATTATGTAATTTAGCCTAAGGTGGAACTATAATATGTACAAATTGTGGCTTCAGTACTACTTAACTGTACATTGGAATAATGACATTTGTTCTCTTACCTGGAATGTCTGTTAAATATGTAGCTACACTATTTTTGAAAATACACTCTAAAATACTGTTATATAATACATTCACATCTAGTGTATACCAAAATGCTTTTGATAGCAAAAAATAAGAGAATACAAAGCAAACATCCTAAAACACAAACACGTGTGTTCCTAGAACTTTACATGAATGCAGAC